>NC_084571.2:16622500-17305000 GCF_033978685.3 Nerophis lumbriciformis | reverse complement strand
TTTTAAAAAAGATTCAATCTTGCACGTGGAATGTTTAAGTGAGGGCTTTAGTTGTGGACTTCATTTATAAGTAAAGGTAAGACCATAATAACGTTTTTTTTTATTAAATGTGCTTTTTTGTGTGCTACAGTTTGTATGTGTAAAGTTAAAGTTAAGTTAAAGTACCAATGATTGTCACACACACACTAGGTGTGGTGAAATTTGTCCTCTGCATTTGACCCATCCCCTTGATCACCCCCTGGGAGGTGAGGGGAGCAGTGGGCAGCAGCGGCGCCGCGCCCAGGAATAATCTTTGGTGATTTAACCCCAATTCCAACCCTTGATGCTGAGTGCCGAGCAGGGAAGAATGCTGGTATGAGCTTTTAAACATAACCCGTTAACTGCTGCCAATCAAATGGTGAATAAGATACTCTTTAGGGTTCATATGTTTGTAAATCTGACTGTGATGAAGTCAGTGCCTCACCAGCCATCAACCTCACCGCACGTCACTGGTATATATATATGAAATACTTGGTGAATTCTAGCTGTAAATATACTCCTCCCCTCTTAGCCACGCCCCCAACCACGCCCCCGCCCCCCACCCCCCACCCCCACCTCCCGAAATCGGAGGTCTCAAGGTTGGCCATACTGTAGGAGGGGCCATATAGGTGGTGACACGTGTCTCCAATGGACTTACCACTCATACTGTAGGAGGGGCCATAGAGGTGGTGACACGGGTCTCCAATGGACTCACCGCTCATACTGTAGGAAGGGCCATAGAGGTGGTGACACGGGTCTCCAATGGACTCACCACTCATATTGTAGGAGGGGCCATAGAGGTGGTGACACTGGTCGCCAATGGACTCACCACTCATATTGTAGGAGGGGCCATAGAGGTGGTGACACGGGTCCACAATGGACTTACCACTCATACCGTAGGAGGGGCCATAGAGGTGGTGACACGGGTATCCAATGGACTCACCACTCATACTGTAGGAGGGGCCATAGAGGTGGTGACACAAGTCTCCAATGGACTCACCACTCATATTTTATTTAGCCTTTATTTAACCAGGAAAAAAAATGCCATTGAGATCAAAGATCTCTTTTTCAAGGGAGACCTGGCCAAGATGGCAGCAGCAGGGTTACATTAAAAACAGTAAACAACACATAAAACATCACAATTACAACATTAAAACTTGCTCACATGACACATGTGCATACAGACAAGGTAGACTGCAGTCCTCTCACAGAAGCTTTAAACTCATTTAATGTAACAAGGGTTTGAAGTTTAATATTCGATTGTAGGTTATTCCAAGCCATCTGTGCTGAAAACCTAAATGCTTTCTTGCCCAGTTCAGTTCTTACTTTGGGGACGACAAATTGCAGAACATTCATTGAACGAAGATTGTGACTTCCTTGTTTCTTTGTTAAAAGACAAGACAGATAAGATGGAGTGATACCCAGAATGGTTTTGTAGATGAAAACATACCAATGATTGAGGTGTCGAGCACATAAAGATGTCCAGTTAACCATTGAGTATAACACACAATGGTGAGTAAGGGGAGCGCAGTTGGTGATGAATCTCAGTGCCCCGTGGTACACACTATCCAGCTTGTGGAGACAACCAGCAGTAGCATTCATGTACAACACATCTCCATAGTCAATAACAGGTAAAAAGGTTGTTTCCACCAATTTCTGTTTCACAGTAAAAGAAAAGCAAGACTTCTTTCTATAATGAAATCCCAGTAAAAGTTTCAGTTTTTTTTTACAACATACTGAATGTGCTCCTTAAAACTCAAGTGGTCATCAATTAAAAATCTTAAATATTTAAAAGCAGATACTAACATAATTTGTTGCCCATTTCTTGTTAAAATGTTCTCACACAGTGCTTATCTTACAGTTTTTGATGTGGTAAAGAACATACACTTTGTTTTATCTGCATTTAAAACCAGTTGAAGATAGCAAAGTTGTTCTTGTACTCTATCAAATGCATGTTGTAGATATTTAAAGGCCTCAGCAGGAGTGGGTGCTGTGCAGTATATGACAGTATTATCAGCATAGAAATGGAAAGTTGAGTTCGGGATATTCTGTCCAAGATTATTTATGTAAACAGTGAATAATAAGGGGCCCAACACAGAACCTTGAGGGACACCCTTTTTCACTTGCAGTACGTCCGAGGAGGAACCTTCTATCTGAACAGCCTGAGTTCTACTTGTGAGGTAATTTGCAAACCATCCAACTGCTTGCTGAGAAAAACCAATAGCTGAAAGACGTTTGATTAAAATTACATGATCAACAGTATCAAATGCCTTTGAAAAGTCAATAAAGAGGGACAGACAGCACTGCTTCTTGTCAAGAGCTTCAGTTACATCATTTATAAACTTCATAGCAGCAGTAACAGTACTGTGATTTTTGCGAAAACCTGACTGAAATGGTGACAGAATACTGTACTCATACTCATACTGTAGGAGTGCCATAGAGGTGGTGACACTGGTCTCCAATGGACTCACCACTCATACTGTACGAGGGCCATAGAGGTGGTGACACTAGGCCCCAATGGACTTACCTCTCATACTGTAGGAGGGGCCATATAGGTGGTGACATGAGTCTCCAATGGACTCACCACTCATACTGTAGGAGGGACCAAAGACGTGGTGACACGGGTCTCCAATGGACTCACCACTCATACTGTAGGAAGGGCCATATAGGTGGTGACACGGGTCTCCAATGGATTCACCACTCTTACTGTAGGAGGGCCATAGAGGTGGTGACACGGGTCTCCAATGGACTCACCACTCATACTGTAGGAGGGCCATAGAGGTGGTGACACTAGTCCCCAATGGACTTACCTCTCATACTGTAGGAGGGCCATAGAGGTGGTGACACGGGTCTCCAATGGACTCACCACTCATACTGTAGGAGGGGCCATAGAGGTGGTGACACGGGTCTACAATGGACTTACCACTCATACCGTAGGAGGGGCCATAGAGGTGGTTACACAGGTTTCCAATTAACTCACCACTCATACTGTAGGAGGGGCCATAGAGGTGGTGACACGGGTCCACAATGGACTTACCACTCATACTGTAGGAGGGGCCATATAGGTGGTGACACGGGTCTCCAATGGACTTACCACTCATACTGTAGGAGGGGCCATAGAGGTGGTGACACGGGTCTCCAATGGACTCACCACTCATACTGTAGGAGGGGGCATAGAGGTGGTGACACGGGTCACCAATGGACTCACCACTCATACCGTAGGAGGGGCCATTGAGGTGGTGACACAGGTTTCCAATGGACCCACCACTCATACTGTAGGAGGGGCCATATAGGTGGTGACACGGGTCTCCAATGGACTTACCACTCACACTGTAGGAGGGGCCATAGAGGTGTTGGCACGGGTCTCCAATAGACTCACCACTCATATTGTAGGAGAGGCCATAGAGGGTGGTGACACGGGTTTCCAATGGACTCACCACTCATACTGTAGGAAGGGCCATAGAGGTGGTGACACGGGTCGCCAATGGACTCACCACTCATACTGTAGGAGGGGCCATAGAGGCGGTGACACGGGTCCACAATGGAGTCACCACTCATACTGTACGAGGGCCATAGAGGTGGTGACACTAGGCCCCAATGGACTTACCTCTCATACTGTAGGAGGGGCCATATAGGTGGTGACATGAGTCTCCAATGGACTCACAACTCATACTGTAGGAGGGACCAAAGACGTGGTGACACAGGTCTCCAATGGACTCACCACTCATACTGTAGGAAGGGCCAAATAGGTGGTGACACGGGTCTCCAATGGATTCACCACTCTTACTGTAGGAGGGCCATAGAGGTGGTGACACGGGTCTCCAATGGACTCACCACTCATACTGTAGGAGGGCCATAGAGGTGGTGACACTAGTCCCCAATGGACTTATCTCTCATACTGTAGGAGGGCCATAGAGGTGGTGACACGGGTCTCCAATGGACTCACCACTCATACTGTAGGAGGGGGCATAGAGGTGGTGACACGGGTCACCAATGGACTCACCACTCATGCCGTAGGAGGGGCCATTGAGGTGGTGACACAGGTTTCCAATGGACCCACCACTCATACTGTAGGAGGGGCCATATAGGTGGTGACACGGGTCTCCAATGGACTTACCACTCATACTGTAGGAGGGGCCATAGAGGTGTTGGCACGGGTCTCTAATGGACTCACCACTCATATTGTAGGAGAGGCCATAGAGGTGGTGACACGGGTTTCCAAGGGACTCACCACTCATACTGTAGGAAGGGCCATAGAGGTGGTGACACGGGTCGCCAATGGACTCACCACTCATACTGTAGGAGGGGCCATAGAGGTGGTGACACGGGTCCACAATGGACTTACCACTCATACCGTAGGAGGGGCCATAGAGGTGGTGACACAGGTTTCCAATGGACTCACTACTCATACTGTAGGAGGGGTCATGGAGGTGTTGGCAAGGGGCTCCAATGGACTCACCTCTCATGATGTAGGATGGGCCTTAAAGGTGTTGGCACGGGTCTCCAATGGACTCACCACTCACACTGTAGGAGGGGCCATAGAGGTGGTGACACGGGTCTCCAATGGACTCACCACTCATAATGTAGGAGGGGCCATAGAGGTGGTGACACGGGTCTCCAATGGACTCACCACTCATAATGTAGGAGGGGCCATAGAGGTGGTGACACGGGTCTCCAATGGACTCACCACTCATACTGTAGGAGGGGCCATAGAGGTGGTGACACGGGTCTCTAATGGACTCACCACTCATACTGTAGGAGGGCCATAGAGGTGATGACAAGGGTCTCCAATGGACTCACCACTCATACTGTAGGAGGGCCATAGAGGTGGTGACACTAGTCCCCAATGGACTTACCTCTCATACTGTAGGAGGGCCATAGAGGTGGTGACACGGGTCTCCAATGGACTCACCACTCATACTGTAGGAGGGGCCATAGAGGTGGTGACACGGGTCTACAATGGACTTACCACTCATACCGTAGGAGGGGCCATAGAAGTGGTTACACAGGTTTCCAATTAACTCACCACTCATACTGTAGGAGGGGCCATAGAGGTGGTGACACGGGTCCACAATGGACTTACCACTCATACTGTAGGAGGGGCCATAGAGGTGGTGACACGGGTCTCCAATGGACTCACCACTCATACTGTAAGAGGGGGCATAGAGGTGGTGACACGGGTCACCAATGGACTCACCACTCATACCGTAGGAGGGGCCATTGAGGTGGTGACACAGGTTTCCAATGGACCCACCACTCATACTGTAGGAGGAGCCATATAGGTGGTGACACGGGTCTCCAATGGACTTACCACTCATACTGTAGGAGGGGCCATAGAGGTGTTGGCACGGGTCTCCAATGGACTCACCACTCATATTGTAGGAGAGGCCATAGAGGTGGTGACACGGGTTTCCAATGGACTCACCACTCATACTGTAGGAGGGGCCATAGAGGTGGTGACACGGGTCCACAATGGACTTACCACTCATACCATAGGAGGGGCCATAGAGGTGGTGACACAGGTTTCCAATGGACTCACCACTCATACTGTAGGAGGGGCCATGGAGGTGTTGGAAAGGGGCTCCAATGGACTCACCACTCATCATGTAGGATGGGCCTTAAAGGTGTTGGCACGGGTCTCCAATGGACTCACCACTCACACTGTAGGAGGGGCCATAGAGGTGGTGACACGGGTCTCCAATGGACTCACCACTCATACTGTAGGAGGGGCCATAGAGGTGGTGACACGGGTCTCCAATGGACTCACCACTCATAATGTAGGAGGGGGCATAGAGGTGGTGACACGGGTCTCTAATGGACTCACCACTCATACTGTAGGAGGGCCATAGAGGTGATGACAAGGGTCTCCAATGGACTCACCACTCATACTGTAGGAGGGGCCATAAATGTGGTGACACGGGTCTCCAATGGACTCACCACTCATACTGTCGGAGGGGGCATAGAGGTGTTGGCACGGGTCTCCAATTGACTCACCACTCATACTGTAGGAGGGGCCATAGAGGTGTTGGCACGGGTCTCCAATGGACTCACCACTCATATTGTAGGAGGGGCCATAGAGGTGGTGACACGGGTCTCCAATGGACTCACCGCTCATACTGTAGCAAGGGCCATAGAGGTGGTGACACGGGTTTCTAATGGACTCACCACTCATACTGTAGGAGAGGCCATAGAGGTGGTGACACGGGTCCACAATGGACTTTCCACTCATACCGTAGGAGGGGCCATAGAGGTGGTGACACAGGTTTCCAATGGACTCACCACTCATACTGTAAGAGGGGCCATAGAGGTGTTGGCAAGGGGCTCCAATGGACTCACCACTCATCATGTAAGATGGGCCATAAAAGTGTTGGCACGGGTCTCCAATGGACTCACCACTCATATAGTAGGAGGGGCCATAGAGGTGGTGACACGGGTCTCCAATGGACTCACCACTCATACTGTAGGAGGGGCCGTAGCAGTGGTGACATGGGTCTCCAATGGACTCACCACTCATACTGTAGGAGGGGCCATAGAGGTGGTGACACGGGGCTCCAATGGACTCACCACTCATACTGTAGGAGGGGCCATAGAGGTGGTGACACGGGTCTCTAATGGACTCACCACTCATACTGTAGGAGGGGCCATATAGGTGGTGACAAGGGTCTCCAATGGACTCACCACTCATACTGTAGGAGGGGCCATAGAGGTGTTGGCCCAGGTCTCCAATGGACTCACCACTCATACTGTAGGAGGAGCCATAGAGGTGGTGACACGGGTCGCCAATGGACTCACCACTTATACTGTAGGAGGGGCCATAGAGATGGTGACACAGGTCCACAATGGACTTACCACTCATACCGTAGGAGGGGCCATAGAGGTGGTGACACAGGTTTCCAATGGATTCACCACTCATACTGTAGGAGGGACCATAGAGGTGGTGACACGGGTCTCCAATGGACTCACCACTCATACTGTAGGAGGGGCCATAGAGGTGGTGACACGGGTCTCCAATGGACTCACCACTCATACTGTAGGAGGGACCATAGAGGTGGTGACACGGGTCTCCAATGGACTCACCACTCATACTGTAGGAGGGGCCATAGAGGTGGTGACACGGGTCCACAATGGACTTACCATTCATACCGTAGGAGGGGCCATAGAGGTGGTGACACGGTTTCCAGTGGACTCACCACTCATACTGTAGGAGGGGCCATAGAGGTGGTGACACAGGTCTGCAATGGACTCACCACTCATACTGTAGGAGGGGCCATAGAGGTGGTGACACGGGTCTCCAATGGACGCACCACTCATACTGTAGGAGGGGCCATAGAGGTGGTGACACGGGTCTCCAATGGACTCACTACTCATACTGTAGGAGGGGCCATAGAGGTGGTGACACGGGTCTCCAATGGACTCACCACTCAGACTGTAGGAGGGACCATAGAGGTGGTGAGACGGGTCTCCAATGGACTCACCACTCATACTGTAGGAGGGGCCATAGAGGTGGTGACACGGGTCCACAATGGACTTACCATACATACCGTAGGAGGGGCCATAGAGGTAGTGACACGGGTCTCCAATGGACTCACCACTCATACTGTAGGAGGGGCCATAGAGGTGATGACACAGGTTTCCAATGGATTCACCACTCATACTGTAGGAGGGACCATAGAGGTGGTGACACGGGTCTCCAATGGACTCACCACTCATATTGTAGGAGGGGCCATAGAGGTGGTGACACGGGTCTCCAATGGACTCACCACTCATACTGTAGGACGGACCATAGAGGTGGTGACACGGGTCTCCAATGGACTCACCACTCATACTGTAGGAGGGGCCATAGAGGTGGTGACACGGGTCTCCAATGGACGCACCATGCATACCGTAGGAGGGGCCATAGAGGTAGTGACACGGGTCTCCAATGGACTCACCACTCATACTGTAGGAGGGGCCATAGAAGTGGTGACACAGGTTTCCAATGGATTCACTACTCATACTGTAGGAGGGACCATAGAGGTGGTGACACGGGTCTCCAATGGACTCACCACTCATACTGTAGGAGGGGCCATAGAGGTGGTGACACGGGTCCACAATGGACTTACCATTCATACCGTAGGAGGGGCCATAGAGGTGGTGACACGGGTTTCCAGTGGACTCACCACTCATACTGTAGGAGGGGCCATAGAGGTGGTGACACGGGTCTGCAATGGACTCACCACTCATACTGTAGGAGGGGCCATAGAGGTGGTGACACGGGTCTCCAATGGACGCACCACTCATACTGTAGGAGGGGCCATAGAGGTGGTGACACGGGTCTCCAATGGACTCACTACTCATACTGTAGGAGGGGCCATAGAGGTGGTGACACGGGTCTCCAATGGACTCACCACTCATACTGTAGGAGGGACCATAGAGGTGGTGACACGGGTCTCCAATGGACTCACCACTCATACTGTAGGAGGGGCCATAGAGGTGGTGACACGGGTCCACAATGGACTTACCATTCATACCGTAGGAGGGGCCATAGAGGTAGTGACACGGGTCTCCAATGGACTCACCACTCATACTGTAGGAGGGGCCATAGAGGTGGTGACACAGGTTTCCAATGGATTCACCACTCATACTGTAGGAGGGACCATAGAGGTGGTGACACGGGTCTCCAATGGACTCACCACTCATACTGTAGGAGGGGCCATAGAGGTGGTGACACGGGTCTCCAATTGACGCACCATGCATACCGTAGGAGGGGCCATAGAGGTAGTGACACGGGTCTCCAATGGACTCACCACTCATACTGTAGGAGGGGCCATAGAGGTGGTGACACAGGTTTCCAATGGATTCACCACTCATACTGTAGGAGGGACCATAGAGGTGGTGACACGGGTCTCCAATGGACTCACCACTCATACTGTAGGAGGGGCCATAGAGGTGGTGACACGGGTCTCCAATGGACTCACCACTCATACTGTAGGAGGGACCATAGAGGTGGTGACACGGGTCTCCAATGGACTCACCACTCATACTGTAGGAGGGGCCATAGAGGTGGTGACACGGGTCCACAATGGACTTACCATTCATACCGTAGGAGGGGCCATAGAGGTGGTGACACGGGTCCACAATGGACTTACCATTCATACCGTAGGAGGGGCCATAGAAGTGGTGACACGGGTTTCCAGTGGACTCACCACTCATACTGTAGGAGGGGCCATAGAGGTGGTGACACGGGTCTGCAATGGACTCACCACTCATACTGTAGGAGGGGCCATAGAGGTGGTGACACGGGTCTCCAATGGACGCACCACTCATACTGTAGGAGGGGCCATAGAGGTGGTGACACGGGTCCACAATGGACTTACCATTCATACCGTAGGAGGGGCCATAGAGGTGGTGACACGGGTCTCCAATGGACTCACCACTCATACTGTAGGAGGGGCCATAGAGGTCGGGTGCATTGTGACCTGAGCAGCAGCCAAAGGCAGTCCAATTCTGGGCTACAGAAGCGAGCTCTTTGGACTTAGAAAGTCACTTCATTGGAGGGGAAGGAGCCTGAGCTGGTGCGTAAGGTGGAGAACTTCCACCTGGATCTAGTCAGACTCACTTCTACGCACAGCAAGGGCTCTGGAACCAGTCTTCTTGAGAGGGACTTGATGCCTCCCTGGGGAAGTAATCAAGACACGTCCGACTGGTAGGAGGCCACAAGGAAGACCCAGGACACGTTTAGAGACTATATCTCCCAGCTGGCCTGGGAAGTCCGGGGGATCCCTGGGCAGGAGCTGCAGGTAGTAGCTGGGGAGAGGGAGTCTGCTTAGGCTGCTGCCCCCGAGACCACCACGGACAAGATGTATGTATTTAATACTTTATTTGTGTGTTTTTATTACTTGTATCACACTGTATTCTAACTTGTATCACATGTAATTGGAATCTAATTTGTATCACATGTAATTGTAATGTAACTTGTATCACATGTAATTGGGCCGCTGGAACTGTAACATGAATGTGGTTCACATCAAACCATAGGGCTATTCAGCTACCTTTGTCAGTTAACCACATCTTTGTATTCCCACTTCTATCTGGTATTCAAATGTACCATGAGTCAAAGTAACCCTGTATAGGGCTTTGTCCTTCAGTTTGATGTGTTACACTGTTACATGCATAGGTGGATTAATGAACGGGCCTACCGGGCCCAGGCCCAGGGGGCCAGAGGCCCCAAGGGGCCAGGCCAACTTGGCTCCGCGGCCATGATCCATAGAGGGTCAGAGGCCCCAAGGGGCCAGGTCAACTTGGCCCCGCGGCCGCGACCCACAGAGGGCCAGAGGCCCCAAGGGGCCAGGCCAACATGGCCCCGCGGCCATGATCCATAGATGGTCAGAGGCCCCAAGGGGCCAGGTCAACTTGGCCCCGCGGCCGCGACCCACAGAGGGCCAGAGGCCCCAAGGGGCCAGGCCAACATGGCCCCGCGGCCATGATCCATAGAGGGTCAGAAGCCCCGAGGGGTCATGCCAACTTGGCCCCGCGGCCGCGACCCACAGAGGGCCAGAGGCCCCAAGGGGCCAGGCCAACATGGCCCCGCGGCCATGATCCATAGATGGTCAGAGGCCCCAAGGGGCCAGGTCAACTTGGCCCCGGGGCCACGACCCACAGAGGGTCATAGGCCCCAAAGGGCCAGGCAGACTTGGCCCTGCGGCTGCGACCCACAGAAGGCCAGAGGCCCCAAGGGGCCAGGTCAACTTGGCCCCGCGGCCACGATCCATAGAGGGTAAGAGGCCCCAACGGGCCAGGTCAACTTGGCCCCGCGGCCGCGACCCACAGAGGGCCTGAGGCCCCTATGGGTCAGGCCAACTTGGCCCCGCGGCCACGATCCATAGAGGGCCAGAAGCCCCGAGGGGTCATGCCAACTTGGCCCCGATCCATAGAGGGTCAGAGGCCCCAAGGGGCCAGGCCAACTTGGCCCCGCGGCCACGATCCACAGAGGGCCAGAGGCTCTCAATCATTATTATCAAAGCTAATTCTCAAATTGGATCACACAACCTCACTCACATATTCTTTATCAATTATTAAAGGTTGTTTCTGAATTTTGATCACAGAACTTAATGCAAATATTCTTGATTGATTGGCAAAGCTCATTCTCAAATTTTGATTACACAACCTTACTCTGACAAATTATCATTATCAAAAAGCTCTATCTCGAATTTGGATCACAGAATCTCACTCAAGTATTCTTTCTTAGCTGTGCCCCTCCCCCATCGAGTCTTTCATAAACCGGTCTGTTCTTTTAGAATCTCCTCATTTGGTACTTTGAACTCGTGAGTGACTGCTCAAAATTTGGTTTCCTTTCCCTCAGTTCAGACTCAGAGATAATTTGAAATCATTCCACAAGAAGTTTAACGCGCACACACACACGACACACACACACTTGAGTTGAGCATTACTTGGAAATTCTTATATTTTCCATTTTGCTGTTATTATCAGCATCTTCCCATTTTGTCCTTTTCTTTCAAAAAAGTTTACAGTCTGACATTTGTCACTGCTGTCAGTTAATAACTTTTTGGTCTTTGACCCATTTTGTCATTTTCTCGATTCGATCGTCACTGACCACTCTCTCCTGTCTGGCAGACATCGTTGCTGCCATCATAGCCAGCAAGCTGCCTGCAGATAGCAACATTTTGGTGTCCTTTGTGAAAATATTTAGAAAGTAGACAAAAGTACACAAAGTTGTACAACTATTATCTTTATGATCTTTTTGTTTGTTTGTTTGTTTCTCTGTTACTGTGTGTGGCCAATTAAGCGACTTTTGGCCATACCTGGCTGGTGACATTTAGCGACTTTCTGGTTGTTGTTAAAATTAATAATAGCAACAGTTCTCTTCATCTTAATGCAATTTATTGTGTCTGTCTCTCCACATTTTGCCATTAGGTACTTTGAGCTCTTGTTGGTCAGTCACTCTAAGGTACATTGTTGCTGCCATCATAGCTAGCAAGCTGCCTGCAGATAGCGACATTTTGGTGTCCTTTGAGAAATATTAAGAAAGAAGACAAAAGTACAAGAAAAAAAAAAAAGTACGATTACTATCTTTTTAAAAATTATTTGTTTCACTGTCAGTGTGATTGAGCGACTTTACCGCTAGATTTCGGGTCTTTTGGCCATACCTGGCTAGCGACTGAAAACATCATTTAGCGACTTTTTGGTTGTGAAGATAAGTGGTAAAAGCAGATCTGCCTGTTGGTCTTCCCACATTTTGCCATTTGGTACTTTGCACTCTTGTTGGTCACTCCAAGGCATTTGTCCCTGCCTTCAGCTAGTCACTTGGCTCTTTTAGAATTTATTTCACTGTAATTGGCTCTCTCTTTCTCCTCAGTACAAATCAGTCTGTTCTCTTGCCATTCATCACTGACCACTCCGCTCTCCTGTCTGTCAGACATTGTTGCTGCATGCAGATAGCTTGGGGTCCTTAGTGAAAATATCAGAAGAGAAAAGTACACAATTATCTTAATCATCTTTTTTTATTCACTGTCAGTCCTTCAGTGAGTCCCAGTGTGTTGGCGATTAAGCAACGTTGGCATTCGATTTAGAGACTTTTGGCCATACATGACTGGCGACTCAAAACGTCATCTAGTGACTTTTGCTGTCTGAGTTTAGCATTGATTGGAAATCTGTTATCAGTTCTTATAGAAATCAGCTGATTTCTGCTTTTGACTGTTAATGCTAGATTGCTAGTTTTGAAAATTGCATCACCCACACACACACACACACACACACACACACACACACACACACAGTTGGTTAAGCTGTTGTGATAGGCAAAGAGCCAATGTGCACAGAAAGAAGGGAAATATGGATCATAAACGTCTAAGTGGAGGAGCTAGAAAAAAAATTCAGCAAGAAAAGAAAAAAAAGGAATCAGTTTTACTTGAGAGTGTTCCAAATATCTCCAGCTTCTTCAGTGCAAAGACATCTGCTGAAAGCAATTCTATAAATGCTACTGCAAATTCAGCTAAGGTTAGCAATGCACCTGAGCTAGCATGTAGCTCCCAAGATCCTGAGACCACTACAAGTGTACGCACTGAACCAAATGCTTCGGATGCTAATGATTCAACCAACTCAGCAGTAGCCAGTTGCTCGGATGAATGTGAGGTCACTGCACCTCTGGACAGCATAGAAAATGAGTTGAATCTTTCTTCAACACCATCTACAGTGACAACTCTACCTAGTGATCCCGCTAAATGGGCTGATACCCTCACTGAGTCAATGAAGGAAGTTCTTATTCAAAGAGGTGCAAAATCATTTCACAAATGTCACAGCCATTATCCAGCTTCTGTGAGGAACAGTGGGCTAGGAGGCAAAACCCGATGCCTAAACAATGAACATTTTACTTCACACCTGCCCAATGGACAACGAGTACAAAGAGAGTGGATGATGTACTCTCCCTCTACTGGAAATGTTTACTGCTTTGCATGCAAACTGTTTTCCCCAAAAACGCATTCTTTTGTGACAGGCTATTGTGATTGGAAACACTCAGAAAGATTTGGTGAACATGAGCGAAGTGCTGAGCACATAACCTGCATGCAAGCAGTCTTGAACCGCGCCACAGGTGCCACAGTTGATGCAGACCTGTTCAAACAGTTTCAGGCAGAGAGCAGCTATTGGAGGCAGGTGTTACAAAGAGTTGTTGCAGTCATTAAATTCCTTGCAGAAAGGGGCCTTGCATTTAGGGGTAAAAATGAATCGTTAGGGTCTCCTCTCAATGGGAACTACCTTGGTATTCTGGAGGTCCTGGCTGAATTTGATCCCTTTCTAAAGGATCACATCAGAAAGTTTGGGCAGATGGGTCGAGGTAATACCTCATATCTGTCCTCCACCATTTGTGAGGAATTCATTGAATTGATGGGTGCAAAAACCAAACAGGCTATAGCAGATGAACTGCAAGCAAGCAAATACTACTCTATCATTGTGGATTCAACCCCAGATTTATCTCATGTGGACCAATTGACATTCATATTCCGTTTTGTTAGCAAAGAGGGCAGTGTTGTTGAACACTTTGTGGGTTTTGAGCCCATTACTAGCCATACAGGTGAAAGTTTGGCTAACTGTGTCATGTCTGTGTTGGAAAATCTAGGGTTAGAGCTGTCAAATTGCAGGGGGCAGGCTTATGATAATGCCAGCAACATGTCAGGGAGGTATAATGGGTTGCAGGCTCACTTAAAGAAAAGCAACCCATTAATACACTATACTCCATGTGCAGCTCACTCTTTGAATTTGGTGGGAGTCAACAGCATTGACAGATGTGGAAATGAAGTCTCTAAGTATTTTGACTTGATTCAGTCTATTTACAACTTCACAACTGCATCCACACACCGATGGGACAGGGTATTTGGCAATTCCAACATAGATCTCACACTTAAAGCTTTATCCAACACGCGTTGGAGTTGCCGTGCAGAATCTACCAAAGCACTGTGGCAGAACTACAGTAAAATAAGAGCAGCACTACAGGGTATTTCCACTGATGACACAGAGAAACGAGACACACAAACTGAAGCTGACAGTCTAGTGCGGAAGCTGGATTCACTTGAGATGGCCTTCATGGCAGGCTTTTGGGACACTGTTCTGTCCAGATTTCAGGCCACAAGTCTGCAACTTCAAAAAGCAGACATGGACCTTGGTACAGCAGTTAGATTGCTGGAATCTCTGCGCACCTTTGTTCTCTCCCAAAGAGATCTATTTGATCATTTTGAGCAGAAAGCCTTAAACATGTTGGGTGGCACCCCATCTTACAGGGCTGAACGGACGAAGAAACGTAAAAAGTTTGCTGATGAATCAGCATCCCCAGATGTTGTGCTTGAGGGAAGGCAACTGTTTCAAATAGAGACATTTATTGCCTCTATTGATCAACTGAGTTCAAGCCTTAATCACCGTCTGGAGGTCTACAAACATCTGAACAATTTGTTCAGTGTCCTTTTCTCTTTGGATACAGAGTCCAATGCTTCAGTCCTTCACAAGGCCAAGATTCTCACTGAATCATACTCATCTGACCTCAATGAAAGTCTTGGACAGGAGCTTATACAGTTCAAATCTTTTATACAGCTCAACAACACTGATGAGGAGAGGACCCCTTCAGGACTGCTCAAAACAATACTACATTTTGGACTACAGCCTACGTTTCCTAATACATACATTGCGCTACAGATTTTTCTCACTCTACCGGTCAGTAACTGTGAGGGAGAACGCTCATTCTCTCTTTTGTCAAGAGTCAAAAATGAGCTGCGCACAAGAGTGACTTAGAAAAGATTAAATGCGTTATCTCTAATGGCAATTGAGAGTGAGCTGACAAGAGAGTTGGACTTCAATGATGTGGTGGATGATTTTGCGAAATTGAAAGCACGAAAGAAACCCCTTGCTTAAAGGTGCACTGTGTAAGATTTTTAGGTTGTTATTTCCAGAATTCACCCATTCACTAATGTTAGGCTACCTGTTTTCATGAATACTTACCACCACCATAAAATTCTAAGTATCCATTATGACTGGGAGAATTGCACTTTCGCCATTTCTGGGAACTGTCTGTCACCTGGATTCTGAAGATAGGATTGACTTTAGGCAGAAGCTTGGTGCTTTCTCTGGCAAACTGAACCTCAAGCTTCATTCTCTGCAGCTTTGCATTCTTGTTCAGACTTTCATCGACAAGGAACTTTTCAACTTCCCCACTATCGTGAAGGTGACACCAAAAGATTTCAGTGTGTCCAGCATGTCTAGTCTCTTCTTCTCCTGTCTTTGAGCCATCTCTTGTTTCTCGTCAGCCCAACTCTCGAATTTTGCCTTCATGAGTTTACTCCAGTTGAGTTCAACCTCTCTTTTTGCTTGTGCTGCTGCCTTGAAACCTCTGAAGCTCCTGGCTCTTCTGTAAAATTATTGACCTATTGACTGCGTTCAGTGTGCCCAACTTCTTCAGTCTGTAGTCCACCTTGCCACATTGTCTCTCCATCCCAATGTTGTGCACAGGGGTGCCATCAATGTTACTAGCCTGTTCACTGACAGGGTCCATTGGGAAGGTCTCCTCATCCATCCCATAGTCCATCCTCTGCCTGGCCAGGACAGTCTTCAGATGGGGCAGCATGAGATCTGTCAGCTGCTTCACTTCATCCAAGTATTCGGCAGCCACGTCTGACACTGAGTTCAGGACATGTCCAGTGCCTGTCCAGCCACTATAGCATTCTTGCTGTCTACATCCAGATCCACCATGAAACTCTGTAGCACTTGCTCCATCTTCATATCGGCCTCCGCCAACCGCATCACTTTATTCATGGCACTGCTGAAGCCCAGTGTAGTGTGGGTGCCACAAAAGATCTGCCCTGCTGGTTTTTCCAAGTTGTTCATCTCTGCCAACAGCTTTGAAAAGCCTTTGTTGTGCTCTGTGCTGTCAGTCATATGTGCATCTACAAGTTTATAAACATCCTCCACATTGACTCCTCTGACCGACGCCAGTATTTCGAACCCCATATCCACTTGCATTTCTATGTCCTCAGTGGTCTCTCGGTGAATGGGTAAGACAGGCAGAGGAAATGGGCTATCTTGACCTGCATGCAGCCCTTGTACCATGAACTGGCCTACACCTTTCTTTGTGGTGCTCTCCGATGCATGTGTTATCATTTTACCTTTCTCCTTCTCCTCCTCAAGCTTTCCCACAAAATAGATACAGACTTTGAGCCTCAATTTGCTGCACAGCTGCCGTTATGCCAAAGTGTTTTCCTAAGATATTATTTTATTTTTAATGATAGAAGGGAGGAAAAGGGGGCAAAAATCATGTCCAATTTAGTTTTTTGGGTGGGGTGGGGGGTTTATTTCATGATAGGTACCAACTTCCAATACATAATATCTCTCAAATGACCCAATGCACCATCACTGAAGTGGGCGTAATCATTTTCCAAAATTTTTATTTTTAGGCCATTTATCCCCTCCCCCTACCTGTGTCTGTGTGAAACCTGTGCTTGTCTGTGTGGTATACCTAATAGTGTGTGTGCAGTATGTGCACTCTTCTGTACAGTACAGTGTGCATGTCTGTTCACAGTATACAGTATTTCTTGCATAGTGCGTGCGTGTGTGTGCGCGTGCACGCGCGGGGTTGAGGGGCCAAGTGTCACGGCGCGGATTCGAACCCGTGTCTCTCTTAATTCTGAGTGTCACAATTCCTCTTCTGGCTGCTCGCTCGGACACGCCCCCGCTCACGCTGGGCAGCAACAAGGCTGCAGGCAATCACTCATCATCACACCTGGGCTTGACGAGAGGGAGCGGCATAAAGAGACAGCGAAGCCAGGAGACCTTTGCCAGAACGTAGCCAATCTCACCTGATGTTTTCCGCGATCGTGTCTTGCCTCACGACCTCCTCCCGGATGGTTGCTTGCCTTCCCCGATCCTTGACCACTGTTTGGACCCTGACATCGTTGCCTCTCTCCAGCCCCCGACTGCTTGCCTTCCTGCTGACTACCCCTTCGCCTTCCCCTTTGGATTCGACGAAAGATACATCCAACACGCACCGACAACACCCTCTGGTAAATTATACATTGTTAATTCCACACATAGTCTGCATTCACTCACTAGTGGTAGCATACACTTCCCACACATTCATCAAAGGTTTAAATAAACCTTCAAAAACGCAGTTCTGCCTTGGTGTCGCCTCCTTCCCTTTGCCTAGTACACAACAGTACGTTCTGGCCAAAAACATGACGGAACCAGGCGACACCCAAGAAGCCCTGTCTCGATCCCCCAGGACTTCTGGCTTGTCCATGCTTAGTGCTGTGGTTAACGAGCACCAAGAGCGTTTTATTGCCCTTGAGGACAATTTTGAGAGAGCTTTTTCTAAACTTCACTCTAGGCTGGACTGCCTTATGCCTAGAGTGACCCCCTCTGCAGCTACCCCGCAGCTCACTTCCCCAGTCCAAAGACCGGAACGCTGCGGTCTGGAACGAGAGCCCAAAATGGCTTGTCCTAGACCCTTTGAGGGTGATTTTGAGCTGTGCAGGGGATTTCTTGTTCAGTGTGATCTTATTTTTCAACACCAGCCTTCACGCTATTCTTCTGATGGGGCTAAGATCGCTTTTATTTTTGCCCTACTCACGGGACCTGCACTCAAGTGGGCTACGGCTGCCGTGGACAAGACCTTGGGGCTAGGCACAGACTACGCTGCTTTCCGGGCCGAATTTCGGGCCGTATTTGACCACCCCAAAGATGGGGGGGACGCGGCGGGACACCTTCACTCCATCCAGCAGGGACTTCGCTCGGTGGCGGCCTACACTCTGGAATTCCGGACCCTGGCGGCTGACAGCGGATGGGACGATCGGGCACTCCAGAGCGCGTTCCGTCGAGGACTTTCGGAGGAGATTAAGGACGGACTACTGAGGGACAGACCCAGATCCTGCAGGGACCTCATCGAACTTGCACTCTTGTTCGATCAGAGATTGACGGAACGTGCGGCTGAGCGAGCCCAGGAAGCCACAAGGATCAGTACCCGACCTCAACTGCTACCCACTTTTGAAGCTCCAGCCCCACCACATATGGCTCCAACCACCATGCTGACAGCCCCGGAGCCCATGCAGTTGGGAAGGACTCGGCTGACCATTGAAGAGAGAGAGAGAAGGTTCAGACAACGCCTTTGTCTTTACTGTGGTCTAACCGGACATATCCTTCGTTTTTGTCCGGCTAAACCAAAAGACCAGGCTCGCCAGCTGAGGGGGTCCTGGTGAGCCATACTTGTTTTCCCCAAGATAAGGAAAACCCCGACTTCGTGATACCCGCTACCCTAGCGTGGGGCTCTAAATCTATCCAAATAAAGGCTTATTTGGACTCTGGAGCCGATGAGAGTCTCCTGGACTATGAATTTGCCCAAAGGATGGGCATTCCCCTGGTCCACCTGAACCGGTCACTTCCTGCTCAAGCCCTGGACGGACGACCTTTGGGACCCATCAGGTTTCGTACTGAACCCATTACCATGACAATTTCAGGAAACCACAGCGAGACCATCAGTCTTTGGGTTCTGGAGACCCCCGTCGCCCCGCTGGTGCTGGGTAGATCTTGGCTCCGTCAACATGACCCCCACGTCTCTTGGTCTTCTGGCAGGATCTTGGCATGGAGCACACCCTGCCACGCTAACTGTCTCAGGGCTGCCTCCCCTCCGGTCCACGTTCCCAGTATTGCTACCCCCCAGACAGATCTGTCCCGTGTACCTGCCTGCTACCATGACCTAGCGGAGGTTTTCAACAAGGAGCAAGCACAGGGTCTACCCCCGCATAGGCCATACGATTGTGCTATTGAGCTACTCCCGGAGGCTAAGCTACCTGCAAGCCGGCTTTATAACCTGTCACTCCCCGAGAAAGAGGCCATGAAGACATACATCACGGAGGGTCTAGCTTCAGGAATCATCACTCAATCTAAGTCTCCACTGGCAGCTGGATTCTTCTTTGTCACCAAGAAGGACGGTTCACTCAGGCCTTGCATCGACTACCGTCATCTCAACAACATTACTATTAAGAACAAGTACCCCCTGCCTCTTCTCAACTCATCCTTCGAACCATTGGCACCAGCCACCATCTTCTCCAAATTGGATCTTCGGAACGCCTATCATCTTGTGCGGATTAAGGAAGGGGACGAGTGGAAGACAGCGTTCAACACCCACCTTGGGCACTTCGAATACCGGGTCATGCCTTTTGGACTCACGAACGCCCCAGCTGTTTTTCAAGCCCTCGTCAATGACATTCTGCGTGATATGCTTGATAAATTTGTCGTTGTTTATCTTGATGACATTCTGATTTTTTCCCAGAGTTTGGCTGAACACCAGGAACATGTTAGACTTGTACTCCAGAGACTTTTAGAGAACCGGCTCTTTGTCAAGGCCGAGAAGTGCAACTTTCACACCTCTTCAGTGGAATTCCTCGGTTTTGTAGTCGAGAAGGGACACATCCGAGCCGACCCCAAGAAAGTGGATGCTGTGGTGGATTGGCCTCAGCCATCTTCTAAAACGGAGTTGCGGAGATTTCTCGGCTTCGCTGGATTTTACCGACGCTTCATCCAGGACTTCAGCCGGATTGCCGCACCACTCCATGCCCTCACCTCTCCTAAAGGTTTTTTTGTCTGGTCTCATACTGCTAACAAGGCTTTCGAAGAGCTGAAGAAGAGATTCATCTCCGCCCCTGTCCTCGTCCACCCTGACTTGGACGTTGCCTTTCTTGTGGAGGTGGACGCTTCAGATTCCGGGATTGGAGCTGTACTTTCTCAACGCTTTAAGATTGACAATCTCATTCACCCAGTTGCATTTTTTTCCAGACGCCTATCCCTGGCAGAGCGGAACTACGACGCTGGGAACAGAGAACTGTTGGCGGTCCACGAAGCTCTTGCCGAATGGAGACACTGGTTGGAGGGGGCTCGTCACCAGTTCCAGATCCTAACTGACCACAGCAATCTCCTCCACATCCGCTCTGCCAGGAGGCTGAATAATCGACAGGCAAGATGGCAACAATTTTTCTCCCGCTTCGACTACTTGCTGTCTTTCAGACCCGGATCCAAGAACGCTAAGGCGGACGCTCTCTCCAGAGTGTTTATGGAGGAACCTTCTGAGCGCCCAGTGGATGTCCCCATTCTTCCTCCCTCTCGCATTGTGGGGATGGTTTCCTGGAAAGTGGAGGAACTTGTTAAAACTGCACTGTGCTCCAATCCAGGACCTGGGGGTGGACCACCCAACAAGCTCTTTGTCCATCAGGAACTGCGATCCAGAGTCCTGGATTGGGGCCACTCTAGCCTGTTTTCCTGCCATCCTGGATTCCAAAGAACCCTTTCACTGCTTCGTAGACGCTTCTGGTGGCCATCCATGGCCAGAGACACGCGTGAGTTTATCGCAGCATGTTCTTCTTGTGCCCGCAGCAAGGCATCACACAGACCCCCAGCTGGTCTCCTTCACCCGCTCCCCATCCCTGCCCGCCCTTGGTCACACATCGCCTTGGATTTCATCACTGGATTTCCAGCCTCCAGAGGTAACACTACCATATTAACCATTGTAGACCGATTCTCCAAAGCAGCCCATTTCATTCCTCTTGGCAAACTACCTTCTGCTTCGGAGACGGCTGACCTCCTCACACTTCACGTCATCAAATTGCATGGTATCCCGGTAGACATTGTGTCTGATCGGGGCCCCCAGTTTTCTTCACAAGTCTGGAGAGCCTTTTGTAAGGGGATTGGGGCCTCGGTCAGTCTCACTTCGGGATACCACCCCCAGAGCAACGGGCAGGCTGAAAGGGCGAACCAGAGCGTGGAGACCATGCTCCGCTGCGTCGCCAGTAAGAAGCCCACTACCTGGAGCAAGTTCCTTCCTTGGGTGGAATACTCCTACAACTCCTTGAGGAGCTCCGCTACCGGTATGTCACCTTTTGAATGTTCTTTGGGCTATCAACCCCCCTTGTTTCCCCAGCAAGAATTGGAGATTGCAGTGCCCTCTACTAAGGCCCACATAAGGAAGTGTCAGAGGGTGTGGAGAGCCGCTCGAGCAGCCTTAGAGAAGGCTTCTGCAAAGATGTGCCGCAACGCCAACCGTCATCGCGTCCCGGCTCCATCCTATCGGCCGGGCCAGCAAGTCTTGTTATTGGCCAAGGACCTTAATCTTCAGGTACCTTCTAAGAAGTTAGCACCCCGTTACGTTGGTCCATTCCCCATCATCTCTATAATTAACCCCGTATCTGTCAAGCTAGCTCTCCCACCCTCGGTTAAGAGACACTCGGTAGTACATGTTTCACAGATAAAACCGGTAGCGGAGAGCGCTCTGTCTCCCCCTGTCCCTGCCCCCCCTCCCTCTAGGTTCCTGGAAAATGGAGATCAGGTTTGGACGGTTAAAGAAATCCTCAGGGTCCGTCGACAGGGTAGGGGGCTTGTGTATCTGGTCGACTGGGAGGGTTATGGACCAGAGGACAGGTCTTGGGTACCAGCCTCCTATCTTGCCGATCCCTCACTTCTAGAGGATTTCTACCGCGCCAATCCTGATGCTCCCCGGCGCTCGTCGGGTGCCTCGCCTAAGGGGGGAGGTACTGTCACGGCGCGGATTCGAACCCGTGTCTCTCTTAATTCTGAGTGTCACAATTCCTCTTCTGGCTGCTCGCTCGGACACGCCCCCGCTCACGCTGGGCAGCAACAAGGCTGCAGGCAATCACTCATCATCACACCTGGGCTTGACGAGAGGGAGCGGCATAAAGAGACAGCGAAGCCAGGAGACCTTTGCCAGAACGTAGCCAATCTCACCTGATGTTTTCCGCGATCGTGTCTTGCCTCACGACCTCCTCCCGGATGGTTGCTTGCCTTCCCCGATCCTTGACCACTGTTTGGACCCTGACATCGTTGCCTCTCTCCAGCCCCCGACTGCTTGCCTTCCTGCTGACTACCCCTTCGCCTTCCCCTTTGGATTCGACGAAAGATACATCCAACACGCACCGACAACACCCTCTGGTAAATTATACATTGTTAATTCCACACATAGTCTGCATTCACTCACTAGTGGTAGCATACACTTCCCACACATTCATCAAAGGTTTAAATAAACCTTCAAAAACGCAGTTCTGCCTTGGTGTCGCCTCCTTCCCTTTGCCTAGTACACAACACCAAGACCATGTCAGGCCCAGAGGGCCAACATTTCTTAATCCGCCCCTGGTTACAGTTACTAGTTACTGTATTTAAAAAGTAACTCAGTTACTAACTCAGTTACTTTCACCAAAAAGTAATGTGTTACTGTGAAAATAACTATTTAGTTACTTCTTTTTTTTTTAAGGCTCCCATTAATGTCCTTTTAGTCTTCATTTCAGTACTGTTATTGCACTGGAGAATAACACAATCTGTTGATCAACTTGACATGCATTTGCATCACTGAACTCTGCTAAGCAATGTGGTCTACATACAACACACAAAGACAAAAATATGTTTCAAAGGGCCAATTTATTTCAGGCGAGAACAAATTGACAAAACTATTTTAAATAGCTACAACATAACATACCGTAAGTAACAAACAGCATAATAACAACAT
Organism: Nerophis lumbriciformis; assembly: GCF_033978685.3. NCBI lineage: Eukaryota > Metazoa > Chordata > Actinopteri > Syngnathiformes > Syngnathidae > Nerophis > Nerophis lumbriciformis. The sequence goes on along the minus strand of NC_084571.2, from coordinate 17,281,944 downwards.
GTCACAACATAGCTGTAAACCTGGCTTCACCCAAGGAAGGCACACATGACATGCACAAAGCCGAACCAGGCATTTTTTTTCTCTCAAGGAATTCGGAAATAAAATCATGTCTTCATGAGATCAACACTGTACTGAAGCCCAGAACACTCTCCGCATTTCCCCAGTTTTAGTTTAGAGAAAAGGAAAGATTGGCCTGGCCCACTAGGATCCCTCTTTATGTTTGTGAACTTTATAGTCTATACATTTAGAGTGATGTGATAATCAAACACTCTAGAAGTCTAGAATGAAAGAGTATATAAGAGAATTGACAGAGTGTGTGTACCTTCAGTGCTGAATGATGAGCAGAGGCAGAGTTTTGAGTGTTTTCTTTAGCTCGCTTTCCATGTTTATGTACTCACTGTCCACTGTGTCCAGGAACTTGAAAGCGAGTGACTCCACTGTAGAAATAGCCTGCATGTCTTCTAGCACATATGCTGCAATGGCTCTATCAATGTTGTCTTGGCTAGCAGTCCCTCCGTTAAAATCCAGCCACTGTGTGTCTCTCTTTACTAGCTTCGTCAAAGCATGTTGCTTTTGTAGCCGTTTCAGCAGATTTTAATTGCTTTTTTGGGCAGTAGATAGGATCTTTGATCCAAGACACAACTTACATTTAACTAAAATGTTATTTTCTTTATGCTGGACAAAAGAAAAGTACCGGTAGTGAGAATATCTCATACTTGCCAACTTTGAGACCTCCGATTTCGGGAGGTGGGGGGAGGGGGATGGGGGTAGGTGTGGTCGGGGTGGGACGGGGGTGTGGTTGGGGGCGTGGCTAAAAGGGGAGGGGTATATTTACAGCTAGAATTCACCAAGTCAAGTATTTCATATATATATATATACCGTATTTTCCGCACTATAAGGCGCACCTAAAAACCACAAATTTTCTCAAAAGCTGACAGTGCGCCTTATAACCCGGTGCGCTTTATATATGGATAAATATTAAGATTCATTTTCATAAAGTTTCGGTCTCGCAACTTCGGTAAACAGCCGCCATCTTTTTTCCCCGTAGAAGAAGCGCGCGGTGCATGCTGGGATATGTGACGTTTCATTTCCATTTGTGTGTTTATGTAAAGACCCCAAAATGGCTCCTATGAAGTGTGTTGTCTGTCTAATTATAAATAATGCAGACGAGGCGTGTTAACTGAGTTCTCAACGTTTACTCACAGCGTGCTCATAACCACATTCTAACTCCCAGCGTACAACAACGCTTCTCAGGGCTACCGCGCATGCTCGTCACTATCGTTGCATGCTGGGTAGTGTAGTTGTTATATTTGCTAGCTCATAACATCACATTAAGAGACACGCTTACGCGCTTAATTCAATACTCGCCGTCATTCCGGGTGGATTGACAAAAGACCTCCAGCCGCTAGATATTGGTGTCAACAGGGCATTCGAAGCTAGACTGCTAACTGCGTGGGAACAGTGGATGACAGAAGGCGAACACACGTGACGTTCACCAAGACAGGGAGGCAGGGAGACAGCGCCAGACGACATTTTGGATCCCACATTCGCCCAACTTTTGAATTCGGACAACGAAGGAGAATAATTCGAGGGATTTATGAATGAAGAATAACTTCAGAAAATGAGCGTTATGTTTATTTTGTGTGTTGTGACATTAACATTCGAGCAACATTATGTTGCTATTGCTCTGCACTATTTTGAATTTTACTATGTTTGTGATTGCACATTTGCGTACATTTTGGGAGTGAACAGAGTTGTTAGAACGCTGGTTTTTAATATATTATTAAAGTTTGACTGACCTATCTGACTGTTTTTTTTGACATTCCTTTAGCGCAGTTAGATGCGGCTTTCAACACCGGGCGGCTTATAGGTGGACAAAGTTTTGAAATATGCCGTTCATTGAAGGCGCGGCTTTTAACCCAGGGCGCCTTATGGTGCGGAAAATACGGTATATATATATATATATATATATATATATATATATATATATATATATATATATATATATATATACACGTATATATATATATATATATATATATTTATTATATATATATATATATATATATATAAAATAAATACTTGAATTTCAGTGTTCATTTATTTACACATATACACACACATAACACTCATCTACTCATTGTTGAGTTAAGGGTTGAATTGTCCATCCTTGTTCTATTCTCTGTCACTATTTTTCTAACCATGCTGAACACCCTCTCTGTGATGCATTGATGTGTGGCACGCACAAAAGTGCTTTCATCAAATGCACTAGATGGCAGTATTGTCCTGTTTAAGAGTGTCACAACATTGCTGTTTACGGCAGACGAACTGCTTTACGGTATACAAAAACGTGACTGCTGTTGTTGTGTGTTGTTGCCGCGCTGGGAGGACGTTAATGAAACTGCCTAGCAATAAACCCACATAAGAAACCAAGAACTCACCCTCCATCATTCTACAGTTATAACGTGATTGGGCAGGTATGCTGTTTATATTCTAAATTTCGGGAGATTTTCGGGAGAAAATTTGTCCCGGGAGGTTTTCGGGAGAGGCGCTGAATTTCGAGAGTCTCCCGGAAAATCCGGGAGGTTTGGCAAGTATGGAATATCTCCATGTTAAGAAACTTGACTTCTGGCTCCGCCATGATGTTTTGTTAGTAAACAGAGACAAGGCCCCCCACCCCCACCCACACAAAGTGCGCCTCTTCTTTTCCTTGTGACACAGAAGGACGACACCGCAGCGCTCCAATAAAACACACTCCGATCTTCTGTTTCTAACCGATACTACATAAAAAATAACGTAAAATAACGCAGTAACGCATCATGTAGTAACGGTAACTGAGTTACTGAATATAAAAAATAACGTGTTACACTACTAAATACCGCCGAAAATAACGGCGTTACAGTAACAGTTAGTCCCAACACTGGTGAAAAGTAATCCCCCGATTCCTATTTTCGACAGTCCGCTAACTTGAGCAGGAAAACGCTGAATACCAGCCCGGCATCTTTGTTTTCCACCTGTCAACTGTCAGTTTAGCATCTTTGTTTTCTACCTGTCAACTGTCAGTTTAGGCTGCTCGCCGGCTCATCACAAATTTCTTGCGTCACAGCAGCCAATGCTTCGTCTACTTTAAGATGTCTATGGTTATAACGTCATTGCAAACACGGCAATCTGTTGCGTCCACTGCAGTTTGCTACCTTTTTCATACTTTTTGTCAAGTGATTTGTTTTTAAGCAGGGTTGCATGAGGTACCCATACATAACGTTACGTTAGTCAATGTATCACACACAGTAACGTAACGTTAGACGGCACCACATATTTTAGCCACCTACAAAAAGACAAACGGTCAAATAAGGGTCAGTTAAAATGTATACTATATTAAGAATATGTGTACATATTGCATAGGGCCCTGACATCTAAAAAGTACAACTCTGTTCATTGTTATGTTCATGTATTTGTTATGTTTTTTATGTGTATGCACACATCAACACACATATACAGTATGAGATAAGATCAATGAGATAAGGTAAGAACAGGATAGAAACTGCTGTGGAACTAGTTACAATGCAATGTTAACACTTTTGAGCAAATAAGTACAGTTGCACTTGTTTTTTCAAATGTGTTTATTCTGTAAAGGAATGAGTTGAATGTTAAAAATGACTGGTTAATAGTGCTATTATGAAGTGCAATGTCAGCACTATTTTTTTCCCCTACAATTTCAAATGCACTTGATTTAATAAATAAATACAGCGTTTTAAAAGCATACACAATCTGTGTAAATATATTAGTCTGTGGTTAAAAGGACTTGAAAGGACTCGAAACTCAAAATGCAGGACTTGGGATTTGACTTGAGACTTTCCAGTCTTGACTTTGGACTTGACTCAGGACTTGTCTGTCTTGACTTGGGACTTGACTTGGGACTTGAGGGCAAAGACTTGAGATTTACTTGAGACTTGCAAAACAATGACTTGGTCCCACCTCTGGTGTATATACATATGTATTTCCACATATATACATATGTATATATGTGTATATACATATGTATATACACATATATATGTATATATATTTATACATATGTATTTCCACATATATACATATGTATATGTATGTATATACATATGTATGTACACATATATAAATATGTATATATATACATATGTATATACAAATGGGACCCATTACCTCCCTGCTTGGCACTCAGCATCAAGGGTTGGAATTGGGAGTTAAATCACCAAACATTATTCCCAGGCGCGGCCACCGCTGCTGCCCACTGCTCCCCTCACCTCCCAGGGGGTGGTCAAGGGTGATGGGTCAAATGCAGAGAATAATTTCGCCACACCTAGTGTGTGTGTGACAATCATTGGTACTTTAACTTAACATATATACATATGTATGTATGTGTAAATACATATGTATATATATATACATATGTATATACACATGTATATATGTGTAAATACATATGTATATATACATATGTATATATACTTATGTATATGTATATACACATATATACATATGTATATGTATATGTATATATATATATATATACATATGTATTTACACAAATATACATATGTGTATGTATATACATATGTATATATATACATACATATGTATTTACACATATATACATATGTATATGTATATACACGTATATACCAGTGACGTGCGGTGAGGTTCATGGCTGGTGAGGCACTGACTTCATCAGTCAGATTTACAAACATATGAACCCTAAAGAGTATTTTAATCACCATTTGATTGGCAGCAGTTAACGGGTTATGTTTAAAAGCTCATACCAGCATTCTTCCCTACTTGGCACTTAGCATCAAGGGTTGGAATTGGGGGTTAAATCACCAAAAATTATTCCCGGGCGCGGCGCCGCTGCTGCCCACTGCTCCCCTCACCTCCCAGGGGGTGATCAAGGGATGGGTCAAATGCAAAGGACAAATTTCACCACACCTAGTGTGTGTGAGACAATCATTGGTACTTTAACTTAACTTTAACTTTACACATACAAACTGTAGCACACAAAAAGGCACATTTAATTAAAAAAACTTTATTATGGTCTTACCTTTACTTATAAGTGCGGGAACAGTGGTGTTCGTGTTGGAGGAGTTGTGAATGAATGAAATATGAAATCAGTGCTGCAGTCTGCAGGTGTACCTAATGTTGTGTCCCTGCAGTCGTTCACGGCTCCTCTGGCGCGAGCATTGTTGTTTTTGCAGTTTTTGGCTTCTTGTTAAGTGACTTTTTTTGGGTGGATTCGGTCTTGCACGTGGAGGGTTTGGGTGTGGGCTTTGGTTGGTGTGGCGCTCCCGTCGGGGGGTGCATTCTGCGGCGGGGGTGCATTAACCGGCACCATGAGGCGGGATTAATGCGAGCCTCACACAGTGTGTCTTCGCAGCAGTTTTTTGATTGCTCAGCACAAGAAATACATTACACACATACAGTTGTTGACAAAATACACTGTACATTATACACCTCAGCTAACTAAACTATGGAAATGTATAATATAGTTCATATAGCAATACGGTCTCACTGCACAGCAGGCCAGCAGTTAGCCGAGTCCGCAATCCATGTTGAGGCACAACTGAGTGACGTGCCTCAACTGGCTGCTGATCACCGCACCGTCTCTTCTCAGTATTTGAACGGCAAATGTGAAAATTCAGCGATTTTGAATAAAAATAATCTAAAACTGGTGAAGTTAAATGGAAAATAACTTTATAGTATAATCACTGGATACATATAACAATTTAATTAATTTTTTTTCTTTTTACATTTTTTTTCTTTCCATGATGGCAGGTGAGGCGGTGCCTCCAGTTACCGCACGTCACTGATATATACATATGTATATGTAAAGGTCAGGTCAGTTGGGTCTCTAAAAGACGGCCTGCCGGCGACTCAACTGGCACTCCCATCAGTGCTCAACTGGGGCTGTTGAGGTGGGTGGCTAGACACCCTGGTGGAAGCAAAAACAAGATTCGCCAAAGTGTGTGTTTATTTCCTGTCAGCACTCTTATTTTGGTTCAGTTTCCTGTTTGTCTCTCTTGAGTGCTGTGTCCCCTCAGCTGTGGCTGATTGGCACCTGGCCACACCTGGTGTCAATCAGCCAGCTGCTATTTAGACCTGCTTTGCACTCCCGTCTGTGCTGGAGTATTGTCGCTAAGACTTGTCGATGTCAGTGTAGCTGTACGCGGTAGCGGTAAGCTGTATTCTGTAGCTGTTTGTAGCTTGCTGTCTTTTTGTTCCTCGTCTTCTAGTTGCTGTTTTCCTGACATCCTGTTTCTTGTCTCCTGGTTCCTGGTTTGTGTTTCTTTTATTATTTTATGGACATTAAATCATGTTTTCCTGCACAAAGCCTGCCTTGAGGGGGGGGCTATGAGTAGCTGTGCAGCTGAGGAGGCACAGCTACTCCTCACACAAGTGGGTCTGCAACAGGCGCCGCCACCATCTCCGGTGGGCCGGCAGACGCTACCATCATCTCCGGTGGGCCGGCAGACGCCACCATTATCTCCGGTGGGTCTGCAACCTACGGCGCCATCATCTCCGGTGGGTCTGCAACCTACGCCGCCATCATTTCCGGTGGGGCCAGCAGACACCGCCATCATCTCCAGTGGGCCAGCAGACGCCGCCATCCTCTCCGGTGGGCCAGCAGCAGAGGGCGCCGCCATCCTCTCCGGTAGGCCAGCAGCATAGGGCGCCACCATCCTCTCCGGTGGGCCAGCAGCAGAGGGCGCCACCATCCTCTCCGGTGGGCCAGCAGCAGAGGGCGCCACCATCCTCTCCGGTGGGCCAGCAGCAGAGGGCGCCACGCCAATTGCGGCGGTGTTCAACTTGCCGTCGCCACCTGACTCTTCCCCGCTGGTTGCGGGGACACTTGGCTTGGCGGCCCACCTCCTTGTCCTCCCTCCACCCTCCCGTGACTTTGAACTGTTTTTTTTTGTGTGTGTGGGGGGGGGGTGTTCTAGAACGTCTCGTATCCGTTATGGGAAGGGGGTCTACTGTCAGGCTAGTCCCTGACAGTTTGGTTAAGTTTTAGTTTTTCCTCTGTGTTTATTTCCTGTCAGCACTCTTATTTTGGTTCAGTTTCCTGTTTGTCTCTCTGTGTGCTGTAACCCCTCAGCTGTGGCTGATTGGCACCTAGCCACACCTGGTGTCAATCAGCCAGCTGCTATTTAGACCTGCTTTACACTCCTGTCAGTGCTGGAGTATTGTCGCTAAGACTTGTCCATGTCAGTGTAGCTGTATGCGGTAGCGGTAAGCTGTATTCTGTAGCTGTTTGTAGCTTGCTGTCTTTTTGTTCCTCGTCTTCTAGTTGCTGCACAAAGCCTGCCTTCTCTGCATCTTGGGGTTCGTCACCAACAACCCGTGACACAACATCCTTGGCCGGACGTCTTCCTAGGAGAAGGACAACTCTGACTACAAACCTGGGTATGTAATACCCGTAGACTTGGTGTTTACACTGCACCGTTGGGCGGGTGAGCTGAACAAACCAGCAAACGGCCAAGGCGGAGGAAGTCTACACATATACATAGACTCAACGACCATGTGTAAAGGAGTAAACCTTCCAAAATCAGGAGTGGAGCCCCGAACGCGGATTGGTGCCTTGCAAACACTGTTTCGGCAGCTCCTGCAGCCAAGCTGATGCCAAACGTCATGCTCAGCATTCCTTTGGATTTTATCAACAAGGCCGAGAGGGGGATCCTGACGCTGGGCAACCCAGGCTCTCCATATGTAATACCCAGGCTTACGCTCTGGAGAGGACACTCCAGCTTTACTTTAATCAAGTGTGGAAACAACACGGATTCTGACAGTTACGGGTTATAAGCCCCCATCTGATTGGCGTAGGAAAGGGGCGCCACGGGTCAGTTTCGACGGTGAAAGGGATCATCGTGTCTCATCGGTCGACTACCGTCCACCTGAAGCTAGGCGGCCCCTGGTCAAAAAGGTGTCATCCCGCCAACGTTTGCCTGCTTCAGTGGGTGCCTGGAGCTCAGTGTACTGCAAAGGAATGAAAAGCAGACGGTTAATTTTATGTACCAGACAAACAAAACAAGAAAAGAAAGAAGACTCCAGCTCTTCGATTAGCAAGCTGGAATGTGCGAACAATGTGCACAGGAATCTCTGATGACCTTCGTGAAGTGGACGACGCCAGAAAGACGGCCATCATAGATAAGGAGCTTACCAGGCTTGATGTCAGCATAGCTGCTCTTCAAGAAACTAGGTTAGCCTCCAGTGGGTCTCTCAGAGAGGCTAACTATACATTATTTTGGAAAGGTAGAGAACCTGAGGAGCCTCGTCAGCAAGGAGTTGGTTTTGCAGTCAGAAACACACTTTTGGCATCAGTGGAACCTCAATCAGGAGGTACTGAGCGATTGCTGTCTATCTGTCTCAGCACTCCTGCAGGTCCAGTGAACATTCTCAGTGTCTATGCTCCTACTCTTTCTTCAACTGAGGAGATTAAAGATAGATTCTATGAGCAACTTGATGAGCAGATCAAGGGTTTTCCTAAAGATGAGTGCTTAATTGTCCTTGGCGATATTAATGCCAGAGTAGGCGCAGACCATGCATCATGGCCATCTTGCTTGGCACACCATGGCATCGGAAAGATGAACATAAATGGCCAAAGGCTGCTGGAGCTATGCACCTATCACAACCTCTGTATTACAAACACCTTTTTTAAGAGCAAACCATCGCACAAAGTATCATGGAAACATCCCAGGTCTCATCGATGGCATCAGCTTGATCTGATAATCACTAGGCGGTCGTCACTAAATAACATTCTTATTACTAGAAGCTATCATAGTGCAGATTGCAATACGGACCTTGCCCTTGTGAGCGCCAAAGTGCGCCTTCAGCCCCGTAAAATTCACCGCTCCAAGGCAAAGAGTCGTGCCTGCATTGACACATCAAAGATGTCAATTTCATGCAAGGTGGATGATTATGTAAAAACCCTGGACCAAGCTCTTCAAAACCTGCCGGAACATGATGCTACAGCAAAATGGAACGCCATGAAAGAAGCAATTTACAATACAGCTATTTCTAGTTTTGGGAAGAAGGAAAGAACTAGTCACGACTGGTTTAATGCCTATCTACCAATCATGCAACCAGCAATTGAGGCCAAACGCAAAGCATTTTTGGCAAACAAAAGACGTCCAAATGCTCAGTCACTTGCAACACTCAAAAGTACTCGTTGTTCCACACAGCGCATTGCCAGACAGTGTGCAAACAACTATTGGCAGCAGCTCTGCGAAGATATCCAGATGAGTGCTGAATCTGGTAACATCCGTGGCATGTACAACGGTATCAAGAAAGGAGTAGGACCTGCTGTAAAGCGGACTACTCCAATTAAATCTCGGATAGGGGAGAAGATTACCAATCGTGAAGAACAGATGGTCAGATGGGTCGAACACAACTCAGAACTATACAGCCGTGAAACAACTGTCTCTGATGCTGCTCTAAATGATACGAAGGAGCTACCAATCATGAATGAACTAGACGAAGTGCCTACAATGGTAGAGCTTAAAAAAGCTATTGATTCACTTCCATCTGACAAAGCACCAGGTAACGATAACATTCCACCTGAAGCTATCAAGCAAGGGAAGCCTGCCCTACTTAAACCGCTGTACGAATTACTGTGTCTTTGCTGGGAGGAAGAAGGAGTACCTCAGGACATGCGTGATGCCACTATTGTGACACTTTATAAGACTAAAGGGGACCGCAGTGACTGCAACAGCTATAGAGGAATTTCTCTCTTGAACATCGTTGGAAAGGTGTATGCACGCATAATCCTAAACAGGCTACAGATACTTACAGATCGTATCTATCCTGAATCCCAATGTGGTCTCAGGGCTGGAAGATTGACAACTGACATGATATTTTCAGTCCGGCAGATTCAAGAGAAGAGTAGAGAACAAGGTCCACCTCTTTACATGATGTTCATAGATCTAACTAAGGCTTTCGATCTTGTCAGCAGGAAGGGTCTATTCAAGCTTCTACAAAAGATTGGATGTCCTCCAAAACTACTCAGCATGTTGATCTCTTTCCATTCCAACATGAAGGAAACAGTCTTGTATGATGGATCTTGTTCGGACTCCTTCTCTATCAACAGTGGTGTTAAGCAGGGCTGCGTTTTAGCACCAACTCTTTTTGGAATATTCTTCTCTATACTCCTGTCCTATGCTTTTGACACATCCATTGAGGGTGTCTATCTACACACACGGTCTGACAGCAAATTGTTTAATCTGGCAAGATTACGTGCGAAGACCAAAAGGAGGTCAGTGTTAATCCGAGAGATGCTTTTTGCAGACGTTGCTGCTCTTGTTACCAACACCAAAGAAGCCTTACAACGTCTAAGTGACTGTTTTGTGAATGCTTGTGAACAGTTTGGACTTACAGTTAGCCTGCAGAAAACCAATGTTAGTGTTCAAGGTGCTGCAAATCCTGCTATCAAGATGAATGGTGTCACTTTAGAAGTAGTACATAATTTTATACACCTCGGCTCGACAATCAGCAATAAACTCTCGCTTGATGTTGAACTTGACAGGAGGCTTGGAAAGGCAAATACCACCATGGCTAAACTAGCAAAACGAGTATGGGAAAACAACGCTCTTACACAACATACAAAGATCCGAGTTTATCAGGCCTGCGTTCTCAGCACTTTACGCTACAGAAGCGAGACCTGGACTACTTACATGAGACAAGAGCGTCGACTTAACGCTTTCCACATGCGGTGCATCAAACGTATCCTTGGTATTAGTTGGCAGGACTATATTCCACACAGTGTCATTCTTCAGCGGGCTAATATCCATAGCATGAACTCTCTGCTTAGCCAGTGCCGTCTTCGATGGCTGGGACATGTTTGGCGGATGGAGGACGGACGGCTTCCCAAGGACATTATGTATGGACAACTGGCTCCTGGATCCAGACGTGTTGGTCGTCCCTCCCTCCGGTTCAAGGACACATGCAAGAGAAATCTGAAGGCGTGTAATATTCCTCTAGACAGCTGGGAGATACAGGCGGAGAACCGAAATGTCTGGCGTCAAGCGGTTAGACGGAGTATTGCAGAGGCTGATTTGAGGAGAGGCCAGCTCGCAGAGGAGAAGAGAGACTGGAGGAAACGTACTGCAAATACCATCGCACAGCAGGAGCGGGACGAAGTCTCTACACATGTTTGCACTAAGTGCAACAGGGACTGTCACTCAAGAATTGGCTTGTACAGCCATGCTAGGCGTTGTCAACAAACATGAATGTACCGTATCAACAAAAAATCAAGTTAAAATGTGAAAATTATAATTAAATAAGTCCATTGTATATATACCACACTCATTATAACTGAAAAGATATTACTAATAATTGACTAAAGTAGGATGACAAAACTATTTAAATAAAAACAATAAACTATTAATAATAATTAAAGTACCATTACAAAATTAAATAAATAAATAAATAAAATAAAAAATTAAACACCAAATCGAAATAAGTGTCTGACCCAAGAGCGTAAATTAGCATGGTCATCTGTGGCTCAGCTGCCAAAGATAGATAGAAGAAGAAGAGAGAGATATGTAAAGAGAAATCATGCATCTTCAATGCAGCCACTACTTGCTTGTCTTGATGATATCAAGGCCTGGATGGCCCTACATTTCAATGAAAAGAAGACACAAGTAATAGTGTTTGGACCTAGTGGTACCTGTGAGCTCCCCCCGGTTGACTTTAGCCCCTTGGTTTTGCACGTTAAGCCCATGGTCACCAACCTGGGCTTTCATATTGACAGTGATTTTAAATTGGAGCGTCAGATTGGCACAGTGGTGAAAGCCAGCTTTTTTTTATTTACATCAGCTGGCAAAGGTTAAAAACCTTCTTTCTAGGCAACAGTTTGAGACAGTAATCCATGCCTTTATCACATCTGGGCTGGATTGCTGTAACTCTTTGTATTTTGGAATTAGTCAATCCTCCCTCTCACGTCTGCAGCTGCCAGACTTTTAACTAACACAAGAAGAAGAGAGTACATTATTCCGGTTTAGCCTCCCTCCACTGGTGTCTTTTAGATTCCATTTTAAAATGATTTTACTTGTTTTTAAATCCTTATGTGGTCTTGCCCCACCTGCTCCACCTCTATGCCCCCATCCGCTCCCTCAGGTCAGCTGATCAGCTGATCCCGGAGGTACCCAAATCAAAGGCAAGCTTAGAGGGGACAGAACCTTCTCTGTTGCGGGTCCCAAACTCTGGAACCATCTCCCTCTCCATGTGAGACAGGCCCCTTCTTTGGCTACTTTTAAGACCCTTCTTAAAATCCATTTTTACTCACTGGCTTTTAACCCAGCATGAGACTTTGAACTGTTTAAACTGTTTTTAACCTTTTAACTGCTTTTTATCTAACAAATTGTTCTTAAGATAATTTGTATTTGCTTTTTCAATGTGTATTTTACCTCTGTTTTAAATGTTATTTTTTAGTCTGTCCTTTGCCTGTATTTCTTTGTGGTGTACAACCCTTTGTTCTTCAACTGTGGTTGTTTTTAAAGAGCTTTATAAATAAAGTTGGTATGGTATGGTATGGTATATACACATATGTATACGTTAGGTCAGGAAGAAACACAGAGGCTATATCATCCCTACAAGCCTGTTTCTCAGGTTTCCCTGCTCGTCAGGGGATTTTATTGATGTGCCTGTGGTTGTTACATGTATATATAGGGTACATTACATGGGGGTGTGGCCATTGTTGCACAATAGCGCCTTGCTTCTGTGGCGGCATGATGAGACCAGTTGGTTGTGTTTGTTTAAAGTGGACTTGCTGGGGTGGTATATATTAAACATGTTTTCTTTAAGGCACAGGTGACATATTTTAGCTGCACTGTTGTATGGTGAGCTAGATGCGACAATTCGCCATGTAATGGTGTGATCAATGTTATTGTCTTTAAGAGTCCATATGTTTACTCAGCTCTGTAGAGCTCTTGAGTTGGGGCCTACGAAATGATGCTGTGTGATTGTTATAACAGGTTTTAAAGGTGTTTTCTGTGAGTCCAATGTAAGTCTCTCTTTGAATTGTCCTTGCGGGTGACGCTGGCTTGGTAAACAACTGATGTTTTTGAGCAGTTTCCCTTGAGTGGGTAGTTAATCCTTCGTCTGCAATTGCAGCTATCTGTGGAGTCATTAGCGGTTACTTGTCTGTGAGTGCTCAGAATCCTTTTGTTGTGTGAGTCAATGGTTTGTTTGATATTCATCATGGACTGTAGCTAAGTTTCAAGGTGTTCCTGTTGAATATCTTCCTGAGTACATGTTTTTTGGGGAAGTGCCTGTCAGTGAGTGTAAGGAATTTGTGTTCAATGGTTGTGCTGATGTTTTTGCTGAATGGGGTGTTGTACCAAAGTATGTTGTCCCGTTTCCTGTTTTTTCTTGTTTTAGTTGCTGGTGGGTCGTATTGGAGGGTGAATTGGTATCCTCTTTCGTTGAGTACTTTCTGGTATGGAGGTGTTGCTTGGTTGAATGATTCCCTGTCTGATGACAGGGCTGACAGTCTCCTGTTGATGCCGGCTGGGATGTTCCTGGTTGTGACAGGCGGGTGGTTGCTGTCACGGTGTACATATTGTAATGTGGTGTCGGGCTTTGTACAAACCCCGTTTCCATATGAGTTGGGAAATTGTGTTAGATGTAAATATAAACGGAATACAATGATTTGAAAATCCTTTTCAACCCATATTCAATTTAATGCACTACAAAGACAACATATTTGATGTTCAAACTCATAAACTTTATTTTTTTTTTGCAAATAATAATTAACTTAGAATTTCATGGCTGCAACACGTACCAAAGTAGACCACAGAACACTTTTCCACTTCATATCAGTCCATCTTAGATGAGCTCAGGCCCAGCGAAGCTGACGGCGTTTCTAGGTGTTGTTGATAAACGGTTTTCGCCTTGCATAGGAGAGTTTTAACTTGCACTTACAGATGTAGCGACCAACTGTAGTTACTGACAGTGGGTTTCTGAAGTATTCCTGAGCCCATGTGGTGATATCCTTTACACAATGATGTCGCTTGTTGATGCAGTACAGCCTGAGGGATCAAAGTTCACAGGCTTAGCTGCTTACGTGCAGCGATTTCTCCAGATTCTCTGAACCCTTTGATGAAATTACGGAGCGTAGATGGTGAAATCCCTAAATTCCTTGCAATAGCTGGTTGAGAAAGGTTTTTCTTAAACTGTTCAACAATTTGCTCACACATTTGTTGACAAAGTGGTGACCCTCGCCCCATCCTTGTTTGTGAATGACTGAGCATTTCATGGAATCTACTATTATACCCAATCATGGCACCCACCTGTTCCCAATTTGCCTGTTCACCTGTGGGATGTTCCAAATAAGTGTTTGATGAGCATTCCTCAACTTTATCAGTATTTATTGCCACCTTTCCCAACTTCTTTGTCACGTGTTGCTGGCATCAAATTCTAAATAAATGATTATTTGCAAAAAAAAAAAAGTTTATCAGTTTGAACATCAAATATGTTGTCTTTGTAGCATATTCAACTGAAATGGGTTGAAAATGATTCGCAAATCATTGTATTCCGTTTATATTTACATCTAACACAATTTCCCAACTCATATGGAAACGGAGTTTGTAAATGGCCGGTATGTGTTGTTGTTCAGGTTGAGTGTTTACATCCAGGAAGTTTACAGTGTGTTTGTTTGCCTCAACTGTGATCCGTAGTCCGTTATTTTTGAAAATGCGGCATATTTCTTTTTTGATGTTTTTTCAAAGCTCTCGGTCTGGCATCGGAAATAGCCAGTCCATCGTCTCTGTATAGTCCAATGTTTCCTCCTAATTTTGTGAGTTGCGAGGGTAGGAAGCTTCCTACTAGTTCGCATGTTTCAGCCCCGTCATAACTTCCCATTGTTACGTCGAATGGTCCAGTGGTCTTTTGCCAAAGTTGCTTTTGGTGCGTGAGTATTGAGTTCTTTGTGTGGTTTATGATATTCCTTTCGTCCATAGTGATGTTGTCGTATTTTGAGGCAAAATCCAGTGCTTTGTTCAGTAGTTCCCTGCTGATTGAGAGGTAAAATTCCTCTGTGCCGAAGCAAATTAATTTGTGTTGCTCCTTGTCGCTTATGTTCTTGAACCAGTTTATTACGACTGTCGTGATTTTCCATTGGTTGAGCTGGGAAGTGTTTGTGATTTTGTTGTTAATTCTGTCCAGGATTTGTTTGCTTATTTTGCCGATTTCTGATTTGGTTGGGTTAATCAACCGACATGTTGGTCTGTTTGCAAAATTGGGTTTCTGGTCTTTCAGTGTGATGAACGCCTCTCTGCTGGCCATAGTGTCCACTTTTTGACAATGCTGAGCTTCATGGCAATGTTCTTGTCCTCATGTATATACAAATATAAACATATGTGTATATACATATGTATATACACATATATATATATGTGTATATACATATTGGGGAGTCTCACTCAAGCACCGCCTGACAGGTAGGCACCTCACAGGGGAGGAGCCAGGGCATGGAGGCAGAGTGGAACACAGAGGACAACGCCTCAGCCTAGGCCGCATCATGGAGGGGCGGTACATTCCCCTGTACCTGCTCAATCAGCCTGAAGTGGCACCAGCTGTGTAGCCAGGTCCTGAAGAATTTGGAGGCAATCCTCCTTTTTCATTGTCCCATTTAAAGCACCGGTTCCATTGGCAGCAAAACAGGCCCAGAGCATAATACGACCTCCACCATGCTTGACGGTAGGCATGGTGTTCCTGGGATTAAAGGCCTCACCTTTTCTTCTCCAAACATATTGCTGGGTATTGTGGTCAAACAGCTCCATTTTTGTTTCATCTGACCACAGAACTTTCCTCCAGAAGATCTTATCTTTGTCCATGTGATGTCAGATGAAACAAAAATGGAGCTGTTTGGCCAAAATACCCAGCAATATGTTATGTATATGTATTCATATGTATATATACACATATATACATATGTATATACATGTATATACATATGTATATACACATATATACATATGTATATACACATATATACATATGTATTTACACATATCAATTTTTCAAGTTTCTCAAGACTTCACCAATCATTTTAATGATGTGGTCTTCATTTAAAAAAAAGGCCTAGCAAGTAGCAACAAATTTAGAATCTCTTTCTGGTGTTATTGCAGAATGTACTCCTGTTTAGACTTCTTACTTCTGTCCCTGGATATCCCCGATGAACAGCGAGAGCTGCAGCGAGGATGACGTCACACTGGCTTCACGCAGATGCAAGACTTTGTCCCCCTAAAAATGTCCTCTTAATATTCGCCCCTTTACTAGATGGCTGTCAGCAGATATATCTGGCATTTATCACATCATGTCCACATTGTTTTCATGTTAAAACACCCTCATTTTCAAAGTGTGGTGGCTTGTAGTTTGCCGCGGTGGGCCTCCATGATCAATTACATGTAAGGCAATCTTGACTGCCCCAAGATGGCGGGCGGACACTGTGAGGTTCCTAAAAGCCTATGCTTGTGTTAACAGGATGTGTCATGTGACTGAGTGGGGACCAGTGTACATCACACTCAAAGTGAACATGTCATGTGACTGAGTGGGGACCAGTGTACATCACACCCAAAGTGAACATGATGTCATGTGACTGAAAGGGGACCAGTGTACATCACACCCAAAGTGAACATGATGTCATGTGACTGAAAGGGGACCAGTGTACATCACACCCAAAGTGAACATGATGTCATGTGACTGAAAGGGGACCAGTGTACATCACACCCAAAGTGAACATGATGTCATGTGACTGAAAGGGGACCAGTGTACATCACACCCAAAGTGAACATGATGTCATGTGACTGAAAGGGGACCAGTGTACATCACACCCAAAGTGAACATGATGTCATGTGACTGAGTGGGGACCAGTGTACATCACACCCAAAGTGAACATGATGTCATGTGACTGAAAGGGGACCAGTGTACATCACACCCAAAGTGAACATGATGTCATGTGACTGAGTGGGGACCAGTGTACATCACACCCAAAGTGAACATGATATCATGTGACTGAAAGGGGACCAGTGTACATCACACCCAAAGTGAACAGAATGTATTGTGACTGAAAGGGGACCAGTGTACATCACACCCAAAGTGAACATGTCATGTGACTGAGTGGGGACCAGTGTACATCACACCCAAAGTGAACATGATGTCATATGACTGAAAGGGGAGCAGTGTACATCACACCCAAAGTGAACATGTCATGTGACTGAGTGGGGACCAGTGTACATCACACCCAAAGTGAACATGATGTCATGTGACTGAGTGGGGACCAGTGTACATCACACCCAAAGTGAACATGATGTCATGTGACTGAGTGGGGACCAGTGTACATCACACCCAAAGTGAACATGATATCATGTGACTGAAAGGGGACCAGTGTACATCACACCCAAAGTGAACAGGATGTATTGTGACTGAAAGGGGACCAGTGTACATCACACCCAAAGTGAACATGTCATGTGACTGAGTGGGGACCAGTGTACATCACACCCAAAGTGAACATGATGTCATATGACTGAAAGGGGAGCAGTGTACATCACACCCAAAGTGAACATGTCATGTGACTGAGTGGGGACCAGTGTACATCACACCCAAAGTGAACATGATGTCATGTGACTGAGTGGGGACCAGTGTACATCACACCCAAAGTGAACATGATGTCATGTGACTGAAAGGGGAGCAGTGTACATCACACCCAAAGTGAACATGATGTCATGTGACTGAAAGGGGAGCAGTGTACATCACACCCAAAGTGAACATGATGTCTTGTGACTGAGTGGGGACCAGTGGACCAAAGTCAGTGGAGATACCTTCCATGTGACTGAGTGGGGACCAGTGGAGATACCTTCCATGTGACTGAGTGGGGACCGGTGGAGATACCTTCCATGTGACTGAGTGGGGACCAGTGGACCACAGTCAGTGGAGATACCTTCCATGTGGCTGAGTGGGGACCAGTGGAGATACCTTCCATGTGACTGAGTGGGGACCAGTGGAGATACCTTCCATGGGACTGAGTGGGGACCAGTGGACCAAAGTCAGTGGAGATACCTTCCATGTGACTGAGTGGGGACCAGTGGACCAAAGTCAGTGGAGATACATTCTATGTGACTGAGTGGGGACCAGTGGAGATACCTTCCATGTGACTGAGTGGGGACCAGTGGACCACAGTCAGTGGAGATACCTTCCATGTGACTGAATGGGGACCAGTGGAGATACCTTCCATGTGATTGAGTGGGGACCAGTGGACCACAGTCAGTGGAGATACCTTCCAAGTGACTGAGTGGGGACCAGTGGACGACAGTCAGTGGAGACACCGTCCATGTGACTGAGTGGGGCCCAGTGGAGATACCTTCCATGTGACTGAGTAGGGACCAGTGGAGATACTTTCCATGTGAATGAGTAGGGACCAATGGAGATACCTTCCATGTGACTGAGTAGGGACCAGTGGAGATACCTTCCATGTGACTGAGTAGGGACCAGTGGAGATACCTTCCATGTGACTGAGTAGGGACCAGTGGAGGTACCTTCCATGTGACTGAGTAGGGACCAGTGGAGATACCTTCCATGTGAGTCTGCAATCATAATGAAGACATGAAATAAAAACATTGTTTCCAAAGTCACACATGATTTGCATCTGTGTACTTCTGAACAAATACAAGTTCTTGAAGGAGCCCTTTATTCAAATGTTGACAGGCTGTGCTCATGATAATCAAGTTGTTGGAGAAGATGGTTGTCAAGAGTGAGAACCATCCTAAACCTTCTGATGTAGAAGATGGTTGTCAAGAGTGAGGACCATCCTAAACCTTCTGATGTAGAAGATGGTTGTCAAGAGTGAAGACTATCCTAAACCTTCTGATGTAGAAGATGGTTGTCAAGAGTGAGGACCATCCTAAACCTTCTGATGTAGAAGATGCTGAGGAGAGCTGCACTTTCTCTCCATCTCAATGTCCTTCTCTTCTAGAGTTTTACTTCTCTCTGCCTTGGTCTTGAACTTCAAGCCGTGACCTGCGGACCACAACAACAAACATGTTTACTTCAGTAGGATCAGCACACTCCTGCCCGGGAACATGTCACCTCCTGACACCTTCACACACCTCTGCTTATGCTTTTGCTCCAAGAAGTGTGTATATATATATATATATATATATATATATATATATATATATATATCTATATATATATATATATATATATATATATATATATATATATATATATATATATATATCTATATATATATATATATATATATATATATGTATGTGTGGGAAAAAAATCACAAGACTATTTCATCTCTACAGGCCTGTTTCATGAGGGGGGGTACCCTCAATCATCAGGAGATTTTAAAATCTCCTGATGATTGAGGGGTACCCCCCCTCATGAAACAGGCCTGTAGAGATGAAATAGTCTTGTGATTTTTTTCCCACACATACATATATTGCGCTCTACTACGGTATCGAGCACTATTTTTCGGATAACCTTATTAAGACATATATATATATATATATATATATATATATATATATATATATATATATATATATATATATATATATATATATATATTTATATTTATATATATATATATATATACATACACTTTTCCACCATTCTTCCAAAAGCGCATTGGTGAGGTCACACACTGATGTTGGTGGAGAAGGCCTGGTGCCTTCACAGATGTGTAAGTTACCCATGCCTTGGGCACTAATACACCCCCATACCATCACAGATGCTGCCTTTTACACTTTGACCCTAGAACAGTCCAGATGGTTCTTTTCCTCTTTGGTCCACAGTTTCCAAAAACAATTTGAAATGTGGACTCGTCAGACCACAGAAGACTTTTTCACTTTGCATCAGTCCGTCTTAGATGAGCTCGGGCCCAGCGAAGCAATTCTGGGTGTTGTTGAGAAATGGCTTTGGCTTTGCATAGTAGAGTTTTAACTTGCACTTACAGATGTAGCGACCAACTGTAGTTACTGACAGTGGTTTTCTGAAGTGTTCCTGAGCCCATGTGGTGATATCCTTTACACACGGATGTGGCTTTTTGATGCAGTACCGCCTGAGGGATCCAAGGTGCGTAATATCATGGCTTACGTGCAGTGATTTCTCCAGATTCTCTGAACCTTGTGATGATATTCCGGAGCGTAGATGGTGAAATCCCTAAATTCCTTGCTTTAACCTCGTTGAGAAATGTTGTTTTTAAACAATTTGCTCAGGCATTTGTTGACAAAGTGGTGACCTTCGCCCCGTCCTTGTTTGTGAATGACTGAGCATTTCATGGAAGCTGCTTTTATACCCAATCATGGCACCCACCTGTTCCCAATTAGCCTGTTCACCTGTGGGATGTTCCAAATAAGTCTTTGATGAGCATTCCTCAACTTTCTCACTCTTTTTTGCCACTTGTGCCAGCTTTTTTGAAACATGTTGCAGGCATCAAATTCCAAATGAGCTAATATTTGCAAAAAATAACAAAAATTCTCAGTGTGAACATGAAATATCTTGTCTTTGCAGTCTATTCAATTGAATATAAGTTGAAAAGGATTTGCAAATCATTGTTTTTATTTACCATTTACACAATGTGACAACCTCACTGCTTGGCTTTTGTCTGTATATATATATATATATATATATATATACAGTATATATATATATATATATATATATATATATATATATATATATATATATATATATATACACACATATATATATATATATATATACACACATATATATATATATATATATACACACATATATATATATATATATATACACACATATATATATATATATACACACAGGTAAAAGCCAGTAAATTAGAATATTTTGAAAAACTTGATTTATTTCAGTAATTGCATTCAAAAGGTGTAACTTGTACATTATATTTATTCATTGCACACAGACTGATGCATTCAAATGTTTATTTCATTTAATTTTGATGATTTGAAGTGGCAACAAATGAAAATCCAAAATTCCGTGTGTCACAAAATTAGAATATTACTTAAGGCTAATACAAAAAAGGGATTTTTAGAAATGTTGGCCAACTGAAAAGTATGAAAATGAAAAATATGAGCATGTACAATACTCAATACTTGGTTGGAGCTCCTTTTGCCTCAATTACTGCGTTAATGCGGCGTGGCATGGAGTCGATGAGTTTCTGGCACTGCTCAGGTGTTATGAGAGCCCAGGTTGCTCTGATAGTGGCCTTCAACTCTTCTGCGTTTTTGGGTCTGGCATTCTGCATCTTCCTTTTCACAATACCCCACAGATTTTCTATGGGGCTAAGGTCAGGGGAGTTGGCGGGCCAATTTAGAACAGAAATACCATGGTCCGTAAACCAGGCACGGGTAGATTTTGCGCTGTGTGCAGGCGCCAAGTCCTGTTGGAACTTGAAATCTCCATCTCCATAGAGCAGGTCAGCAGCAGGAAGCATGAAGTGCTCTAAAACTTGCTGGTAGACGGCTGCGTTGACCCTGGATCTCAGGAAACAGAGTGGACCGACACCAGCAGATGACATGGCACCCCAAACCATCACTGATGGTGGAAACTTTACACTAGACTTCAGGCAACGTGGATCCTGTGCCTCTCCTGTCTTCCTCCAGACTCTGGGACCTCGATTTCCAAAGGAAATGCAAAATTTGCATGGTTGGGTGATGGTTTGGGGTGCCATGTCATCTGCTGGTGTCGGTCCACTCTGTTTCCTGAGATCCAGGGTCAACGCAGCCGTCTACCAGCAAGTTTTAGAGCACTTCATGCTTCCTGCTGCTGACCTGCTCTATGGAGATGGAGATTTCAAGTTCCAACAGGACTTGGCGCCTGCACACAGCGCAAAATCTACCCGTGCCTGGTTTACGGACCATGGTATTTCTGTTCTAAATTGGCCCGCCAACTCCCCTGACCTTAGCCCCATAGAAAATCTGTGGGGTATTGTGAAAAGGAAGATGCAGAATGCCAGACCCAAAGACGCAGAAGAGTTGAAGGCCACTATCAGAGCAACCTGGGCTCTCATAACACCTGAGCAGTGCCAGAAACTCATCGACTCCATGCCACGCCGCATTAACGCAGTAATTGAGGCAAAAGGAGCTCCAACCAAGTATTGAGTATTGTACATGCTCATATTTTTCATTTTCATACTTTTCAGTTGGCCAACATTTCTAAAAATCCCTTTTTTGTATTACCGGTAGCCTTAAGTAATATTCTAATTTTGTGACACACGGAATTTTGGATTTTCATTTGTTGCCACTTCAAATCATCAAAATTAAATGAAATAAACATTTGAATGCATCAGTCTGTGTGCAATGAATAAATATAATGTACAAGTTACACCTTTTGAATGCAATTACTGAAATAAATCAAGTTTTTCAAAATATTCTAATTTACTGGCTTTTACCTGTATATATATATACTTCTGTGTGTGTGTGTATACTTTACATGCAGTCGGCTTTCGGCCCTCGACCAAATCTTTTTAGCCTAGCTGAATAAAATAAATGAATAAATAAAAGTTAATTAAAGATAATTTTCCTGTGGGCTGTCAGGAAGTTAACTACAAAAGTGTCATCAAAATAAAAGACTGACTTTCTTTTGCAAAAATGATGTGGTGGCAATAGTGGATTTGCAAAGTGTGTTAATAATGAGAACAGACATTGATTACTGACTTAAACAGTTGGCCACTTCCTTGTAGGACTTCTTCTTGCAGCATCCTCGACACAGACTGAAGACACACTTGTTTCCCTGCACCAACACAACAAGACAACAGTCAAGTATGTACACAGACTGAAGACACACCAACAACATCAAGACAACAGTCAAGTATGTACACACCAACAACATCAAGACAACAGTCAAGTATGTACACACCAACAACAAAACAACAGTCAAGTATGTACACATCAACAACATCAAGACAACAGTCAAGTATGTACACACCAACATCAAGACAACAGTCAAGTATGTACACATCAACATCAAGACAACAATCAAGTATGTACACACCAACAACAAGACAACAGTCAAGTATGTACACATCAACATCAAGACAACAATCAAGTATGTACACACCATCAACAAGACAACAGTCAAGTATGTACACACCAACAATATCAAGACAACAGTCAAGTATGTACACACCAACAACATCAAGACAACAGTCAAGTATGTACACACCAACAACAAGACAACAGTCAAGTATGTACACATCAAAAACAAGACAAGAGTCAAGTATGTACACACCAACAACATCAAGACAACAGTCAAGTATGTACACACCAACAACATCAAGACAACAGTCAAGTATGTACACACCAACATCAAGACAACAGTCAAGTATGTACACACCAACATCAAGACAACAGTCAAGTATGTACACACCAACAAGACAACAGTCAAGTATGTACACACCAACAACATCAACACAACAGTCAAGTATGTACACACCAACAACAAAACAACAGTCAAGTATGTACACATCAACAACATCAAGACAACAGTCAAGTATGTACACACCAACATCAAGACAACAGTCAAGTATGTACACATCAACATCAAGACAACAATCAAGTATGTACACACCAACAACAACAAGACAACAGTCAAGTATGTACACACAAACAACATCAACACAACAGTCAAGTATGTACACACCACCAACAACAAGACAACAGTCAAGTATGTACACATCAACATCAAGACAACAATCAAGTATGTACACACCAACAACAAGACAACAGTCAAGTATGTACACACCAACAACATCAACACAACAGTCAAGTATGTACACACCACCAACAACAAGACAACAGTCAAGTATGTACACATCAACATCAAGACAAGAGTCAAGTATGTACACACCAACAGCATCAAGACAACAGTCAAGTATGTACACACCAACAACATCACGACAACAGTCAAGTATGTACACACCAACATCAAGACAACAGTCAAGTATGTACACACCAACATCAAGACAACAGTAAAGTATGTACACACCAACAACAAGACAACAGTCAAGTATGTACACACCAACAACATCAACACAACAGTCAAGTATGTACACACCAACAACAACACAACAGTCAAGTATGTACACACCAACAACAACAAGACAACAGTCAAGTATGTACACACAAAAAACATCAACACAACAGTCAAGTGTGTACACACCAACAACATCAACACAACAGTCAAGTATGTACACACCAACAACAACACAACAGTCAAGTGTGTACACACCAACAACAACAAGACAACAGTCAAGTATGTACACACAAACAACATCAACACGACAGTCAAGTGTGTACACACCAACAACAACAACAACACAACAGTAACGTGCTTACACTTCTTTCTTCTCTTCTTCCAAATTAGCTTAGTGGTTAGCATGCCTGCTCCTGGCGTGTAACATGTTTAGCCTCATCCTCCAGTGATAATAGTATAGATAACGACACTTGTGATACTTAGAAATGTTGTTTATTTGCCGTAATGGAGGTGATTATCGTTAGCTTAAGAGAGCGGCACCACACTGTGTATGCACAAAGTCATTTTGGGGAACAAAAATGGCATTTAGTGTTCTGCATGAATCTGCAATGATTTTATGAAACTTACCTTTGGATTCCCACACTCTTCACATTTGATGTACTTGGCTGTTGGAGACATGAAATATTACATCAACATGTTTAATATTCACATGTACATGACTAAGTATTACATCTACATCTTTAATATTCACATGTACTTGACTAAATATTACATCTACATGTTTAATATTCACATGTACATGACTAAATATTACATCAACATGCTGATATTCACATGTACATGATTAAATATTACATCAACATGCTGATATTCACATGTACATGACTAAATATTACATCAACATGCTGATATTCACATGTACATGACTAAATATTACATCAACATGTTTAATATTCACATGTGCATGACTAAATATTACATCAACATGCTGATATTCACATGTACATGATTAAATATTACATCAACATGTTTAATATTCATGTACATGACAAAATATTACATCAACATGTTTAATATTCATGTACATGACTAAATATTACATCAACATGTTTAATATTCACATGTACATGACTAAATATTACATCAAGATGCTGATATTCACATGTACATGACTAAATATTACATCAACATGCTGATATTCACACGTACATGACTAAATATTACATCAACATGTTTAATATTCACATGTACATGACTAAATATTACATCAACATGCTGATAATCACATGTGCATGACTAAATATTACATCACCATGTTTAATATTCACATGTACATGAATAAATATTACATCAAAATGCTGATATTCACATGTACATGACTAAATATTACATCAACATGCTGATATTCACATGTGCATGACTAAATATTACATCACCATGCTGATATTCACATGTACATGACTAAATATTACATAAACATGTTTAATATTCATGTACATGACTGAACATTACATCAACATGCTGATATTCACATGTACATGACTAAATATTACATCAACATGCTGATATTCACATGTACATGACTAAATATTACATCAACATGCTGATATTCACATGTGCATGACTAAATATTACATAAACATGTTTCATATTCATGTACATGACTAAATATTACATCAACATGCTGATATTCACATGTACATGACTAAATATTACATCAACATGCTGATATTCACATGTACATGACTAAATATTACATCAACATGCTGATATTCACATGTACATGACTAAATATTACATCAACATGCTGATATTCACATGTACATGACTAAATATTACATCTTCATGCTGATATTCACATGTACATGACTAAATATTACATCAACATGCTGATATTCACATGCACATGACTAAATATTACATCAACATGATACAGTGCTGATATTCACATGTACATGACTAAATATTACATCAACATGATACAGTGCTGATATTCACATGTACATGACTAAATATTACATCAACGTGCTGATATTCACATGCACATGACTAAATATTACATCAACATGATACAGTGCTGATATTCACATGTACATGACTAAATATTACATCAACATGATACAGTGCTGATATTCACATGTACATGACTAAATATTACATCAACGTGCTGATATTCACATGTACATGACTAAATATGACATCAACATGATACAGTGCTGATATTCACATGTGCATGACTAAATATTACATAAACATGTTTCATATTCATGTACATGACTAAATATTACATTAACATGCTGATATTCACATGTACATGACTAAATATTACATCAACATGCTGATATTCACATGTACATGACTAAATATTACATCAACATGATACAGTGCTGATATTCACATGTACATGACTAAATATTACATCAACGTGCTGATATTCACATGTACATGACTAAATATTACATCAACATGATACAGTGCTGATATTCACATGTACATGACTAAATTAATATTTAGTCATGTATCATGTTGATGTAATCATCAACATGGTAAAGTGCTGATATCCACATGTACATGACTAAATATTACATCAACATGATACAGTGCTGATATTCACATGTACATGACTAAATATTACATCAACATGCTGATATTCACATGTACATGACTAAATATTACATCAACATGCTGATATTCACATGAACATGACTACATATTACATCAAAATGCTGATTGCTTTTTATCTAACAAATTGTTCTTAGGGTAATTTGTATTTTACTTCTGTTTTAATTGTTATTTTTTAGTTTGTCCTTTGCCTCTATTTCTTTGTGGTGTACAGCCCTTTGTTCTTCAACTGTGGTTGTTTTTAAAGGGCTTCATAAATAAAGTTGGTATGGTATGGTAAGGTATATTCACATGTACATGACTAAATATGACATCAACATGATACAGTGCTGATATTCACATGTACATGACTAAATAGTACATCAACATGATACAGTGCTGATATTCACATGTATATGACTAAATATTACATCAACATGATACAGTGCTGATATTCACATGTACATGACTAAATATTACATCAACATGATACAGTGCTGATATTCACATGTACATGACTAAATATTACATCAACATGATACAGTGCTGATATTCACATGTACATGACTAAATATTACATCAACATGATACAGTGCTGATATTCACATGTACATGACTAAATATTACATCAACATGATACAGTGCTGATATTCACATGTACATGACTAAATATTACATCAACATGATACAGTGCTGATATTCACATGTACATGACTAAATATTACATCAACATGATACAGTGCTGATATTCACATGTACATGACTAAATATTACATCAACATGATACAGTGCTGATATTCACATGTACATGACTAAATATTACATCAACATGATACAGTGCTGATATTCACATGTACATGACTAAATATTACATCAACATGATACAGTGCTGATATTCACATGTATATGACTAAATATTACATCAACATGATACAGTGCTGATATTCACATGTACATGACTAAATATTACATCAACATGATACAGTGCTGATATTCACATGTACATGACTAAATATTACATCAACATGATACAGTGCTGATATTCACATGTACATGACTAAATATTACATCAACATGATACAGTGCTGATATTCACATGTACATGACTAAATATTACATCAACATGATACAGTGCTGATATTCACATGTACATGACTAAATATTACATCAACATGATACAGTGCTGATATTCACATGTACATGACTAAATATTACATCAACTTGATACAGTGCTGATATTCACATGTACATGACTAAATATTCTCATGTCCTGATCCACTATTGACATTGGCCCCATATCAGCAAAAAAACTAATAATATTAGCTTCCATGTAAAATGTGTGATATCATGTGCGATACAAGCAGTGTTTACTTGTGTGTGATGTTATGTGCGATATAAGCACTGTTTACTTGTGCGTGATATCATGTGCGACACAATCAGAGTGTTTACTTGTGTGAGATATCACATGCGATACAAGCAGAGTGTTTACTTGTGTGAGATATCACGTGCGATACAAGCAGAGTGTTTACTTCTGTGAGATATTATGTGCGATACAAGCAGAGTGTTTACTTGTGTGTGATATCATGTGTGATACAAGCAGAGTGTTTACTTGTGTGAGATATAATGTGCGATGCAAGCAGTATTTACTTGTACAAGCTGACAGACAGTTAACATCTAAATGTCCTCCAATAAACAATTTCTCCTATTTTACTCAAGTCATCTACAAAAGGTAAACATGTGAGGCTGTAGGCTACTAGGAGCTAGCAGCTACACAACAGCTAAGCACACAAGCCAGACATAGGTAATAATCATTGAACAATAAAAGGTGACAAGTATCAAATAATTATAGTTACATATTACTTACACGTACAAAGTCTCCAAGTCAGATTAGAACATATCCAGTAACAAACGTGTCTGCATCATTCAACGAACTGTGTCATGGGCTAAATGTCATTATTGTATTAAGTGTCACCAAAAAAAACCAATTAGCACTCCACTTCAACTTAAAGACAACATAAGTCCATTCCAGAGGTTAATAATAAATATGTTTCATAACTACCATTGTTCTCAGACTCATTTCACTTTTCTACTAAATCATACCTTTTTGTCATCATGGACCAAGACATGGACTAAACGCTTTTCTACTAAATCATACCTTTTTGTCATCATGGACCAAGACATGGACTAAACACTTTTCTACTAAATCATACCTTTTTGTCATAATGGACCAAGACATGGACTAAACACTTTTCTACTAAATCATACCTTTTTGTCATCATGGACCAAGACATGGACTAAACACTTTCCTACTAAATCATACCTTTTTGTCAGCATGGACCAAGACATGGACTAAAACACTCACGTTTCTGATCTGGGCTGAAGTTCTTGTTGGGGTTGCGGGATCTTTTCTTCAGTTTATTTTTGGAGAGTGTCTGCCCTGTCCCGTCCCAGTCCTCCAGCACTCTCTTCTGGCACTTCTGGACTTGGGACTCCTCACCTTTGGCAGCTGGATCTTTGGGCCTGGGATGGTCACACCATGAGAACCAAGTGTGACTGGGGTCATCAGGAGGAGGTGACTACGGTACTCACCGTGGTCTCACATAGGGCTGGCAGATCCAGTGAGGGACGCCCTCATTCTTCCTGTCATGTCCTCTGGCTATCTCATCCTGACACACAAATATATGTGGACTAAGGTGAGGAATAGACACAATTAATCCTAGAATAGTAACTGGATTGCTGACAGGTTAACTAAAAATTAAAGTTTTGGTAGTTAAATGACTGGCTCCATATATAGACTGGAAGTAGAACGGACCATCCAGTAACCACAGGGTACAAAATAGACTGGAAGTAGAACGGACCATCCAGTAACCACAGGGTACAAAATAGACTGGAAGTAGAACGGACCATCCAGTAACCACAGGGTACAAAATAGACTGGAAGTAGAATGGACCATCCAGTAACCACAGAGTACAAAATAGACTGGAAGTAGAACGGACCATCCAGTAACCACAGGGTACAAAATAGACTGGAAGTAGAACTGACTATCCAGTAACCACAGGGTACAAAATAGACTGGAAGTAGAACGGTCTATCCAGTAACCACAGGGTACAAAATAGACTGGAAGTAGAACGGACCATCCAGTAACGACAAGGTACAAAATAGACTGGAAGTAGAACGGACCATCCAGTAACCACAGGGTACAAAATAGACTGCCCCTTTACTGTTTTGTCAGCATTATTGGTAAATATTGACATTTTCAGGATCCTCATGTGTCTTGAACATCAATGTTACCTGGCAGCGCATCTTCAGCTCTTTGCTAACGTTGGCCAAACTCTCCAAGGTCTTCACCTTGGCCAACTCCTCCCTCAGGTCCTGGTGGATCTGGAGCCTAACACAAACCACTTCAGTCAGTGTGTGTTCACAAGCACAAAGGTTATTTGACAGTTGATGAAGAAGTCAACACACAGACAATGCTCCTCTCCCAGACTGAAAGACTTGTCAGTCAATAATGTGATGAAAAATAAAAACATGTAGAAATGAGAACAATTAACGGGCCCTCGTCTACGTCGCACCGCGGGGATGATGGGTGATGATGAATTGCAAACAATGTTTGGCAAACGACAGGATGTGGGTGAACCATGGCGGCACACTTTGATCCCATGGTTGGCCACAAAAGAGGAAATGTTAATAAGTGGGTTTGACAAATTCACATCTTGATGCTAATTGCCACAAAGGATGAAGTGGCCTTACTACATGAATGAGCATGATGCTGGTGGGCACGTCCATCCTGATGCCCTGACCCACCACAAAACTATTTCAGGACCCCAGAATATAAAAGTGTTCACCATACCTGACATATCTGCAAAATATGCTGCATGTTAGGGCCTCAAAAAGAAAAAAGACAACAATTTCAATAGGGCCCTCTGCAGTGCTTACCTTGCTGCTTGGGCCAAAATACAATCAAATGTCATTCAATTCAACTAAATATAAAATAAAATGTCATTAAATAAAATCAAATAACAGAATAGTAACTGGATTGCTGACAGGATAACTCAAAAATGAAACAAAGTTTTAGTAGTAAATAGTAGTTTTAGTAGTCTAAAACAGGGGTCCCCAACCTTTTTTTCACCAGGGACCGGTTTAATGTAGGCATTTTTTTCATGGCGTGTGGCAGATAAATGTCGCAAATAAGTGCATGGAAAATGATTACATGAAAAAACTCACCATGACATTCAATTAGTGGGAGCTCCTTCCTTTTCCCTATGCAAAACAGCTTTCCATAGACTTCTTTTTTTTAAACTAATTTTTGCTAGTAGTCGGCATTATTTTGGCTTTAGTATGTGATGGGTTCTAGGTGATACATCACATTCAAGGACAAGACCATGGATATATAAGAAAGCTAGAAATACTTGACATTAGTTCTAAGAGATTTCTGTGGGTTACTATTTCCATTGTAAAAGTTATGTATTATATTTTGTGCAATATTTCATACGTAGATACACTGTTAGCTTTTTTGGTCCAATTTTCCATGCGTAAACACATCCGTTATTGCTAACTCCTTGTGTAGTAGGACTATGTGCAATAATACCATCACTATAACTTAATAGGCCAAAGGAGATGTGTATTTTTTTCCTTCAGCACAATTATTATATGCAACAATTTAGCACTTCTCTGTCTGCCTTATGCACTTTAACTCCTATGGTCACTTTGTTCTGATCTGCCCTGATCTTAGGTCATCAACCTAGCTAGATGGAACCTAGCTTTTGGCTACGATTTGGCACCTTTACATGTTGTATGTTTATTAATGTGCATTGTCCCATGTGGCAAAGATGTAACAAATATAGTAAATGGCGACTTCCTATCAGGAGTTTTATAATACATCTATGAACAAGCTTATTGGTGTGTCTGTTGTAACTGGCCAAAATTAAGTAGGACAAAATGCGGTCGGTTATAAATTACTTAATGTCTCTGTGCGGCCCGGTAGCAAATCAGTCATGGACTGGTGCCGGTCCCCGGACTGGTGGTTGGGGACCACTGATCTAAAACACACGTTTGCCGATCTAAAACACAGACTTTCGGATTAATTAAATGAAATGAAATCACATGAAATACAAATGTAATAAGTCCACTTCATCATTTGTGGTAATTAGCATCTAGACCTGAACTTGTCAAACCCAGTTAATAACATTTCCTGTTTTGTGGCGAACCATGGGTGTGCCGCCATTATACGCCCACATCCTGTCATTTGTCAAACACTGTTTGCAATTTATCATCAACCATCAGTTACTTTCTTGATGCACCTTATGCAGCAATCACAGACTCAAGTCTTGTTGAACACCATGCCACAAACTTGGCACACCTATCTTTGAGCACTTTCTCTCATTCCTCTTTGCAGAACCTCTCAAGATCCATCAGGTTGGATGAAGCATTGCTTTTCATTTGAGAAACGAGAGTGTATGATGAATATGTCAGATGGAAAGGAAGATAAATGATTGACATTGACAGTCAGACAAAGAACATAGGTGTGGTGACACAGTTGAAGAGGTGTGTTGGTACAAAGAACATAGGTCTGGTGACACAGTTGAAGAGGTGTGTTGGTACAAAGAACATAGGTGTGGTGACACAGTTGAAGAGGTGTGTTGGTACAAAGAACATAGGTGTGGTGACACAGTTGAAGAGGTGTGTTGGTACAAAGAACATACGTGTGGTGCCACAGTTTGAAGAGGTGTGCTCGTACAAAGGACAAGTTGCAGGGTGGATGCTTGTGGACCATGTCCAGGTACTCCTCAGCCATCTCCCACACTGGGGGGCTGTGCCCTTCAAACAGTGCTGGGTTATGGAGGTTCCCCTCTGAAAAAGAAAAAAAGGAGTATATATGGGTGTGAACTGCTTGTCAACACAACGCTAACAAGGTTTGCTTTGAGCATCTTTCATGTAGCAAAGTGGCCTACACACCTGCACTCATCACCCCTTGCACACCTGTCTCCTGGATGCAGCGTTGCACATCGCTCAGATGCTGGATGTTGCCGTTAGCAAACACAGGAATGTGGAGGGCCTTCCTGCAGCACATTCACAATGTTGTCTACTTTTGAAAGAGAAAATCAACATCACTCACCGTACTGCTTTGATGTGCTCCCAGCTGGCAATTCCTGTCATGGCTCCTTTCTGCTCCTTGGTCCTGCCATGTACTGTGAGCAGCTGCACACACACACACATGCATCTTCACAAGCTAGTTCACTTTGGTTCTGCCATGTACTGTGAGTAGCTGCACACACACACACACACACACACACACACACACACACACACACACACACACACACACACACACACACACACACACACACACACACACACACACACACACACACACACACACACACACACACACACACACATTTGCATATTCACAAGCTAGTTCACTTCATATTGGATTTGAAAGTAGCAAAACAAGCCTTCAAAACAATGTTCTGTAACGACTCCAACTCAACTATTTGGCAAGTAAAAATACTAGACTGTGTTTATTTCAGCTTCCCACCACATTTCAAGCATTACATTCAGGGTGCTTCATGAAGGAAATACTTTTTAGTATTGTAGTAATAACTGGGGAGTTGTTGTGTTCCTCAGGAACTCATGAAATCAGATTTAAAGGCCTACTGAAACCGACTACTACCGACCACGCAGTCTGATAGTTTATATATCAATGATGAAATCTTAACATTGCAACACATGCCAATACGGCCGGGTTAGTTTACTAAAGTGCAATTTTAAATTTCGCGCGACATATCCTGCTGAAAACGTCTCCGTATGATGACGTCTGCGCGTGACGTCGCGGATTGTAGAGGACATTTTGAGACAGCATGTGGGCCAGCTATTAAGTCGTCTGTTTCAACGCAAAATTCCACAGTATTCTGGACATCTGTGTTGGTGAATCTTTTGCAATTTGTTCAATGAACAATGGAGACAGCAAAGAAGAAAGCTGTAGGAGGGAAGCGTTGTATTGCGGCCGACTTCAGCAACACAAACACGGCCGGTATTTCATTGTTTACATTCCCGAAAGATGACAGTCAATCTTTACCATTGGCCTGTGGAGAACTGGGACAACAGAGACTCTGACCAGGAGGACTTTGAGTTGGATATGCAGACACGGTACCGTGAGTACGCTTCCAAACATTTGATTGCTTGCAAATAAGACCTACTCAGTGGCCTAGTGGTTAGAGTGTCCGTCCTGAGATCGGTAGGTTGGGAGTTCAAATCCCGGCCGAGTCATACCAAAGACTATAAAAATGGAACCCATTACCTCCCTGCTTGGCACTCAGCATCAAGGGTTGGAATTGGGGGTTAAATCACCAAAATGATTCCCGGGCGCAGCCACCGCTGCTGCCCACTGCTCCCCTCACCTCCCAGGGGGTGATCAAGGGTGATGGGTCAAATGCAGAGAATAATTTCGCCACACCTAGTGTGTGTGTGACAATCATTGGTACTTTAACTTTTTTTAACTTTAATGTAAATAATTTAATGTATACACCCTGATGATTATCTTGTGTTATGACTGTATTATGATGATAGTATATATGATAGTATATATCTGTATCATGAATCAATTTAAGTGGACCCCGACTTAAACAAGTTGAAAAACTTATTCGGGTGTTACCATTTAGTGGTCAATTGTATGGAATATGTACTTCACTGTGCAACCTACTAATAAAAGTCTCAATCAATCAAAAAAGCCCGTACGTGCGTGCCGCTATGTGCATGTCACGTACGTAACTTTGGGGACTTTGGGGAAATATATGTGGTGTATGAACTTTGGGGAGGTGAACGGTACTTTGGGCTGTGGGATTGAGTGTGTTGTGCAGGTGTTTGAGTTGTATTGGCGGGTTATATGGATGGGAGGGGGGAGGTGTTTGTTATGCGGTATTAATTTGTGGCATATTAAATATAAGTCTGGTTGTGTTGTGGCTAATAGAGTATATATATGTCTAGTGTTTATTTACTGTTTTATTAATTCCCAGCTGAATATTAGGTCCCACCCGCCTCTCACAGCATCTTCCCTATCTGAATCGCTCCCACTGCCCTCTAGTCCTTCACTCTCACTTTCCTCATCCACGAATCTTTCATCCTCCCTCAAATTAATGGGGAAATCGTCGCTTTCTCGGTCCGAATCACTCTCGCTGCTGGTGGCCATGATTGTAAACAATGTGCAGATGTGAGGAGCTCCACAACCTGTGATGTCACGCTACTCGTTTGCTACTTCCGGTAGAGGCAAGGCTTTTTTATCAGCGACCAAAAGTTGCGAACTTTATCGTCGATGTTCTCTACTAAATCCTTTCAGCAAAAATATGGCAATATCGCGAAATTATCAAGTATGACACATAGAATGGACCTGCTATCCCCGTTTAAATAAGAAAATCGCATTTCAGTAGGCCTTTAAGCTACCATTCTGTTTCTACACACATGTGATTGGAAGTTCATGAGAAGGTCTGCAGGTCCAGCCCATTTCTGTCTCTTCCACTTCTACCTGCTCCATCATCAAGAATACAAACAATGTTGATTCTATGATCCGAATAGCCATTTGTGATTTATAGCATGAAATTTTAGATTTTGTTTCAAAATGATTCAATGTCCAAATATAAAATAAAAACAAAATGTCAGCTACTCTCCCTCATGTTTTGTCCTAGTCTTAACCAATGGCATCATAGTAAACATCATGGATGTTTCCCCTATATGTTGTCCCCTGTAGCTTCCATTTTTAACTTCATAATTTTCAATGAAAAAGTGACGTTTTACAACTGGATGATCAAAAACCCCTACTCATTACGTAGTTGTTGGCAGGTATGGCAAAGAGACGGGTCAAGATTTGAACACACATTGGAGGTCGGAAAAAACAAAAAAATGTTTGTATATATTTTTACAGAGATAAAAAAAAAGACTATAGAGTGAAACATCCCATGTGCTGCCTCTTGGGGACGTCATTAGGAGACAGTTTCCATGGTTACACACAAAATGACACAGCAAGTCATCACCAGGACAAAACAATTATAGGTCCACAAGGCGGAGGGAGAATACATTTTTAGCCATCATAATTCATACAAAATCTGGCCAGGATTTTTGACTCTGAGCCGACTTTCATTCCAAATATTAAAAATATTACAAAAATAGGTTTTTATCATCTTAAGAACATAACCAGTCGGCCCCTTTCTTTGTCAGGCCAACATATAGGTGCTAAAGAATGCTTTTATTTCCTGTCCTTTACACTATTGTAATGCTCTCTGGTCTTCCCAAAAAGAATCTCAGAAGTTTTACAAGACTCAGCTGCACACTCGCTGACCAGGACCAGAGGGCGGAAGCACATTACCCCGGTTTTATTTCCTGTCCTTTAGACTGTTGTAATGCTCTCTGGTCTTCCCAAAAAGAATCTCAGAAGTTTTACAAAACTCAGCTGCACACGTGCTGACCAGGACCAGAGGGTGGGAGCACATTACACCAGTTTTAAATTCACTGCATTGGCTTCCTGTCTACTTTAAAGTTTTATTATCACTTTTTAAATGTCTTATGCGCCTTTACATTTACCTGACCTGCTTTTACCATATTAATCTGAGATCCTCTGCTGCAAAACCTTTATCTTCACCAAATACCAGAAAAAAGAAGAGAACAATCTGCTTGCTTACTTGCTAAACAATATACGTAATAGTATATCCTTTTGAATTTGTTTCTGGATGGAATTGTGGGCCCAAGAATGAAAATGGAATTGTTGTAAGATTGTATTGGATGACTATGACTATATTAGGTGACTTCTTGATCCAACTCTTCAGTTGGATCCCAACTGATCCGTCACAACCTTGTATTCATATTCATACACTCAACTAAAATACAAACACTTTGGTTTTTGCTCCCATTTCTCATGACTTGAACTCAGAGATGTCAAACTTTGACTATATACACTAAAGACCTATTCCTCTCAAATATTATTGACAAGTCTGTGTTAGTGAGCATTTCTTCTTTGCCAAGATAATCCCCCCTACCTCAGGTGTGGCATATCAAGATGCTGATTCAACATCAGATTATTGCTCAGGTGTGCCTGAGGCTGCCACTCTGGAATGTGCAGTTTTATCACACAGCACAATGCCATAGATGTCCCAAGTTCTGAGGGAGCGTGCAGTTGGCATGTTGACTGCAGGAATGTCCACCAAAGCTGTTGCCCGTGAATTGAATGTTCCTTTCTCTACCATAAGCCATCTCCAAAGGCGTTTCAGAGAATTTGCCAGTACATCCAACCGGCCTCACAACTGCAGACCACGTGTAACCGCACCAGATCAGGACCTCCACATCCAGCAGGTGCACCTCTGTGATTGTATGAGATCAGCCACCAGGACAGCTGCTGCAACAATTGGTTTGCATAACCAAATAATATCTGCACAGACTGTGAGAAATTGTCTCAGGGAAGTTCATCTGCATGCTTGTCGTCCTCATTGGTGTCGCCACCTGACTGCAGTCGGCCGTCCTAACCGACGTGAGTGGGCAAATGCTCACATTCGCTTTTCTTACCCCCCCAGAACTTCCATAAAGTTAAACTGCACATTCCAGAGTGGCAGCCTCAGGCACACCTGTGCAATAATCTGATGTTGAATCAGCATCTTGATATGCCACACCCGTGAGGTGGGAGGGATTATCTTGGCAAAGAAGAAATGCTCACTAATACAGACTTGTCAACAATATTTGAGAGGAATAGGTAATTTGTGTATATAGTCAAAGTAGAAAACAAAAGTGTTGATATTTATCTTCAGGGTAGAGGTGCTCCTACCTGGCATCCTGCCTTCTCCAGCATTTGGGCGTAGCGGACAGTCTTGTCAAGGTCCTGGAAGATGCGGATCTTACATGTGATTGGCACCGACAGCTTTTCATTGGCCAGCCTGACTGGTGAATGAAAATGTCTATATTGAGGATCAATGTCAAGTGCAGAAACAAAAGTTATCCTTGGCAGGTTTGATAAAGCCTATCTACTTGATGATTGCATCTACTATGATGATTTCCTTCTTTAATTCAGTGACTCTCATGTGCTGCTCCTTCTCAGCACGGTCCTTCACATTGACTTTCTTCTGAGCCCTGGTGGGAAACTATGACTTCATTTCATGATGACACTGCATAACTATTTCCTCTTCTAGAATAGAATGCCTTTTATCGTCACTATACACAGGTGCAATGAGATTAAAAGCTTTTATTGTCACTATACACAGGTACAATGACATTAAAAGCTGTTAGTGTCACTATACACAGGTACAATGACATTAAAGGCTGTTATTGTCACTATACACAGGTACAATGACATTAAAAGCTTTCATTGTCACTATACACAGGTACAATGAGATTAAAAAATTGTATCGTCACTATACACAGGTACAATGAGATTAAAAGCTTTTATTGTCACTATACACAGGTACAATGAGATTAAAATATTTTATTGTCACTATACACAAGTACAATGAGATTAAAAGCTTTTATTGTCACTATACACAGGTACAATGAGATTAAAAGCTTTTATTGTCACTATACACAGGTACAATGAGATTAAAAGCTTTTATTGTCACTATACACAGGTACAATGAGATTAAAATATTTTATTGTCACTATACACAAGTACAATGAGATTAAAAGCTTTTATTGTCACTATACACAGGTACAATGTGATTAAAAGCTTTTATTGTCACTATACACAGGTACAATGAGATAAAAAGCTTTTATTGTAACTATACACAGGTACAATGAGATTAAAAGCTTTTATTGTCACTATACACAGGTGCAATGGGATTAAAAGCTTTTATTGTCACTATACATAGGTACAATGAGATTAAAAGCTTTAATTGTCACTATACACAGGTACAATGAGATTAAACGTTTTTATTGTCACTATACACAGGTACAATGAGATTAAAAGCTTTTATTGTCACTATACACAGGTACAATGAGATTAAAAGCTTTTATTGTCACTATACACAGGTACAATGAGATTAAAAGTTTTTATTGTCACTATACACAGGTACAATGACATTAAAAGCTTTTATTGTCGCTATACACAGGTACAATGACATTAAAAACTTTTACAATGGGATTAAAAGCTTTTATTGTCACTATACACAGGTGAAATGGGATTAAAAGCTTGTATTGTCACTATACATAGGTACAATGAGATTAAATGCTTTAATTGTCACTATACACAGGTACAATGAGATTAAAAGTTTTTATTGTCACTATACACAGGTACAATGACATTAAAAGCTTTTATTGTCGCTATACACAGGTACAATGACATTAAAAATTTTTACAATGGGATTAAAAGCTTTTATTGTCACTATACACAGGTACAATGGGATTACAATATTTTATTGTCACTATACACAGGTACAGTGAGATTAGAAGCTTTTATTGTCACTACACACAGTTACAGTGAGATTAAAAGCTTTATGGACGGCGTGGCTAGGTTGGTAGAGTGGCCATGCCAGCAATCGGAGTGTTGCTGGTTACTGGGGTTCAATCCCCACCTTCTACCATCCTAGTCACGTCCGTTGTGTCCTTGGGCAAGACACTTCACCCCTTGCTCCTGATGGCTGCTGGTTAGCGCCTTGCATGGCAGCTCCCGCCATCAGTGTGTGAATGTGTGTGTGAATGGGTGAATGTGGTAATACTGTCAAAGCGCTTTGAGTACCTTGAAGGTAGAAAAGCGCTATACAAGTATAACCCATTTATCATTTATCATTATGTCACTATACACAGGTACAATGAAATTAAAAGCTTTTATTGTCACTATACACAGTTACAAAGAGATTCAAAGCTTTTATTGTCACTATACACAGGTACAATGACATTAAAAACCTTTACAATGGGATTAAAAGCTTTTATTGTCACTATACACAGGTGCAATGGGATTAAAAGCTTTTATTGTCACTATACATAGGTACAATGAGATTAAAAGCTTTAATTGTCACTATACACAGGTACAATGAGATTAAACGTTTTTATTGTCACTATACACAGGTACAATGAGATTAAAAGCTTTTATTGTCACTATACACAGGTACAATGAGATTAAAAGCTTTTATTGTCACTATACACAGGTACAATGAGATTAAAAGTTTTTATTGTCACTATACACAGGTACAATGACATTAAAAGCTTTTATTGTCGCTATACACAGGTACAATGACATTAAAAACTTTTA
This sequence comes from Nerophis lumbriciformis, assembly GCF_033978685.3. Classification (NCBI taxonomy): domain Eukaryota; kingdom Metazoa; phylum Chordata; class Actinopteri; order Syngnathiformes; family Syngnathidae; genus Nerophis; species Nerophis lumbriciformis. Next base: position 17,242,115 of record NC_084571.2, on the reverse strand, counting down.
CAATGGGATTAAAAGCTTTTATTGTCACTATACACAGGTGAAATGGGATTAAAAGCTTGTATTGTCACTATACATAGGTACAATGAGATTAAAAGCTTTAATTGTCACTATACACAGGTACAATGAGATTAAAAGTTTTTATTGTCACTATACACAGGTACAATGACATTAAAAGCTTTTATTGTCGCTATACACAGGTACAATGACATTAAAAACTTTTACAATGGGATTAAAAGCTTTTATTGTCACTATACACAGGTACAATGGGATTACAATATTTTATTGTCACTATACACAGGTACAGTGAGATTAGAAGCTTTTATTGTCACTACACACAGTTACAGTGAGATTAAAAGCTTTATGGACGGCGTGGCTAGGTTGGTAGAGTGGCCATGCCAGCAATCGGAGTGTTGCTGGTTACTGGGGTTCAATCCCCACCTTCTACCATCCTAGTCACGTCCGTTGTGTCCTTGGGCAAGACACTTCACCCCTTGCTCCTGATGGCTGCTGGTTAGCGCCTTGCATGGCAGCTCCCGCCATCAGTGTGTGAATGTGTGTGTGAATGGGTGAATGTGGTAATACTGTCAAAGCGCTTTGAGTACCTTGAAGGTAGAAAAGCGCTATACAAGTATAACCCATTTATCATTTATCATTATGTCACTATACACAGGTACAATGAAATTAAAAGCTTTTATTGTCACTATACACAGTTACAAAGAGATTCAAAGATTTTATTGTCACTATACACAGGTACAATGAGATTAAAAACTGTTATTGTCACTATACCCAGGTACAATGAGATTAAGAGCCTTTATTGTCACTATACACAAGTACAATGAGATTACAAGCTTTTATTGTCACTACACACAGGTACAATGACATCAAAAGCTGTTATTGTCACGATACACAGGTACAATGACATTAAAGGCTGTTATTGTCACTATACACATGTACAATGAGAATAAAAGCTTTTATTGTCACTTTACATAGGTACAATGACATTAAAAGTTGTTATTGTCACTATACACAGGTACAATGACATTAAAAGCTGTTATTGTCACTATACACAGGTACAATGACATTAAAAACTGTTATTGTCACTATACACAAGTACAATGACATTAAAAGATGTTATTGTCACTATACACGGGTACAATGACATTAAAAGCTGTTATTGTCACTATACACAGGTACAATGACATTAAAAGCTGTTATTGTCACTATACACAGGTACAATGAGATTAAAAGCTTGTATTGTCACTACAAACAGGTACAATGAGATTAAAACCTTTTATTGTTGCTACACAGGTACAATGAGATTAAAAACTCTTATTGTCACTATACACAGGTACAATGAGATTAAAAGCTTTTATTGTCACTACACACAGGTACAGTGAGAATAAAAGGTTTTACACAGGTACAATGAGATTAAAAGTTGTTATTGTCACTATGCACAGGTACAATGACATTAAAAGCTGTTATTGTCACTATACACAGGTAAAATGACAATAAAAGCTGTTATTGTCACTATACACAGGTACAATGAGATTAAAAGCTGTTATTGTCACTATACACAGGTACAATGACATTAAAAGCTTGTATTGTCACTATACACAGGTAAAATGACATTAAAAGCTGTTATTGTCACTATACACAAGTACAATGACATTAAAAGCTGTTATTGTCACTATACACAAGTACAATGACATTAAAAGCTGTTATTGTCACTATACACATGTACAATGAGAATAAAAGCTTTTATTGTCACTTTACATAGGTACAATGACATTAAAAGTTGTTATTGTCACTATGCACAGGTACAATGACATTAAAAGCTGTTATTGTCACTATACACAGGTACAATGACATTAAAAGCTGTTATTGTCACTATACACAGGTACAATGACATTGAAAGCTTTTATTGTCACTATACAAAGGTACAATGTCATTAAAAGTGTTTATTGTCACTATACACAGGTACAATGACATTAAAAGCTTTTATTGTCACTATACACAGATACAATTAGATTAAAAGCTTTTATTGTCACTATACATAGGTACAATGACATTAAAAACTGTTATTGTCACTATACACAAGTACAATGACATTAAAAGCTGTTATTGTCACTATACACAGGTACAATGACATTAAAAGATGTTATTGTCACTATACACGGGTACAATGACATTAAAAGCTGTTATTGTCACTATACACAGGTACAATGACATTAAAAGCTGTTATTGTCACTATACACAGGTACAATGAGATTAAAAGCTTGTATTGTCACTACAAACAGGTACAATGAGATTAAAACCTTTTATTGTTGCTACACAGGTACAATGAGATTAAAAACTCTTATTGTCACTATACACAGGTACAATGAGATTAAAAGCTTTTATTGTCACTATACACAAGTACAATGACATTAAAAGATGTTATTGTCACTATACACAGGTACAATGACATTAAAAGCTGTTATTGTCACTATACACAGGTACAATGACATTAAAAGCTGTTATTGTCACTATACACAAGTACAATGAGATTAAAAGCTTGTATTGTCACTACAAACAGGTACAATGAGATTAAAACCTTTTATTGTTGCTACACAGGTACAATGAGATTAAAAACTCTTATTGTCACTATACACAGGTACAATGAGATTAAAAGCTTTTATTGTCACTACACACAGGTACAGTGAGAATAAAAGGTTTTACACAGGTACAATGAGATTAAAAGCTTTTATTGTCACTAAACAAAGGTACAATGTCATTAAAAGCATTTATTGTCACTATACACAGGTACAATGACATTAAAAGCTTTTATTGTCACTATACACAGGTACAATGAGATTAAAAGCTGTTATTGTCACTATACACAGGTACAATGACATTAAAAGCTTGTATTGTCACTATACACAGGTAAAATGACAATAAAAGCTGTTATTGTCACTATACACAGGTACAATGAGATTAAAAGATGTTATTGTCACTATACACAGGTACAATGACATTAAAAACTTTTACAATGGGATTAAAAGCTTTTATTGTCACTATACACAGGTACAATGGGATTACAATATTTTATTGTCACTATACACAGGTACAGTGAGATTAGAAGCTTTTATTGTCACTACACACAGTTACAGTGAGATTAAAAGCTTTATGGACGGCGTGGCTAGGTTGGTAGAGTGGCCGTGCCAGCAATCGGAGTGTTGCTGGTTACTGGGGTTCAATCCCCACCTTCTACCATCCTAGTCACGTCCGTTGTGTCCTTGGGCAAGACACTTCACCCCTTGCTCCTGGTGGCTGCTGGTTAGCGCCTTGCATGGCAGCTCCCGCCATCAGTGTGTGAATGTGTGTGTGAATGGGTGAATGTGGTAATACTGTCAAAGCGCTTTGAGTACCTTGAAGGTAGAAAAGCGCTATACAAGTATAACCCATTTATCATTTATCATTATGTCACTATACACAGGTACAATGAAATTAAAAGCTTTTATTGTCACTATACACAGTTACAAAGAGATTCAAAGATTTTATTGTCACTATACACAGGTACAATGAGATTAAAAACTGTTATTGTCACTATACCCAGGTACAATGAGATTAAGAGCCTTTATTGTCACTATACACAAGTACAATGAGATTACAAGCTTTTATTGTCACTACACACAGGTACAATGACATCAAAAGCTGTTATTGTCACGATACACAGGTACAATGACATTAAAGGCTGTTATTGTCACTATACACATGTACAATGAGAATAAAAGCTTTTATTGTCACTTTACATAGGTACAATGACATTGAAAGTTGTTATTGTCACTATACACAGGTACAATGACATTAAAAGCTGTTATTGTCACTATACACAGGTACAATGACATTAAAAACTGTTATTGTCACTATACACAAGTACAATGACATTAAAAGATGTTATTGTCACTATACATGGGTACAATGACATTAAAAGCTGTTATTGTCACTATACACAGGTACAATGACATTAAAAGCTGTTATTGTCACTATACACAGGTACAATGAGATTAAAAGCTTGTATTGTCACTACAAACAGGTACAATGAGATTAAAACCTTTTATTGTTGCTACACAGGTACAATGAGATTAAAAACTCTTATTGTCACTATACACAGGTACAATGAGATTAAAAGCTTTTATTGTCACTACACACAGGTACAGTGAGAATAAAAGGTTTTACACAGGTACAATGAGATTAAAAGCTTTTATTGTCACTAAACAAAGGTACAATGTCATTAAAAGCGTTTATTGTCACTACACACAGGTACAATGACATTAAAAGCTTTTATTGTCACTATACACAGGTACAATGAGATTAAAAGCTGTTATTGTCACTATACACAGGTACAATGACATTAAAAGCTGTTATTGTCACTATACACAGGTAAAATGACATTAAAAGCTGTTATTGTCACTATACACAAGTACAATGACATTAAAAGCTGTTATTGTCACTATACACAAGTACAATGACATTAAAAGCTGTTATTGTCACTATACACATGTACAATGAGAATAAAAGCTTTTATTGTCACTTTACATAGGTACAATGACATTAAAAGTTGTTATTGTCACTATGCACAGGTACAATGACATTAAAAGCTGTCATTGTCACTATACACAGGTACAATGACATTAAAAGCTGTTATTGTCACTATACACAGGTACAATGACATTGAAAGCTTTTATTGTCACTATACAAAGGTACAATGTCATTAAAAGTGTTTATTGTCACTATACACAGGTACAATGACATTAAAAGCTTTTATTGTCACTATACACAGATACAATTAGATTAAAAGCTTTTATTGTCACTATACATAGGTACAATGACATTAAAAACTGTTATTGTCACTATACACAAGTACAATGACATTAAAAGCTGTTATTGTCACTATACACAGGTACAATGACATTAAAAGATGTTATTGTCACTATACACAGGTACAATGACATTAAAAGCTGTTATTGTCACTATACACAGGTACAATGACATTAAAAGCTGTTATTGTCACTATACACAGGTACAATGAGATTAAAAGCTTGTATTGTCACTACAAACAGGTACAATGAGATTAAAACCTTTTATTGTTGCTACACAGGTACAATGAGATTAAAAACTCTTATTGTCACTATACACAGGTACAATGAGATTAAAAGCTTTTATTGTCACTATACACAAGTACAATGACATTAAAAGATGTTATTGTCACTATACACAGGTACAATGACTTTAAAAGCTGTTATTGTCACTATACACAGGTACAATGACATTAAAAGCTGTTATTGTCACTATACACAGGTACAATGAGATTAAAAGTTTGTATTGTCACTACAAACAGGTACAATGAGATTAAAACCTTTTATTGTTGCTACACAGGTACAATGAGATTAAAAACTCTTATTGTCACTATACACAGGTACAATGAGATTAAAAGCTTTTATTGTCACTACACACAGGTACAGTGAGAATAAAAGGTTTTACACAGGTACAATGAGATTAAAAGCTTTTATTGTCACTAAACAAAGGTACAATGTCATTAAAAGCATTTATTGTCACTATACACAGGTACAATGACATTAAAAGCTTTTATTGTCACTATACACAGGTACAATGAGATTAAAAGCTGTTATTGTCACTATACACAGGTACAATGACATTAAAAGCTTGTATTGTCACTATACACAGGTAAAATGACAATAAAAGCTGTTATTGTCACTATACACAGGTACAATGAGATTAAAAGATGTTATTGTCACTATACACAGGTACAATGACATTAAAAGCTGTTATTGTCACTATACACAGGTACAATGAGATTAAAAGCTTGTATTGTCACTACAAACAGGTACAATGAGATTAAAACCTTTTATTGTTGCTACACAGGTACAATGAGATTAAAAACTCTTATTGTCACTATACACAGGTACAATGAGATTAAAAGCTTGTATTGTCACTATACACAGGTACAATGACATTAAAAGCTTTTATTGTCACTATACACAGGTACAATGACATTAAAAGCTTGTATTGTCACTATACACAGGTAAAATGACAATAAAAGCTGTTATTGTCACTATACACAAGTACAATGACATTAAAAGCTGTTATTGTCACTATACACAAGTACAATGACATTAAAAGCTGTTATTGTCACTATACACATGTACAATGAGAATAAAAGCTTGTATTGTCACTATACACAGGTAAAATGACATTAAAAGCTGTTATTGTCACTATACACGGGTACAATGACATTTAAAGCTGTTATTGTCACTATACACGGGTACAATGACATTTAAAGCTGTTATTGTCACTATACACAGGTACAATGTCATTAAAAGCGTTTATTGTCACTATACACAGGTACAATGACATTAAAAGCTGTTATTGTCACTATACACAGGTACAATGAGATTACAAGCTTTTATTGTCACTACACATGGGTACAATGAGATTAAAAGCCTGTATTGTCACTACAAACAGGTACAATGAGATTAAAAGCTTTTATTGTCACTACACACAGTTACAATGAGATTAAAAGCTATTATTATCACTATACACAGGTACAATGAGATTAAAAGCTTTTATTGTCACTATACATAGGTACAATGAGATTAAAAGCTTTTATTGTCCCTATACCCAGGTACAATGACATTAAAAGCTTTTATTGTCACTATACACAGGTACAATGAGATTAAAAGCTTTTACTGTCACTATACACATGTACAATGAGATTAAAAGCTTTTATTGTCACTATACACAGGTACAATGAGATTAAAAGCTTTTATTGTCACTATACACAGGTACAATGAGATTAAAAGCAACTCCAGCATCAGTGCGACAGTCTATAAATATGGAAAAACATAGGAAGGAAAAAAAAGAAAAATAGTGCAAAAGGAGATAAGGTGCACAGTCCAGTCCTGAGAAGGAATGTTCTCATAACACAAGTCGACAAACAAATATTTGCAATAAAAGAAGACATACCCATTTTTTCTAACAGCTCCCATTCATCCTGCAGAAAGACTCCATAGTGCCCTGGGACAAGAAGAGAGCAGAATGTTCAAATGACTCGTATAGGCACCAAGTCCATGAAATGTGCTCTTCTATTTATTCTTCACAGTTTTTGTCTCTTTTTCATTTTTCTTCTTTTTAGTCTATCATAATTACACACGTGTTGGACTCTTTGATCTCTCTAAACCAGCAGGTTAGACTACTGCCATGGTCTTCACTGGACTCTCTAAACCATCAGGTTAGACTACTGCCAAGGTCTTCTCACTGGACTCTCTAAACCAGCAGGTTAGACTACTGCCATGGTCTTCTCACAGGACTCTCTAAACCAGCAGGTTAGACTACTGCCATGGTCTTCTCACTGGGCTCTCTAAACCAACAGGTTAGACTACTGCCATGGTCTTCCCACTGGACTCTCTAAACCAGCAGGTTAGACTACTGCCATGGTCTTCTCACTGGGCTCTCTAAACCAACAGGTTAGACTACTGCCATGGTCTTCTCACTGGACTCTCTAAACCAGCAGGTTAGACTACTGTCATGGTCTTCTCACTGGACTCTCTAAACCAGCAGGTTAGACTACTGCCATGGTCTTCCCACTGGACTCTCTAAACCAGCAGGTTAGACTACTGCCATGGTCTTCTCACTGGACTCTCTAAACCAGCAGGTAATGCTACTGCCATGGTCTTCTCACTGGACTCTCTAAACCAGCAGGTTAGACTACTGCTAAGGTCGTCTTACTGGACTCTCTAAACCAGCAGGTTAGACTACTGCCATTGTCTTCTCACTGGGCTCTCTAAACCAGCAGGTTAGACTACTGCCATGGTCTTCTCACTGGACTCTCTAAACCAGCAGGTTAGACTACTGTCATGGTCTTCTCACTGGACTCTCTAAACCAGCAGGTTAGACTACTGCCATGGTCTTCTCACTGGACTCTCTAAACCAGCAGGTTAGACTACTGCCGTGGTCTTCTCACTGGACTCTCTAAACCAGCAGGTTAGACTACTGCTGTGGTCTTCTCACTGGACTCTCTAAACCAGCAGGTCAGACTACTGCCATGGTCTTCTCACTGGACTCTCTAAACCAGCAGGTTAGACCACTGCCATGGTCTTCTTACCGGACTCTCTAAACCAGCAGGTTAGACCTCACTGGACACTATAAACTAGCAGGTAAGACTACTGCCGTGGTCTTCTTCCTGGACTCTCTAAACCAGCAGGTTAGACTACTGCCGTGGTCTTCTCACTGGACTCTCTAAACCAGCAGGTTAGACTACTGCTGTGGTCTTCTCACTGGACTCTCTAAACCAGCAGGTCAGACTACTGCCATGGTCTTCTCACTGGACTCTCTAAACCAGCAGGTTAGACTACAGCCATGGTCTTTTCACTGGACTCTCTAAACCAGCACGTTAGACTGATGCCATGGTCTTCTCACTGGACTCTCTAAACCAGCAGGTTAGACTACTGCCAAGATCTTCTCACTGGACTCTCTAAACCAGCAGGTTAGACTACTGCCATGGTCTTCTCACTGGGCTCTCTAAACCAGCAGGCTAGATTATTGCCATGGTCTTCTCACCGGACTCTCTAAACCAGCAGGTTAGACTACTGCCATGGTCTTCTCAATGGACTCTCTAAACCAGCAGGTTAGACTACTGTCATGGTCTTTTCACTGGACTCTCTAAACCAGCAGGTTAGACTACTGTCATGGTCTTCTCACTGGACTCTCTAAACCAGCAGGTTGGACTACAGCCATGGTCTTCTCACTGGACTCTCTTAACCAGCAGGTTAGACTACTGCCATGGTCTTCTCACTGGACTCTCTAAACCAGCAGGTTAGACTACTGCCATGGTCTTCCCACTGGACTCTCTAAACCAGCTGGAAAGTACTGACTACAACCAGTCCAGCACTTAGGTCACTGCACTGGCTTCCTGTTGCTCAGACAATAGACTGTGTCTGCGTACAAGTCTTCTCATGATCTTGTGCCAAAGTACATCTCTGATATGTTAGAACCGTATGAACCATCTCCAGCTCTGAGAACCTCAGGGAGTGGTCTCCTGCTGACATGTTAGAACCATATGAACCATCTCCAGCTCTGAGAACCTCAGGGACTGGTCTCCTGCTGACATGTTAGAACCATACGAATGATCTCGAGGTCTAGGAACCCCAGGGAGTGGTCACCTGCTGACATGCTAGAACCATACGAACCATCGCTAGGTCTAAGAACCTCAGGGAGTGGTCTCCTGCTGACGTGTTAGAACCATACGAACCATCTCGAGGTCTATGAACCTCAGGGAGTGGTCTCCTGCTGACATGTTGGAACCATAAGAACCATCCCGAGGTCTAAGAACCTCAGGGAGTGGTCTCCTGCTGACATGTTAGAACCATACGAACGATCTCGAGGTCTAGGAACCCCAGGGAGTGGTCTCCTGCTGACATGTTAGAACCATACAAACCATCTCTAGGTCTAAGAACCTCAGGGAGTGGTCTCCTGCTGACATGTTAGAACCATACGAACCATCTCTAGGTCTAAGAACCTCAGGGAGTGGTCTCCTGCTGACGTGTTAGAACCATACGAACCATCTCAAGGTCTAGGAACCTCAGGGAGTGGTCTCCTGCTGACGTGTTAGAACCCTTAGAACCTCATTATGATTGTATTTTCTGATGTTATTGTCCCTCCTCTGACCTTCTGTAAAGTACTTTAGTGTGGGAAGATAAATAAACGAGATGTTACCACAGTATTGTTGAATGTGCTCACACTAGAGAGCCACACCATTTGGAGAAATAATATAATGGCATTATTTCAATTAGTCAAGTAGATAATAGAAGGCACTAGTCTTTTGCCCTGCAATGTTCTACACATTTGAGAATAAAAATGAAGAATATGAGTTCTTATGAGGATTATTTCCTGTCTGCTGGACTCATGCTGCCACGCCCCCTTGCTACTCGCCTACAGGACGTCTTAACTGTCAAAGCTTCCATTCTTGGGTCAGGAAATGCAGTTTTTGTCCTTCTTTCCTGGCGTCTAACTGGTCCCGTTGTGTTTGTTTGGGCTACTGCATCCATGGTGTCCCTCCACAGGCCTCCATCCACAATACTGGACTCATTAAAGGAGCGCTACGTGTTTCATGTTCCGTCATTTAATCAAATAGCGTGACAGAGATGGACGGACATGAAGATATCTCTGCCAAAAATCCTAACTTTGTGAAAATATCTTGACGAATATGAGATTGTTATATAAGTAAAGACGGTGAGGCAGCATCTCACACATTCTCATACTTTCTGTAACACCCAGAAAGAAATGCCAGCCATCTTGAAAAATGTCTATAATCTATGTGAAGGAGCCCAGAATTGTTTTATTGAAATATTTACATCACATCATGTGTCCCTAAGAGGAAACCTTACAATGTTATAAATCCATAAAGTGTTATAAATGTCAATCAATCAATCATCAATCAATGTTTATTTACATAGCCCCAAATCACAAGTGTCTCAAAGGGCTGCACAAGCCACAACGACATCCTCGGTACAGAGCCCACATAAGGGCAAGGAAAAACTCACCCCAGTGGGACGTCGATGTGAATGACTATGAGAAACCTTGGAGAGGACCGCATATGTGGGTAACCCCCCCCCCAGGGGAGACCGAATGCAATGGATGTCTATCAAATTGAGTAGATGGAGATTGTGATGTAGAAAAAATGCTATATTTTCATTAATTTTCCCAGGAGATTTGCCATATTTTGAAATGCAAAAGTTGATGCTCCTTCCGGAATCAAACACGCGATTTGTGTTTTCTAATCATGGCAGATTTGGCAAGACAACTATTTTTGGACAAATGAGGATTCAAAACCTTATCTTTTTGAAGCTGAAAATACTGAGGATGAACTGCTGCTTATAAAAGCTAGAACGAAGGAAGAGCGAGACGTTGGAGCAGATGGAAGCCGAGAGAGTGAGGTGAAAGTGACTCGAAGCTGCAAAATATGGAATTTGGAGCCAAGCTATTTCGACATAAATGGAGTGCTTACCTTAATAAACGGCCAGCTGGACCAAACAGTCATGGAGTGAGTCACATTTAATATTGATCATGTGTGGTATTACAACTCCAGTACACACACTAGCTGTGTACAAACAAAACATGAAATAATACTTTACAGATACTGTAATATAATTGTTCATGTTTTTCACTCACTACAGATTGGTGTTGTATCACAGTGTTGTGTATTACAAACTCAAACGCGTGTCGTGTTGACGTAGAAGCTGGCTTATCTCTTCCAGTAGTTAGCTTTTATTGCTAATAGCGTAGCATGGCGATGTGTTAGTAGGCTAGAAAAAGAGTTCCTCAGTGTTGTCTCTTACAATAACAATGTTGCTACATCTTGGTTGTTATACAGGTTACACAACATAAATGAAGGATTATTGAATGCATTTTTAAAGTGATTTAGCGGTAGAATTGATTACTAACATTAGCTACATCGCTGGCCACCAAGAATGAGACCATTTTTACATATTAGAATGCAAAAGAAAAATAACTTTAGTCTCATAATAATTGTGAACCATAGGCAACATTTTAAAAACCCTGCACTTCCCCTTGAAGTAACTTTCACTGCGAGTATATGTCGGCTCAAAACATTGTCTCCTTGACTACAAATAATCTGCATTGGTCCTGAAAAAACATAGCAGTCCATCTCTATGATAACACTGAAATGGTTTTATTTGAAACAAATAAACAACAGAACTGTCCTGCAGGTTCACAAGTCAACAATGAAATATCTTAGTTGTTCAGACAATAATGGTTTGATGTATGTTGTTTCTTCATGGGGAAAGACCTTACTCTCTCTTGCTTTCATGTTGGCATTTAAGCTAGCTGGCGATTAGCACACTAGTTGCCAGCAAGCGATCAGTGCGCTAGCTTTTTTTCCCAAATGAGGAGTATCACCACCAGTCTGTGAGTTTATCAAGCAAGGTTTTAGGATCATTTCCAAGTGAAATGGTGATACCAATGTGGAGAATGCAAATATTCTTGATATACTTTAGTCTAACATTGTATTGTGTGATCATGCTATTTGTACTTTTCCACTCTGGCTGCTATACTTCCGTTGCCTTATTATCTGTTGTTGATTTCCATATTTGGTCCGAGAGCGCCCAGTGTCTGCACAGACATGATCAATCACTCCTCTGGTTTGAGCTGGTACTGAAGGACGCGACCCCTCTTCTTATCAGCAGGTGCATCCCTCTCTGTCAGGGGGGGCTGCCTTGTCACCATAAAAGTTAAATCCCTTTGTCTTACTTTTAGACCTCTCTTGGCGATGCTACGGTTGCATTGTAAGGGCTGGTCTCCTAAAGCTTTAGCAGAAGTAGGTCAAGTACTATTCTGTCTCAGTGGTCCTTTTTACTCAACATATACAGTTGTGGTCAAAAGTTGACATACACTTAGGGCTGGGCGATATATCGAACATACTCGATATATCGCGGGTTTGTCTCTGTGCGATATAGAAAATGACTACATCGTGAGTATTGGAGTATACGTTCTCACACAGTTGCTTGTAGCTGCGGGCATTACACTTCAGGCTTTTCTCACTCTTTCTTGTCTCTCCTTCTCACACAGACATAAAACAAGCGCACCTTCTTACATACGTCACATACTGTCGCGCATGCAACGTCATACGCTCTCGCCCAGCAGAGAGGTAGCAGAGAGGAATGTACCATAGGTAAAGTTAGCTGTGGCAGCTAACTTCTGTGGCATGTGGTGCTAGCGGAGCGCTGTGAGTGGTAATACGAGAGAGAGAAGGTGCCAATCTGGTAACAAATAAAGGAAGAAGAATGAATTCCCAAGAAAAACAGCAGGGGGTCCATCGTCTGGTGGTGGTTTGGCTTCAAGCGGGAAGATGTTGAACAGACAACCGTAATATGTCAAGTATGTGGCAAAAGCGTTGCTACAAAAGGTAGCAGCACTGTTCATTTGTAGCATCATTTGAAAAGTCACCTGCTAGAGAATGAAGAGTGCTTGAAACTCCGCATGTCAACATCTGGGCCGGTGCCACACCCACAAAATGCCCAATCAACCAGCACTGACCCAATTGAGCCTGGCGTCTTCCATTTCCACATCAACACCGTATGAAACAAATAGTCAACAACAGAAGGAGATAACGTCCGCAGTAAACTACCACATAGCGAAGGACATACCGGTACACTATTTGATTTCCTATTATGCAGCTCATTTTTATATGACACTTATTGAAATATCGTGTGTGACATCATGCACAAAAGTGCACTTTATTTGTTGTGAACTATTGTAGTGGCGTTCTGTACAAAAAGTGCACTTTAATTTAGTGTTGTTTTGATATGTTATCTTAGTGACATCATGCACAAAAGTGCACTCATAGCTTGTTTTAAAATGTCTGACAATCTCGCTAGTTTTGTTTTGAAATGACATGAATGCTTGTGCCACTGCTTAATAACTGTTTAATGAATACACTTTTGCTAAATTTACTTAATTGTGATTTCCCTCTCTGCATGAAAGTTTAAAATGAGCATATATTAATGCAGTACGAACAAGAATGTTTTAATGTAGACACATAGATAGGCTCCAGCGCCCCCCGCAACCCCAAAGGGAATAGGCGGTAGAAAATGGATGGATGGATAGAATCATCATACTGCTGTGATTATATGCATCAAGTGTTCATTCAAGGCTAAGGGAAAATATCCAGATATATATGGTGTATCGTGACATGGCTTAAACATATCCACATATTAATAAAAGGCCCAGCCCTACATACACTTGTAAAGAACATCATGTCATGGCTGTCTTGAGTTTCCAATCATTTCTACAACTCATGAATGTTTTTTGTGACCAACAAGTATGTGCTCCAATCACTCTATCACAAAAAAATAAGAGTTGTAACTCAAGACATGATGTTCTTTACAAGTGTATGTCCACTTTTGACCACGACTCTATGTCATCCAAAAGAACTTGGGTGTGTGTTTAGGACTACCAGCGGTAATGGTTACATCCCTAGAACATAGGTGAGTCATTTGTGTTGTGTTTGTATCTGGGACTGTGTTGCACTGACCCCTTTTGGCGATCATCTGAGGACAACCCAGGTTGAGATCGATGGCGTCACAGTAGTCCTGCGCCAACATGGCTGCCTGAATGAACACCTCGGGGTCATTGGCACAGAACTGGAGAGAAAAAGAGGGATGTTATTTACATTGAAATATGACAAGATTAGTGCAGAAATATTACATGACAATGTTTGACATAGTGATCAGGAGACAGAAAAAGATGATACAGTGATGTGCGATACCACCCACAGATACTGCTACTCTGTGCAAATGTACATACCTTATCTGTCTGCTAAAATACAGTACAGTAATCTATTTATTTATATCTGCACCTTATTGCTCTTTTATCCTGCACTACCATGAGCTAATGCAACAAAATGTTGTTCTTATCTGTACTGCAAAGTTCAAATTTGAATGACAATAAAAGGAAGTCTAAGTCTAAGTCTAGTCTCGAAGTCGTCTAGTCTAAAATGTCAGCAAATAACATCTTATAGCATGATGAATACAATAGCAATGATTTGAAACTCAAGTATATTGAGGTAGTGGTGTGAATTACAGAATAGCCAAGCTAATATAACAGACAAAATAAACATAAATGATGTTTCAAACCATTGAAAAAAGGAAATAAGTAAAATAATTACAATATTTTACAATAAAAACTACTAATAAAAGAAAAAAAGAAAAAAACTACAGTAAAAATGTGAGGAAAAAAGGGCAAGAAAATCTGAATGTAATGAGGAAAAGCTGACATTTTTAAACTAATGATTAATAATAATATACTTAGTCACATTTGTCTTTAAATATGCATAATATCTGTTCATAGCATTTTTTTTTTAAATAAAAAAAATATCAAAATGGCCCCCATGACTCGACTTCAGTATGCGGCCCTTGGTGGAAAAAGTTTAGACTCACCTGATTTAAACTATTACAAGATATCAAGATAAAAATACATATACCTACAATATAAACACATTTGAGTTTATACAAAATAAAATAATAATCACTTTTGAACAATGGTTGGGTTTACTGAACATGAATTTGGTTTGTACAGACAGAGTGTTTGACACAGTCGTAATGTGCTAACTCATCATTATGTAGTTGTGATGTGCCAACTCATCATTATGTAGTTGTAATGTGCTAACTCATCATTATGTAGTTGTAATGTGCTAACTCATCATTATGTCGTTGTGATGTGCTAACTCATCATTATGTAGTTGTAATGTGCTAACTCATCATTATGTAGTTGTAATGTGCTAACTCATCATTATGTTGTTGTGATGTGCTAACTCATCATTATGTAGTTGTAATGTGCTAACGCATCATTATGTAGTTGTAATGTGCTAACTCATCATTATGTAGTTGTAATATGCTAACGCATCATTATGTAGTTGTAATGTGCTAACTCATCATTAATAATAACACTAACTTCTGTCTGTGAATATATATCTCTGTTTAGTGGCACTGCTCAGTGTGTGGGAGAAATTTGGAACCCCAGGACTCAAGTATCAATACTTTGATTTGAAAATTGACATAAGAGCATAAAGGTATGGTATCTGTGGTATCGATATTTCAGTATCAGTCCGCACATCACTAGTGACTGTCACTACTTTCTCATCTGCACCATCTACAATTATAATGTGTAGTAAACATGTAATATGACAATGTTTATGTTGTACAACGGTGTCAGTGTGCTAGTAATATGACAATGTTTATGTTGTACAACTGTGTCAGTGTGCTAGTAATATGACAATGTTTATGTTGCACAACTGTGTCAGTGTGCTAGTAAAATGACAATGTTCATGTTGTACAACTGTGTCAGTGTGCTAGTAACATAACAATGTTCATGTTGTACAAATGTGTCAGCGTGCTAGTAATATGACAATGTTTATGTTGTACAACTGTGTCAGTGTGCTAGTAATATGACAATGTTTATGTTCTACAACTGTGTCAGTGTGCTAGTAATATGACAATGTTTATGTTGTACAACTGTGTGAGGGTGTTAGTAATATGACAATGTTCATGTTGTACAACTGTGTCAGTGTGCTAATAATATGACAATGTTCATGTTGTACAACTGTGTCAGTGTGCTAGTAATATGACAATGTTTATGTTGTACCACTGTGTCAGTGTGCTGGTAATATGACAATGTTCATGTTGTACAACTGTGTCAGCGTGCTAGTAATATGACAATGTTTATGTTGTACAACTGTGTCAGTGTGCTAGTAATATGACAATGTTTATGTTCTACAACTGTGTCAGTGTGCTAGTAATATGACAATGTTTATGTTGTACAACTGTGTGAGGGTGTTAGTAATATGACAATGTTCATGTTGTACAACTGTGTCAGTGTGCTAGTAATATGACAATGTTCATGTTGTACAACCGTGTCTGTGTGCTAGTAATATGACAATGTTTATGTTGTACAACTGTGTCAGTGTGCTAGTAATATGGCAATGTTTATGTTGTACAACTGTGTCAGTGTGCTGGTAATATGACAATGTTTATGTTGTACAACGGTGTCAGTGTGCTAGTAATATGACAATGTTCATGTTGTACAACTGTATCAGTGTGCTAGTAATATGACAATGTTTATGTTGTACAACTGTGTCAGTGTGCTAGTAATATGACAATGTTCATGTTGTACAACTGTGTCAGTGTGCTAGTAATATGACAATGTTCATGTTGTACAACTGTGTCAGTGTGCTGGTAATATGACAATGTTTATGTTTTACAACGGTGTCAATGTGCTAGTAATATGACAATGTTCATGTTGTACAACGGTGTCAGTGTGCTAATAATATGACAATGTTTATGTTGTACAACTGTGTCAGTGTGCTGGTAATATGACAATGTTTATGTTTTACAACGGTGTCAGTGTGCTAGTAATATGACAATGTTCATGTTGTACAACGGTGTCAGTGTGCTAATAATATGACAATGTTTATGCTGTACAACCGTGTCAGTGTGCTAGTAATATGACAATGTTTATGTTGTACAACTGTGTGAGGGTGTTAGTAATATGACAATGTTCATGTTGTACAACTGTGTCAGTGTGCTAGTAATATGACAATGTTCATGTTGTACAACCGTGTCTGTGTGCTAGTAATATGACAATGTTTATGTTGTACAACTGTGTCAGTGTGCTAGTAATATGGCAATGTTTATGTTGTACAACTGTGTCAGTGTGCTGGTAATAAGACAATGTTTATGTTGTACAACGGTGTCAGTGTGCTAGTAATATGACAATGTTCATGTTGTACAACTGTATCAGTGTGCTAGTAATATGACAATGTTTATGTTGTACAACTGTGTCAGTGTGCTAGTAATATGACAATGTTCATGTTGTACAACTGTGTCAGTGTGCTAGTAATATGACAATGTTCATGTTGTACAACTGTGTCAGTGTGCTGGTAATATGACAATGTTTATGTTGTACAACTGTGTCAGTGTGCTAGTAATATGACAATGTTTATGTTGTACAACTGTGTCAGTGTGCTAGTACAAATGACAATGTTTATGTTGTACAACTGTGTCAGTGTGCTTGTAACATGACAATGTTTATGTGGTACAACTGTGTCAGTGTGCTAGTAATATGAAAATGTTTATGTTGTACAACTGTGTCAGTGTGCTAGTAATATGACAATGTTTATGTGGCACAACTGCACTGGAGCAAACAAAGAACATTTTAGGCTAGAAGAAGGTACAAGCCACGCATTCCAATGTTTGGCACAAGTTAGATTTGTGCTACAGCAGATGCATGAAATCTGATATTATTTTCCAGAAGTGAATAAAATTCAGATGTTGATTGGTAGCGACTATCACTCCTGGACTATCACTCCTGGACAAAATGGTTGAAATAGCAGACTTGGAGGATGTTCATTCATTCATTTGACAGAAAAACTGTCATCATTTCAACTGGCAACTTTCTGGCTTGAAGAAAGACTCCAATAAATCAGGAATATAAATTGTGGTAGTCCGTAACACTCCAATAAATCAAGAATATAAATGGTGGTAGTCCGTGACATTCCAATAAATCAAGAATATAAATGGTGGTAGTCCGCAACACTCCAATAAATCAAGAATATAAATGGTGGTAGTCCGCAACACTCCAATAAATCAAGAATATAGATGGTGGTAGTCCGTAACACTCCAATAAATCCAGAATTTAAATTGTGGTAGTCCGTAACACTCCAATAAATCAAGAATATAAATGGCGGTAGTCCGTAACACTCCAATAAATCAAGAATATAAATTGTGGTAGTCTGTTACACTCCAATAAATCAAGAATTTAAATGGTGGTAGTCTGTAACACTCCAGTAAATCAAGAATATAAATGGTGGTAGTCCGTAACACTCCAATAAATCAAGAATATAAATTGTGGTAGTCCGTAACACTCCAATAAATCAAGAATATAAATGGTGGTAGTCCGTAACAATCCAATAAATCAAGAATATAAATGGTCGTAGTCCGTAACACTCCAATAAATCAAGAATATAAATGGTGGTACTCCGTAACAGTCCAATAAATCAAGACTATAAATGGTGGTAGTCCGTAACAGTTTCAAGCAGAGTGGAAAAAAAGATGGAATCGCTCCATTCTGAGAAAAAATT
The DNA here is from genome assembly GCF_033978685.3 of Nerophis lumbriciformis. Classification (NCBI taxonomy): domain Eukaryota; kingdom Metazoa; phylum Chordata; class Actinopteri; order Syngnathiformes; family Syngnathidae; genus Nerophis; species Nerophis lumbriciformis. The sequence goes on along the minus strand of NC_084571.2, from coordinate 17,223,403 downwards.
TAAATGTTAATTTCCAAAACTAAGACCTGCATCAAATGATGTGTTCAATAGTCTGCAGTTATTGTGAGAGCTGTTGCGGCAGGTGGATTGACATGAATCATTGGAGCCATGTCATTTGAAACAAAGTCCTTCAAGAAGGTCAAATGTGTACACGTACAAACAAGATGGACGCTTGTAAAAGGCCAACATGCTGGTAGACCAAGGAACACATCAGAAAACTTCCAGCAAAATCGAAGTGTATTTATATAGCCCTAAATCACATGTGTCTCACAGGGCTGCACAAGCCACAACCACAACCTGGGCTCAGATCCCACATCAGGGCAAGAAAAAACTCAACGCAATGAAAAAACTTGGAGGGGACCACAGATGTGGGGGACCCATCCTGATGTGGATCTAGTTAATAGTGTGAGAGTCCAGTCCATAGTGGATCTAGTTAATAGTGTGAGTGTCCAGTCCATAGTAGGGATGTCCCGATCCGATATTTGGATCGGATCGGCTGCCGATATTTGCCAAAAATTGCGTATCGGCAAGGCATGGGAAAATCGATCCAGTTTAAAAAAACTGGATCGATTTAAATAATACATTCCACTTTTCTGCTGCTCTGTAATTTCCGTTCCGCATTTTCCAGCACACCTTCAACAAATCCACAGGTCTGTGAATTCTCACGCAGTTGCTTTTAGCTGCTGGCATTACACGACAGGCTCTTCTCACTCTTTCCTGTGTCTCCCTTTCACAGACAGCAAGCGCACCTTCTTACACACGTCACATACTGTCACGTCATACGTCACATACGTATACGTCCTCCCCGAGCAGAGAGGTAGCAGCATGGCTAACGTTAGCTGTGATGCTAGCGCAGCCGTGCGAGCAACGCTCCCTCTAAGGTGCTCGCCTGTGCAATTGCGCACTGTTTAAGCGTCCTCTGCGCATAGCAAATCTATGCCACGCACAAAATCAAATAAAAAAATAAGCGCATAACAATTTTCGACACACGGACACGACAGAGAAAACAGTTTTCGTCATCATTGTTCAAATATTGTGACGTCTGTCAAGACGCTTATCTCCATTCGGTGCCACACGTCCACACCATCAAAATGCCAGGCAAAAATTTCCACATCAACACCGTATGAAAAAATTAGTGATTTTTTTAGTTGTGATTTCCTTCTCTGCATGAAAGTTTAAAAGTAGCATATATTAATGCAGTATGAAGAAGAATGTTTTAATGTAGACATGCAAGCCTTGAAAGAAAATTTTGAAAATCAAGACTACATTTCCTGCAAATGGGTGCATTTATACCCTATATTTTAACTTTAGATTTATTCTCATATCAAACTCTTTTGGCTGTCTTTTTGACACTTACATCCGGCGCCCCCCTCCATACCCTGGATTATAAATAATGTAAATAATTCAATGTGATTATCTTGTGTGATGACTGTATTATGATGATAGTATATATCTGATAGTATATATCTGTATCATGAATCAATTTAAGTGGACCCCGACTTAAACAAGTTGAAAAACTTATTCGGGTGTTACCATTTAGTGGTCAATTGTACGGAATATGTACTTCACTGTGCAACCTACGAAAAAAAGTCTCAATCAATCAATCAAAACACATAGAATCATCATACTGCTGTGATTATATGCATCAAGTGTTCATTCAAGGCTAAGGCAAAATATCGAGATATGTATTGTGTATCGCAATATGGCCTTAAAATATCGCAATATTAAAAAAAGGCCATATCGCCCAGCCCTAGTTTCAATGATGCCATTTCTGTTTGTCATGTATAATTTTGTCTATTTTGTGTTTATCCTTGAATAAACAGGTCAGTTTCTTGTTACCAACCATTGTGTATTATTCAAACTCACCTAATTCAGCTGGCTAGTTGTTATCAAGAGTACTAAAACCCTTTTCAACATGATTCTGACAACTAAGTAGGCTAAATAACTTTAAACTTTAATACATGCTCGGATAGGCCAGTATCGGTCAGTATCGGTATCGGTCAGTATCGGTATCGGATCGGAAATGCAAAAACAATATCGGTATCGGATCGGAAGTGCAAAAACCTGGATCGGGACATCCCTAGTCCATAGTGGCTCTAGTTAATAGTGTGAGAGTCCAGTCCATAATAGATCTAGTTAATAGTGTGAGAACCCAGTCCATAGTGGATTTAGTTAATAGTGTGAGAGTCCAGTCCATAGTGGATCTAGTTAATAGTGTGAGAGTCCAGTCCATAGTGGATCTAGTTAATAGTGTGAGAGTCCAGTCCATAGTGGATCTAACATAGTAGTGTGAGAGTCCAGTCCATAGTGGATCTAGTTAATAGTGTGAGAGTCCAGTCCATAGTGGATTTAGTTAATAGTGTGAGAGTCCAGTCCATGGTGGATCAAGTTAATAGTGTGAGAGTCCAGTCCATAGTTGATCTAGTTAATAGTGTGAGAGTCCAGTCCATAGTGGATCTAGTCAATCTTCTAAAAGGTTTGTTTGCTTCCAATGAGATTTACGAAGACGGCCGCCTGAAGAAAACATGTTCACAGTCATTGATGAAACTTCATCCCATCATGATGACATCCTTTGTCTCCATGATGAGTGTGAAGGTGTCCTTGAATAAAGTGAGAGATGAGATGGAAGTGACTAGATGACCATCCAGTATGAGGTGGACGTAAGGGTGTAACGGTACATACGTAAACTTTTCGGTTCGGTACATACTTCGGTTTAGAGGTCACAGTTCGGTTCATTTTCGGTACCGTAAGAAAACAACAAAATTTACATTTTTTGGTTATTTATTTACCAAATTGTAAACAATGGATTTATCCTTTTAACATTGGGAACACTATAATAAGTCTGCCCAAAAATAGAAATAGCTCTGTGTGTGATGGATGTGAGCCATCACTAGGCTGATCAATACAACAGCAGGCAGTCATGAATGCACACATAACAATAGCATACATACAGTATACACACAGGGTCGATTGCCAGGGTTAATGTGGTCAACATATATAAAATAAAAACTAAATGAGATAAGGCTCAGAATGGTTTCAAAACCTTTCTACATATAAAGAGCTTTTTTTGATTGATTGATTGAGACTTTTATTAGTAGATTGCACAGTACAGTACATATTCCGTACAATTGACCACTAAATGGTAACACCCGAATAAGTTTTTCAACTTGTTTAAGTCGGGGTCCACGTTAATCAACATTAAACTGCCTCAAGTTGTTGCTCAGATTAAATCAAATGACAAAACTTTTCTTCTACATATAAAAAGTGAAACATTAAACAGTTTCAAGTCAACTCAGCCTCAGATTAACTTTTCTTTCCCCCCCCAGCCTTTAACCCTGGTGACTTTCACTCAATCTTCATGTTTTTTGCCAGAAAAATCAGTTTATCTACATTGTCTGCAGAAAGAGCAGACCTGCTTGCCGCTACAATGTCTCCAGGTAGTCCCCGGCTAACTCGGCAGTAAGAGGATATATGGGCTCATTGTTCTTCCACCATAGAAGTGGGTCAAAATCTAGTTTTTAATGCCATATGGTCTTAAATCTGCTGCTATAAAAACACCAACGGCATTTGTTATTGTTTTAGCCCTGTCTGACTCGCCGAGGAGAGGCTGCTGGAATGCGGTGTTTGCACGACGCTCGTCTTTCTCTTCGTTGAAGCGATGTTCACTTGGGGGTGGTGACGCTTCAAATGGGTTAGCATGTTTGACGTGTTGTCAGAAGCATACTCTACCGCTGCTGAACAATGTTGGCAAACCTCCGTCCTCCATTGTTGTATCGCACCGCGAAAGCCGACGTGTTCCCAAACGGGAGATCTTAATGAGGCAAGAGGGTCTTCCAGCTCTGGCTTTTACATGTTGTCGTAGCCAGGTCGTTGCTAGCATGCCGTATGTTGTGCCTCGGTGTGCATTGTTTACACAACGTGCAGTACGCTACTTAATGTGTCCGTGTGGAAACTCGTTCGGTACACCTCCAAAGCGAACCGAAACCCCTGTACCAAAACGGTTCAATACAAATACACGTACCGTTACACCCTTAGGTGGACGTGACTAGATGACCATCACAGAAAGATGTAGCAAGATTGACTCCTTAGGTCCATGACTTAGTCTTTTTCTTTTCCATGTTTGGTTCCTCAGAATTGAGTGATTCCATCCATGTCAGAATAAAAGCAGCAGTAGTTTCTTCAAGCCACAAAGTGTTTACCTGAGTGATCAGCGGTCTGTCCTCCTGGCACACCTCGTTGAAGAGATTCTCCCGCCTGTAGTTGGCATCCCGAACAAACACCTGAGCATGAAGCATAGGTGTGTAGCACAGGTGGGCACCATGGCGACGGCTGAGTAGACGCCAAGCCAGCTCACTCTGGTCCACCATGGGTGCCACCACGAAGCAGGCTTCTTTCAGGGTCTTCTTCCAGAAATCAAACCCCTGAAGCTTAGCCATGGTCCAGATCTTGTAAGACTCTGCGACAAAGAAGGCACTTAATCATACGTACATTCAAGATATTAAAATAGTACATTTGAATTCCCATAGCTCAATGACTCAACATTTGGAATCCATAAAAACTATTTTGATACATCTTGTTGAATTGGTATGAATGTCCCATGTTTAGGATTGTAGGTTGTAGACAATATATGACAAGGAGTTTAGGCCAATGTACCACACCACAAACTAACCAAGTTTATACATGACAAGGAGTTTAGGACAATGTATCACACCACAAACTAACCAAGTTTATGTATGACAAGGAGTTTAGACCAATATACCACACCACAAACTAACCAAGTTTATATATGACAAGGAGTTTAGGCCAATGTATCACACCACAAACTAACCAAGTTTATACATGACAAGGAGTTTAGGCCAATGTATCACACCACAAACTAACCAAGTTTATATATGACAAGGAGTTTAGGCCAATGTATCACACCACAAACTAACCAAGTTTATACATGACAAGGAGTTTAGGCCAATGTATCACACCACAAACTAACCAAGTTTATATATGACAAGGAGTTTAGGCCAATGTACCACACCACAAAAACTAACCAAGTTTATACATGACAGGGAGTTTAGGCCAATGTATCACACCACAACCTAACCAAGTTTATACATGACAGGGAGTTTAGGCCAATGTATCACACCACAAACTAACCAAGTTTATACATGACAAGGAGTTTAGGCAAATGTATCAGACCACAAACTAACCAAGTTTATATATGACAAGGAGTTTAGGCCAATGTACCACACCACAAACTGACCAAGTTTATATATGACAAGGAGTTTATGCCAATGTACCACACCACAAACTAACCACGTTTATATATAACAAGGAGTTTAGGCCAATGTACCACACCACAAACTAACCAAGTTTATAGCAGCAACAACTTTAATGTGTGTGTAATTTTCATGACCAGAATTACAGCTGCTACAATCCCCATGAAAAATCACTAATGCTAATCGTTAGCATGTATATGGCGTATCCCATGTAAATTAGCATCGAGCTAGGATATTTTGAAAAGTGGAGTTGTACTTCTGAATGTTTGCTTGGTTTTCTGTGGGGATGTAAGTATATAAACATTTCATATCCAGGTTATTGTCACCAAAGTATGTGTGCACACAATATACTTTCTGATAAGTAGATAGTTGTGTACATGACTGTGGAGGAGGGCGTGGCCTGGGGGCCTGCCGCGGAGCGGTGTGTGCAAGGACCGGCCTAGAAGACAGCGGCAGGTGAGTAGATTGCCCGGCTGGGCCTTGTTATCTAATCACCCGTCGCCTTTATTAGCAGCAGCCAGGACGAGATAAGTGGTTAGAGTTGGGAGTTGGAACAGAGCGAGACACATGAGCGAGAGACTGAGAGAGCGAGCAGACACGAGCAGACTGAAAAGTCACGAGAGCGAAGACTGCTGGAAAGCCGGCTATCCGTGTGCGTGGGCGCTTGCAATAAAAAACTTGTTCAAACCTGACAACTGGGCTCCCAGAAGATCTATCCGCACCAAGAGAACCCACCATTGAGGGAGACTTTCACAATGACAATTTAAAGGATGTACTTACAGTCACTAGTAGTAGTAGATAAGTAGATAGTTGTGTACATGACAATTTAAAGGATGTACTTACAGTCACTAGTAGTATTGGTAGTTGTGTACATGGCAATTTAAAGGATGTACTTACAGTAGGGGTGTAACGGTACGTGTTTTGTATTGAACCGTTTCGGTACGGGGGTTTCGGTTCGGTACGGGGGTGTACCGAATGAGTTTCTAAGCTAAAGTCTTAACAAGCTGCTTTTCTTCTTCTGCCTCTGTCTAAGCACCCAGCATTGTACCACCCACACAACCATTTGACTGGTTACATACAAAGCGGTAACAGCCAATCAGCAGTGCGTATTCAGAGCGGTAACAGCCAAACAACAGTGCGTATTCAGAGCGCATGTAGTCAATGCTCCAGCGTCGAGCAGATAGGCGTTTAGCAGGTGAGCATAAGGCAGCGTACTCTCCCCAAATTATAATAAACACCTCCCAGTCAACTACTAGTAACATCACTATGAGCCCGTTGACGTTCTAGAAACTTAAACTGCAGCTCAGCTCGCTCGCAGTCCTGGCTTGAGGTGAGGGCTAATTAGCTTTTAGCGTAACGTTAGCTCATTTTGCGGTGTGTGTGTGCATGTGTGTGTTAATCATGAAGCAGGATGAGTTGACTTGAAACTGTTTAATGTTACACTTTTTATATGTAGAAGAAAAGTTTTGTCATTTTATTTAATCTGAGCAACAACTTGAGGCAGTTTAATGTTGATTAACGTGGACAGAATTATTATAGTGTTCCCAATGTTAAAAGGATAAAGCCATTGTTTACAAATTTGGTAAATAAATAACCAAAAAATGTATATTTTGTTGTTTTCTTACTGTACCGAAAATGAACCGAACCGTGACCTCTAAACCGAGGAATGTACCGAACCGAAGTTTTTGTGTACCGTTACCCCCCTAACTTACAGTCATTAGTAGTAGTAGATAAGTAGATAGTTGTGTACATCCGAAAATGAACCGAACCGTGACCTCTAAACCGAGGAACGTACCGAACCGAAGTTTTTGTGTACCGTTACCCCCCTAACTTACAGTCATTAGTAGTAGTAGATAAGTAGATAGTTGTGTACATGACAATTTAAAGGATGTACTTACAGTCACTAGTAGTAGTAGATAGTTGTGTACATGACAATTTAAAGGAAGTACTTACAGTCACTAGTAGTAGTAGATAGTTGTGTACATGACAATTTAAAGGATGTACTTACAGTCACTAGTAGTAGTAGATAAGTAGATAGTTGTGTACATGACAATTTAAAGGATGTACTTACAGTCATTAGTAGTAGTATATAAGTAGATAGTTGTGTACATGACAATTTAAAGGATGTACGTACAGTCACTAGTAGTAGTAGATAGTTGTGTACAAGAGCATAATAATAAGTAGATAGTTGTGTACATGACAATTTAAAGAATGTACTTACAGTCACTAGTAGTAGTAGATAAGTAAATAGTCGTGTACATGACAATTTAAAGAAAGTACGTACAGTCACTAGTAGTAGTAGATAGTTGTGTACATGACAATTTAAAGGAAGTACTTACAGTCACTAGTAGTAGTAGATAGTTGTGTACATGACAATTTAAAGGATGTACTTACAGTCACTAGTAGTAGTAGATGAGTAGATAGTTGTGTACATGACAATTTAAAGGATGTACGTACAGTCACTAGTAGTAGTAGATAAGTAGATAGTTGTGTACAAGAGCATAATAAGTAGATAGTTGTGTACATGACAATTTAAAGAATGTACTTACAGTCACTAGTAGTAGTATATAAGTAGATAGTTGTGTACATGACAATTTAAAGAATTTACTTACAGTCACTAGTAGTAGTAGATAAGTAGATAGTTGTGTACATGATAATTTAAAAGATGTACTTACAGTCACTAGTAGTAGTCGATAAGTAGATAGTTGTGTACATGATAATTTAAAGGATGTACTTACAGTCACTAGTCGTAGTAGATAAGTAGATAGTTGTGTACATGACAATTTAAAGGATGCACTTACAGTCACTAGTAGTAGTAGATAAGTAGATAGTTGTGTACATGATAATTTAAAGGATGTACTTACAGTCAGTAGTAGTAGTAGATAAGTAGATAGTTGTGTACATGATAATTTAAAGGATGCACTTACAGTCACTAGTAGTAGTAGATAAGTAGATAGTTGTGTACAAGAGCATAATAATAAGTAGATAGTTGTGTACATGACAATTTAAAGGATGCACTTACAGTCACTAGTCGTAGTAGATAAGTAGATAGGTGTGTACAAGAGCATAATAATAAGTAGATAGTTGTGTACATGACAATTTAAAGGATGTACTTACAATCACTAGTAGTAGTAGCTAAGTAGATAGGTGCGTACAAAGAGCATAATAATAAGTAGCTAGTTGTGTAAATGACAATTAGATAAGTAGATAGTTGTCCGTGGACACTTCCTTACAGTGAAGTACGGTTATGTGTAACACTAAAAAGGTACCTACTATTGACAGGACACGTGCACTGAACAAAGGTTCCCGTTTGTGCTCCATTTCCGGTGTCCTGGCGACTTTGCTCCCCGTTGGAAATAAAAGAAAAAGGCGACCTTTTAACCTCTCATGTTGTAAAACATATATATAAAAACGATCACCATCAAAGAAAATATAAATGTATGGCCTGATATTTTTATTTGAGTGTTATCCATCGTACATGTTATGTTCCTTGTTTTATTTCATGATTTATTTATGACGTGTGAGTTATCTGATACCCTTCATGTTTATGTCTTACTTGTTGTTGTTGTATGAAAACACTTGATTGTCGTTATTGGAATTGTTGAGTGTCTGTATTGTACTTTGAATAAAATAAAGATTTTCAACATGAAAAAAGAGGCAGTCTTGCATCTGCGCATGCGTATGAATCCGAGGAAGGCGGAAGTGTAATAGCGCATTGAAGCAGACCTACATTACACAAAACATGTTTGTATTCTGACATTTAATATACATATTTTACTATTGCAAGTTATTCGACCATTCTGTGTAAGATTTATTATCTTATGTGACTTAGTCGAAAAGCAAGTGCCGCAAGGCATGCTGGGAGCCCACAAAACCTCATCTAATAAAACATACATTTGATCATTTGTAGTAGCAAACATGCATATTCAAGGTTACAAATTGCAGCGTTATCGATTGTGCACTACTACATTATCGCATTCCTTTGATTCATACGCATGCGCAGATTGAAGGTGCATGAATTCCAAGGATGCCTGTTGACGAGGCACTAGCAGCGTTACTTCCTCTTCGAGGTGTTACACTAGTGATAGAACACAAAACACTTCAAACTCTTTACCTTCATATGGGATTCCTCATTCTATGAATACTCTATACCTCGCATTTTGGCCACACATGTAAAAAAAAAATGCATGCAGACGTAGAATTGATGAGTTACAATCATTATTTCAATTCACCATAAATAATTCCTGATTATTAAGAAACTGTACCACATGATATTGGCCAGGATACTTGTCTCTGTAATATTCTATGTTTGACGGTTAAGTTAAACATAACAGTGGCCGATGCATATTTGTACATTTTTAGTCAACAATTTTAATACATTTACAGACTTTTTTCCTATTAATGTGACATTTTAACGTGATAAAGGCAATTATAATTGTAGATGAGACACTTTTTTCAAGTTCTTTAATTTGCTCACAGGACCAAAATTGTTCAATTTGTTTATTAACAACATTTGTAAAGTTACATTTTTATCAGACAACACGACTGTGTTTTGTTCAGGAGAGAACAAGATAATAACAGAAGAAATGACTTTGGTGTAACAGCTTGAAAACATAAAGAAGAGCACATTTGGAAGAAAAAGTAACTCATTCTGAACATGTCTTACACTAACCTATCATCTATTAAACCTTCAAATACATTTAGATGTAACACATGTAGCATGTCTTACACTAACTTATCCTCTATTAGACCTTCAAATACATTTAGATGTAACACATGTAACAGTGTAATTTGTCTTACACTAACCTATTATCTAATAGACCTTCAAATACATTTAGATGTTACACATGTAACAGTGTAACATGTCTTACACTAACCTATCATTTATTAGACCTTCAAATGCATTTAGATGTAACACATTTAATAGTGTAACACATACTTGCCAACCTTGAGACCTCCGATTTCGGGAGGTGGGGGTGGGGGCGTGGTCGGGGCGTGGTTGGGGGCGTGGCTAGTAGGGGAGGAATATATTTACAGCTAGAATTCACCAAGTATATATATATATATATATATATATATATAAAATAAATACTAACTTTCAGTGAATTGTAGCTGTATATATATATATATTTATTTTATTACACACACATAACACTCATCTACTCATTGTTGAGTTAAGGGTTGAATTGTCCATCCTTGTTCTATTCTTTGTCACTATTTTTCGAACCATGCTAAACACCCTCTCTGATGATTCATTCTGCTTCGTCTCCTTGTTGTGTGCGCAGTTGTGCACTGCACTCTCTAAAAGCCCTAAATGTTAATGTCACATATGCATGTACAGTAGATGGCAGTATTGTCCTGTTTAAGAGTGTCACAACATTGCTGTTTACGGCACACCAACTGCTTTACAAGCTGTCCTCACTCAGGTCTGCATGGAGCTGGAGGGGGCGTGGCCTCCAGCTCCGCCGGAATTTCGGGAGATTTTCGGGAGAAAATTTGTCCCGGGAGGTTTTCGGGAGAGGCGCTGAATTTCGGGAGTCTCCCGGAAAATCCGGGAGTGTTGGCAAGTATGGTGAAACATGTATTACACTAACCTATTATCTATTAGACCTTCAAATACATTTAGATGTAACACATGTAACAGTGTAACATGTCTTACACTAACCTTTCATCTATTAGACCTTCAACTACATTTAGATGTAACACATGTAACAGTGTAACATGTCTTACACTAACCCATCATCTATTAGACCTTCAAATACATTTAGATGTAACACATGTAACAGTGTAACATGTCTTACAGTAACCTATCATCCATTAGACCTTCAAATACATTCAGATGTAACACATGTAACAGTGTAATACATCAAACTGAAGGACAAAGCCCTATACAGGGTTATTTTGACTCATGGTACATTTGAATACCAGATAGAAGTGGGAATACAAAGATATGGTTACCAAACCGTAACTGACAAAGGTAGCTGAATAGCCCTATGGTTTGATGTGAACCACATTCTTGTTACAGTTCCAGCCGCCCAATTACATGTGATACAAGTTAGATTACAGTTACATGTGATACAAGTTACATTACAATTACATGTGATACAAGTTAGATTGCAATTATATGTGATACAATTTAGATTACAATTACATGTGATACAAGTTAGATTACAATTACATGTGACACAAGTTAGATTACAGTTACATGTGATACAAGTTACATTACAGTTACATGTGATACAAGTGTGATTACAATTACATGTGATACAAATTAGACTACAATTACATGTGATACAAGTATTAAAAACACACAAAGTATTAAATACATCCATCTTGTCCGTGGTGGTCTCGGGGGCAGCAACCTAAGCAGACTTCCTCTCCCCAGCTACTACCTGCATCTCCTGCCCAGGGATCCCCAGGACTTCCCAGGACTTCCCAGTAGTCTCTAAAGGTGTCCTGGGTCTTCCTCCTACTGGTCGGACGTGTCTTCATGACCTCTCCAGGGGTCATCCTGACCAGATGCCAGAACCTCCACATCTTCATGTGGAGGAGCAGCAGATTTACTGTGAAGGTGACAGATCTTCCCATCCTGTCTCTCAGGAAGAGACCCACCACCCAACTGAGGAAACTTATTTGGGCCACTTGTACCCGTGATCTGGTCCTTTAGGTCATAACTTCAAAGTTCATGACCTCAGGTGAGGATGAACCTAGATACACCGCTAAATTGAGAGCTTTGCCTTCTGGCTCAGCTCCTTCTTCTTCACCATGACAAATTAATACAGGGTACGCATCATATATATATATATATATATATATATATACAGGTAAAAGCCAGTAAATTAGAATATTTTGAAAAACTTGATTTATTTCAGTAATTGCATTCAAAAGGTGTATTATATTTATTCATTGCACACAGACTGATGCATTCAAATGTTTATTTCATTTAATTTTGATGATTTGAAGTGGCAACAAATGAAAATCCAAAATTCCGTGTGTCACAAAATTAGAATATTACTTAAGGCTAATACAAAAAAGGGATTTTTAGAAATGTTGGCCAACTGAAAAGTATGAAAATGAAAAATATGAGCATGTACAATACTCAATACTTGGTTGGAGCTCCTTTTGCCTCAATTACTGCGTTAATGCGGCGTGGCATGGAGTCGATGAGTTTCTGGCACTGCTCAGGTGTTATGAGAGCCCAGGTTGCTCTGATAGTGGCCTTCAACTCTTCTGCGTTTTTGGGTCTGGCATTCTGCATCTTCCTTTTCGCAATACCCCACAGATTTTCTATGGGGCTAAGGTCAGGGGAGTTGGCGGGCCAATTTAGAACAGAAATACCATGGTCCGTAAACCAGGCACGGGTAGATTTTGCGCTGTGTGCAGGCGCCAAGTCCTGTTGGAACTTGAAATCTCCATCTCCATAGAGCAGGTCAGCAGCAGGAAGCATGAAGTGCTCTAAAACTTGCTGGTAGACGGCTGCGTTGACCCTGGATCTCAGGAAACAGAGTGGACCGACACCAGCAGATGACATGGCACCCCAAACCATCACCCAACCATGCAAATTTTGCATTTCCTTTGGAAATCGAGGTCCCAGAGTCTGGAGGAAGACAGGAGAGGCACAGGATCCACGTTGCCTGAAGTCTAGTGTAAAGTTTCCACCATCAGTGATGGTTTGGGGTGCCATGTCATCTGCTGGTGTCGGTCCACTCTGTTTCCTGAGATCCAGGGTCAACGCAGCCGTCTACCAGCAAGTTTTAGAGCACTTCATGCTTCCTGCTGCTGACCTGCTCTATGGAGATGGAGATTTCAAGTTCCAACAGGACTTGGCGCCTGCACACAGCGCAAAATCTACCCGTGCCTGGTTTACGGACCATGGTATTTCTGTTCTAAATTGGCCCGCCAACTCCCCTGACCTTAGCCCCATAGAAAATCTGTGGGGTATTGTGAAAAGGAAGATGCAGAATGCCAGACCCAAAAACGCAGAAGAGTTGAAGGCCACTATCAGAGCAACCTGGGCTCTCATAACACCTGAGCAGTGCCAGAAACTCATCGACTCCATGCCACGCCGCATTAACGCAGTAATTGAGGCAAAAGGAGCTCCAACCAAGTATTGAGTATTGTACATGCTCATATTTTTCATTTTCATACTTTTCAGTTGGCCAACATTTCTAAAAATCCCTTTTTTGTATTAGCCTTAAGTAATATTCTAATTTTGTGACACACGGAATTTTGGATTTTCATTTGTTGCCACTTCAAATCATCAAAATTAAATGAAATAAACATTTGAATGCATCAGTCTGTGTGCAATGAATAAATATAATGTACAAGTTACACCTTTTGAATGCAATTACTGAAATAAATCAAGTTTTTCAAAATATTCTAATTTACTGGCTTTTACCTGTATATATAAACATATATATACATATATTGTATATATACATATATGTGTATATACATATATTGTGTGTATGTATATATATATATATATATATATATATATATATATATATATATATATATATATATATATATATACATGTGTGTTACATGTACATACATGTGTATTTATGTATATATTTATGTATATACATGTATATATGTATATGCATGTATACATAAATACGTGTGTATGTCTCTTTCTATGTATAAATGTGTGTATATATATATATATTTATATATATATACACATATGTGTTGTGTATATATATCCATCCATTTCCTACCGCTTGTCCCTTTTTTGAGGTCGCGGGGGGTGCTGGAGCCTATCTCAGCTGCATTCGGGCGGAAGGCGGCGTACACCCTGGACAGGTCGCCCCTTCATCACAGGACCAACACAGATATACAATAGATATATCACTTATGAGTCATGCCATGTTGTGACGATATGCAGTGTTCCAACACAGTCCACTAGATGTCAGTAGAGTTCATTTAGAATGAGAACAATGAGTCACTTCAGTAAAAATGGATCTAACAAGGAATATCTGTGGTCACGTGATGTCGTCTTTGGAAATGAAACAAGTGTCAACAAGATTTGCGTAGTCGAACAGAACCAGGTTTTATTGCGACATGTCATGTGGGTCTTGTACTGCAGGGGGCAGTATTGCAAGCATTCCACTGGCGATTAAATAGTAGAAGAAGAAATAGCCAACGCAGAAGAAATAGCAAAACAAAACATTTCCGGTGTTTTCTGTAATATTCTGCAGCACCCATCCATTTTCTACCGCTTGTCCCACACAATATGACATTGAGTAAAGTGTCATTTATCAACATGGAGCAATATAACACTGAGTAAAGTGTCATTTATCAACATGGAGCAGACTGTCAATGCAGACTCCAACGATCACCAATACACCAATAGTGAGTATCTTTTCTCATGCTTGTGTTCATTATTATTATTATTATTATTATTTTTAATTGTATTATTATTTATTCTTCACAGCTCTTTGCAAACATTTCTAATGCTTGTGTTCATTATTATTATTATTATTTATTCTTCACAGCTCCTTGCAAATATTTATAATGCTTGTGTTGATGTATTGTTTATTATTATTATTATTATTATTATTTGTTCTTCACAGCTCTTGGCAAACATTTCTAATGCTTGTGTTGATTTATCATCATTATTATTATTATTATGATGTATTCTTCACAGCTCCTTGCAAACAATGGCGCAATTGGCTGGGATTTTGGTGAGTCTAATAACTTGATAATAACGTGATAATAACGTGATATGATAACTTGATAATAGCTTGATAATAACTTGATGTGGCCCTAGTGTGTGAATGTGAGTGTGAATGTTGTCTGTCTATCTGTGTTGGCCCTGTGATGAGGTGGTGACTTGTCCAGGGTGTACCCCGCCTTCCGCCCGAATGCAGCTGAGATAGGCTCCAGCACCCCCTGTGACCCCGGAAGGGACAAGCGGTAGAAAATGGATGGATGGATGGATGGACTTGATGTGTTTGCTGCATATGATAATCCCCTTATTATCAAAGCAGATGACTAAAGATGACATTGCACATTTGATTGATGTGACGAATCATATTTAAACAAGATTGCTCAGCTTGTGTGAGTAAAAACAAGTTGAAATGATTGACTGGGTTGTGTGTTTCTTATAAAGCTAATGCAATAATGTTGAATTCAAGCTAGATGTCAGTCACTTGTCAGCTTTATTCCTTTTCAAAAAGAGCAATGATTTTCTGGAACTTTTGGTTTGTTGTGTTATTTACCCTGAGTTGTTTGTTGCAGGTTGCTTGGATTGTGCAACAACTTTGCTTACGTGGTCATGCTCAGTGCTGCACAGGACATCCTTCAAAAGCAACAGTCTGGAAACACCACAGTAAGTTGATATTGTTTGTTGTCAACACCTTTGATCAATCAGACATAATCACTGACTCTCTGTTATGTCTGTGTTATTAACTGTCTGTAATGGACTTATGTTGTCTTTAAGTTGAAATGGAGTGCTAAATGTTTTTTGGTGACACCTACTGGTCACAATAATTCATGAAGTCAAGATCATGACGCACTAAATTGAATGATGCGGACACGTTTGTTACTGGATACTTTCTAATCTGCCTTGGAGCCTTTGTATGTGTATGTAATATGTAACAATAACTATTTGTTTGTATTGACAAATGTCACCTTTTATTGTTCAATGATTATTACCTATGTTTAGCTTGTGTCCTATTGTGTGCTTAGCTGTTGTGTAGCTACTAGCTCCTAGTAGCTTTTAGTCTAGCATGTTTACCTTTTGTAAATAACTTTAATAAAATAGAAGACATTTGTTTACAAAGAACCAACAATTCTTCAAGGTGAACTTGTTTCTTTCCAGAAGTGGACTGTGAGCTTGTTGGACTCTGAAGGTGTGAAGAGTGGGAACAACAGTCGATACGATTGTAGTCCTGTGTCCACAGCAGTAAGATCACCTTTTTATTCAACAAGACAAAGTAGACAACAGTCACTATGATTGTAGTCCTGTGTCCACAGCAGTAATAACACCTTTTTATTCAACAAGACAAAGTAGGAAGTCATCATTGAGTTACTTGCAAGTATTAAAACAATATTTTGTTTACTTAAAAGAAACGATTCGGAAACATAAATGTGTTGTTTTATAATACTAAGTGGTGCCTGTGCATGACGTATTTACCTCGGCGGAAGAAAAACTAGTTCTCCTCTAACGTTCATGTGGACTTTTAGACAAGATCTCAATGACTGAGTTATTTACTTCCTGTTGATGACACATAATCACAAATAACTCATGTGGACATTTAGACAAGATCTCAATGACTGAGTTACTTACTTCCTGTTGATGACATACATGATCACAAATAACTCATGTGGACATTTAGACAAGATCTCAATGACTGAGTTATTTACTTCACATGATCACAAATAATTCAGAACTGATAATGGAGCTCAAAGATCTGGGAGTGGTGGTATCAATATTTCAGTATCAATCCACACATGACTAATAAATATGAATGTATGACAATAACCTTCAAATACTTGATAAAGTAGTTGATTTCACACTGGCCTGTCATATTTATAAGTCTTATAGTGATGTAAGATGATGAATTGTACTTTGTCTTCAGGCGGTGCTTCTAGCTGACATCCTGCCAACACTCATCATCAAGTTGTCTTTGCCACTCTTTATCCACCAAGTGCCTTATGGGTAAGCAAGTTGTTATCACCTCTGTCATGGCTGATGTTTATTGGTATCACTCTAGAAGTATTAGTATCACTACAGTAGTGTATTGGTATCACTACGGTAGTGTATTGGTATCACTATAGTAGTATTAGTATCACTATAGTAGTGTATTGGTATCACTACAGTAGTGTATTGTTGTCACTATAGTAGTATTAGTATCACTACAGTAGTGTATTGGTATCACTGCAGTAGTGTATTGGTATCACTGCAGTAGTGTATTGGTATCACTATGGTAATAATAATAATAATAATAACTGGGATTTATATAGCGCTTTTCTAAGTACCCAAAGTCGCTTTACATGTAGAACCCATCAATCATTCACACCTGGTGGTGGTAAGCTACTTTCATAGCCACAGCTAGTATTAGTATCACTACAGTAGTGTATTGGTATCACTGCAGTTGTGTATTGGTATCACTATAGTAGTGTATTGGTATCACTAGTAGTATTAGTATCACTACAGTAGTGTATTGGTATCACTGCAGTAGTGTATTGTACCACTGCTTTAGTGTATTGGTATCACTATAGTAGTATTAGTATCACTATAGTAGTGCATTGGTATCACTACACTAGTGTATTGGTATCACTATAGTAGTATTAGTATCACTATGGTAGTGTATTAGTATCACTATAGTAGTGTATTGGTATCACTACAGTAGTGTATTAGTATCACTATAGTAGTGTATTAGTATCACTATATCAGTACAGTATTAGTATCACCATATCAGTACAGTAGTGTATTAGTATCACTATATCAGTACAGTATTAGTATCACTATATCAGTACAGTAATTTAGTTGAGTCTTTATTTAAAGGGACAATGCACAGAAACATTACGCTTAAAGACAGATATGTTCTGTACTAGATTATAGCTAAATAGATCATTTCCATCTGCAGTCCCTGGCTACCTAAATTAAAGGGATGCAAAAATCCTGCAATAAAATCATAACAAATCAAGTTAAGAAAAGTCCTAAAATGCCCTTTCATTGACACATACTTAATATACAATACAACCACAACTCCTTTACATCATCACACAAAGACAACACATGCTCTTGTTCACATTTGTCATCACTTGTAAAACAACCATGATTTTAACACACACACCTCACAGTTTACAACACAATGTTCTCATGCATAAATATAATACACTTTAAGTTGACATGTCAATCATAGTTGTACTGTCATCATTCCTCCATGAAGGAGAGGGGGGCAGAGCAGAAAATAAACGGCAGATCAACTGGTCAAAAACGGGGGTCTATTTAAGGGCTAGAGTATATAAATGAGTTTTAAGATGGAACTTAAATGCTTCTACTGAGGTAGCATCTCTAACTGTTACCGGGAGGGCATTCCATAGTACTGGAGCCCGAATAGAAAACGCTCTATAGCCCGCAGACGTTTTTTGGGCTCTGGGAATCACTAATAAGTCGGAGTTCTTTGAATGCAGATTTCTTGCCGGGACATATGGTACAATACAATCAGAAAGATAGGATGGAGCTAGACCGTGTAGTATTTTATGTGTAAGTAGTAAAACCTTAAAGTCACATCTTAAGTGCACAGGAAGCCAGTGCAGGTGAGCCAGTATAGGCGTAATATGATCAACCTGGGGTCTATCAGAGTCATGGTAGTTGCAGGACTACATTTGGCCAAAAGATGGGTTCTATCAGAGTCATGAAACAGTACAAAGGTGCAGAACTATATTTGGCCAAATGGTGGGGTCTATCAGAGTCATGGAACAGTACAAAGGTGCAGGACTATATTTGGCCAAATGGTGGGTCTATCAGAGTCATGGAACAGTACAAAGGTGCAGGACTACATTTGGCTAAATGGTGGGTCTATCAGAGTCATGGAACAGTACAAAGGTGCAGGACTACATTTGGCTAAATGGTGGGGTCTATCAGAGTCATTGAACAGTACAAAGGTGCAGGACTACATTTGGCCAAATGGTGGGTCTATCAGAGTCATGGAACAGTACAAAGGTGCAGGACTACATTTGGCCAAATGGTGGGTCTATCAGAGTCATGGAACAGTAAAAAGGTGCAGGACTACATTTGGCCAAATGGTGGGTCTATCAGAGTCATGGAACAGTACAAAGGTGCAGGACTACATTTGGCTAAATGGTGGGGTCTATCAGAGTCATGGAACAGTAACCTACTCAGTGGCCTAGTGGTTAGAGTGTCCACCCTGAGATCGGTAGGTTGTAAGTTCAAACCTGGCGGAGTAATACCAAAGACTATAAAAATGGGACCCATTACCTCCCTGCTTGGCACTCAGCATCAAGTGTTGGAATTCGGGGTTAAATTACAAAAAATTATTCCTGGGCGTGGCCACGGCTGCTGCTCACTGCTCCCCTCACCTCCCAGGGGGCGATCAAGGCTGATGGGTCAAATGCAGAGAATAATTTCGCCGCACCTCGTGTGTGTGTGTGACAATCATTGGTACTTTAACTTTAACTTTTTACAAAGGTGCAGGACTACATTTGGCCAAATGGTGAGGTCTATCAGAGTCATGGAACTGTACAAAGGTGCAGGACTACATTTGGCCAAATGGTGGCTCTATCAGAATCATGGAACATTACAAAGGTGCAGGACTACATTTGGCCAAATGGTGGCTCTGTCAGACTCATGGAACAGTACAAAGGTGCAGGACTACATTTGGCCAAATGGTGGTTCTATCAGAGTCATGGAACAGTACAAAGGTGCAGGACTACATTTGGCCAAATGGTGGCTCTATCAGAATCATGGAACAGTACAAAGGTGCAGGACTACATTTGGCCAAATGGTGGCTCTGTCAGACTCATGGAACAGTACAAAGGTGCAGGACTACATTTGGCCAAATGGTGGCTCTATCAGAGTCATGGAACAGCACAAAGGTGCAGGACTACATTTGGCCAAATGGTGGGTTTTATCAGAGTCATGGAACAGGCTGCCAGAAAGTGTGACTCCTATTGAACATTTCAAACTGCTTGAAAAATAATCAGACATGCAAGCACTATTAGATTATTCACTTGTTTTTTTGTTTCTGTGATGTTTTTGTCCATGGTCTGTGCTTATGGTATGCTTGTAATGTGTAATGTCTTGTGATTTATGTATTCTTTTGTATCATGTTTACTCTATTAACCTGCCTTAGGACAACTCGTGAAAATTAGCTATTGTGCTAACTCCAGCATATTTACATTGTTGCTCTATGTTGATAAATATGCATTGTCCTAATTCAAATAAATAAATGCATTACAATAACAGGTACAAATATGCATGAAAACACTCCTACAGAAGTCACACATGGGACACTTTAGTAAGTAAGAATTGTTTTAGTTCTATTGTAAAACTTGCAAACGTTGCTTGGAGTGACGAATGAAGAATCCATACGAGCAGAAACGCTATGGACGGCTAGCACATTGAACGACACTTGTACTTCTAGCTCATAGCTTTAAAGAGCAGGAATTCACATTCACCCAGCAGCATCTGCAGGGAGCGAACTGGTCCAAAAATGGCGCCATAGCATAAACAACAACACACCTTTTCAGTGTCTCTGCAGGTGTTGAATGAACACCTTTTGCATTATGGCCGTCAGCCAAGACAAATCCATAAGTTAGCCGTATCGTTTTAGCGTAGGAGAAAATAGAGGCTTTCAGTTGACAGTAAATTTATTATGCTATAAAAGCGGTACACAGACTACTTTAAAAAGTTTTATCCCGCATTGTCCCTTTAGAATACCGTAAATTCCGGACTATAAGAAGCTACTCTTTTCCCTACACTTTGAACTCTGCGGCTAATAAAACGATGCAGCTAATTTACAGATTTTTTTTCGGTGACGGCTATATTGCAAATAGTTTTAAAAAAAAAACAAGCAAAGACACTGAAAAGATGTGTTATTGTTTGTAGTATGGCGCCATCTTTTGGACGATTTTGCTCATTGCAGGTGCTGCAGTGTTCTTCTAAATAGTGCTTTCAACTGGAAGTACAAGTGCCGATCAGTCTTTGAGCCATACGAGTAGAAACGCTATGGAGTTTTGTTTCATCACTCCAAGCAACGTTTGTAAGTTTAACAATAGACCTAAAACAATTTTTACTTACTAAAGTGTCCCATGTGTGATGTCTGTAGGAGTGTTTTCATGCATATTTGTACCTGCTATTGTAATCAAGCTAGCATCGTTAGCATTAGCTCATATGCTAACATGTTTACGAGTGTCTGTGTTATTATTATTAACTTACATTCTTTTTGTATTGTTTCACTTTCACAAATTCACCAAAACGTCACCGTGGAGTTATTGAGTCTGTTTAGTTGATTGGAGAGCTAGCTTGCGCAGCTAGTGGGTCCATGACCATGACTTCTTTTTTGTTTGATCAGCCGTTTTACTGCTGTGTTACAAACACCGTTTAGAAACAATTATGGTATGTAAATAAACATTTACAGAATATTTCTGTGTCCAGTGAAGCTTATATACGGAAACAGTCCCTAAAATTTAGTGGGCGCGGCTTAAATACCGGTGCACTCTGTAGTCTGGAAAGTGGGTTATATAAAATGTTTGCAGACATTAGAGGTCTACTCTAATTTTTCAGTATTGCGCTGACTTTACTGTCTGCCTAAATTCTCATTACCCCCCCCCCCCCCCCCCCAGAGTTCGAGTCCTGTTCTGTGTCGTCATGGCTGCCACAAGTTTTCTCATTGTTTCCTTTTCCTCGACGGTGTGGATGAGCATCATAGGTAATGACCACACAACTGTCAACATTAAAGTTGCCTTTTTCTTGTTGCTAAATCATCCAGTATGATTTAGCAACACAACATTTAGCAAAAGAAGTAGAACTAAGTATCATCCAGTAACCCACTGGCAGAAGTAGCACTAAGTATCATCCAGTGACCGACTGGCAGAAGTAGAACTAAGTATCACCCAGTGACCGACTGGCAGAAGTACAACTAAGTATCATCCAGTGACTGACTGGCAGAAGTAGAACTAAGTATCATCCAGTGACTGACAGGCAGAAGTAGAACTAAGTATCATCCAGTGACCGACTGGCAGAAGTAGAACTAAGTATAATCCAGTGACTGACAGGCAGAAGTAGAACTAAGTATCATCCAGTGACTGACCGGCAGAAGTAGAACTAAGTATCATCCAGTGACTGACAGGCAGAAGTAGAACTAAGTATCATCCAGTGACCGACTGGCAGAAGTAGAACTAAGTATCATCCAGTGACCGACTGGCAGAAGTAGAACTAAGTATCATCCAGTGACCGACTGGCAGAAGTAAAACTAAGTATCATCCAGTGACTGACTGGCAGAAGTAGAACTAAGTATCATTCAGTGACTGACTGGCAGAAGTAGAACTAAGTATCATCCAGTGACTGACAGGCAGAAGTAGAACTAAGTATCATCCAGTGACCGACTGGCAGAAGTAGAACTAAGTATCATCCAGTGACCGACTGGCAGAAGTAAAATTAAATATCCATGTTTGAAATGATTTCAACAGTCTATTGCTAAATGTTGTTTTCATAAAAGGGAAAGATCAGGTAACGACATGGCCTAGGTTTCACTCACATGTACCAAATATGATCATTGAAGTAATGGTACCATGGTGTCTGAGAAATTTCAAGATGACTTCTTTCTAATGTGTTCCCCATTATTCCTGCATCATGTACATTTTATTTCCTTCTGCTTCCAGGCGTGATATTTGCCAGTGCCAGCTCAGGAGTGGGAGAGTTATCCTTCCTTTCTCTCACAGTCTACTACAGCAGGTATGTCCTCTCAATGGTTCACCATTGACTACTTAATTTTTATACCATTTGATTGAGTGTGGACCCAGGTTGGAGCCCAGGGTGGAACAGAAGCAGGGGCTGGACCATGAGGGTTACAGTTGGTGCTGTGACCTGGATGAGAGTGAGCTTTAGGGTGGTGAGCATAATGGAGCCCAGGCTGTCTGGCTGTGCAGGTGAACGTGGGTAAACGTCACTGCCTAAAACCTTAAGAGTTTGAACCGGGCATCATGTTGACAGATTAGACTTCTTAGCTCAGGGGTCGGCAACCTTTACCACTCCAAGAGCCATTTTGACCCGTTTCACAAATTAAAGAAAACAATGGGAGCCACAAAACTCTTTTGAAATTTAAAATGAAATAACACTGCATACAACGTTTTTTTTTGCTTTCTGCTATGTATAAACCAGGGGTCTCAGACACGCGGCCCGCACCTTAATATGAAAATTTAAACTCCGCGAGTTTTATATGAGTTTATATGACAGCGTCACACTTGCCACCCCTCCCGATTTTTCCGGGAGACTCCCGAATTTCAGGGCAACTATTCTCTCGAATGTCTGCTGATTTTCACCCTAACAACAATAATAAGGGCGTGCCGTGATGGCACTGCCTTTAGCGCCCTCTACAACCTGTACATACAGCGTGCCAGCCCAGTTACATGTTGTATGCGGCTTCTGCAGACACACATGAGTGACTGCTAGGCATACTTGGTCAACAGCCATACAGGTCACACTGAGGGTGGCCGTATAAACAACTTTAACACTCTTACTAATATTAAAACGTTAAAGTTAAAGTACCAATGATTGTCACACACACACTAGGTGTGGCGAAATTATTCTCTGCATTTGACCCATCACCCTTGATCACCCCCTGGGAGGTGAGGGGAGCAGTGGGCAGCAGCGG
The DNA here is from genome assembly GCF_033978685.3 of Nerophis lumbriciformis. Classification (NCBI taxonomy): domain Eukaryota; kingdom Metazoa; phylum Chordata; class Actinopteri; order Syngnathiformes; family Syngnathidae; genus Nerophis; species Nerophis lumbriciformis. Next base: position 17,199,780 of record NC_084571.2, on the reverse strand, counting down.
TGGCTGCGCCCGGGAATCATTTTGGTGATTTAACCCCCAATTCCAACCCTTGATGCTGAGTGCCAAGCAGGGAGGTAATGGGTCCCATTTTTATAGTCTTTGGTATGACTCGGCCGGGATTTGAACTCCCAACCTACCGATCTCAGGACGGACACTCTAACCACTAGGCCACTGAGTAGTAGGTAATATGCGCCACACTGTGAACCCACACCAAACAAGAATGACAAACACATTTCGAGAGAACATCCGCACCGTACCACAACATAAACACAGCAGAACAAATACCCAGAATCCCATGTATCCCTAACTCTTCCGGGCTACATTATACACCCCCGCTACCACCAAACCCCGCCCCTCCAAACATCACCCCCCCCTCCGTGCGTCGGTTGAGGTGGGCGGGGATGGGGGGTTGGGGCGGGTTTTGGTGGTAGCGGGGGTGTATAATGTAGCCCGGAAGAGTTAGGGATACATGGGATTCTGGGTATTTGTTCTGTTATGGTGAAAAAGCGGACGCGACGACAGGTTGTAGAGGACGCTAAAGGCAGTTCCATCACGGCACGCCTTCAATATTGTTGTCCGGGTGAAAATCGGAGAATGTTTTTCCAGGGAGATTTCCGGGAGAGGCACTGAAATCCGGGAGTCTCCCGGAAAAACCGGGAGGGTCGGCAAGTATGCAGCTGAGCCGCATCAGAGTGATCAAAGAGCCGCATGCGGCTCCGGAGCCGCGGGTTGCCGACCCCTGTCTTAGCTCGATGCCTAGTACTCTCATTCGGAAGAACCATATTGGAGCCCAGGGTGGAACAGAATCAGGGGCTGGACCAGGCAGTCTACAGTCGGTGCCGCGACCCGGATGAGAATGAGTTTTAGGGTGGTGAGCATAATCAATAATGGAGCCCAGGCAGTTTGGCTGTGCCAGTATACGCTGGTAAACACGTGAGGAGCTTGCATTGGACATCAGGTCGACAGCTCAGGTCGACAGCTCAGGCTTTTATCTCGATGCCTAGCGCTCTCACACTCTCATTTGAATGACCCACGTTCAAGCCCCGGGCGTAATGGAAGCAAGGGCTGTGCCATGTGGGTTACAGTGGTGCCATGACCCAGGTAATGGAGGCCAACCAGTACCCTAATACCTTAAGAGTTTGTGATGGAGATTGAGATGATAGCTCAGGTTTAAGCTTGTTCGGAGGACCCAGGTTTGAGCCCCATGCTGGACTGGGTGTGTTACACCTAGAGGTTACATCTAGTCTGATGACATCCCCTGGTCTGACCACATTACAGCCACAGTGAGAAGGGCCCAGCAGAGGCTCTGGTCTATCTGGGTTCTTAAGAGAACAAACAAGGAGAAGATGCTGCTCATCTCCTGCTGCTTCCATAAAGTCTTTCTTTAAGGGGTTGAAGAACTACAGTAAACCAACCGCCGTGTGTGGAGATGTATCCATAAAGTCTTTCTTTAAGGGGTAGAACAATTGATTGATTTATTGATTGATTGATTGAAACTTTTATTAGTAGATTGCACAGTACAGTACATATTCCGTACAGTTGACCACTAAATGGTAACAACCGAGGTTTTTCGGTTGTTACATTAATCAATTCATGGTAACTAACTACAGGGAAACCAACCACCATGTGTGGAGATGTAGCCACCTTGTGTTGTCCCAGCAGAGCACAGAAGGTAGTGCTGATGGACACCATGTAATTAAACTGAGAAGTTACAAGTTCACACAGGGACCAGATATCATCAGACATGGTGTGACTCCCACCTGACTGTAAGAGATTCCATAGTTCTTCTCTCTTCCCCACCTGTCCTAGGGATGTACTTGGAGCTTGGGGCTCTGGGACTGGTGGGGCTGGTGTTGCAGGAGCCCTCCTTTATTCAAGCCTCACTCAGGTTGGCCTGTCACCTCGGTCTACCCTTCTGACCATGCTGACCGTCCCATTGGCCATGTTCCTTAGGTAAGTGACATGCCAACTTCTGCATAAGAAACATGAATAATTCAAGTTCATATTTGAGTCATGTGTGTACACTTTGAAGACAATATGAAGTGATACTGTACAACAACCTGAATATATGCCCTGCTCTGCCAACACACACACACACACACACACACACACACACACACACACACACACACACACACACACACACACACACACACACACACACACACACACACACACACACACACACACACACACACACAGACAGAAGTGCCTTTGGTGCTCTCACAAATGATCAGGAATCACAATCCTTCATTTGAACAACCGTATTGCTGCATTTATAATTATTTAAAAATGTAAAATCGACGAGACAGAGGGAATGAAGGGGGGTTTGGGGGAAGGAAATTAGGTAAAATGGCCACTGCCCAGTTAGCTCATACACGTCTTTAAATCTCTGGATTGATGAAGTAATGTGCTGGTCATTCTTACTGGGGACCCTGAGGAAAAAGAGTTAATATTGTTCATGGGGACCAAATTTAAATCATTTTGCATAATTCACACACATTTGTACTAACCCAGGCTGCTGTGCAAATGTCTCACACTCAAACTAACCAGTAAACATGTTTTATGGGCCAAAGCTTAAAAATCACTTAGGCATCTTCAGAATGGAACTGACTATCATTTAAAAAGGTTTCCCTTTAGGGGACCTGTTTTTTTGTCCCCATACCTAGTCACGTCCGTTGTGTCCTTGGGCAAGACACTTAACCCCTTGCTCCTGATGGCTGCTGGTTAGCGCCTTGCATGGCAGCTCCCGCCATCAGTGTGTGAATGTGTGTGTGAATGGGTGAATGTGGAAATACTGTGAAAGCGTTTTGAGTACCTTGAAGGTAGAAAAGCGCTATACAAGTATAACCCATTTATACTTGTATAGCGCATTTACCATTTAAAATACACTTTTAAATGGTAAATGTTTTACCATTTAAATCTGGTAAAACAGGTAAATCTGCTATGCAGGGTCATTTCCCTGAAAATATGATCATTTGAGTCCTTCTATACAAATATTTGTTGTGTATCAATAAAAATACATCTGTTTACCACAGTCAGGCCTGGAACCTGTTGTGTTGTACTGTAGCATATACTACATGGCCTAGGTAAATCTGCTATGCAGGGTCATTTCCCTGAAAATATGATAATTTTAGTCCTTCAATACAAATATTTGTTGTCTATCAATAAAAATATATCTGTTTACCACAGTCAGGACTGGAACCAAAGAGCCAGGAAAAACAACCGTTGTGTTGTACTGTAGCAGATACTGCATGGCCTAGGCAAATCTGCTATGCAGGGTAATTTCCCTGAAAATATGATCATTTTAGTCCTTCAATACAAATATTTGTTGTCTATCAATAAATATACATCTGTTTACCAGTCAATCAGGCCTAGAACCAATGACAAACAACTGTTGTGTTGTAGTGTAGCAGATACTACATGGCCTAGGTAAATCTGTTATGCAGGGTAATTTCCCTAAAAATATGATCATTTTAGCCCTTCAATACAAATAATTGTTGTGTATCAATAAAAATACATCTGTTTACCACAGTCAGGCCTGGAACCAAATAGCCAGGACAAACAACTGTTGTGTTGTACTGTAGCAGATACTACATGGCCTAGGCAAATCTGCTATGCAGGGTAATTTCCCTGAAAATATGATCATTTGATGTTTGTGGTGTGATGGCAACAGTGCTGGGTTCTGGGGTCTTGTTCATTCTCAGTACAGTAAGAGGAACACATGCAACACATGAAGGTGCATATGAAGTTGTACTTTACATTTCTTCACAAATTGCATTCGTTGCTAAAATAATTCCCAACCCCCTTCATCTTCAAACAAACTATTAGTTATTTCTTCCTGCTGGCTCCGCCTCCTCACCTTCCTCAGTGGAAGGACCGAAGGGCCGACGGTGCTTTGCTTCCAGAGGAGAGGCAGCGACTGATGGACCAATCACAGGAGGAGCAGGAAACCTGCCGCCAAGGTACTAACTCTCCTTCACCTGTATTGCATGTGGCCATCACAGCATGAAAATACACTTTTGAATGGATGTGTCATTCCAATAACGTGCCATACCAATAATGTGTCATACCAATAATGTGTCATACTAATAACGTGTCATACCAATAACGTGTCATACCAATAACGTGTCATACCAATAATGTGTCACACCAATAACGTGTCACACCAATAATGTGTCATACCAATAATGTGTCATACCATAAATGTGTCATACCAATAATGTGTCATACCAATAACGTGTCATACCAGTAATGTGTCATACCAATAACGTGTGATACCAATAACCAGTCATACCAGTAATGTGTCATACCAATAACGTGTCATACCAGTAATGTGTCATACCAATAACATGTCATACCAATAACCTGTCATACCAATAATGTTGTCATGATCCGTTACCCGGATCATGGCATGATTTACGTTGGTAATGTTTCTGTTTTAGTCTGTTTCCTGGGTGCACCCTCTTTCCCTGTTTACTGTTGGTTTCCATGGGCACTGATTACTCTCACCTGTCTTAGTTTTGCAATTAGTGTTCCCACCAGGTGTTTTGGTTAATCACTCCCCTTTATAGTTTCCTGTCACCCAGCAATAGTTGCTGGGTCAATGTTTGCTTTATGCAACATTTACGTTCCCCTGGTTTTCTCCTCGCTCTTTAGATTATTCTGCCGTCCAGCATTCCCCGTTTTTCACCCTTGGTGACATTTTGGTTTTTTGTTTAGCTCCACGCTTGCTAGCGTCCTCAGTTTTGTATTTTTGTCCTGCCTTTTATTTATTAAAAATACTTTAATCTTACCTGCACACTCCTCCTGCTTGTCTTCTGCCTTGGAAGGAACACGACAATCGCAGCCATGCGTCGAAGACGTAACAAATGTGTCATACCAATAACGTGTCATACCAGTAATGTGTCATACCAATAACCTGTCATACCAGTAATGTGTCATACCAATAACATGTCATACTTATAATGTGTCATACAATAACGTGTCATACCAATAACCTGTCATACCAGTAATGTGTCATACCAATAACCTGTCATACCAGTAATGTGTCATACCAATAACATGTCATACTTATAATGTGTCATACAATAACGTGTCATACCAATAACCTGTCATACCAGTAATGTGTCATACCAATAACATGTCATACTTATAATGTGTCATACAATAACGTGTCATACCAATAACCTGTCATACCAATAATGTTGTATAAGTACAAACTACAGGTTTTTTTCTTTCTCAGAGGGCAGGAACAGACATGTTCCTCTCACTCTTCACGAGAAACTCCATATCATCAAAGTAAGACAAACACACACACACACACACGCACACACGCACACACACACACACACACACACACACACACACACACACACACACACACACACACACACACACACACACACACACACACACACACACACACACACACACACACACTGTATGTATACACATATTTGAACAATTTCCCTAGTGGATCAATAAAGTTTGTCTAAGTCTAATATACACACACACTATATTGCCAAAGGTATGTGTCCAGCCATCCAAATGATGAGAATAGGTGTCCTAATCACTAATCACAGGTGTATCAAATCAAGCACTTAGGCATGGAGACTGTTTCTACAAACAATTGTGAAAGAATGGGCCGCTCACAGTGATTTCCAGCGTGGAACTGTCATAGGATGCTACCTGTGCAACAAATCCAGTCGTGAAATTTCCTCGCTCCTAAATATTCCAAAGTCAACTGTGGGTTTTATTCTAAGAAAAGTTAAGAGTTTGGGAACAACAGCAAGTCAGCCACCAAGTGGTAGGCCACGTAAACTGACAGAGAGGTCAGCATAGTGCAAATACTTTCTGCAGTCACTTGCTACAGAGCTCCAAACTTCATGTCACCTTCCAACTAGCCCACGTACAGTACGCAGAGAGCTTCATGGCCGAGCAGCTGTATCTAAGCCATACATCACCAAGTCCAATGCAAAGTGTGGGATACAGAGGTGTAAAGCACGTGGCCACTGGACTCTAGAGCAGTGGAGACGCCTTCTCTGGAGTGACGAATCACGCTTTTTCATCTGGCAATCTGATGGACCAGTCTGGGTTTGGAGGTTGCCAGGTGGACGCTACATTTTGGTGTGAAATTTGGAGGAGGAGGAATTATGGTGTGGGGTTGTTTTTCAGGAGTTGGGCTTGGCCCCTTAGTTCCAGTGAAAGGAACTTTGAATGCTCCAGGATACCAAAACATTTTGGACAATTCCATGCTCCCAACCTTGTGGGAACAGTTTGGAGCGGGCCCCTTCCTCTTCCAACATGAATGTGCACCAGTGCACAAAGCAAGGTCCATAAAGACATGGATGACAGAGTCTGGTGTGGATGAACTTGACTGGCCTGCACAGAGTCCTGACCTGAACCCGATAGAACACCTTTGGGATGAAATCGAACGGCGACGAAAAGTATATATATATATATATATATATATATATATATATATATATATATATATATATATATATATATATATATATGAAAAGTATATATATATATATATATATATATATATATATATATATATATACACACAGCAGTTGTTAAGGTTACATTGTTTATCTAACTCCTCTGCAGGACTTGATGCCATTTATCTGTCCTTTGGTCCTGGTCTACTATGCTGAGTACTTCATCAACCAGGGCTTGGTAAGTGTTGTGTGCATCACACTAAGCTACCTAACAGACTTTAGTCTGACCAAGCTACCTAACAGACTTTAGTCCTGACCAAGCTACCTTACATACTTTAGTCCTGACTAAGCTACCTAACAAACTTTAGTCCTGACCAAGCTACCTAACAGACTTTAGTCTGACCAAGTTACCTAACAGACTTTAGTCCTGACTAAGCTACCTAACAGACTTTAGTCTTTACCAAGCTACCTAACAGACTTTAGTCCTGACTAAACTACCTAACAGACTTTAGTCTTGACCAACCTTCTTTCAGTCATCTTCTGATAATTTCTTTCTTCAATTCCATGAAGATCCACTTCACTCTCACCACTAGCATGCTTGGAAAAACTAACTTATGTCCATCTAGAGCTATGAGCTAATGCTAGCTCTAAGCTAACGCTAGCTCTAAGCTAATGCTAGCAGGTAAAAACATATGTTTTAGTGGGTTGACTGCCTCCACACCGCTAGTTTGCCTAGTAAATGTTTACTCGTTGGCCTGGTAAATGTTTACTAGTTGGCTTAGTAAATGTTTACTAGTTGGCCTAGTAAATGTTTACTAGGCCAACTAGTGGTGTGGAGGCTCCTAACATCAGTAAGGAATGATGAACAATTGTTCATCTGTGTACTACTGTGTACTATTTGGAAGTAACTGTGCAGTATTTGGAAGTAACTATGTATTACAGTGTACTATTTGGAAGTAACTGGGTACTATTTGGAAGTATCTGTGTACTATTTGGAAGTATCTGTGTACTATTTGGAAGTAACTATGTATTACTGTGTACTATTTGGAAGTAACTGTGTACTATTTGGAAGTATCTGTGTACTATTTGGAAGTAACTATGTACTACTGTGTACTATTTGGAAGTAACTATGTATTAATGTGTACTATTTAGAAGTAACTGTGCACTATTTGGAAGTAACTATGTATTACAGTGTACTATTTGGAAGTATCTGTGTACTATTTGGAAGTAACTATGTATTACTGTGTACTATTTGGAAGTAACTGTGTACTATTTGGAAGTATCTGTGTACTATTTGGAAGTAACTGTGTACTACTGTGTACTATTTGGAAGTAACTATGTATTACTCTGTACTATTTGGAAGTAACTATGTACTATTTGGAAGTAACTGTGTACTATTTGGAAGTAACTATGTACAAATGTGTACTATTTGGAAGTAACTATGTATTACTGTGTACTATTTGGAAGTAACTGTGTACTATTTGGAAGTAACTGTGTACTATTTAGAAGTAACTGTGTACTATTTGGAAGTAATTGTGTACTATTTAGAAGTAACTGTACTATTTGGAAGTAACTGTGTACTATTTCGAAGTAACTGTGTACTATTTCGAAGTAACTGTGTACTATTTCGAAGTAACTGTGTACAACCGTGTACTATTTGGAAGTAACTATGTCCTACTGTGTCCTATTTGGAAGTAACTGTGTACAATGTGACTTTCCCAGATGGAGCTCCTGTATTTCCCAAGGTTTTTCCTGTCACATGCGGAGCAGTATCGCTGGTTAGTACTTTTTGATCAAATATTACTATATGTTACTTGTGTACTCAACAACCTTCTACTTGAATATTTAGAATCATGTTTACAATGTCATTGTTTGTGTAGTTGTAATATTTGTGTACTAATATGTATTTGTGGAGGTTGCCCTCCCATGGGTTCCTTAGACCACCAAATACTGTCACGAGAGCCCCGATCAGGGTTGTAACACTGTTTTATTTTCATAAATTCGTGCAGGGGTTTTGCTTTCCAGCAAACTGTCTTTTTCCTGTCCGTTTCTCTCACTCTCGCTCCAGCTCCAACAACGTGTCTCCTCTGGCTGCTGCTATTACAGGCGACATGTGATTAGATAACAAGGCCCACCTGGGCCATCTATGCACCTGTCACTGTCTTCGAGGCCGGTCCTGGCACACCCCGTTCCGCGGCAGGCCCGCAGGCCACGCCCCCCTCCACAGTATTGTTTGTGTACAAAAGCAGTGAAGTTATCACATTGTGTAAATGGTAAATAAAAAGAGAATACAATGATTTGCAAATCCTTTTCAACTTATATTCAATTGAATAGACAGCAAAGACAAGATATTTCATGTTCACACTGAGAAACTTAGTTTTTTTTGCAAATAATCATGAACTTAGAATTTAATGGCAGCAACAAATGCCAAAAAAGGCATTTTTATCAGTGTGTTACATGGCCTTTCCTTTTAACAACACTCAGTAAAGGTTTGGGAACTGAGAAGACACATTTTTGAAGTGGAATTATTTCCCATTCTTGCTTGATGTACAGCTTAAGTTGTTCAACAGTCTCCCTTCTGATATTTTAGACTTCACATATTTTCAATGGGAGACAGGTCTGGACTACAGGCAGGCCAGTCTAGTACCCGCACTCTTTTACTATGAAGCCACGCTCTTGTAACATGTGACTTGGCATTGTCTTGCTGAAATAAGCAAGGGCGTCTATGATAACGTTGTTGGATGGCAACATATTTGCTCCAAAAGCTGTATTAATGGTGCCTTCACAGATGTGTAAGTTACCCATGCCTTGGCCACTAATACATCCCCATACCATCACAGATGCTGACTTTTACACTTTGACCCGAGAACAGTCCGGATGGTTCTTTTCCTCTTTGGTCCACGGTTTCCAAAAACAATTTAAAATGTGGACTCGTCAGACCACAGGACACTTTTCCACTTTGCGTCAGTCCATCTTAGATGAGCTCGGGCCCAGCGAAGCGTTTCTGGGTGTTGTTGATAAATGGCTTTGGCTTTGCATAGTAGTTTTAACTTGCACTTACAGATGTAGCGACCAACTGTAGTTACTGACAGGGGTTTTCTGAAGTGTTCCTGAGCCCATGTGGTGATATCCTTTACACACTGATGTGGCTTTTTGATACAGTACCGCCTGAGGGATCCAAGGTGCGTGGCTTACGTGCAGTGATTTCTCCAGATTCTCTGAACCTTTTGATGATATTACGGAGCATAGATGGTGAAATCCCTAAATTCCTTGCAATAGCTGGTTGAGAAATGTTCTTAAACAATTTGCCCAGGCATTTGTTGACAAAGTGGTGACCCTCACCCAGTCCTTGAATGACTGAGCATTTCATGGAAGCTGCTTTTATAACCAATCATGGCACCCACCTGTTCCCAATTAGCCTGTTCACCTGTGGGATGTTCCAAATAAGTCTTTGATGAGCATTCTTCAACTTTCTCACTCTTTTTTGCCACTTGTGCCAGCTTTTTTGAAACATGTTGCAGGCATCAAATTCCAAATTAGCTAATATTTGCAAAAAAAACAAAACGTTTCTCAGTGTGAACATGAAATATCTTGTCTTTGCAGTCTATTCAATTGACTATAAGTTGAAAAGTATTTGCAAATCATTGTTTTTATTTACCATTTACACAACGTGACAACTTCACTGCTTTTGTACTTTGTATGTCTAATATTTCAATGTTTGTGTTGAGGTACCAGACTGTGTATCAGTACTTCATCTGTGCTGTGTTGAGTACACATATGTATTGTTTGTATAATTGTACAATTTGTGTTCAGGTACCAGACTTTATACCAGGTGGGCGTGTTTGTGTCTCGCTCCTCCTTGTCCTGTGTGAAGATCAGGAGACTTTGGGGCCTTGCAGCACTCCAGGTGAGTTTTACCTGAGCTGAACATTCATTAAAACTGTACAGGTGGTGAATGAGTGTAGATAATAATGAGAGCAAAACTGTACAGGTGGTGAGTGAGTGTAGATAATAATGACATTAAAACAGTATACAAAAACTGTACAGGTGGTGAATGAGTGTCTACGATAATGGCAACATGACATTAAAACAGTATTAAAACTGTACAGGTGGTGAATGAGTGTAGATAATAATGAGATCAAAACTGTACAGGTGGTGAATGAGTGTAGATAATAATTACTTTAAAACCGTATTAAAACTGTACAGGTGGTGAATGAGTGTAGATAATAATGACAACATGACATTAAAACAGTAATAAAACTGTACAGGTGGTGAATGAGTGTTGATAATAATGACAACATGACATAAAACAATATTAAAACTGTACAGGTGGTGAATGAGTGTAGCTAATAATGAGATTAAAACTGTTCAGGTGGTGATTGAGTGTAGCTAATATTGAGATTAAAACTGTACAGGTGGTGAATGCAGTGCTGCTCCTACTAGCAGTGTACTACCACTTCCTGCCCAGTGCCTGGCTGCTGTTCCCCATCATTTTGTACGAGGGTCTGCTGGGAGGAAGTGCCTACGTCAACACCTTCTACTTCATCAGCAAGGAGGTCACTTCATCATCCTTTTGTGACATTCCATTTGTCTAATGACATTTTCATTTCACTTTCATTGCATCAACATTTGTCAGCAAAATTAGTGAGTTTTGAAATTCAGTGTGTAAAAAAATTGAATGTGTAAAAAACGCAGTTTAAAAAAATTCAGTGCGTAAAACAATTCAGTGTAAAAAAAAATCAGTGTATAAAAATTCAGTGTATAAAAAAATTGGTGTGAAAAAAGTCAGTGTAAAAGATATCAGTGTAAAACAATCAGTGCGTAAATATTCAGCATGTAAAACAATCAGTGTGTAAAAATTGAGTGTGTAAAAAAATTGAGTGTGTAAAAAAATTGAGTGTAAAAAAATCAGTGTAAAAAAATTCAGTGTGTAAAACAATTCAGTGTGAACAAAAAATCAGTGAATAAAAATTCGGTGTGTATTACAATTCAGTGTAAAAAAATTCAGTGTTAAACAATTCAGTGTAAAAAAAATCAGTGTGTAAAACAATTCAGTACAAAAAAATTTCAGTGTGTTGAACAATTCAGTGTGTATAAAAATTCAGTGTGTAAAAAAATTCAGTGTAAAAACAAAATCAGTGTGTAAAGATTGCGTGTAAAAAAAATTAGTTTGTAAAACAATTCAGTGTGTAAACAATTCAGTGTGTAAAAAAATCAGTGTATAAAAATTGAGTGTGTAAAAAAGTTCAGTGTGTAAAAAAATTCAGTGTGTAGAACAATTCAGGGTAAAACATTCAGTTTGTACAAAAATCAGTGTATAAAAATGTTGTTTAAAACAATTCAGTGTAAAAAAAAAATCATCAGTGCGTAAAAAGAATCAGTGTATAAGAAAAATCAGTGTATAAAAATGTTCAGTGTGTTAAAAAATTCAGTGTGTAAAAAAAATCAGTGTGTAGAACAATTCAGTGTAAAACATTCAGTTTGTTAAAAAATCAGTGTGTAGAACAATTCAGTGTAACAACATTCAGTTTGTTAAAAAATCAGTGTGTAGAACAATTCAGTGTAACAACATTCAGTTTGTACAAAAATCAGTGTAAAAAATCAGTGTATAAAATGTTTGTGTGTAAAACAATTCAGTGTAAAAAAATCAGTGCATAAAAAGAATCAGTGTATAAGAAAAATCAGTGTATAAAAAATCAGTGTATAAAAATTCAGTGTGTAAAAAAATATTTGTAAAACAATCAGTGTAAAAAAATCAGCGTGTAAAAAATTCAGTGTGTAAAAAAATCAATGTATACAATTGTGTGTAAAAAAATTGAGTTTGTAAAACAATTCAGTGGGTAAAAAAATCAGTGTAAAAAATCAGTGTGTAAAAATTGAGTGTGTAAAAAAGTTCAGTGTGTAAAAAAATTCAGTGTTAAAAAATTCATTGTGTATAAAATTCAGTGTAAAACAATTCAGTGTATAAACATTCAGTGTGTAAAAAAAATCTATGTAAAAAATCAGTGTATAAAAAGTTTGGGTGTAGAACAATTCAGTATAAAAAAAATCAGTGTGTAAAAAATCTCAGTGTGTAAGAAAAATCAGTGTATAAAAATTAACTGTGTAAAAAGTCAGGACCATTTAATGGACTATGTTTTGTGACCATGGTCTTCCAAAGGGGCAGGACCATGTAATGGACTTTGTTTTGTGACCATGGTCTTCCAAAGGGGTAGGACCATGTAATGGACTATGATTTGTGACCATGGTCTTCCAAAGGGGCAGGACCATGTAATGGACTATATTTTGTGACCATGGTCTTTCAAAGGGGCAGGACCATGTAATGGACTATGTTTTGTGACCATGGTCTTCCAAAGGGGCAGGACCATACAATGGACTATGTTTTGTGACCATGGTCTTCCAAAGGGGCAGGACCATGTAATGGACAATGTTTTGTGACCATGGTCTTCCAAAGGGGCAGGACCATGTAATGGACTATGTTTTGTGACCATGGTCTTCCAAAGGGGCAGGACCATGTAAAGGTGGAAAATACACAAAATTCACATTGCTTCACTCTTCATTTACTGCAAGTGTGGAAGCAACTAATGGTTCTGCTTTGAATCTTTTTACACTGAATTTTTTACATTACATTTTTTTACATTGACTTTTATACACTGAATTTTTATACATTGAATTTATATACATTTAGTTTTTATACATTTAATTTTTCCACAAAACATTTTTTATTTATTGAATTTTTATACATTTATTTTTTATATATTTAATTGTTATACATTACATTTTTCCACAAATGTTTTTTTATTCATTGAATTTTTAAACATTGAATGTTTATACACTGAATTTTTGATACATTAAAATCGTATACATTGAATTTTTCTATAATAGTTTTTTTATACTGACTTTTTATATATTAAATATTTTTATACTATTTTTTACACTAAATATTTCTACACTAATTCTTTTTACACTTATTTTTCATACATTACATTTTTCTACACACATTTTTTTACTCTCATTTTTTCATACATTACATTATCCTACACTACATTCCATACAGTGAAATATTATACATACATTTTTTCTAGACTAATATTTTTACACTGAATGTTTTAAACAATAAATGATTCTGCACTAATTTGTTTACACTGAATTTTCATACATAAGTTTTTTGTACACCAAGTTTTTTTTTACATTACATATTTTTTCACTAATTTTTAACACTAATTTTTTACAGTGAATTTTTATACGTACAATTTTCCTACACTCATTTTATATCCTGATTTTTTTCACACTGAATTTGTATACCTTAAATTTTTCAGCTCTAATTAGTTTTACAATTGCATTTTGTACACTGAATTTTAAAACGCTGTGTTTTAACAAAGTGAATTTTTGAACACAGATTTTGCTGACAAATTGTTATCCTATGAAATGTCAGCATATTTGATGGAAAACAATCAGTTTACAAAATAAAATGTAGTGATATCAATTCAGTGTGAAAAAAAAAAGCTGTCATAATAAAGACACAAATGACCCTCCATAGAATTTCCCCTAAACAGGAAATAGTGACAAAACAAGAGCACTGGACAGGAAGTGATACTAAACACAGGAAAACCACAAAGTGATATCCTCTTTTTTTCCTTGCAGACGGAAGACAGACAGCGAGAGTTTGCTATGGCAGCTGCCAGCCTGGGAGACAGTCTGGGCATCGCTTCGGCCGCACTGACCGCCTTTCCTGTGCACGCATACTTCTGTGACTTAGTCTGACAACTACACCCTCATGACCAGGGGCGGATTAAGAAATGTTGGCCCTCTGGGCCTGACATGGTCTTGGCCCCTCAACCCCGCGCGTGCACGCGCACACACACGCACGCACTATGCAAGAAATACTGTATACTGTGAACAGACATGCACACTGTACTGTACAGAAGAGTGCACATACTGCACACACACTATTAGGTATACCACACAGACAAGCACAGGTTTCACACAGACACAGGTAGGGGGAGGGGATAAATGGCCTAAAAATAAAAATTTTGGAAAATGATTACGCCCACTTCAGTGATGGTGCATTGGGTCATTTGAGAGATATTATGTATTGGAAGTTGGTACCTATCATGAAATAAACCCCCCACCCAAAAAACTAAATTGGCCATGATTTTTGCCCCCTTTTCCTCCCTTCTATCATTAAAAATAAAATAATATCTTAGGAAAACACTTTGGCATAACGGCAGCTGTGCAGCAAATTGAGGCTCAAAGTCTGTATCTATTTTGTGGGAAAGCTTGAGGAGGAGAAGGAGAAAGGTAAAATGATAACACATGCATCGGAGAGCACCACAAAGAAAGGTGTAGGCCAGTTTATGGTACAAGGGCTGCATGCAGGTCAAGATAGCCCATTTCCTCTGCCTGTCTTACCCATTCACCGAGAGACCACTGAGGACATAGAAATGCAAGTGGATATGGGGTTCGAAATACTGGCGTCGGTCAGAGGAGTCAATGTGGAGGATGTTTATAAACTTGTAGATGCACATATGACTGACAGCACAGAGCACAACAAAGGCTTTTCAAAGCTGTTGGCAGAGATGAACAACTTGGAAAAACCAGCAGGGCAGATCTTTTGTGGCACCCACACTACACTGGGCTTCAGCAGTGCCATGAATAAAGTGATGCGGTTGGCGGAGGCCGATATGAAGATGGAGCAAGTGCTACAGAGTTTCATGGTGGATCTGGATGTAGACAGCAAGAATGCTATAGTGGCTGGACAGGCACTGGACATGTCCTGAACTCAGTGTCAGACGTGGCTGCCGAATACTTGGATGAAGTGAAGCAGCTGACAGATCTCATGCTGCCCCATCTGAAGACTGTCCTGGCCAGGCAGAGGATGGACTATGGGATGGATGAGGAGACCTTCCCAATGGACCCTGTCAGTGAACAGGCTAGTAACATTGATGGCACCCCTGTGCACAACATTGGGATGGAGAGACAATGTGGCAAGGTGGACTACAGACTGAAGAAGTTGGGCACACTGAACGCAGTCAATAGGTCAATAATTTTACAGAAGAGCCAGGAGCTTCAGAGGTTTCAAGGCAGCAGCACAAGCAAAAAGAGAGGTTGAACTCAACTGGAGTAAACTCATGAAGGCAAAATTCGAGAGTTGGGCTGACGAGAAACAAGAGATGGCTCAAAGACAGGAGAAGAAGAGACTAGACATGCTGGACACACTGAAATCTTTTGGTGTCCCCTTCACGATAGTGGGGAAGTTGAAAAGTTCCTTGTCGATGAAAGTCTGAACAAGAATGCAAAGCTGCAGAGAATGAAGCTTGAGGTTCAGTTTGCCAGAGAAAGCACCAAGCTTCTGCCTAAAGTCAATCCTATCTTCAGAATCCAGGTGACAGACAGTTCCCAGAAATGGCGAAAGTGCAATTCTCCCAGTCATAATGGATACTTAGAATTTTATGGTGGTGGTAAGTATTCATGAAAACAGGTAGCCTAACATTAGTGAATGGGTGAATTCTGGAAATAACAACCTAAAAATCTTACACAGTGCACCTTTAAGCAAGGGGTTTCTTTCGTGCTTTCAATTTCGCAAAATCATCCACCACATCATTGAAGTCCAACTCTCTTGTCAGCTCACTCTCAATTGCCATTAGAGATAACGCATTTAATCTTTTCTGAGTCATTCTTGTGCACAGCTCATTTTTGACTCTTGACAAAAGAGAGAATGAGCGTTCTCCCTCACAGTTACTGACCGGTAGAGTGAGAAAAATCTGTAGTGCAATGTATGTATTAGGAAACGTAGGCTGTAGTCCAAAATGTATTATTGTTTTGAGCAGTCCTGAAGGGGTCCTCTCCTCATCAGTGTTGTTGAGCTGTATAAAAGATTTGAACTGTATAAGCTCCTGTCCAAGACTTTCATTGAGGTCAGATGAGTATGATTCAGTGAGAATCTTGGCCTTGTGAAGGACTGAAGCATTGGACTCTGTATCCAAAGAGAAAAGGACACTGAACAAATTGTTCAGATGTTTGTAGGCCTCCAGACGGTGATTAAGGCTTGAACTCAGTTGATCAATAGAGGCAATAAATGTCTCTATTTGAAACAGTTGCCTTCCCTCAAGCACAACATCTGGGGATGCTGATTCATCAGCAAACTTTTTACGTTTCTTCGTCCGTTCAGCCCTGTAAGATGGGGTGCCACCCAACATGTTTAAGGCTTTCTGCTCAAAATGATCAAATAGATCTCTTTGGGACAGAACAAAGGTGCGCAGAGATTCCAGCAATCTAACTGCTGTACCAAGGTCCATGTCTGCTTTTTGAAGTTGCAGACTTGTGGCCTGAAATATGGACAGAACAGTGTCCCAAAAGCCTGCCATGAAGGCCATCTCAAGTGAATCCAGCTTCCGCACTAGACTGTCAGCTTCAGTTTGTGTGTCTCGTTTCTCTGTGTCATCAGTGGAAATACCCTGTAGTGCTGCTCTTATTTTACTGTAGTTCTGCCACAGTGCTTTGGTAGATTCTGCACGGCAACTCCAACGCGTGTTGGATAAAGTTTTAAGTGTGAGATCTATGTTGGAATTGCCAAATACCCTGTCCCATCGGTGTGTGGATGCAGTTGTGAAGTTGTAAATAGACTGAATCAAGTCAAAATACTTAGAGACTTCATTTCCACATCTGTCAATGCTGTTGACTCCCACCAAATTCAAAGAGTGAGCTGCACATGGAGTATAGTGTATTAATGGGTTGCTTTTCTTTAAGTGAGCCTGCAACCCATTATACCTCCCTGACATGTTGCAGGCATTATCATAAGCCTGCCCCCTGCAATTTGACAGCTCTAACCCTAGATTTTCCAACACAGACATGACACAGTTAGCCAAACTTTCACCTGTATGGCTAGTAATGGGCTCAAAACCCACAAAGCGTTCAACAACACTGCCCTCTTTGCTAACAAAACGGAATATGAATGTCAATTGGTCCACATGAGATAAATCTGGGGTTGAATCCACAATGATAGAGTAGTATTTGCTTGCTTGCAGTTCATCTGCTATAGCCTGTTTGGTTTTTGCACCCATCAATTCAATGAATTCCTCACAAATGGTGGAGGACAGATATGAGGTATTACCTCGACCCATCTGCCCAAACTTTCTGATGTGATCTTTTAGAAAGGGATCAAATTCAGCCAGGACCTCCAGAATACCAAGGTAGTTCCCATTGAGAGGAGACCCTAACGATTCATTTTTACCCCTAAATGCAAGGCCCCTTTCTGCAAGGAATTTAATGACTGCAACAACTCTTTGTAACAACTGCCTCCAATAGCTGCTCTCTGCCTGAAACTGTTTGAACAGGTCTGCATCAACTGTGGCACCTGTGGCGCGGTTCAAGACTGCTTGCATGCAGGTTATGTGCTCAGCACTTCGCTCATGTTCACCAAATCTTTCTGAGTGTTTCCAATCACAATAGCCTGTCACAAAAGAATGCGTTTTTGGGGAAAACAGTTTGCATGCAAAGCAGTAAACATTTCCAGTAGAGGGAGAGTACATCATCCACTCTCTTTGTACTCGTTGTCCATTGGGCAGGTGTGAAGTAAAATGTTCATTGTTTAGGCATCGGGTTTTGCCTCCTAGCCCACTGTTCCTCACAGAAGCTGGATAATGGCTGTGACGTTTGTGAAATGATTTTGCACCTCTTTGAATAAGAACTTCCTTCATTGACTCAGTGAGGGTATCAGCCCATTTAGCGGGATCACTAGGTAGAGTTGTCACTGTAGATGGTGTTGAAGAAAGATTCAACTCATTTTCTATGCTGTCCAGAGGTGCAGTGACCTCACATTCATCTGAGCAACTGGCTACTGCTGAGTTGATTGAATCATTAGCATCCGAAGCATTTGGTTCAGTGCGTACACTTGTAGTGGTCTCAGGATCTTGGGAGCTACATGCTAGCTCAGGTGCATTGCTAACCTTAGCTGAATTTGCAGTAGCATTTATAGAATTGCTTTCAGCAGATGTCTTTGTACTGAAGAAGCTGGAGATATTTGGAACACTCTCAAGTAAAACTGATTCCTTTTTTTTCTTTTCTTGCTGAATTTTTTTTTCTAGCTCCTCCACTTAGACGTTTATGATCCATATTTCCCTTCTTTCTGTGCACATTGGCTCTTTGCCTATCACAACAGCTTAACCAACTGTGTGTGTGTGTGTGTGTGTGTGTGTGTGTGTGTGTGTGTGTGTGTGTGTGTGGGTGATGCAATTTTCAAAACTAGCAATCTAGCATTAACAGTCAAAAGCAGAAATCAGCTGATTTCTATAAGAACTGATAACAGATTTCCAATCAATGCTAAACTCAGACAGCGAAAGTCACTAGATGACGTTTTGAGTCGCCAGTCATGTATGGCCAAAAGTCTCTAAATCGAATGCCAACGTTGCTTAATCGCCAACACACTGGGACTCACTGAAGGACTGACAGTGAATAAAAAAAGATGATTAAGATAATTGTGTACTTTTCTCTTCTGATATTTTCATTAAGGACCCCAAGCTATCTGCATGCAGCAACAATGTCTGACAGACAGGAGAGCGGAGTGGTCAGTGATGAATGGCAAGGGAACAGACTGATTTGTACTGAGGAGAAAGAGAGAGCCAATTACAGTGAAATAAATTCCAAAAGAGCCAAGTGACTAGCTGAAGGCAGGGACAAATGCCTTGGAGTGACCAACAAGAGTGCAAAGTACCAAATGGCAAAATGTGGGAAGACCAACAGGCAGATCTGCTTTTACCACTTATTTTCACAACCAAAAAGTCGCTAAATGATGTTTTCAGTCGCTAGCCAGGTATGGCCAAAAGACGCGAAATCTAGCGGTAAAGTCGCTCAATCACACTGACAGTGAAACAAATAATTTTTAAAAAGATAGTAATCGTACTTTTTTTTTTTTCTTGTACTTTTGTCTTCTTTCTTAATATTTCTCAAAGGACACCAAAATGTCGCTATCTGCAGGCAGCTTGCTAGCTATGATGGCAGCAACAATGTACCTTAGAGTGACTGACCAACAAGAGCTCAAAGTACCTAATGGCAAAATGTGGAGAGACAGACACAATAAATTGCATTAAGATGAAGAGAACTGTTGCTATTATTAATTTTAACAACAACCAGAAAGTCGCTAAATGTCACCAGCCAGGTATGGCCAAAAGTCGCTTAATTGGCCACACACAGTAACAGAAAAACAAACAAACAAAAAAAAAGATCATAAAGATAATAGTTGTACAACTTTGTGTACTTTTGTCTACTTTCTAAATATTTTCACAAAGGACACCAAAATGTTGCTATCTGCAGGCAGCTTGCTGGCTATGATGGCAGCAACGATGTCTGCCAGACAGGAGAGAGTGGTCAGTGACGATCGAATCGAGAAAATGACAAAATGGGTCAAAGACCAAAAAGTTATTAACTGACAGCAGTGACAAATGTCAGACTGTAAACTTTTTTGAAAGAAAAGGACAAAATGGGAAGTTGCTGATAATAACAGCAAAATGGAAAATATAAGAATTTCCAAGTAATGCTCAACTCAAGTGTGTGTGTGTCGTGTGTGTGTGCGCGTTAAACTTCTTGTGGAATGATTTCAAATTATCTCTGAGTCTGAACTGAGGGAAAGGAAACCAAATTTTGAGCAGTCACTCACGAGTTCAAAGTACCAAATGAGGAGATTCTAAAAGAACAGACCGGTTTATGAAAGACTCGATGGGGGAGGGGCACAGCTAAGAATACTTGAGTGAGATTCTGTGATCCAAATTCGAGATAGAGCTTTTTGATAATGATAATTTGTCAGAGTAAGGTTGTGTAATCAAAATTTGAGAATGAGCTTTGCCAATCAATCAAGAATATTTGCATTAAGTTCTGTGATCAAAATTCAGAAACAACCTTTAATAATTGATAAAGAATATGTGAGTGAGGTTGTGTGATCCAATTTGAGAATTAGCTTTGATAATAATGATTGAGAGCCTCTGGCCCTCTGTGGATCGTGGCCGCGGGGCCAAGTTGGCCTGGCCCCTTGGGGCCTCTGACCCTCTATGGATCGGGGCCAAGTTGGCATGACCCCTCGGGGCCTCTGGCCCTCTATGGATCGTGGCCGCGGGGCCAAGTTGGCCTGACCCCTTGGGGCCTCAGGCCCTCTGTGGGTCGCGGCCGCGGGGCCAAGTTGACCTGGCCCGTTGGGGCCTCTTACCCTCTATGGATCGTGGCCGCGGGGCCAAGTTGACCTGGCCCCTTGGGGCCTCTGGCCTTCTGTGGGTCGCAGCCGCGGGGCCAAGTTGGCCTGGCCCTTTGGGGCCTATGACCCTCTGTGGGTCGTGGCCCCGGGGCCAAGTTGACCTGGCCCCAAGGGCCTCTGACCGTCTATGGATCATGGCTGCGGGGAAATGTTGGCCTGGCCCCTTGGGGCCTCTGGCCCTCTGTGGGTCGCGGCCGCGGGGCCAAGTTGACCTGGCCCCTTGGGGCCTCTGACCCTCTATGGATCATGGCCGCGGGGCCAAGTTGGCCTGGCCCCTTGGGGCCTAAGATTATTATTTTTGCAAAAGTAGTTTTGCATGCGTTGCGGCCGCGGGGCCAAGTTGGCCTGGCCCCTTGGGGCCTCTGGCCCCCTGGGCCTGGGCCCGGTAGGCCCGTTCATTAATCCACCTATGCATGTAACAGTGTAACACATCAAACTGAAGGACAAAGCCCTATACAGGGTTACTTTGGCTCATGGTACATTTGAATACCAGATAGAAGTGGGAATACAAAGATGTGGTTAACTGACAAAGGTAGCTGAATAGCCCTATGGTTTGATGTGAACCACATTCATGTTACAGTTCCAGCGGCCCAATTACATGTGATACAAGTTACATTACAATTACATGTGATACAAATTTGATTCCAATTACATGTGATACAAGTTAGAATACAGTGTGATACAAGTAATAAAAACACACAAATAAAGTATTAAATACATACATCTTGTCCGTGGTGGTCTCGGGGGCAGCAGCCTAAGCAGACTCCCTCTCCCCAGCTACTACCTGCAGCTCCTGCCCAGGGATCCCCCGGACTTCCCAGGCCAGCTGGGAGATATAGTCTCTAAACGTGTCCTGGGTCTTCCTTGTGGCCTCCTACCGGTCGGACATGTCTTGATTACTTCCCCAGGGAGGCATCAAGTCCCTCTCAAGAAGACTGGTTCCAGAGCCCTTGCTGTGCATAGAAGTGAGTCTGACTAGATGCAGGTGGAAGTTCTCCACCTTACGCACCAGCTCAGGCTCCTTCCCCTCCAATGAAGTGACTTTCTAAGTCCAAAGAGCTCGCTTCTGTAGCCCAGAATTGGACTGCCTTTGGCTGCTGCTCAGGTCACAATGCACCCGACCTCTATGGCCCCTCCTACAGTATGAGTGGTGAGTCCATTGGAGACCCGTGTCACCACCTCTATGGCCCCTCCTACGGTATGAATGGTAAGTCCATTGTGGACCCGTGTCACCACCTCTATGGCCCCTCCTACAGTATGAGTGGTGAGTCCATTGCAGACTCGTGTCACCACCTCTATGGCCCCTCCTACAGTATGAGTGGTGAGTCCACTGGAAACCCGTGTCACCACCTCTATGGCCCCTCCTACGGTATGAATGGTAAGTCCATTGTGGACCCGTGTCACCACCTCTATGGCCCCTCCTACGGTATGAATGGTAAGTCCATTGTGGACCCGTGTCACCACCTCTATGGCCCCTCCTACAGTATGAGTGGTGAGTCCATTGGAGACCCGTGTCACCACCTCTATGGTCCCTCCTACAGTATGAGTGGTGAGTCCATTGGAGACCCGTGTCACCACCTCTATGGCCCCTCCTACAGTATGAGTGGTGAGTCCATTGGAGACCCGTGTCACCACCTCTATGGTCCCTCCTACAGTATGAGTGGTGAATCCATTGGAAACCTGTGTCACCACCTCTATGGCCCCTCCTACGGTATGCATGGTGCGTCAATTGGAGACCCGTGTCACCACCTCTATGGCCCCTCCTACAGTATGAGTGGTGAGTCCATTGGAGACCCGTGTCACCACCTCTATGGTCCCTCCTACAGTATGAGTGGTGAGTCCATTGGAGACCCGTGTCACCACCTCTATGGCCCCTCCTACAGTATGAGTGGTGAGTCCATTGGAGACCCGTGTCACCACCTCTATGGTCCCTCCTACAGTATGAGTGGTGAATCCATTGGAAACCCGTGTCACCACCTCTATGGCCCCTCCTACAGTATGAGTGGTGAGTCCATTGGAGACCCGTGTCACTACCTCTATGGCCCCTCCTACGGTATGAATGGTAAGTCCATTGTGGACCCGTGTCACCACCTCTATGGCCCCTCCTACAGTATGAGTGGTGAGTCCATTGGAGACCCGTGTCACCACCTCTATGGGCCCTCCTACAGTATGAGTGGTGAGTCCATTGGAGACCCGTGTCACCACCTCTATGGCCCCTCCTACAGTATGAGTAGTGAGTCCATTGGAGACCCGTGTCACCACCTCTATGGCCCCTCCTACAGTATGAGTGGTGCGTCCATTGGAGACCCGTGTCACCACCTCTATGGCCCCTCCTACAGTATGAGTGGTGAGTCCATTGCAGACCCGTGTCACCACCTCTATGGCCCCTCCTACAGTATGAGTGGTGAGTCCACTGGAAACCCGTGTCACCACCTCTATGGCCCCTCCTACGGTATGAATGGTAAGTCCATTGTGGACCCGTGTCACCACCTCTATGGCCCCTCCTACAGTATGAGTGGTGAGTCCATTGGAGACCCGTGTCACCACCTCTATGGTCCCTCCTACAGTATGAGTGGTGAATCCATTGGAAACCTGTGTCACCACCTCTATGGCCCCTCCTACAGTATGAGTGGTGAGTCCATTGGAGACCCGTGTCACTACCTCTATGGCCCCTCCTACGGTATGCATGGTGCGTCCATTGGAGACCCGTGTCACCACCTCTATGGCCCCTCCTACAGTATGAGTGGTGAGTCCATTGGAGACCCGTGTCACCACCTCTATGGTCCCTCCTACAGTATGAGTGGTGAGTCCATTGGAGACCCGTGTCACCACCTCTATGGCCCCTCCTACAGTATGAGTGGTGAGTCCATTGGAGACCCGTGTCACCACCTCTATGGTCCCTCCTACAGTATGAGTGGTGAATCCATTGGAAACCTGTGTCATCACCTCTATGGCCCCTCCTACAGTATGAGTGGTGAGTCCATTGGAGACCCGTGTCACTACCTCTATGGCCCCTCCTACGGTATGAATGGTAAGTCCATTGTGGACCTGTGTCACCACCTCTATGGCCCCTCCTACAGTATGAGTGGTGAGTCCATTGGAGACCCGTCTCACCACCTCTATGGTCCCTCCTACAGTCTGAGTGGTGAGTCCATTGGAGACCCGTGTCACCACCTCTATGGCCCCTCCTACAGTATGAGTAGTAAGTCCATTGGAGACCCGTGTCACCACCTCTATGGCCCCTCCTACAGTATGAGTGGTGCGTCCATTGGAGACCCGTGTCACCACCTCTATGGCCCCTCCTACAGTATGAGTGGTGAGTCCATTGCAGACCTGTGTCACCACCTCTATGGCCCCTCCTACAGTATGAGTGGTGAGTCCACTGGAAACCCGTGTCACCACCTCTATGGCCCCTCCTACGGTATGAATGGTAAGTCCATTGTGGACCCGTGTCACCACCTCTAAGGCCCCTCCTACAGTATGAGTGGTGAGTCCATTGGAGACCCGTGTCACCACCTCTATGGTCCCTCCTACAGTATGAGTGGTGAGTCCATTGGAGACCCGTGTCACCACCTCTATGGCCCCTCCTACAGTATGAGTGGTGAGTCCATTGGAGACCCGTGTCACCACCTCTATGGTCCCTCCTACAGTATGAGTGGTGAATCCATTGGAAACCTGTGTCACCACCTCTATGGCCCCTCCTACGGTATGAGTGGTAAGTCCATTGTGGACCCGTGTCACCACCTCTATGGCCCCTCCTACAGTATGAGTGGTGAGTCCATTGGAGACCCGTGTCACCACCTCTATGGTCCCTCCTACAGTATGAGTGGTGAATCCATTGGAAACCTGTGTCACCACCTCTATGGCCCCTCCTACAGTATGAGTGGTAAGTCCATTGGATGAATGGATTGAATGAAAATCAAAACAAATACAAAATGAAGATAAAACAAATACAAAATGAAGATAAAACAAATACAAAATAACTGTAGATACAAACAAATACAATTTCTGAGGATTAAAACACATCTAAAATGCCTGAAGATAAAAACAAATATAAAATGACTGGAGATAAAACAAATATAAAATGACTGAAGATAAAAACAAATATAAAATGAATGAAGATAAAAACAAATATAAAATGACTGAAGATGAAAAACAAATATAAAACAAAGATAAAAACAAATACAAAATGACTACAAATAAAAACGAAAAAAAAAAATGACTGAAGACAAAAACAAATGTAAAATCCCTGAAGATACAAAGAAATATTACATGAAAACGAAGACAAAAAACAAATATAAAATTAAGATTAGAACAAATATAAAATCACTGAAGATAAAAACAAATATGAAATGACTGAAAATAAAAACAAATATAAAATGAAGATAAAATAAAAATAAAATGAAGTTAAAAACAAATATAAAATGACTGAAGATAAAAACAAATATAAAATGAAGATAAAACAAATATAAAATGACTGAAGATAAAAACAAATATAAAATGAAGATAAAACAAACATACAATGAAAATAAAACAAATATAAAAGGACCGAAGATAAAACCAAATATAAAATGACTGAAAATAAAAACAAATATGAATTCATTGAAGATAAAAAACAATATAAAATGAAGATAAAAACAATATAAAATGAAGATAAAAACAAATACAAAATGAAGATAAAACAATGTAAAATGAAGATAAAAACAAATATAAAATGAAGATAAAAAAAAATATAAAATGACTGGAAATAAAAATAAATATAAAATGACAGATAAAAACAAATATAATTGACTGAAGATAAAAACAAATTTCAAATGACAAGAATATAAAAACAAATATCAAATGACAGAAGATAAAAACAAATATACAATGACTGAAGATGAAAACAAATAAGATGAAGATAAAAACAAATATAAAATGACTGAAAATAAAAACAAATATGAAATCATTGAAGATAAAAAGCAATAAAAAATGAAGATAAAAACAATATAAAATGAAGATAAAAACAAATACAAAATGAAAATAAAACAAATATAAAATGACTGAAGATAAAAAAATAAATAAAATGAAGATAAAACAAATATAAAATGACAGGATGAAAACAATTATTGAATGAAAATAAAAACAAATACAAAATGAAAATAAAACAAATACAAAATAACTGAAGATAAACTTAAATACAATTTCTGAGGATAAAAACAAATCTAAAATGACTGGAGATAAAACAAATATAAAGTGACTGGAGATAAAAACAAATACAAAATGACTGAAGATAAAAACACACATAAAATGAATGAAGATAAAAACAAATAGAAAATTACTGAAGATGAAAAACGAATGTAAAACAAAGATAAAAACAAATATAAAATGACTGAAAATAAAAACGGAAAAAAATGACTGAAGACAAAAACAAATGTAAAATCACTGAAGATACAAAGAAATAATACATGGAAATGAAGACAAAAAACAAATATAAATTTAAGATAAAAACAAATATAAAATCACTGAAGATAAAAACAAATATGAAATGACTGAAGATAAAATCTAATATAAAATGAAGATAAAATAAAAACAAAATGAAAAAAAACAAATATACAATGACTGAAGATAAAAACAAATATAAAATGAAGATAAAACAAATATACAATGAAAATAAAACAAATATAAAAGGACCGAAGATAAAAACAAATATAAAATGACTGAAAATAAAAACAAATATGAATTCATTGAAGATAAAAAACAATATAAAATGAAGATAAAAACAATATAAAATGAAGATAAAAACAAATACTAAATGTAGATAAAACAAATATAAAATGAAAATAAAACAAATATAAAATGACTGAAGATTAAAAATAAATATAAAATGACTGAAGATAAAACAAATATAAAATGACTGAAGATGAAAACAAAGATAAAATGACTGAAGATAAAAAATATAAAATGACTGGAGATAAAAATGAATATAAAATGACTGGAGATAAAATCAAATATAAAATGAAGATCAGAAAGTATTATAAAATGAAGATGAAAACAAATATAAAATGAAGATAAAAACAAGTATAAAATAACTGAAAATGAAATCAAATATAAAATGACACAAGATAAAAATAAGTACAAAATGAAGATAGAAACAAATATTAAATGACTGAAGATAAAAAACATATATAAAAATCATTGAAAATAAAAACAATATAAAATTATAGAAAATAAAAACAAATATAAAATGACTGAAGATAAAAACAAATATAAAATAATTAAACATTAAAACCGATATAAAATGACAGAAGATAAAAACAAATATAAAATGAAGATAAAAATATATAAAATGAAGAGAAAAACAAATATAAAATAACTACATAAAAACATATATAAAATGACTGAACATAAAAACAAATATAAAATGACTGAAAATAAGAACAAATATAAAATGAAGAGAAAAACATCCATCCATCCATTTTCTACCGCTTATTCCCTTTTGGGTCGCGGGGGGCGCTATCTCAGCTACAATCGGGCGGAAGGCGGGGTACACCCTGGACAAGTCGCCACCTCATCGCAGGGCAGATAAAAACATATCAAATTAAAATTAAAACAAATATGAAACGACAGAAGATAAAAAACATATAATGACTAAAGATAAAAACAAATATCAAATGACAGAATAGATAAAAATATATAAAATGACTGAAAATAAAAACAAATATGAAACCTTTGAAGATAAAAAAATATATAAAATTAAGATAAAAACAATATAAAATGAAGATAAATACAAATACAAAATGAAAATAAAACAAATATAAAATGACTGAAGATAAAAACAAATATAAAATGACTGAAGATGAAAACAAATATAAAATGAAGATAAAAAACAAATATAAAATTAAAATAAAACAAATATAAAATGACTAAAGATAATAACAAATACAAAATGACTGAAGATAAAAACGAATATAAAATGACTGAAGACAAAAACAAATGTAAAATCACTGAAGAAACAAATATTTCATGGAAATGAAGATAAAAACAAATATAACATGAAGATAAAAACAAATATAAAATCACTGAAGATAAATACAAATATGAAATGACTGAAGATAAAAACAAATATAAAATGAAGATAAAAATAAAGGCAAAAAGAAGATAAAACAAATATAAAATGACTGAAGATAAAAAACAAATATAAAATCATTGTAGATAAAAACAAAAATAAAATTATAGATAATAAAACAATATAAAATGACAAACGATAAAAGCAAATAACAATATGAAATGACAGAAAATAAAAATATAATATAAAACGAAAAACAAAAAAATATAAAAAGATGAAAAAATATAAAATGACTAAAGATAAAAACAACTATAAAAAGAAGATACAATGAAATATAGAATGACTGAAGATAAAAACAAATATTAAATGACAGAATATAAAAACAAATAATAAATGACAGAAGATATAAACACATAAAATGACTGAATATAAAAACAAATATAGAATGAATATAAAAACAAGTATAAAATGACTGAAAATAAAAACAAATATAAAATAATTGAAAATGAAAACCAATATAAAATGAACATAAAAACAATATACAATGAAGATAAAAACAAATACAAAATGAAGATAAAACAAATACAAAATGACTGAAAATAAAAACAAATACAACATGACTGAAGATAAATTCAAATATAAAATGACTGAAGATAAAATAAAATAAAAAATGAAGAGAAAAACAAATATAAAATGACTGAAAATAAAAAATAATATAAAATCATTGAAGATAAAAAACAATATAAAATGAAGATGAAATCAAATATCGAATGACTGAAGATGAAAACAAATATAAAATGAAGATAAAAATAAATATAAAATGACTGAAAAACAAACAAATATAAAATCATTGAAGATGAAAACCAATATAAAATGAAGATAAAAACAATATAAAATGAAGATAAAAACAAATACAAAATGAAGATAAAACAAATACAAAATGACTGAAGAGAAAAACAAATATAAAATGACTGAAAATCAAAACCAATATAATATCGTTGAAGATGAAAACCAATATAAAATGAAGATGAAAACAACAATAAAATGACTGAAAAAAACAAATATAAAATCATTAAAGATGAAAACCAATATGAATTGAAGATAAAAACAACTTAAAATGAAGATGAAAACAACTATAAAATGACAGCAGATCAAAACAAATATAAAATGAAGATAAAAACAAATGTGAAATCATTGAAGATGAAAACCAATATGAACTTAAGATAAAACAATATAAAATGAAGATAAAAACAAATACAAAACGAAGATAAAACAAATATAAAATGACTGAAAATAGAAACAAATAACATGACTGAAGATAAATGCCAATATAAAAGGACTGAAGATAAAAACGAATATACAATGATTGCAGATATAAAAACAATATAAAATGAAGATAAAACAAGTATAAAATGAAGATAAAAACAAATACAAAACTATAAATAAAAACTAATATAAAATTGTTGAAGATAAAAAACTATCAAATTAAGAAAAAACAATTTAAAATGAAGATTAAAAACAAATATAAAATGACTGAAAATAAAAATAAATGATATATGGGTTATACTTTTATAGCCCTTTTCTACCTTCAAGGTACTCAAAGCGCTTTTGACAGTATTTCCACATTCACCCATTCACACACACATTCACACACTGATGGCGGGAGCTGCCATGCAAGGCGCTAACGAGCAGCCATCAGGAGCAAGGGTGAAGTGTCTTGCCCAAGGACACAACGGACGTGACTAGGATGGTAGAAGGTGGGGATTGAACCCCAGTAACCAGCAACCCTCCGATTGCTGGCACAGCCACTCTACCAACTTCGCCACGCCGTCCCAAATATAAAATGATTGAAGATAAAAACAAATATAAAATGACTGAAAATAAAAACAAATATAAAATGATTGAAGATAAAAAACAATATAAAATGAAGATAAAAACAAATATAAAATGACTGAAAATAAAAACAAATATAAAATGATCGAAGATAAAAACAAATATGAAATGAAGATAAAAACAAATATAAAATCAAGATAAAAACAAATGTAACATGACTGATAATAAAAACAAAAATAAAATCGTTGAAGATGAAAAAACAATATAAAATTAAGATAAAAACAAATATAAAATCATTGAAGATCAAAAACAAAATAAAATGAAGATTAAAACAATTATGAAACTACTGAAAATAAAAACAAAATAAAATAAAGATTAAAAACAATGAGACTACTGAAAATAAAAACAAATATAAAATCGTTGAAGATAAAAAAACAATATAAATTGAAGATAAAAACAAATATAAAATGACTGAAAATAAAAATGAATATAAAATGATTGAAGATAAAAACCAATATAAAATGAAGATAAAACAAGTATAAAATGAAGATAAAACAAATACAAAATTACTAAAAATAAAAACTAATATAAAATCGTTGAAGAGAAAAAACAATATAAAATTAAAATAAACAATATAAAATAAAGATAAAAACAAATACAAAATGACTGAAAATAAAAACAAATATAAAATGATTGAAGATAAAAAACAATATAAAATTAAGATAAAACAAGTATAACAGGAAGATAAAAACAAATACAAAATGAAGATAAAAACAAATCTAAATTGACTGACAATAAAAACAAATATAAAATGAAGATAAAAACAAATATAAAATGACTGAAGATAAAACCAAACATAAAATGAAGATAAAAAAGAATATGAAATTAAGATTAAAAACAAATACAAAATGAAGGTAAATACAGATAAACTAAAGCTAAAAACAAATACAAAATAAAAGTAAAACACGTAAAATTAAGATAAAAACAAACATAAAATGAAGGAAAAAATATAACATGACTGAAAACAAAAACAAAAATAAAATAATTGACGATAAACAATATAAAATAAAAACAAGTATAAAATGAAGATGAAAACAAGTACAAAATGAAGATAAAACAAATATAAAATGACTGAAGATAAAAACAATATTAAATGAAGATAAAAACAAACAAAATGAAAATAAAAACAAATACAAAATGAAGATACATTTTTTTTGAACTGAAGATAAAAAACAAAAAATGAAGAAAAACAATTATAAAATGACTGAAGATGAAAACAAATATAAAATGAAGATAAAAACAAATGTAACATGACTGAAAATATAACAATTATAAAATCGTTGTAGATGAAAAACCATATAAAATGAAGATAAAAAACAAATATAGAATCATTGAAGATCAAATAAATCAAATAAAATAAAGATAAAAACAAATATAATTAATCAATCAATCAATCAATCAATGTTTACTTATATCGCCCTAAATCTTGAGTGTCTCAAAGGGCTGCACAAGCCACAATGACATCCTCGGCTCAGATCCCACATCAGGGCAAGAAAAAACTCAACCCAATGGGATACAATGAGAAACCTTGGAGGGGACCACAGATGGTGTGAGAGTCCAGTCCATAGTGGATCTAGTTAATAGTGTGAGAGTTCAGTCCATAGTGGATCTAGTTACTAGTGTGAGAGTCCAGTCCATAGTGGATCTAGTTACTAGTGTGAGAGTCCAGTCCATAGTGGATCTAGTTAATAGTGTGAGAGTCCAGTCCATAGTGGATCTAGTTCATAGTGTGAGAGGCCGGTCCATAGTGGATCTAGTTAATAGTGTGAGATTCCGGTCCATAGTGGATCTAGTTCATAGTGTGAGAGTCCGGTCCATAGTGGATCTGTTCAAAATGATTAGTGGTGACTTGGGAGAATTGGTGTTAGCCCTTTAGAGCAGTGGTCCCCAACCGCTGGGCCGCGGCCCGGTACACAAGAAATACAAAAAATATTAAAAACATCCATCCATCCATCCATCCATCCATTTCTACCGCTTATTCCCTTTGGGGTCGCGGGGGGCACTGGAGCCTATCTCAGCTACAATCGGGCAGAAGGCGGGGTACACCCTGGACAAGTCGCCACCTCATCGCAGGGCCAACACAGATAGACAGACAACATTCACACTCACATCCACACACTAGGGCCAATTATTATTATTATTTTTTTTAAATTAAATCAACCTAAAAAAACACAAGATACACTTACAATTAGTGCACCAACCCAAAAAACCTCCCTCCCCCATTTACACTCATTCACACTCATTCGCACAAACGGGTTGTTTCTTTCTGTTATTAATATTTCGGGTTCCTACATTATATATCAATATAGATCAATAAAGTCTGCAGGGATACAGTCCGTAAGCACACATGATTGTATTTTTTTATGACCAAAAAAATAAAATAAAAATAAAAATAAATAAAAATAAAATAATACCATACCACCATGAAATGCTCAGTCATTCACAAACAAGGATGGGGCGAGGGTCACCACTTTGTCAACAAATGCGTGAGCAATTTGTTGAACAGTTTAGGAAAAACCTTTCTCAACCAGCTATTGCAAGGAATTTAGGGATTTCACCATCTACGGTCCGTAATATCATCAAAGGGTTCAGAGAATCTGGAGAAATCACTGCACGTAAGCAGCTAAGCCTGTGACTTTCGATCCCTCAGGCTGTACTGCATCAACAAGCGACATCAATGTGTAAAGGATATCACCACATGGGCTCAGGAACATTTCAGAAACCCACGGTCAGTAACTACAGTTGGTCGCTACATCTGTAAGTGCAAGTTAAAACTCTCCTATGGAAGGCGAAAACCGTTTATCAACAACACCCAGAAACGCCGTCGGCTTCGCTGGGCCTGAGCTGATCTAAGATGGACTGATACAAAGTGGAAAAGTGTTCTGTGGTCTGACGAGGCCACATTTCAAATTGTTTTTGGAAACTGTGGACGTCATGTCCTCCGGACCAAAGAGGAAAAGAACCATCCGGATTGTTGTAGGCGCAAAGTTGAAAAGCCAGCATCTGTGATGGTATGGGGGTGTATTAGTGCCCAAGACATGGGTAACTTACACATCTGTGAAGGCGCCATTAATGCTGAAAGGTACATACAGGTTTTGGAGCAACATATGTTGCCATCCAAGCAACGTTACTATGGACGCCCCTGCTTATTTCAGCAAGACAATGCCAAGCAACGTGTTACATCAACGTGGCTTCATAGTAAAAGAGTGTGGGTACTAAACTGGCCTGCCTGTAGTCCAGACCTGTCTCCCATTGAAAATGTGTGGCGCATTATGAAGCCTAAAATACCACAACAGAGACCCCAGGACTGTTGAACAACTTAAGCTGTACATCAAGCAAGAATGGGAAAGAATTCCACCTGAGAAGCTTAAAAAATGTGTCTCCTCAGTTCCCAAACGTTTCCTGAGTGTTGTTAAAAGGAAAGGCCATGTAACACAGTGGTGAACATGCCCTTTCCCAACTACTTTGGCACGTGTTGCAGCCATAAAATTCTAAGTTAATTATTATTTGCAAAAAAAAAAAAAGTTTATGAGTTTGAACATGAAATATCTTGTCTTTGTAGTGCATTCAATTGAATATGGGTTGAAACGGATTTGCAAATGATTGTATTCCGTTTATATTTACATCTAACACAATTTCCCAACTCATATGGAAATGGGTTTGTAGCACTTTAGAGTACCAAGCAACGCCAGGACCATTGCAGCCTGTTAAAATGATTAGTAGCGACTCGGGAGGATTAGAGTTAGCACTTTAGAGCAGTGGTCCCCAACCACCGGGCCGCGGCCCGGTACCGGTCTGCGGACCGATTGGTACCGGGCCGCACAAGGAAAAAAATAAAATAAAATAAAATATATTTTTTTAATTTTTATTAAATCAACATAAAAACACAATATATGCACTATATATCAATGTATATCAATACAGTCTGCAGGGATACAGTCCGTAAGCACACATGATTGTATTTCTTTATTAAAAAAATAAATAAAATTAAATTAAAAAAATCACCCACTTCTTCCGGTCCACGGGACAAATTTTCAAGCGTTGACCGGTCCGCAGCTACAAAAAGGTTGGGGACCACTGTTTTAGAGTATCAAGCAACGCCAGGACCATTGCAGCCTGTTAAAATGATTAATAGTGACTCGGGAGGATTAGAGTTAGCACTTTAGAGGATCAAACAACGTCAGGACCATTGCAGCCTGTTAAAACTATTAATAGTGAGTTGGTAGAATTGGAGTTAGCACTTTAGAGGATCAAACAACGTCAGGACTATTGCAACCTGTTCAAAATGATTAGTAGTGACTTGGGAGAATTGGAGTTAAAACTTTAGAGTAACAAACAACGTCAGGACCATTGCAGGTTGGTAAAATAATTATTAGTGACTGGGGAAAAATGGATTTAGCACGTTAGAGTACCAAACAACATCAGGATCATTGCAGCCTGTTAAAATGATTAGTAGCGACTTGAGAAGATTGGAGTTAGCACTTTAGAGGATCAAAAAAACGTCAGGACCATTGCAGACTGTTCAAAATGATTAGTAGTGACTTGGTAGAATTAGAGTTAGGACTTTAGAGTACTAAGCAAAGCCAGGACCATTGCAGCCTGTTAAAAGATGATTAGTAGTGATTCAGGAGAATTGGAGTTAGCACTTTAGAGGATCAAACAACATCAGGACCATTGCAGCCTGTTATAATGATTAGTAGTGACTTGGGAGAAATTAAGTTAGCACTTTAGAGCATCAAACAATGTCAGGACCATTACAGCCTGTTAAAATGATTAGTAGTGACTTGAGAGGATTGGAGTTAGCACTTTAGAGGATCAAACAACGTCAGAACCATTGCAGCCAGCTAAAATGATTAGTAGTGACTTCGGAGAATTGGAGTTAGCAATTTAGAGTTCCAAACAATGTCAGGACCATTGCAGGCTGTTAAAATGATTAGGAGTGACTTGGGAAGATTGGAGTTAGCACTTTAGCGGGGTTGAGGTGTGGGGGGGCGGGATTGAGATGGGCGTGGGTTGGGGGACGCTTTGTGGTAACGGGGGTGTATATTGTAGCCCGGAAGAGTTAGGGCTGGAAGGGATTACGGGTATTTGTTCTGTCGTGTTTATGTTGTGTTACGATGCGGATGTTCTCCCGAAATGTTTGTCATTCTTGTTTGGTATGGGTTCACAGTGTGGCGCATATTTGTAACAGTTTTAAAGTTATTTATACGGCCATCCTCAGTGTGACCTGTATGGCTGTTGATCAAGTATGCCTTGCATTCACTTACGTGTGTCTGTAGACGCATCATACAACGTGTGACTGGACCGGCACGCTATTTGTATGCGACGACAGGTTGTAGAGGACGCTAAAGGCAGTGCCATCACGGCACGCCCTCAATATTGTTGTCCAGGTGAAAATCGGGAGAAATTCAGGAGAATGGTTGCCCCGGGAGATTTTCGGGAGGGGCACTGAAATTCGTGAGTCTCCCGGAAAAATCGGGAGAGTTGGCAAGTATGTCGGCGACCTATTTGTCAACAAAGCAGGTGAAGCCAGCATGTCTGTGCAAGAAGGATATCAACTGCTGGAGATTGCAAATGACGGCAGCCTTAAAAGTGTGTTTGAGACAACAATGTTCTGGATTAAAGTCATGGCAGAATACCCTTGAGATCGCCACCACAGCACCGAAAACCCTGTTGCCATTTCCGACATCCTATCTGTGTGAAGCGGGATTTTCTGCAGTGACAGCCACCAAAACAAAACAACGGAGGGCTCCCATTGATTTAACGTTACGGTGAGTTCAACTTCTCATGTTCTTAATGTTGTATCTGCATCTTATTTTGAAGGCATGTAAACGTTACCATAGCAACCAAAATCAGAGAGCATTACAGTGGTTGCCAACAGAGGGAGGGGAGGGAGAGGGGAGGGGAGAGGAGAGGAGAGGAGAGCTTGTGAGTCTGGGGCACACAAACATGCAGGAGGCTTATCTGACGGTTCAAACTGGCAACTTTATTTCAGCTGTTGAAAAATAACATTCATTAAGAAAGAAGTGTGGAATTGCTGGTTCTTGTCATTTATATATTTTTCCACGTGATTTTTTTTATTTATGTAATGGGCTGAGTACACAGTGGGTTCACGTTTATTATTATGTCATAACAACCAACGCCCCCTGTCGCCCATCACCCCGCTCCCGCACGTGTCGCGCTGACCGCGCCCACGTGCCACCGCAGCCGCAGGCAATCTACAATCTGCAATCCGCGCACCTGGACCCGACGAGAGGCGACAGTGTCGGCAACCCTTCCCCTACCTACCGGCCGACACCCCACGAGACTGACAGACACCACAACTTCGTCTCCTTCCATGGCCACGGAACCTATTCAAATAGGCAGATCTCGATTGTCTCTCGAGGAGCGGGAGAGAAGATTCCAACATCATCTCTGCCTCTACTGCGGTCTCACGGACCACATAATTTGCAACTTCCCCCTCACGGCCAAGAGATCGCGCTCACCAGTCAAAGGGATCCTGGTGAGTCATACTACAGTCCCCACGATACATACGAAGAGGAACCCTGGAATTATTTTTCCCGCAACCTTGACATGGGACGCTAGGACATTGTCTGTGGGGGCTTACTTGGACTCCGGGGCCGATGAGAGCTTCATCGACCTGGAGTACGCTCGACAAGCGGGAATTCCCTTAGTTGCCCTCGACACATTCATCTCCGCCCAAACCCTAGACGGACATCCTTTGGGTTCTATCAAGCACCACGCAAGACCCCTTTCATTGACCCTCTCTGGCAACCACACGGAGACCATCAGCCTCTCGGTACTGGACGCCCCAGTTCCCCCCCTTGTCCTCGGCCGGTCTTGGTTGTGTCAACACGACCCCCACATTTCCTGGACTACTGGCAAGATCCTGGCTTGAAGCACCCACTGCTACGCACACTGCCTCAGATTGGCAGTGGTTCCCCCTGCAAACCCAAACCAGCCACACCCCTGTCAGATCTCTCCCGAGTCCCTGAGATTTACCATGACCTAGCAGCAGAATTTAGCAAGGAACAAGCTCTGTCACTTCCTCCTCACAGACCCTACGACTGTGCGATCGACCTGCTCCCCAACGCTGTCCTTCCATCCAGCCGCTCGTATAACTTGTCCCTCCCTGAGAAGCAGGCCATGAGGGACTACATCTTTGAGTCTCCCGCCTCCGGAATCATCACACCATCCAAGTCTCCAGTAACCGCAGGATTTTTTTTTGTCAGCAAGAAGGATGGCTCCCTCATACCCTGTATTGACTACCGTCAACTCAACTGCATCACCATAAAAAATAAGTATCCAATACCCCTCCTGAATTCTTCCTTCGAGACTCTCGCCCCCGCCACCATCTTCACAAAATTAGACCAGGGGTCATACTTGCCAACCTTGAGACCTCCGATTTCGGGAGGTGGGGGGTGGAGGGTGGGGGGCGTGGTTAAGATATATATATATATATATATATATATATATAAGAAATACTTGATTTTCAGTGAATTCTAGCTATATATAAATATATTTATATTATTTATATATATATATATATATATATATATATATATATATATATATATATATATATATATATATATATATATAAAAGAAATAGTTGAATTTCAGTGTTCATTTATTTACACATATACACACACATAACACTCATCTACTCATTGTTGAGTTAAGGGTTGAATTGTCCATCCTTGTTCTATTCTCTGTCACTATTTCAGAACACACACATTATACAAATATACATTATAAAATCAATAAGAAAACGGGAGCTCTAATTTGGGAGTCTGAATTAGGATCAGAAGCTCCTATATAAACATTGCGCACTCACGTCGCTTTTTTGTATTGATTACTGCAGCTGTGCACTGGATTCATTCACAAATACAAACTACAACTCACAAACACTTTAGAGTTAGGCTCCACCGTCAGAATGTGTACTTAAACTTATAAAGATCACATGGATATTATTCAGTGAGTTGATTCACCAAAACTAACCTGTTATACAGGAGGAAAAAGCACACAGGACGTTTCAATTGTTCACAGACTGGTCGCTCTCAACAGAATGACAAGACACTTCCGGTCTGCAGGTGATAGCATTCAATTGGGAAGAAACGCCCTACTGCCCCCTACTGACCAATGTGAATACTGATAAATGTGTAATGACAGCTCCAAAAACAAATTCAAACCACA
This sequence comes from Nerophis lumbriciformis, assembly GCF_033978685.3. Classification (NCBI taxonomy): domain Eukaryota; kingdom Metazoa; phylum Chordata; class Actinopteri; order Syngnathiformes; family Syngnathidae; genus Nerophis; species Nerophis lumbriciformis. The sequence goes on along the minus strand of NC_084571.2, from coordinate 17,161,952 downwards.
AAATAAAATAAATAAATCAACACAAAAATGTGACACATTATGGGTGGGTCACATATGCATGTACAGTAGATGGCAGTATTGTCCTGTTTAAAAGTGTCACAACATTGCTGACGAACTGCTTTACGGTAGACGAAAACTTGACTGCTGTTGTTGTGTGTTGTTGCCGCGCTGGGAGGACGTTAATGAAACTGCCTAACAATAAACCCACATAAGAAACCAAGAACTCGCCCTCGATCATTAGCTGTTTATATTGTGGGAAAGCGGACGTGTGAACAGGCTGTCAACACGTCACTAAGGTCTGCATGGAGCTGGAGGGGGCATGGCCTCCAGCTCCGCCTTAATTTCGGGAGATTTTCGGGAGAAAATTTGTCCCGGGAGGTTTTCGGGAGAGGCGCTGAATTTCGGGAGTCTCCCGGAAAATCCGGGAGGGTTGGCAAGTATGCCAGGGGTCACCAACCTTTTTGAAACCAAGAGCTACTTCTTGGGTACTGATTAATGCGAAGGGCTACCAGTTTGATACACACTTAAATTAATTGCCAGGAATAGCCAATTTGCTCAATTTACCTTTAACTCTATGTTATTATTAATAATTAATGATATTTATCTTTGTGGAAACACTGATCATCTTAATGGTTTCTCACAATAAATATATATAGAAACAGATAAATATCAATATGCAACACTGTATTTTTATATTTTCTCTAAGTGCACATTTTTCAAATTGAACATTTTCAAATGATCACTTCTAAGACAGTCTTGTGAAATCACCAGAGGTGGGACCAAGTCATTGTTTTGCAAGTCACAAGTAAGTCTCAAGTCTTTGCCCTCAAGTCCGAGTCAAGTCCCGAGTCAAGACAGGCAAGCCCCGAGTCAAGTCCAAAGTCAAGACTGGAAAGTCTCAAGTCAAGTCCTAAGTCCTGCATTTTGAGTTTCGAGTCCTTTCAAGTCCTTTTAACCACAGACTAATATATTAACACAGATTGTGTATGCTTTTCAAACGCTGTATTTATTTATTAAAACAAGTGCATTTTAAATTGCAGGAAAGAAAATTGTGCTGACATTGCACTTTATAATAGCACTATTAACCAGTCATTTTAAACATTAACTCATTCCTTTACAGAACAAACACATTGAAAAATAAAGTGCAAATGTACTTATTTGTACAAAAGTGTTAACATTGAAAAAACATGACATATACGTGAACATAACAAAAAAGTTGTACTTTTTATATGTCAGGGCCCTATGCTGCATTGCATCTGCAAAAGACCAAATTAGCCAAGAGTCTGTCAGTCATTTGTGCACGATGGGGGCGTAGTATGATGCCACCATGGCTGAAAACTCGCTCCACTGGAGCACTGGAGGCAGGCACTGCCAAGACTCTCATGGCCACTCGGAACAGTGAAGGAAGAGTCTTCATGTTCAATGCCCAGAACAAAAGGGGGAGAGAGTTTTTTTGGGTTGGTGCACTACTTGTAAGTGTATCTTGTGTTTTTTATGTTGATTTAATTTAAAAAAAAAAAAAAAAAAAATTATTATTTCTTGTGCGGCCCGATACCAATCGATCCACGGACCAGTACCGGGCCGCGGCCCGGTGGTTGGGGACCACTGAGGTAAACAACCAACAGTATGTCAGAAAGCTAGCTAAAACGGTACACATATTCATAATATAGTATACATTTTAACTGACCTTTATTTTACTATTTTTGTCTTTTTTTAGGTGGCTAAAATACGCGGTGCTGCTGACCGCCGTCTAACGTTACGTGTGATATATTGACTAACGTAACCCTGCTTAAAAAAATCACTGAACAAAAAGTATGAATAAGGTAGTGAACTGCAACAGATTCCCGTGTTTGCAATAACGTTATAACGTTAGCAGTGAGTTTACAGCCTCACTGATTTAACTACACAGCAAATAAAAGTCACGTTACTTAGCCAATAAACGTTATCTTACATTCAAAACTTACCGTTCTTTGTGCAACTTCAAATGCCGGACGAAGTTGGAAGTTGTTGCCTCTCCATCAGTAATTTTCGAACCGCATGTGTTGCCTACTGCAAACCGTTTTGTGTTGACCACCTCGTAATTTTTATACCCAAACGAAATTATTTTAGGTATCATTTTTTGTTCACTGGCGTGTGGTTTGGACATGTCTTCATCGTTGGTTGTCCTGCAATTTGATTGGATGAATGCTGTGTGATGAAAACAAAGTAGATCTAATTTGATTGGCTGTTGTACTGAGCGCACACCAGCTGACACACGCAACGCTGATAGACAAGTACACAATGAAAAAGTAGCAAGTCATGTCAAGTCATGTCAATTCAAAAGGCTCAAGTCCAAGTGAAGTCACAAGTCATTGATGTTAAAGTCTAAGTCGAGTTGCAAGTCTTTTTACATTTTGTCAAGTCGAGTCTAAAGTCATCAAATTCATGACTCGAGTCTGACTCGAGTCCAAGTCATGTGACTCGAGTCCACACCTCTGGAAATCACAATATCCCATTTTAACTAGCTAGCCACTAACATTTTTTAACAAATCATGAATTACTTTGCACCATGTTTGTACAAATAATAACTCATGTAAAATACAAAAGTCAACTCTCAAATGTTTAAATAAATCATGTCACACTTTGAATTGGACACCAAATCTGTTATCTGTTTCTTTGTCAGTTAGTGGGAAGCCTGGCATTGCATGCTGTTAACTAGTGTGTTGTACTCTGGTGTGTAACTTGACACTGCAACTCTGAGTGAGTCTTGCAGATGTGCATCAGTGAGGCGTGTTCTGTGTTTGTTCTTGATGAAGTTCATGTCAGAAAAGGCTGATTCACAAAGATAAGTTGAACCAAACAGGCTTGCAACCTTCATAGCTGCTGTACTTTTCTGTGTCAACAAGGCACCAAAAGTTTGGTGCAGCCTGGTGGGCTTTGAGGTGGAGGTCATTTTGCAGTGTTACAATTTCAATCTCCACCTGTTCAGCATCCAGGCTGAATGTTGCACTTAACTGCTCAGCAATGCATGATATGTCCACGTTCAGCTCAAGCTGATCCAGGTCACAAAACCTGTTCTCAAACTCTTGCCCAACTCTGTTCATGACCTGAGAGTACTTTTCTGCAACTTTGTCAAAAGCCTCAGATTCTACAGATTTTCTAGATTTGCCAGAATATTTTTTTTGAATTTTAATCATAATAAGTTTGAAGAAATATTTCACAAATATTCTTCGTTGGAAAAACAGAAGCTAAAATGAAGAATTAAATTAATATTTATTTATTATTCTTTACAATAAAAAAATAATTTACTTGAACATTGATTTAAATTGTCAGGAAAGAAGAGGAAGGAATTTAAAAGGTAAAAAGGTATATGTGTTTAAAAATTCTAAAATCATTTTTAAGGTTGTATTTTTTCTCTAAAATTGTCTTTCTGAAAGTTATAAGAAGCAAAGTAAAAAAATAAATGAATTTATTTAAACAAATGAAGACCAAATCTTTAAAATATTTTCTTGGATTTTCAAATTCTATTTGAGTTTTGTCTCTTTTAGAATTAAAAATGTCGAGCAAAGCGAGACCAGCTTGCTAGTAAATAAATAAAATAAAAAAAATAGAGGCAGCTCACTGGTAAGTGCTGCTATTTGAGCTATTTTTAGAACAGGCCAGCGGGCGACTCATCTGGTCCTTACGGGCTACCTGGTGCCCGCGGGCACCGCTTTGGTGACCCCTGAATTAGACTAACGCAACGCGTACCATCTGGTATGCATCAGGGAAGGGGGACGAGTGGAATACTGCATTTAATACTCACCTGGGCCACTTTGAGTACTGGGTCATGCCTTTCGGACTGACCAATGCACCCGCCGTTTTCCAGGCCCTTGTAAACGATGTACTCAGGGACATGATCGACCGTTACGTTGTTGCTTACCTTGACGATATTCTCATTTTTTTAAGACCCAGCAGGAACATCACCAACACGTCCGCCTCGTCCTTCAACGCTTACTTGGGAACCTGCTCTTCGTTAAGGCCGAGAAATGTGAGTTCCACACACCATCTGTTGACTTCCTGGGTTTTGTTATAGAGAGGGGCCAGGCTGACCCCAAGAAGGTGGAGGTGGTGGTGGAGTGGCCCCAGCCCTCAACTCAGACGAAGCTGCGGCGATTCCTGGGGTTCACTGGATTCTACAGACGCTTCATTAAAGATTTCAGCAAGCTGGCCGCACCCCTCCATGCTCTCACTTCAACCAACGTGCCGTTTCAGTGGAACCAAGAAGCCGGGATGGCTTTCTGGAGTCTCAAGAGGAGCTTCGTCTCTGCGCCTATCCTCGTTCACCCAGACCCTGACTGTCCTTTCATTGTGGAGGTGGACGCATCCGATTCTGGAATCGGGGCAGTACTCTCCCAACGCTCCAAGCGGGACAACAGCATCCACCCATGCACTTATTTCTCCAGACGTTTATCCCCCGCTGAGCGGAACTATGATGCTGGTAACCGTGAATTACTGGCAGTCCACAACGCAGACATTGGCTCGAGGGGGCCAAGCCCCAGTTTCAGGTCCTCACGGACCACCGCAACCTCCTGCATGTCCGGTCTGCCAAAAGGCTCAACAACCGGCAGGCCCTATGGTCACAATTTTTCCGGCGATTTGACTATGTCCTCTCTTTCAGGCCGGGCTCCCGCAACACCAAGGCCGATGCCCTATCCCAACAGTTCTCTGAGGAGCCCACCTGCACCACCCCTGAGGAACCCATCCTCCCGCCCGCCAGAATAATCGGCCTGGTCACCTGGGAAGTGGAAAACCTGGTTCGGGCCGCCCTGCAGGCTAAGCCCGGATCATGGGGGAGCCCCCAACAAGCTTTTCGTTCCCCGAGAACTACGCCCCAGAGTCTTGGACTGGGGGCATTCCAGCGTCTTCTCCTGCCATCCGGGATTCCAGCGCACACTCTCTTTCATCCGCCGGCGGTTCTGGTGGCCATCTATGGCTATCGATACACGTGAGTTTATCGCCGCATTCAGTACCTGTGCTCGAAATAAATCTTCCCACAGACCGCCGGCAGAACTGCTGTGCCCTCTTCCTGTCCTCAGTCCCCCTTGGTCACACATCGCCCTGGACTTTATCACTGGTTTTCCCCCATCCCAAGGTAACACCACCATACTCACTACTATAGATCGTTTCTCCAAGGCCGCACACTTTGTCCCTTTGCCTAAACTCCCCTCTTCGTCCGAAACGGCTGACCTCCAGTCCACGTAGTCAAACAGCATGGTATTACAATGGACAATGTTTCTGACCGTGGCCCCAGTTCACATCCCGGGTGTGGCAGGCCTTCTGCAAGTGGTTGGGGATACGGTCAGTCTTACCTCTGGATACCACCCCCAGAGTAACGTACAAGCGGAAAGGGCAAACCAGAGTGGAGACCATGCTGCGCTGTATTGCCACTCGCCAACCCTCATCCTGGAGCAAGTTTCTGCCCTGGGTCGAGTTTGCCTACAACTCTATGAAGAGCTCAGCTACCGGTTTGTCTCCATTTGAGTGTTCCCTTGGCTACCACCCCCGATGTTTCCCCAACAGGAGATCAAAACAGCTGTCTCATCCTCAAGCAAGCACATCAAAAGATGCCGCCAAGTCTGGAAGACCGCCCGTGCTGCCCTGCTGAAGGTCTCAGAGAGGATGTGCCGCAGTGCCAACGGGCGGCGCATTCCGGCTCCCTCGTACTCCCCTGGACAACAGGTGCTATTACGGGCCAAAGACCTCCACCTACAGGTACCATCCCGTAAACTTGCACCCCGGTTTGTAGGACCCTATACGGTGGAGGCCATAATCAACCCGGCAGCAGTTGGACTGTCTCTTCCCCCCTCGGTGAAGCGACGTCCGGTGGTCCATGTGTCACAAATTAAACCTGTCTCTAGCTCTCCACTCTCCTCCCCCGAACCCCCCCTCCCTCCTAGGATTCTGGATAACGGTGACCCGGTCTGGACCGTCAAAGAGATCCTCGGGGTCCGTCGGCAAGGTAGGGGTCTGGTATATTTGGTTGATTGGGAGGGCTATGGGCCAGAAGATAGATCCTGGATGCCGGCCTCCTACCTTGCTGACCCCTCCCTTCTGGAGGACTTCTATCGGGCCAACGCGGGAGCTCTCCGCCGCTCGTCGGGAGCCTCGCATAAGAGGGGGGTGGGGGGGCACTGTTACGGCGCACACGCATTCTGCTTCTCCCTCCTCGGCGGGAGCACCTTTATACTGCTGCATCTCGTCAGGCCCCTGCATGTGCCCCGTAGACCGCGCCCACGCGCCACCGCAGCCGGAGGCAATCTGCAATCTACGCACCTGGACAGACGAGAGGCAGCAGTATAAAGAGTCTCTCCACTGACTACTCCACGTCGGAACGTAGCCCTGTTTACAGTAAGCTTCACGTCTCTGGCTCCTCTCCTGTGTCTCTCTCTCTTGCTCGCTTTGTCTCCCTCGTGCCTTGTCCTTATCTGTCCTTGTCGTCTCCTGTTCCCACAGTCCTCCGTGTCTCAGCATTAAGCCGTGCGCTTCTGCTGCTGATCTTCCCCCGGACTCTGACTGCCTTCCGCGATCCTCGACCCCCATGCTCGGACTTGGACTTCTGGACGCCTCTCTCCTGCTTACGGACCTTGCTCGGATCACGGACCTCTTTTGCTTTGCCCCCTCTGGACTTGTTCGCTGGGTGAATTAGAGTTAGCACTTTAAAGTACCAAACAACATCATGACCATTGCAGCCTGTTTAAAATGATTAGTAGTGACTTGGAAGAATTGGAGTTACATCGCACAGGCAATTACAGAGCCTGCTAGTCCGGGTGAGGAGTCAGTTAAGCTAGAACTAGCCAGCACCAGGCTGGATAATTCCTGTACGCATAGCAATTTTCTTAGAATAACACACAACTCACATAATGGGTTTTCTGTTGTGAATGTGTCCGGGGGAGATATGCATTCTACTGAGGTGGCAAATCATGATGCGTTCAGTCGATCGCAGCATCAAGCAAACAATCTGAAAATTCCCGTCGTATCAATTCCTAGATATGGTCGAAACTATTTAAAGTGCACTACGTATAATAAACGCAACATTATTAATATTTCTACTACGGATAATTTAAACAAAAACTCGTCAAAACAGCCCAATACTTATAATATGGGCTTTTTAAACATAAGATCATTGTCTCCCAAAACGTTATTAGTTAATGAGGTCATTAGAGACAACAATCTTAACGTCATTGGTCTTAGCGAAACCTGGCTCAAACCAGACGAATTTTTTGCGCTAAATGAGGCATCTCCTCCTAACTATACGAATGCGCATATTGCCCGTCCCCTTAAAAGGGCTGGGGGGGGGTCGCACTAATATACAATGAAAACTTTAACCTTACCCCTAACCTAAATAATAAATACAAATCGTTTGAGGTGCTTACTATGAGGTCTGTCGCACCGCTGCCTCTCGATATGGCTGTTATCTACCGCCCCCCAGGGCCCTACTCGGACTTTATTAATGAATTCTCAGAGTTCGTTGCTGATCTAGTGACGCACGCAGACAATATAATCATAATGGGGGACTTTAATATCCATATGAATACCCCATCGGACCCTCAGTGCGTGGCGCTCCAGACTATAATTGATAGCTGTGGTCTTACACAAATAATAAATGAACCTACGCATCGCAACGGCAATACGATAGATCTAGTGCTGGTCAGGGGTGTCACCACCTCCAAAGTTATGGTACTCCCGTATACTAAAGTAATGTCCGATCATTACCTTATAAAATTCGAAGTTCTGACTCATTGTCAACAAACTAATAATAATAATAACTGCTATAGCAGCCGCAACATTAATGCTGCCACAACGATGACTCTTGCTGACCTTCTGCCTTCGGTAATGGCACCATTCCCAAATTATGTCGGCTCTATTGATAACCTCATTAACAACTTTGACAATGCCCTGCGCAAAACCATTGATAGTATAGCACCGCTAAAACAAAAAAGGGCCCCTAAAAGGCGCACCCCATGGTTTACAGAAGAAACCAGAGCTCATAAATTATCATGTAGAAAGTTGGAACGCAAGTGGCGCGCGACCAAGCTTGAGGTTTTCCATCAAGCATGGAGTGATAGTTTAATATCGTATAAACGCATGCTTACCTTAGCTAAAGCTAAATATTACTCAAATCTCATCCGCCTCAACAAAAACGACCCTAAATTTTTGTTTAGTACAGTAGCATCGCTAACCCAACAAGGGACTCCTCCCAATAGCTCCACCCACTCGGCAGATGACTTTATGAATTTCTTTAATAAGAAAATTGAACTCATTAGAAAGGAGATTAAAGACAACGCATCCCAGCTACAACTGGGTTCTATGAACACAGATACAACTGTATCTACGATGGATACTGCAATACAAAATAGTCTCTCTCTTTTTGATGAAATAACATTAGAGGAACTATTACAGCGTGTAAGTGGGATAAAACAAACAACATGTTTACTTGACCCACTTCCTGGGAAACTTATCAAGGAGCTTTTTGTATTATTAGGTCCATCAGTGCTAAATATTATAAACTTATCACTCTCCTCTGGCACTGTTCCCCTAGCATTCAAGAAAGCGGTTATTCATCCTCTGCTCAAAAGACCTAACCTTGATCCTGACCTCATGGTAAACTACCGACCGGTGTCCCACCTTCCGTTTATTTCGAAAATCCTCGAAAAAATTGTCGCACAGCAGCTAAATGAACACTTAGTGTCTAAATTAAATGATAAATGGGTTGTACTTGTATAGCGCTTTTCTACCTTCAAGGTAATCAAAGCGCTTTGACACTACTTCCACATTTACCCATTCACACACACATTCACACACTGATGGAGGGAGCTGCCATGCAAGGCGCTAACCAGCACCCATCAGGAGCAAGGGTGAAGTGTCTTGCTCAGGACACAACGGACATGACGAGGTTGGTACTAGGTGGGGGTTGAACCAGGGACCCTCGGGTCGCGCACGGCCATTCTTCCACTGCGCCACGCCGTCCCACAACAATCTCTGTGAACCTTTTCAATACGGTTTCAGGGCAAATCACTCTACGGAGACAGCCCTCGCAGAAATGACTAATGATCTACTGCTAACGATGGATTCTGATGCGTCATCTATGTTGCTGCTTCTTGATCTTAGCGCTGCTTTCGATACCGTCGATCATAATATTTTATTAGAGCGTATCAAAACACGTATTGGTATGTCAGACTTAGCTTTGTCGTGGTTTAACTCTTATCTTACTGACAGGATGCAATGCGTCTCCCATAATAATGTGACCTCGGACTATGTTAAGGTAACGTGCGGAGTTCCTCAGGGTTCGGTTCTTGGCCCTGCACTCTTTAGTACATACATGCTGCCGCTAGGCGACATCATACGCAAATACGGTGTTAGCTTTCATTGTTATGCTGATGACACCCAACTCTACATGCCCCTAAAGCTGACCAACACGCCGGATTGTAGTCAGCTGGAGGCGTGTCTTAATGAAATTAAACAATGGATGTCCGCTAACTTCTTGCAACTCAACGCCAAGAAAACGGAAATGCTGATTATCGGTCCTGCTAAACACCGACATTTATTTAATAATACCACCTTAACATTTGACAACCAAACAATTACACAAGGCGAATCAGTAAAGAATCTGGGTATTATTTTCGACCCAACTCTCTCCTTTGAGTCACACATTAAGAGTGTTACTAAAACGGCCTTCTTTCATCTCCGTAATATCGCTAAAATTCGTTCCATTTTGTCCACTAGCGACGCTGAGATCATTATTCATGCGTTCGTTACGTCTCGTCTCGACTACTGTAACGTATTATTTTCGGGCCTCCCTATGTCTAGCATTAAAAGATTACAATTGGTACAAAATGCGGCTGCTAGACTTTTGACAAGAACAAGAAAGTTTGATCATATTACGCCTATACTGGCTCACCTGCACTGGCTTCCTGTGCACTTAAGATGTGACTTTAAGGTTTTACTACTTACGTATAAAATACTACACGGTCTAGCTCCGTCCTATCTTGTCGATTTCATTGTACCATATGTCCCGGCAAGAAATTTGCGTTCAAAGAACTCCGGCTTATTAGTGATTCCCAGAGCCCAAAAAAAGTCTGCGGGCTATAGAGCGTTTTCTATTCGGGCTCCAGTACTAAGGAATGCCCTCCCGGTAACAATTAGAGATGCTACCTCAGTAGAAGCATTTAAGTCCCATCTTAAAACTCATTTGTATACTCTAGCCTTTAAATAGCCCCCCTGTTAGACCAGTTGATCTGCCGTTTCTTTTCTTGTCTCCTCTGCACCCTTCTTCCTTGTGGAGGGGGGGGGGGGCACAGGTCCGGTGGCCATGGATGAAGTGCTGGCTGTCCAGAGTCGGGACCCGGGGTGGACCGCTCGCCTGTGCATCGGCTGGGAACATCTCTGCGCTGCTGACCCGTCTCCGCTCGGGATGGTGTCCTGCTGGCCCCACTATGGACTGGACTCTCACAATATTATGTCAGACCCACTCGACATCCATTGCTTTCGGTCTCCCCTAGAGGGGGGGGGGGTTACCCACATATGCGGTCCTCTCCAAGGTTTCTCATAGTCATTCACATCGACGTCCCACTGGGGTGAGTTTTTCCTTGCCCTTATGTGGGCTTTGTACCGAGGATGTCGTTGTGGCTTGTGCAGCCCTTTGAGACACTTGTGATTTAGGGCTATATAAATAAAGATTGATTGATTGATTGATTGAGTTATCACTTTAGAGGATCAAACAACATCAGGACCATTGCAGCCTGTTCAAAATGATTAGTAGTGACTTGGCAGAAAGGGAGTTAGCTCTTCAGAGTACTAAAAAAACGTCAGGACCATTGCAGCCTGTTAAAAATGATTAGAAGTCACTTGGGATAATTGAAGTTAGCACTGTAGAGGATCAAACAACGTCAGGACCATTGCAGGCTGTTAAAATGATTAGTAGTGACTTGGGAGAAATGAAGTTAGCAGTTTAGAGTACCAAACAACGTCAGGACCATTACATCCTGTTAAAATGATTAGTAGTGACTTGGGAGGATTGGAGTTAGCACTTTAGAGGATCAAACAACGTCAGAACCATTGCAGGCTGTTAATATGATTAGTAGTGACTTGGAGGAATTGGAGTCAGCACTTTAGAGGATCAAACAACGTCAGGACCATTGCAGCCTGTTCAAATGGATTAGTAGTGACTTGGGAGAATTGGAGTTAGCACTTTAGAGGACCAAACAACGTCAGGACCATTGCACCCTTTTAAAATGATTAGTAGTGACTTGGGAGAAATGGAGTTAGCACTTTTGAGGATCAAACAACATCAGGACCATTGCAGCCTGTTCAAAATAATTAGTAGTGACTCGGGAGAGTTGGAGGTATCACTTTAGATGCTCAAACAACGTCAGGACCATTGCAGCCTGTTCAAAATGATTAGTTGTGACTTGGCAGAAAAGGAGTTAGCTCTTCAGAGTACCAAACAACGTCAGGACCATTGCAGCCTGTTAAAATTATCAGTAGTGACTTGGGAGCATTGGAGTTAGCACTTTAGAGGATCAAACAACGTCAGGACCATTGCAGCCTGTTCAAAATGATTAGTAGTCACTTGGGAAAATTGGAGTTAGCACTTTGGAGTACCAAACAACGTCAGGACTATTGCAGGCTGGTAAAATGATTAGTAGTGACATGGGAGGATTGGATTAAGCACTTTAGAGTACCAAACAATGTCAGGATCATTAGAGCCTGTTAAAAGGATTAGTAGTGACTTGGCAGAATTGGAGTTAGCACTTTAGCGAATCAAACAACGTCAAGACCATTGCAACCTTTTAAAATGATTAGTAGTGACTTGGGAGAAATTGACTTAGCACTTTTGAGGATCCAACAACATCAGGACCATTGCAGCCTGTTCAAAATGATTAGAAGTGACTCGGGATAATTGGAGTTAGCACTTTAGAGTACCAAACAACGTCAGGACCATTGCAGCCTCCTAAATTGATTAATAGTGACTCGGAGAATTGCAGTTAGCACTTTAGAGGAATGTGCTACCTACATAGCCACTATGACAAAAACGACCAAACAAGTGAAAGTAAAGCAACTTCTATTGTTCCTAATTAGCATAAACTATCTGGAATGTGCTTCAATACAGGTTCATGTAGTTGTTGGTATCACAGGCAGCCCCTTGCCTCCAGCTAATCAATAAAAAAGGAGAAAAACGGGAAGACCAACTTAAAAGTACTCAACTCCAGCTGTGTTAAGCGCATTTAATAATATAAATAGCAAAGCCATGTTGAATATCTCACGCAGTGACGTCATGTGCCTGCGTGCACTGAAATAGTATTGTGAGCTTGCGCAGAATAAATGGTGCAGTAAGTTCCTGGACCAAAGAAGTAATGGCGGTTTGTTTATTTCCTCCCGTGAATATAAAGTGCTAGCTAACCACATTGGTGACTGTTATAATGGTAGACTGCTGCAGAAATGAGTAATGCTACAGGTTATGGGCCCAGTCATTCAGGCCAAAAATGGTTTAGACTTTTATTCGACGGTGACGAGAAAAATTATGAACTCTGGGAAACGAGGTTCCTTGCACACATGGAGTTACGTGGTCTCGGAGGAGTTATCCTGGAATACCCGCACATAGATGAGGAAGACGAAGAAGCTCTCGCGGAAGATGAGGTAAAGTACGGTGAGGCATATGCGGAGCTAGTGCAGTGTCTCGACAATAAGAGTTTGTCGTTGATAATGAGGGACGCGAAACGTGATGGAAGAGCAGCACTGGAGATTCTTTGCGAGCATTACGCGAGAAAGGACAAACTCCGTGTTGTGAGTTTGTATTGTGAACTTTCCTCGCTCTATAAGGCTAGTAATGAAACGATCACGGACTATATTATTAGAGCAGAGACAATTTTCACGTCATTAAGAAGAGCAGACGAACAGATAAGTGATGAGCTTCAGATAGCCATGGTAGTAAAGGGGCTACCTGACTCATATAAGCCATTCGTCGTGCACATTACCCAAACAAATGACTCTGTAATGTTTGGCGAGTTTAAAACGAAACTGCGAAGTTATGAGAGAACAGAAAAATATGGGAAAAACGACGTGAATGCAGAAGAAGATAATGTGATGAAGGCTAGCGGGGCAACAAGATTACATGGAAGAGGAAGAGGAAAGAAAATGGATCTAGTTGATGTCGAGTGTTACACATGTGGGAAAAAGTGACACATGGCCAGGACATGCCCTGACGAATCCCAGGCGAGAAGAGAGTATCAAAAATGGGATACACCACATCGGGGAAGGGGGCGCGGTCGAGGACGAGGCTGTGACCATATAAAGAAAGGTGATGGGGAGGTACAACCTACATCTTTCTGTTTCTTCAAATTGAGTGACTGTCCTCCACAAATAGGAAACAAGAAGGGTCTCATGGTCGACTGTGGCGCCACGACCCACCTGATCAACGACGCCACAAAGTTCAAGACAGTCGACAGGAGCTTCAGGCCTGAGGACCACATGATTGAGCTTGCCGATGGAACCAAGGTGAGCGGGATGGCGAAGATGAGGGGAGACGCCGAAGTCTACTTGTTGGACAGCGAAGGACGACGAGTCAAAGCAAGGCTCAAACAAGCACTTAACATCCCGTCGTTTCCACAAAACATCTTTTCAGTGAAATCAGCGACAGCCAACGGAGCCGAGCTACGCTTCAAGGACGGTGATAACTGGCTGGTCCACAAGGATGGTACCAAGTTCAAAATGGATGTGCATGGTAGACTGCATTACCTTATCACAGTAGAAAATAATGTTGATGAAGTGTATGGGTGTCATGACATTCAAACATGGCATAGGATCCTTGGTCATTGAAATTTTGATGATATTGCAAGATTAGAAAAGGTAGTTGAAGGGATGTCAATTAAAGGGAAACATGACAAGTCCAATCAAAACTGTGAAATATGTACATACGGAAAGTTTACCCAAAGTAGAAACAGACAGGCAGACGCTAAAGCTACAGCTGTACTAGAACTAGTACACACAGACTTATGCAGTCCTATAGAGCCAGCAGATAAAGATGGATACAGATATGCAATAGCATTTACTGATGATTACAGCGGAATGATTTTTCCATACTTTATCAAAGCGAAGAGTGAAACAACAAAAGCTACAGAGAAATTCATAGCAGATGTAGCTCCATATGGAAAGATAAAGTGCATAAGGTCTGATAACAGTACAGAGTTTACCGGGCAGGAGTTCCAGTCTTTACTGAGGAGTACGGGGTAAGGCACGAGACGAGTGCACCCTACTCACTTCATCAGAATGGAACCGCCGAAAGAGATTGGAGAACCTTATTTGAAATGGCACGATGCATGCTATTGGAGAGTAATCTCCCAAAGCAATTATGGACATATGCTGTACAGACAGCAAGTCAAATTCGCAACAGGTGTTACAGTAAGCGTCTAGAGCAGACACCTTATCGTGTTTTCACAGGAAAAACACCTAACCTATCTAACATGGAGATATTTGGTTCTGAATGCTACGTGTATAAGCAGGATAAAAAGAAGCTGGATTCTAGATGCGAAAAAGGGGTCTTTGTAGGCTATGATAAGTATAGCCCAGCATATAATGTGTATTATCCTGACACTGGAAAAGTCCTAAAACATAGGCTGGTAAAATTCATCACCAAACGTAGTGCAGATAGCCAGACTCAGACATATTGTGATAGGGGAGTGAGATTGAGAATTATGAAGATGCAAGGCCAAAGGTAGTCAAGCAGGGTCAGGAACAGCCTAATGAGAGTAAAGAGTCTAGTGTTGAGGAGACTGCTGAGGAAAAGCCACCCCAGACAGGTAGTACTCAGAGAGAACAGGGAGAAAGGAGGCATCCTATAAGAAAAAAAGGCTCCAGAATACTTCAAAGAGTACCAGTGTAAAGCTGAGTGTAATATTGACGAAAGTGAAAATGTAGATTATTTCTACAGATTGGCATATGATGTACCTAAAACATTTACAGAGGCTATGGACTCTAAGAAGTCAAAAATGTGGGTTGACGCAATGAAAGAGGAGATGAACTCTTTGAGAGAGAATGAGACTTTCACTCTAACCCCACTGCCAAGAGGCAAACAAGCAGTGGGAGGTCGCTGGGTATATGCAGTGAAAGAGAGCCCAGATGAATTAGAGACTTGTAAAGCAAGATATGTCGCAAAGGGTTATGGTCAAGTGGAAGGGATTGACTATAAAGAGACTTTTTCACCGACAGCCAACATGACGTCTGTCCGAGCATTGATGCAGGTGGCTGTACAGGAGGACCTTACCCTACACCAAATGGATGTAAAGACTGCTTACCTACATGCTCCAATGGACTGTGAGGTATATATGGAACAACCGGAAGGTTTTGAGGTCAAGTCAAAAACAGGAGAACACTTAGTGTGTAATCTCAATAAGTCATTTATGGTTTAAAACAGTCCGGGCGTAACTGGAATATGTTACTGCATGATCATCTTACAGAGAATGGTTTTGTACAAAATGATGCTGATCATTGTGTCTACAGCAGAGAATCTGAGAATGAGAAAGTGATTCTGATAGTATGGGTGGATGACCTAATCATAGCGGTGAGTAGCAACACCTTACTCAGTGATGTAAAGGAAATGTTGAAGAGCAGGTTTAAGATGAAAGATATGGGTCCACTTAAACACTTGCGGGGTATTGATTTTAGACAGAGTGAAGGAGAGATCAAAATGACTCAAAAGAAACACATAGAGAAGATGTTTGGCAAAATTTGGAATGTCAGACTGCAAGCCAAAATCCACCCCATGCGAGCAAAAGTTAAACTTTGACAATGAGGGTGAAGCTATCGATTCAACTGGATGTAGAGAAATAGTAGGTAGTTTGATCTACATTATGACATGTACTAGACCTGACTTGAGCTGGGTTGTTAGTAAACTATCACACCTAGCAGAACCAAAGCAGCAGCATTGGGCTACAGCAAAGCACCTACTGAGGTACTTAAAGGGTACTATAGATCACGAACTACACTTCCAGAAATGTGAGAAAAGCCTTCAGCTTGAGGGACATAGTGATGCTAATTGGGCAGCTGATAAAAATGATAGGAGGAGCACAACTGGATACTGTTTCAGCTTGACTGAAAATGGTCCAGTTGTATCGTGGAAGAGCAGGAAACAGCCAACGGTGGCACTCTCCACCTGTGAAGCTGAGTATATGGCACTAGCAGCCACTACTCAAGGGAGTATGTACCTTGTGCAACTACTTAAAGGAATACTGTAGATACCAGCATCTACCAGTCAAGATATATGAGGACAACCAGGAATAGCTTTATCTAAGAACCCAGTATGCAGACAAGAGGAGCAAACACGTAGATATAAAGTACCACTTTATACAGTCTGCACACACAGAAGGGAACATTTCTATAGAATACTGCCCTACTGCAAACATGGTAGCTGATGTTTTTACCAAGCCAGTGACAAAGGCTAAATTTGAGAAGTTCAAGGGGTATTTGTTTAGAGAGTGATGTGAACTGGCAGATGTGAATAAGTTTGAAGTTTTAACACTGCCAGTATGTCAAAATGTTTTATTTTGGAGTTATGTATTTTTGGTTTTTGTTTACCATTATACAGAGCTATAAACATGTCTTTGAGTGGGAGTGTTAAGCGCATTTTAATAATATAAATAGCAACGCCATGTTGAATATCTTACGCAGTGACGTCATGCACCTGCGTGCACTGAAATGGTATTGTGAGCATGCGCAGAATAAACGGTGCAGTAAGTTCCTGGACCAAAGAAGTAATGGCGGTGTGTTTATTTACTCACGTGAATATAAATAAAGTGCTAGCTAACCACATTGGTGACTGTTATAACGATAGACTGCTGCAGAAATGAGTAATGCTACAAGCTGGTAGGTCAACTATTCTTATTTGCTTTGCCTTCTCAACACTTAGAGAGCACACCAGTGCAATCTCACGCAGCTCTCGGCCCTCGGCGGAACTTTCCGGAAATCCCTGAATTCTAACTGCTCACAGTCCAGAGTCAGAGCCGAGGTTTTTGCTTCTTGCCTCACCCAAGTCCACCTTCTTCAGGATGTAACTTGTATGTAACTTGTATAGACTCATGCAGGAGGATCAAAATTGTATAGACTGATGCAGGAGGATGTATTTTGTATAAACTCATGTTGGGCGGCAACACAAGACATCAAGTTATGTGAGGCAAGAAGAGCAAGTCTGAACCTGCCTTGCTTTTCTGCACACTCAGCTCTTAAACAGTCACTACTGCATGTTGATACTGCAGTGGTGGTTAAAAGTGTACATACACTTGGAAAGAACATAATGTCATGGTTGTCTTGAGTTTCCAATCCTTTCTACAACTCCTGTTTTTTTGTGATAGAGTGATTGGAGCACATACTTGTTGGTCACAAAAAACATTCATGAAGTCTGCTTCTTTTATGTATTTATTATGGGTCTACTGAAAATGTGAGCAAATCTGCTGTGTCAAAAGTATACATACAGCAACGTTAATATTTTCCCTTGGCAAGTTTCACTGCAATAAGGCACTTTTGGTAGCCATCCACAAGCTTCTGGCAAGCTTCTGCTTGAATTT
The DNA here is from genome assembly GCF_033978685.3 of Nerophis lumbriciformis. Classification (NCBI taxonomy): domain Eukaryota; kingdom Metazoa; phylum Chordata; class Actinopteri; order Syngnathiformes; family Syngnathidae; genus Nerophis; species Nerophis lumbriciformis. The sequence continues at coordinate 17,144,376 of NC_084571.2, read as the reverse complement.
TTGACCACTCCTCTTGACAAAATTGGTGCAGTTCAGCTAAATTTGTTGGTTTTCTGACATGGACTTGTTTCTTCAGCATTGTCCACATGTTTAAGTCAGGACTTTGGGAAGGCCATTCTAATACCTTCATTCTGGCCTGATTTAGCCATTCCTTTACCACTTTTGACATGTGTTTGGGTCATTGTCCTGTAGGAACACCCAACTGCGCCCTAGACCAAACCTCCAGGCTGTTGATTTTAGGTTGTCCTGAAGAATTTGGAAGTAATCCTCCTTTTTCATTGTCCCATTTAAAGCACCAGTTCCATTGGCAGCAAAACAGGCCCAGAGCATAATACTACCACCACCATGCTTGATGGTATGCATGGTGTTCCTGGGATAAAAGGCCTCACCTTTTCTCATCCAAACATATTGCTGGGTGTTGTGGTCAAACAGCTCCATTTTTGTTTCATCTGACCACAGAACTTTCCACCAGAAGGTCTTATCTTTGTCCATGTGATCAGCAGCAAACTTTAGACGAGCCTTTAGGTCTCGCTTCTGGAGCAAAGGCTTCCTTCTTGTGTGGTAGCCTCTCAGTCCATGGCGATGCAAAACACGCTTAACTGTGGACACTGACACCTGTGTTCCAGCAGCTTCCAATTCATTACAGACCTGCTTTTTAGTGGTTCTTGGTTGACTCTTGATCATCCTGACCAATTTTCTCTCAGCAGCAGGTGATAGCTTGCGTTTTCTTCTTGATCGTGGCAGTGACAAAACTGTGCTATGCACTTTATACTTACAAACAATTGTCTGCACAGTTGCTCTTGGGACCTTAAGCTGCTTTGAAATGGCTCCAAGTGACTTTCCTGACTTGTTCAAGTCAATGATTCGTTTTTTTAAATCTGTGCTGAGTTCCTTTGACTTTCCCATTGTCGCTTTTGTAACCGAGTCTAATGACTGCATCACATGAGCCATATTTAAATGGGCTTTTTAAATGGGCTAAACTTTTCTACATCACCAAAATTGATCATGTATGTTGCTGTATGTGTACTTTTGACCCAGCAGATGTGGTCACATTTTCAGTAGACCCATAATAAATTCATAAAAGAAGCAAACTTCATGAATGTTTTTTGTGACCAACAAGTATGTGCTCCAATCACTCTATCACAAAAAAATAAGAGTTGTAGAAATGATTGGAAACTCAAGACAGCCATGACATTATGTTCTTTACATGTGTATGTAAACTTTTGTACACTTTTGTAAACTTATGTATACTTTTGACCATGACTGTATATGGTATTGTCACTAAAGTCAATACAATAACTTTTATATAGACTAGGGTCTTAAATAGTCACTACTACATGTTTATACTATATAGTATTGTCACTAAAGTCAATACAAATAATTTGTGCTACAGGCTATTTTCTGTTTCAAGAACACAGAAACATGTTGGTGGTTGCAATCTTCCAGGAGAGAAATTTCTACTTGCTTGCATTGAAATGTTGCCAAATACTGTTGCATCGTGTCCTGAGGTGGTTTTTCTCTTTGAGGCGGTGCTAGTACTTTTCCAACTACCACCCTTGCTGAAACACCTTAAGATTCATCTTTCAAGCAGACAGTGTCAGACGTCAGAGATCTCACTGAGTGAAGCAACTTTTGTCAACTTGTCTTCTTCTACTTGTTTGTTAAGGTAACGCTGCTTCTTCTACTTGTTTGTCAATGCTGCTTCTACTTGCTGGTTAATGCTTATTCTACTTGTTTGTCAATACTTCTTCTTCTTTTTTGTCACTGCTTCTTCTACTTGTTTGTCACTGCTTCTTCTACTTGTTTGTCAATGCTTCTTCTACTTGTTTGTCACTGCTTGTTCTACTTGTTTGTCAAGGTAACACTGCTTATTTTACTAGTTTGTCAAGGTAACAATGCTTCTTGTACTTGTTTGTCACTGCTTCTTCTACTTTTTGTCAAGGTAACACTGCTTCTTCTACTTGTTTGTCACTGCTTCTTCTACTTGTTTGTCACTGCTTCTTCTACTTTTTGTCACTGCTTCTTCTACTTGTTTGTCAAGGTAACACTGCTTCTTTTACTAGTTTGTCACTGCTTCTTCTACTTGTTTGTCACTGCTTCTTCTACTTGTTTGTCACTGCTTCTTCTACTAGCTTGTCACTGCTTCTTTTACTTGTTTGTCACTGCTTCTTCTACTTGTTTGTCAAGGTAACACTGCTTATTCTACTAGTTTGTCAAGGTAACAATGCTTCTTGTACTTGTTTGTCACTGCTTCTTCTACTTTTTTGTCAAGGTAACACTGCTTCTTCTACTTGTTTGTCACTGCTTCTTCTACTTGTTTGTCACTGCTTCTTCTACTTGTACTTCACTGCTTATTCTACTTTTTGTCACTGCTTCTTCTACTTGTTTGTCACTGCTTCTTCCACTTGTTTGTCACTGCTTCTTCTACACTGCTTCTTCTACTTGTTTGTCAAGGTAAAGCTCCTTCTTCTTGAATCCTTCAACTGTCATGTGCTCTTTTGGAGCGAGCTAACTTGAAGCTCCTGCTCCTGCAAGTCTGGGGAAGCGTTGTGTTACACAAGTCTTTGATGAAAGGGACTCAAATGTTTGCATGCCTGACGCTTTTGTGTCCTCAACCTCAAAGTCTTAGTTTTGCCGTGCAGAACCACAGCAGCACCAGAAGCCATGGCAGACCCGTGGCAGAGAGCCTATGACTTTGCCGTGGAAGTGGCGAGAAAAGCCGGGGCGGTAGGTCTTGAGTCATCGCAATGATAACAAAAGAGGGGAAATTGTGAAACGCTTGTGCAAGACAAACTGTGCCAACGCCGGTGTGCATGCAGGAAATTAGGAAAGCCGGCGAAAGCGAAATACGAGTGATGACCAAGAGCTCCACTGTGGACTTGGTCACCAAGACGGACGAGAGGGTGGAGAAAATCATCATCAACTCCCTGAAGGAGGAATTTGGAGAGGACACCTACGGGTGAGTCTTGTTGGTCCAGCTGTGTTGGGAGCGACTGACTGCTTCTCTGCAGGTTCATAGGCGAGGAGTCGGTGGCCAAAGGCATTCCCTGCATTCTGAGCGACAAACCCACCTGGATCATTGACCCGGTGGATGGAACCACCAACTTTGTCCACGGGTGAGAAGTAGCAGAACACTTTCATTCAGCTTGAAACAGGAAGTTGTATCCTGAAAGGCTGTGTTCATCTTGTGTCAATCGACATGTAGACCAAGGACTTGCATACCAGTTACAGATCCACTTCATAATACAACCGTCACTGCGTTTCCGTGCACTAAATTAGTCTGATTTCTAAAAGAGTTTTTTTTGTATTTTCAAGTGTCCATGTACCCTTTCTACTACGTACTATGTACTACTACTACGTACTGTAGTTGCACATGACGTGCTGCGTGCACCATGATCAATATCAAAGTGACTCACTCCATTGACAGTTGTGCATTTGGTCCAGCTGGCCAAGGATGTTTTTTCCGGTTTATTTGGGTAAGCCCTCCATTTTGTTGTGGTTTGCAGAGGGAGCTGACGGCAACAGACACCAGGGGGTTGTATGTAGCTCTAAGATGTATTATATAAATAGACCATATATATATAATAATCAAACAATACTAAATATACTAACTAAGGAAATAGTTAACTGGAGCGTTTTACCGTAAATGTGGAGGTGCGTGTTGAGAGGAGCGGTGCTGTCCGACAAGGGCAAGGCAGGCAGAGTTGTCCAGGGGCGGAAGCGGGGTCGAGAGGCAGGAGCGAGTCGTCGTAGTCCGGGGGCAAGCGAGGAGTCGAGAACCAGGAAACGCGAGGGAGGCAGGGAAGATCCGGGAGCACAAGACGCACAGCTTGACTCGGGGATGCACACAGGGAACTGCGGGGTGAAGGAGGACATGACAATCAACGCAGGGAAAGCACAGAGATCAGGACAGAGAGAGAGCATAAAGTGAGAGTTGCATCAAGCATCAGATGATCGCTTACTGAACACCAACGGAAGATTATATTTCGGCACCGGCATGGCAGGTTGTGCAGGCTTATGAAGGCAGCTCCTTCATTACAGGCAGGTGCGCTGATTGCCAGTGAATGATTGCAGCTGGCGGCTGCTGCAGGGCGGAGATGTGCCCGGCGCGTCTCTGGATGTGCGCGGCCGTGGGCGTGTCCCGAGGTGCGCCAAGCAGAGCGCAAGGATGAGCGCAAGGATGAGGCATTGGAATGTGCCCTGGCCGTGACACATTTATGTCATATAGCTCGTCTCCAAGTTCCACATTTAAAGCTTTGAGTCACTTTCACCTCACTCTCTGATTAAAATGACTAAAATAGGGTAAATATTGTACATATACATATTGTTATGAGGGTGTCTGTTACTACATTATATATATACTTGCAGTGTGTTTATATCGTACATATTACATATTTTTATGAAGGTGTCTGTTACTACATTATATATATACTTGCAGTGTATATATTGTACATATTACATACTGTTATGAAGGTGTCTGTTACTACATTATATATATATATATATATATATACTAGCAGTGTGTATATTGTACATATTACATATTGTTATGAACGTGTCTGTTACTACATTATATATATACTTGAAGTGTGTATATTGTACATATTAAATACTGTTATGAAGGTGTCTGTTACTACATTATATATATATATATATATATATATATATATATATATATATATATATATATACACTTGCAGTGTGTATATTGTACATATTGTTATGAAAGTGTCTGTTCCTACATTATATATATACTTGCAGTGTGTATATTGTACATATTAGCTACTGTTATGAAGGTGTCTGTTACTACATTATATATATATATATATATATATATATATATATATATATATATATATATATATTAACAGTGTGTATATTGTACATATTACATACTGTTATGAAGGTGTCTGTTACTACATTAAATATATATACTAGCAGTGTGTATATTGTACATATTACATACTGTTATGAAGGTGTCTGTTACTACATTATATATATATATATATACTTGCAGTGTGTATATTGTACATATTACATACTGTTATGAAGGTGTCTGTTACTACATTATACATATACTTACAGTGTGTATATTTTACATATTACATACTGTTATGAAAGTGTCTGTTCCTACATTGTTCACAGGTTCCCATTTGTGGCGGTTTCTATTGCCTTTGCAGTCAAAAAGAGGGTATGTACAGTGGTGACAGTAATAAAAGTACCAATGTTGTAGTTGGAGTTTAGTGTGGTGAAGCAACAATACTAACTAGTACCAATGTTTTAGTTGGAGTTTGGTGTGGTGTAACAACAATACCAACTAGTACCGATGTTCTAGTTGGAGTTCGGTGTGGTGTAACAATACTAACTAGTACCAATGTTGTAGTTGGAGTTTGGTGTGGTGTAGCAATACTACTAACTAGTACCAATGTTGTAGTTGGAGTTTGGTGTGGTGTAACAACAATACTAACTAGTGCCAATGTCATAGTTGGAGTTTGGTGTGGTGTAACAACAATACTAACTAGTACCAATGTTGTAGTTGGAGTTTGGTGTGGTGTAACAATAGTACCAATGTTGTAGTTGGAGTTTGGTGTGGTGTAACAACAATACTAACTAGAACCAATGTGGTAGTTGTAGTTTGGTGTGGTGTAACAACATTACTAACTAGTACAAATGTTGTAGTTGGAGTTTGGTGTGATGTAACAACAATACTAACTAGTACCAATGTTGATGTTCGAGTTTGGTGTGGTGTAGCAACAATACTAACTAGTACCAATGTCGTAGTTGGAGTTTGGTGTGGTGTAACAACAATACTAACTAGTACCAATGTCTTAGTTGGAGTTTGGTGTGGTGTAACAACAATACTAACTAGTACCAATGTTGTAGTTGGAGTTTGGTGTGGTGTAGCAACAATACTAACCAGTACCAATGTTGTAGTTTGGTGTAACAACAATACTAACTAGTACCAATGTTGTAGTTGGAGTTTGGTGTGGTGTAACAACAATACTAACCAGTACCAATGTTGTAGTTGGAGTTTGGTGTGGTGTAACAACCATACTAACTAGTACCAATGTTGTAGTTGGAGTGGTGTAACAACAATACTAACTAGTACCAATGTTGGAGTTAGAGTTTAGTGTGGTGTAACAACAATACTAACTAGTACCAATGTTGTAGTTGGAGTTTGGTGTGGTGTAACAACAATACTAACTAGTACCAATGTTGTAGTTGGAGTTTGGTGTGGTGTAACAACAATACTAACTAGTACCAATGTTGTAGTTGGAGTTTGGTGTGGTGTACAGCTGCTTGGAAGACAAGATGTACAAAGCCAGGAGAGGGAAAGGAGCTTTCTGTGACGAAGAGCGCATCCAAGTGTCTGACGTGAAAGGTAAATAAATGTCTGACGTGAAAGGTAAATGTCTGACGTGAAAGGTAAGTGCAAGTCTTCCTGCAGCACTAACTAACTACTAACTGTGCAAGATGGCTGTCATGGCAGATATTCACAAGTCCATCATCATCTCTGAACATGGGACAGACAGGAGCCCTGAGAAGGTCACCAAGATCTTCTCCACCATGCAGAGGATTCTCTGCATCCCAGTGCACGGGTATGTATATATGTACTGTATATACCTTCTGCTGCCCCCTATTGACAACACCCGCTAACTGCACACCAACAACCTAACCATTGCAGTTGTTAGCTTCTGGGTTAGGATTAGTCTACTTCTAGGTTAGGGTTAGTCTACTTCTGGGTCAGGGTTAGTCTACTTCTGAGTCAGGGTTAGTCTACTTCTGGGTTAGGGTTAGTCTACTTCTGGGTCAGGGTTAGTGTACTTCTGGGTTAGGGTTAGTCTACTTCTGGGTTGGGGTTAGTCTACTTCTGGGTTAGGGTTAGTCTACTTCTGGGTTAAGGTTAGTCTACTTCTGGGTTAGGGTTAGTCTAATTATGGGTTAAAGTTAGTTTAATTCTGTGTTAAGGTTAGTCTATTTCTGGGTTAGGGTTACTCTACTTCTGAGTCAGGGTTAGTCTACTGCTGGGTTAGGGTTAGTCTAATTCTGGGTCAGGGTCAGTCTACTTCTGGGTTAGGGTTAGTCTACTTTTGGGTTGGGGTTAGTCTACTTCTGGGTTAAGGTTAGTCTACTTCTGGGTTAAGGTTAGTCTACTTCTGGGTTAGGGTTAGTCTAATTATGGGTTAAAGTTAGTTTAATTCTGTGTTAAGGTTAGTCTATTTCTGGGTTAGCATTAGTTTACTTCTGGGTTACGGTTAGTCTACTTCTGGGTTGAGGTTAGTCTACTTCTGGGTCAGGGTTAGTCTACTTCTGGGTCAGGGTTAGTCTACTTCTGGGTTAAGGTTAGTCTATTTCTGGGTTAAGGTTAGTCTACTTCTGGGTTAGGGTTAGTCTACTTAGGGGTTAGGATTAGTTTACTTCTGGGTTGGGGTTAGTCTACTTCTGGGTTAAGGTTAGTCTACTTCTGGGTTGGGGTTAGTCTACTTCTGGGTTAGGGTTAGTCTACTTCTGGGTTGGGGTTAGTCTACTTCTGGGTTAAGGTTAGTCTACTTCTAGGTTAGGGTCAGTCTACTTCTGGGTAAAGGTTAGTCTACTTCTGGGTTAAGGTTAGTCTACTTCTGGGTTGGGGTTAGTCTACTTCTGGGTTAAGGTTAGTCTACTTCTGGGTTGGGGTTAGTCTACTTCTGGGTTGGGGTTAGTCTACTTCTGGGTTAGGGTTAGTCTAATCAATCAATCAATCAATCAACGTTTACTTATATAGCCCTAAATCACAAGTGTCTCAAAGGGCTGCACAAGCCACAACGACATCCTCGGCTCAGATCCCACATCAGAGCAAGAAAAAACTCAACCCAATGAGATAACAATGAGAAACCTTGGAGGGGACCGCAGATGTGGGGATCCCCTCCGGGCGACCGGTGCAATGGACGTCAAGTGGATCTAGCATAATATTGTGAGAGTCCAGTCCATAGTGGATCTAACATAAGAGTGAGAGTCCAGTCCATAGTGGGGCCAGCAGGAGATCATCTTGAGCGGAGACAGGTCAGCAGCGCAGAGACGTCCCCAACTGATGCACAGATGAGCGGTCCACCCTGGGTCCCGACTTTGGACAGCTAGCGCCTCATCTGTGGTCACCGAATCTGTGCCCCCCCCTTCACGAAGGAGAGGGGGGCAGAGCAGAAAAGAAAAGAAATGGCTGATCAACTGGTCTAAAAGGGGGGTTTAGTTAAAGGCCTACTGAAACCCGCTACTACCGACCACGCAGTCTGATTATATATCAATGATGAAATCTTAACATTGCAACACATGCCAATACGGCCGGGTTAGCTTACTAAAGTGCAATTTTAAATTTTGCGCTAAATATCCTGCTGAAAACGTCTCGGTATGATGACGTCTGCGCGTGACGTCACGGATTGTAGCGGACATTTTGGGACAGCATGGTGGCCAGCTATTAAGTCGTCTGTTTTCATCGCAAAATTCCACAGTATTCTGGACATCTGTGTTGGTGAATCTTGTGCAATTTGTTCAATGAACAATGGAGACAGCAAAGAAGAAAGCTGTAGGTGGGAAGCGGTGTATTGCGGCAGGTGTTGTGCTGGATAACGCACCCCCACCGTAGAATGCACCCCCTGACTGTTGTGCCGGATAACACAGCCGGTGTTTCATTGTTTACATTCCCGGAAGATGACAGTCAAGCTTTACCATTGGCCTGTGGAGAACTGGGACAACAGAGACTCTTACCAGGAGGACTTTGAGTTGGATACGCAGACACGGTACCGTGAGTATGCATGCAGCTGCGGCTTCCAAACATTTGATCGCTTGCCCGTACGTGCGTGCCGCTATGTGCATGTCACGTACAAAACTTTGGGGACTTTGGGGAAATATATGTGCTGTATGAACTTTGGGGAGGTGAACGGTACTTTGGGCTGTGGGATTGAGTGTGTTGTGCAGGTGTTTGAGTTGTATTGGCGGGTTATATGGACGGGAGGGGGGAGGTGTTTGTTATGCGGGATTAATTTGTGGCATATTAAATATAAACCTGGTTGTGTTGTGGCTAATAGAGTATATATATGTCTTGTGTTTATTTACTGTTTTAGTCATTCCCAGCTGAATATCAGGTCCCACCCGCCTCTCACAGCATCTTCCCTATCTGAATCGCTCCCACTGCCCTCTAGTCCTTCACTCTCACTTTCCTCATCCACAAATCTTTCATCCTCGCTCAAATTAATGGGGAAATCGTCACTTTCTCGGTCCGAATCGCTCTCGATGCAGGTGGCCATGATTGTAAACAATGTGCAGATGTGAGGAGCTCCACAACCTGTGACGTCACACTACTCGTCTGTTACTTCCGGTACAGGCAAGGCTTTTTTATCAGCGACCAAAAGTTGCGAACTTTATCGTCGATGTTCTCTACTAAATCCTTTCAGCAAAAATATGGCAATATCGCGAAATGATCAAGTATGACACATAGAATGGACCTGCTATCCCTGTTTAAATAAGAAAATCGCATTTCAGTTGGCCTTTAAAGGCTAGAGTATACAAATGAGTTTTAAGATGGAACTTAAATGCTTCTACTGAGGTAGCATCTCTAACTGTTACCGGGAGGGCATTCCAAAGTACTGGAGCCCGAATAGAAAACGCTCTATAGCCCGCAGATTTTTTTTGGGCTCTGGGAATCACTAATAAGCCGGAGTTCTTTGAACGCAGATTTCTTGCCGGGACATATGGTACAATACAATCAGCAAGATAGATAGGATGGAGCTAGACCATGTAGTATTTTATACCAAAGTAGTAAAACCTTAAAGTCATATCTTAAGTGCACAGGAAGCCAGTGCATGGGGGGCCAGTATCTTTTTTTGTACAAAAGGCGCACCGGATTACAAGATGCATTAAAGGAGTCATATTATTATGATTATTTTCTAAATGTAAAATACTTCCTTGTGGTCTACATAACATGTAATGGTGGTTCTTTGGTCAAAATGTTGCATAGATGATGTTTTACACATCATCTTCAAGTCACTTTCTGACAGTGTCTTCAGGATGCGCCGTTTTGTGGACGGTCTTATTTAAGTGCCTCCACTTCGACAGCGTTTTCTCCCCGTCATCTTTGTTGTAGCGGTGTAGCGTGCAAGGACGGGTGTGGAAGAAGTGTCAAAAGATAGAGCTAACTGTTATAATGACATTCATACTTTACTTCAATCAATAAAGGAGCAGCATCTCCTCATCCGTGGTTCATTAGTGCAACAACAACACCCGAAATGTGTCCCGTGAAAAACCTTAACCCAGAACTAAAGTTCCTTGGGTGAATAATGTAAACTCACTATACCGGTATGTTTTAGTGCTTTCATGGAGAGTTTACTGACAGATATAAGTAAGAACTTTACACTACTTTATATTAGAAATGGCAACAGTGGAGGATGAATGTCACATAACAAGAAGACAGAGAAAAAGAAGAAGCTTATCGACTACGGTGTCGGCACAGACTACAAAGGCGGACGCGCGCACATTTTCAGCACTTATACAGATCCCAAATACACATCATCAGGTACCAGAAGGTAAGAAAAGTTGGTTTTGCATAATATTGCGAAAAAAAACACCAGATAATATGTCTTACTTTATACACACACCATAATAATACTCCTATGTAGCAGCACAGTACGTCTGACTATGGTAGTCATAATGCTCCGACAATCCATCAAGCGGTGCGGCTTCATAGCTTACCAAAGTCCTACTAAAACATTTTGACAGAAATTTTTGAGCGCTGTGTGTAATGTTCTATATTTTCAATGGAACTTATAAAATGTTGGTGTTGTTTACTTGAGTCATATTGCAGTCTACATGTATCTCTTATGTGTGACTGGCATCACATTGCAGTCTACACGTATCTCTTGTGTGACTGCCATCATATTGCAGTCTACACGTATCTCTTATGTGTGACTGCCATCAAATTGCAGTCTACACGTATTTCTTATGTGTGACTGTCATCACATTGCAGTCTCACGTATCTCTTATGTGTGACTGCCATCATATTGCAGTCTACACGTATTTCTTATGTGTGACTGCCATCACATTGTAGTCGACACGTATCTCTTATGTGTGACTGCCATCATATTGCAGTATACACGTATTTCTTATGTGTGACTGCCATCATATTGCAGTCTACACATATCTCTTATGTGTGACTGCCATCACATTGCAGTCTACACGTATCTCTTATGTGTGACTGCCATCATATTGCAGTCTACACATATCTCTTATGTGTGCCTGCCATCACATTGCAGTCTACATGTATCTCTTATGTGTGACTGCCATCATATTGCGGTATACACGTATCTCTTATGTGTGACTGCCATCACATTGCAGTCTACACGTATCTCTTATGTGTGACTGCCATCATATTGCAGTCTACACGTATCTCTTATGTGTGACTGCCATCACATTGCAGTCTACACGTATCTCTTATGTGTGACTGCCATCACATTGCAGTCTACACGTATTTCTTATGTGTGACTGCCATCACATTGCAGTCTACATGTATCTCTTATGTGTGACTGCCATCATATTGCAGTATACACATATCTCTTATGTGGGACTGCCATCATAGTGCAGTCTACACGTACCTCCTATGTGTGACTGCCATCTACTGGTCACACTTATCATTAAACCCTGTACCAAATAAAATAGCTTGGAGGTCGGTAAGCACATCCAGAATTATTCTGCACATTAGGCGCACCGGGTTATAAAGGTGCACTGTCCAGATTTTAAGTGCGCCTTATAGTCCGAAAAATATGGTAATTAGGAGTCTTTGTTTCTTTACTTACTACTAAAGGACAAGTTGTCTAGTATGTTCAACATTTTATTTAACAACTAAATTGCAATAATAAACATACTTTTAATGTATTACTTAAAGGCCTACTGAAATGAATTTTTTTTTTATTTAAACGGGGATAGCAGATCCATTCTATGTGTCGTACTTGATCATTTCGCGATATTGCCATATTTTTGCTGAAAGGGTTTAGTAGAGAACATCGACGATGAAGTTCGCAACTTTTGGTCTCTGATTAAAAAAGCCTTGCCTGTACCGGAAGTAGCATGACGTCACAAGTTGAACGTCTCCTCACATTTCCCCATTGTTTACACCAGCAGCGAGAGCGATTCGGACTGAGAAAGCGACGATTACCCCATTAATTTGAGCCAGGATGAAAGATTCGTGGATGAAAAACGTGAGAGTGAAGGACGTATCTTTTTTCGCTCTGACCGTACCTTAGGTACAAGGGCTCATTGGATTCCACACTCTCTCCTTTTTCTATTGTGGATCACGGATTTGTATTTTAAACCACCTCGGATACTATATCCTCTTGAAAATGAGAGTCAAGAACGCGAAATGGACATTCACAGTGACTTTTATCTCCACGACAATACATCGGTGAAGCACTTTAGCTACGGAGCTAACGTGATAGCATCGGGCTTAACTGCATAGAAACAAAATAAATAAACCCCTGACTGGAAGGATAGACAAAAAATCAACAATACTATTAAACCATGGACCTGTAACTACACGGTTAATGCTTTCTAGCCTGGCAAAGCTTAACAATGCTGTTGCTAACATTGAAGCTAACTTAGCTATGGACCTGGACAGAGCTATGCTAAAAACATTAGCTCTCCACCTACGCCAGCTCTCATCTGCTCATCAACACCGAAGCTCACCTGCGTTCCAGCGATCGACGGAGCGATGAAGGACTTCACCCGATCATCGATGTGGTCGGCGGCTAGCGTCGGATAGCGCGTCTGCTATCCAAGTCAAAGTCCTCCTGGTTGTGTTGCTGTAGCCAGACGCTAATACACCGATCGCATCTACAGGTTTGTTCTTTGCAGTCTCCATTGTTCATTAAACAAATTGCAAAAGATTCACCAACACAGATGTCCAGAATACTGTGGAATTTAGCGATGAAAAAAGCCGATTTAAGCTGGCGACCGACCTATTCGGATTCAACTATTGACGTCACGTGCATACGTCATCATACATAGACGTTTTCAACCGGAAGTTTCCCGGGAAATTTAAAATTGCACATTCTATAAGTTAACCCGGCCGTATTGGCATGTGTTGCAATGTTAAGATTTCATCATTGATATATAAACTATCAGACTGCGTGGTCGGTAGTAGTGGGTTTCAGTAGGTCTTTAACATTTTTAGTTCGAATAAAGCAAATAATGACATTTTATTGTGGTCCCCGTGATACATAACATTATGTAAATACATGTTGGTAATAAAATGTACTGTAGTATTGTGACACAGGACTGTATGTCACATGATGATCACATGGACTAAAACAACAACCATCTGCAGGATGTTCTGCACACACACACACACACACACACACACACACACACACACACACACACACACACACACACACACACACACACACACACACACACACACACACACGCACACATTCTTGTATTTGTTACCTTCTTGAGACCTGAGAAAAATGCCTACCTCTTTAGGACCACCCTTTCTAGATATATAAAGATGTGTATTTACAACATTAATAATATATACATACTATGCACATATAAAAAAAGGTAAGCTTTTATTTTTTTATTTTATTTTTTGTTTGTAATTGTTTTTTAATCTATATTATGTACTTCAAGTTATTACAGTATGTCTCGATATACATATTAATTTTTTTTTTTTTAAGTAACTTTGGTCAAAGGGGCGCATTTGAATGTCTTACACGCACTTGTTATTACATGTGTTCACCAGATCAGATGGGGAGCACTTCACATTTTTACACACACTTGTTATTTCTGTGTCCTGGGTATGATATTAAACTGCATCCAACCTGGAGAGGGACGGGCGCCACCAGGTTTAAATTGCCCAAGACACACCACATGATGACAACTACTGCTTTACCCATACCGGCTCGGTCGTCGCCCAGGTCAACAAGGACCGCGCCTACCGTTGGCCACCAGGACGGAGGTGGAAAATTTACTACTGGGAAACTCTGCAGATTCCGCACTAGAGACAATTTAGTTGTGGGAACCTGGAATGTAAGGACACTAACTGCTGATGGGAAACTCGAAGAGCTAGCCCAAGAAATGGATTAATACCACTGGAATATCTTAGGCATCAGCGAGCTACGCTGGAAAGGATTCGGTGAAACATTAACCGACGTAGGCCACAAGCTCTACTTCAGTGGCAAGGAAGACAAACACCAGTATGGTGTTGGTTTCCTTGTTCACAAAGACATTACAGACACTGTCATGGGCTGCCGGCCAGTCTCAAGCAGACTCATTACCATTCAATTGAGAGCAACTCCATTTAACATCACCATCATTCAGGCCTATGCCCCAACATCCATGTATGAGGACAGTGAGGTGGAGGATTTGTACGATGAAACTGCATCCAACCTGGAGAGGGACGGGCGCCACCAGGTTTAAATTGCCCAAGACACACCACATGATGACAACTACTGCTTTACCCATACCGGCTCGGTCGTCGCCCAGGTCAACAAGGACCGCGCCTACCGTTGGCCACCAGGACGGAGGTGGAAAATTTACTACTGGGAAACTCTGCAGATTCCGCACTAGAGACAATTTAGTTGTGGGAACCTGGAATGTAAGGACACTAACTGCTGATGGGAAACTCGAAGAGCTAGCCCAAGAAATGGATTAATACCACTGGAATATCTTAGGCATCAGCGAGCTACGCTGGAAAGGATTCGGTGAAACATTAACCGACGTAGGCCACAAGCTCTACTTCAGTGGCAAGGAAGACAAACACCAGTATGGTGTTGGTTTCCTTGTTCACAAAGACATTACAGACACTGTCATGGGCTGCCGGCCAGTCTCAAGCAGACTCATTACCATTCAATTGAGAGCAACTCCATTTAACATCACCATCATTCAGGCCTATGCCCCAACATCCATGTATGAGGACAGTGAGGTGGAGGATTTGTACTATGAAGTACAAGCAGTCCTAGATAAAACTCCAAAGAAGGACATCCTTATTGTACAAGGAGACTGGAATGCAAAGGTTGGAGAGGACGATTACAACTGGAAAGACACATGTCGTACATACAGCAACAGCGAGACCAACGATAGAGGCCTAAGGCCTTTTGAATTTGCCAGGTACAACAATCTGTTGCTGGTGAACACACTCTGCCTCTAGACGATGGACCTGGCACAGCCCCGGTGGAGAGTACCACAACCAGATCGATTACATCATGGTCAAGAAGCGCTTTCGCTCAAGCGTCAATACTGGCAGGACGTGCAGCTTTCCAAAAGCAGACATTGGGAGTGACCATGACCTCGTCCTGATGTCCCTTCGCCTTCGCTTCAAGAAGATCAAAAGCTCTAAGTGCATTAGAATGAAGTTCGATCTGGATAAACTGCGAGACCCTGAGGTGGCAGAAGTCTTCAAGACAAGGATAGGAGGGAGGTTTGCACCACTGCTCATCTTAGGTGCAAAATAAATTTATGTCAATAGCATGACCACTACGTTAAACAAAGTCGTAACCGAAACAGCCACTGAGATCCTTGGCAAACTCCGTCCAAAGAAGAAACCTTGGGTCACTAATGAACTGCTAGACTTGTGTGACAAGTGGAGAGCCCTAAAGAAGAGTAAGAACTCACTTGAAGGATCTGATGCTTATAGAGTCGTCAATAAGAGCACCAAGAAAGGCATGCAGTCAGCAAAACAGAACTGGATTGAAGGAAAGTGCCAAGAAATAGAGAACAGCCAGAATGCCAACAACAACACCAAGAAGGCATATCAAACTGTTAAGGAGCTAACAAGAGCAAAACAAACCAGTCTCTGCAATCCAGAGCAAGACAGGCGAATGCCTAGCGGAAGAGAAGATCCTAGACAGGTGAACAGAATACTGCTCTGAGCTCTACAACCACACGGTAAGCGGAGATCCAACAATCCTGACATGTCCTCAATCCAAAGAGGATGAAGATACACTCCCCATCCTCCGTGAAGAAGTTGAGGCAGCAATCTGAGCACTGAAAAAAGGAAAAGCAGCCGGAGTGGACAACATCCCAGCTGAGCTTGTACAAGCAGGGGGAGAAGCCTTGATCGACACCCTCACCATCCTGTGCAACAAAATCTGGCAGAGTGGTGAGTGGCCTACATCATGGACCTAGTCACTTATCATCACACTTCCGAAAAAAGGCAATCTCCAACTGTGCCAAAACTACCGCACCATCAGTCTTATTAGCCATCCCAGCAAAGTCCTACTGAAAATAACACTAAATAGGTTACAACCCCAAGCTGAACTGATCATAGCTGAAGAACAGGCTGGATTTAGGGCAGGGCGGAGCACCACAGAACAGATTTTCAACTTGAGAATCATTTGTGAGAGACACCTGCAGCATCAACAACACCTTTACCATGTGTTTGTAGACTTTGAGAAAGCCTTTGACCAGGTATGGCATGCTGCACTGTGGGCAACCATGAGGAAATATAACATCAGTCCTAACCTTGTCAGAGTCATTCAACGTCTGTACAATAAAGCTACCAGCGCAGTTCTCTACAACGGCGCTATCGGAGACTGGTTCAGGACAACAATTGGAGTGCGCCAAGAATGCCTTCTCTCTCCCATTCTCTTCAACATCTTTCTGGAGCGTATCATGATGGATGCCCTGGCAGATCATGAAGGAACTGTCAGCATTGGAGGCAGACCAATCACCAACCTCTGTTTTGCAGATGATATCGATGGGCTAGCTGGAAAAGAAAGAGAACTTGCCAGTCTAGTTGAAAGGCTTGATACCATCTCCCGAGTCTATGGAATGGAAATCCATGCTGAAAAAAACAAAAATGATGACCAACAACAACAATGGCATCCGCTCAGACATCAAAGTCAATGGAAAGGCACTGGACACGGTGTCAAGCTTCAAGTACCTCAGTGCAATCGTGTCCGATGAAGGATCCAAACGGGAAGTCCTTGCCAGAAGTGCTCAAACAACTGCTGCCCTGGCAAAACTCAAGCCCATATGGAAAGATACAAACACAAGTCTGACATCAAAGGTGAGATTACAGCGCTCACTTGTAATGTTGATCTTCTTTTACGCCTGTCAAAGACGGACCCTTACAGCAGAGCTGCAGAAGAGAATTCAGAACATGGAGATGAGATGCTACAGAAGACTTGTGGGTATCTCCTACACCCAACATGTCACAAACAAAGAAGTCCGGCAAAAGATCAGCCAAGCCATCGGCCCACATGATGACCTGCTCACCACGGTCATAAAGCGGAAACTGAGGTGGTACGGACACATCACCAGATCCTCAGGCCTTGCAAAAACCATCCTGCAAGGCACCGTACAAGGTGGCAGGAGACGAGGGAGACAAAAGAAAAGATGGGAAGATAACATCGGAGAATGGACCTGAAACTCACTGAGGCAATGAGAGCTGCTGAGGACAGAGAGGGATGAAGAGAGCTGGTCAACAGATCGTCTGTGGTGCCCCAACGACCCTCCGGGGTTATGGGATAGGTTAGGTTAGGGGGTTAGGGGTTATTTCATATGTT
Organism: Nerophis lumbriciformis; assembly: GCF_033978685.3. Taxonomy (NCBI): domain Eukaryota; kingdom Metazoa; phylum Chordata; class Actinopteri; order Syngnathiformes; family Syngnathidae; genus Nerophis; species Nerophis lumbriciformis. Next base: position 17,126,845 of record NC_084571.2, on the reverse strand, counting down.
GACCAGAGGGGGAGCACTTCACATTTTTACACACACTTGTTATTGTATATGTTGACCAGAGGGGGAGCACTTTTAAAAGCGACACACAGTCAATGTGAAAAATCCCTCTTTTTTGGGACCACCCTCATTTTGATAGATGTCACCACCAGGGGTGCTAATGAGATCTCTATTTTTTGTTTTTTGTAATGTGCTTAAGGCTGATGACAAATGAGTCAAAGACCACAGATGGCCCCTGTGCCGCACTTTAAACAACCCAGCTGTAGAAGCTAACTGTTATTGGTCACTATAGTTTTAGCAGCGTAGTGTATTTGTTCACCCTATGGTCACATATGGGTTGTCTTACGTCAGCACTGGAAGTCGTAAAATCAGCTGTTCACCTGGTGGTTTTTTCGGGGATGAATAGGGAAGTCCTTCTTTAGCTTGTTTTATCATATACTGCTGCCTTTGAAATTGTCAATGTTTACTTTTGTATGCACATTAAATCAACCAAAAATCCTGGCTTTGGAGCAATGTTCACAGACTCTAGTCTTTGGCTCTCTATATGATTTATGTCCTAACTTGTTCACCGGTCCTCATATGGAAGCTACTTTTCTTTGTTGATGTCTCAAGAAGGGCAGAAATACAAGAACACACACACACACACACATACACGCACACAAAATCAAAGTTAATCCTAAACCTAATCTGGTCTACAATTCAATAATATCAACAAAAAATCACAATGGTGACAATTCTCCAGATAATAAAACTGTCACCATGGAAATAGTCCAACTTCGTCCAAGTCTCATTGGTGCCCCTAGTGGTGGGACCATGTCAGCGTACCTAACCTTGTACTTTGTTATTGCCTTCAAACAGTCAAGTTGTACTTCCTGGTGTACTCACAGGCTGCGTGGGTCGGGTACTGCTGCCACCAACATGTGCCTGGTGGCCTGCGGGGCGGTGGAGGCCTTCTTTGAGATCGGGATCCACTGCTGGGACATCGCGGCGGGAGCGGTGATCGTGACGGAGGCGGGAGGAATGCTGCTGGATGTGGACGGTGCGTGGGCATCATAAAGACCTAAGTCACAGCATGACATTTATTTTGAAAAACTTCCTGTGTGCAATACCTAGGAGGGCCATTCGATCTGATGTCCCGGAGGATGGTGTCGGCCAACAACGAGGTCATCGCTAACCGAATCATCAAGGAAATCGAGATATTCCCCGCGGAGAGGGACGACGCGGTGATCAAGAAATGAGAAGCACTCAAATGGCTTTCTCTGCTTCATGCAAATAAAATGACCACTTTTGACATCTTCACCTGCACCTTTGATTCTTGACTGAAGTGAAAGTTCAAAAAGAGAAACGTGTTTTTTGTCTACGGTTTACTTTCTTATGTCAGACAAGAACAACTTGTTTTCATGCATTTAAATTGGAAATAAACTTTAGCCAAAGTTAGTTGCTCTGTTCCGCTTATAAAGTGCTTTAAAAAACGTTCATATACACACTAAGTATATATGTAATGTAGTAACATTCATAATAACATGTAATATATACATGATGTAAGTATATATGTAATGTAGTATCATTCATAATAACATGTAATATATACATGATGTAAGTATATATGTCATGTAGTAACATTCATAATAACATGTAATATATACATGATGTAAGTATATATGTAATGTAGCAACATTCATAATAACATGTATTATATACATGATGTAAGTATTGTTATGTTTGACAGAGGGAGTTGACGGCACAGACACCAGGGGACAGTAAAGTTCTATGATTTATTATATATATAGCCAATATATATATAATAATAATAATAAACAATACTAACTAAAACTATAGAATGGTGTGTGTGACAAAACCCAAGAGTGTGTGTGTGTGAGGCTATGTGTATGGTTAGCTGAAGTGTGTGTTACCAAGTGTTGAGTAGAGCGAGAGGAGGGACAAAGCAGGAGGTCAGTCCGTGAACAGACAAGCAGTCGAGGGCAGGAGAGAAACGACAAGGTCCGTGTCCAGGCGAGGGTCGAGGATCGAGGAAGGCAGTCCAAATCCAGAGGGGAACGACAGGAGATCACAACGGGTAAAACTCGGGAAAGCACTATGGGAGGACAACAAGGACATCAGACACGGAGGGAAACGCAGAGAGAAAAAGAGAGCATAAAGCTTGTGTCGGCTTATGGTACACAATAGAGAACTAAGTTCCCGCAAATATCCTTGGGTCCTCTGGTCCTTATAACGCTCGCCCTCATCAGTCCCAGGTGTGCAGATTACTGATCGCCCACAGCCTTGCCAGCATGTGGGCGTGACGCAGCCAGCGCGAGCAGGGGCGTGTCTTGGCGCGCTGCCAGCGGAGGTGCTGGCAGACACAGCTGCCAGGGAAAAGCAGGTCGAGCCCGTGCCGTGACAAGTATATATGTCATGTAGTAAAATTCATAATAACATGTAATATATACATGATGTAAATATACATGTCATGTAGTAACATTCATAATAACATGTAATATATACCTGATGTAAGTATATATGTAATGTAGTATCATTCATAATATGTAATATATACCTGATGTAAGTATATATGTAATGTAGTAACATTCATAATAACATGTAATATATACCTGATGTAAGTATATATGTAATGTAGTAACATTCATAATAACATGTAATATATACATGATGTAAGTATATATGTAATGTAGTAACATTCATAATAACATGTAATATATACATGATGTAAGTATATATGTCATGTAGTAACATTCATAATAACATGTAATATATACATGATGTAAGTATATATGTCATGTATTAACATTCATAATATGTAATATATACATGATGTAAGTATATATGTAATGTAGTAACATTCATAATAACATGTAATATATACATGATGTAAGACTTACATCATGTATATATTACATGTTATTATGAATGTTACTACATGTTACTTCATAAGAACATGTAATATATACATGATGTAAGACTTACATCATGTATATATTACATGTTATTATGAATGTTACTACATTACATATATACTTACATCATGTAAGACTTACATCATGTATATATTACATGTTATTATGAATGTTACTACATTACATATATACTTACATCATGTATATATTACATGTTCTTATGAATGTTACTACATGACATATATACTTACAATGTAAGTATATATGTCATGTTACTACACGACATATATACTTTCTGTCACAGTTCAATTAAAAGTAGAACAGAGGAACCCAAGGATGCAGATGGAATGTGAGTAAATAGTTCTTTACTAAACCAAAAGGCACTCACAACAAAAATCCAAAAATAGAATGTAACAAAAAGCGACGGTGCGAAAAAGAGCACCGTGACAAAAAGAACAAAAGCTAATATACAAAGCTAACTAAAACTTGGGTCGGAGTTGCAAGACGTGCAAACTAACATACTACATACCAATCTGGATGGCACTGGAAATAGCCAAGAAGGTAAGAAGCATAAATACAAGGAGCATAGGAATCTTCATACAACAGGAGTCGAGGAGTGGAATTGCCGAGTGCCATCCAGCTGAAGAGGTGCTGCTTAAATAGTGTGAGGCTGATTGGACACAGCTGTGCACGTCTCACAACTCCGCCCACAGGAAAACACAGGAACTCTGGGAAGAAGACAAACAATAAGAACCAGGTCTGCTGCACCAACAAAGGCAAACTGAACACAAACCACAAGATGGCAGCAGGCGGTGACAGTATTCCCCCCCCCCTAATCAACGGACGCCACCTGGCGGACCTCCTGGCTTACCGGGAAATCTATGATAGAAATCAGAAATTAGTGATTTATCAATAATAAGGGAACGTGAAATCCAAGAACGATCCTCTGGCGGGTAACCCTTCCAGTCGATCAGAAATTGCACTCCCCTGCCCCGCTTCCTGGCGTCCAAAATGGTGTTGACAGTATAGGCTGGATGACCCTCCACCTGCTGAGGAGCTGGGGGAGACACTGGTGGAGGGCTAAGGTCGCTCGACTCAACGGGCTTTAGGCGGGAGACATGGTAGACCGGATAAGACTTAAAAGACTTGGGTACCTTGAGTCGAGCTGTGACGGGAGTGATCATCTGCTTCACCTCGTATGGTCCGATGAACCTAGGTGCCAGTTTCTTAGACTCTCCTGGCAGTGTAATGTCTTTAGATGATAACCAAACCTTCTGGCCGGGTTTGTAGTCGGGAGATGGTCTGCGATGGCGATTTGCCATGATCTGGTTCCGACTGGCCGTGCGAGACAAGGCGGCACGGGTATCACGCCACACGGTGCAGGAAGGTAGTCACGGAGGGAACTGTGGACTCGACCTCTTGAGAGGAGAAGATGGGAGGTTGGAAACCATGCACCACATGAAAAGGAGACAGGCCAGTAGATGAACAGATGAGGGTATTACGGGCATACTCCACCCATGGGAGATAGGTGGACCACAGTGATGGATGCTGGTGACAAACACATCTCAGAGCCGCCCCTAAGTCCTGGTTGGCTCTTTCCGACTGTCCATTAGATTGTGGGTGGTACCCTGATGACATGCTGACAGTGGCCCCTAACAAGTTGCAGAAGGATCTCCATGTAGCGGATGAAAACTGAGGACCTCTGTCTGACACCACATCCATGGGGATCCCGTGAAGTCGAACCACATGGGTGACCAGAAGCTTGGCGGTCTCCAGGGAAGAGGGAAGTCTGCGAAGGGGGACAAAGTGTGTGAATTTAGAGAATCTGTCTACTATAGTGAGGATGACAGAAAAGCCCCTGGAGATGGGTAGACCTGTGACAAAGTCCAGAGCGATGTGTGACCATGGACGGGAGGGGATGGGAAGGGGCTGCAGCAACCCCGCAGGAGCTTGATGGGAAGCCTTGCTCCTGGCGCAAACAGGGCATGCAGCCACACACTTCTTAGTGTCGGTGTGAATAGTAGGCCACCAGAACCGCTGTGTGAGCAGGAACTCCGTGCGTCTGGCACCTGCATGGCAGGCAATCTTGGAGGTGTGAGCCCACGACAAGCCCTCTGCACGTAGAGTTCTTGGCACAAAAAGGCGGCCAGGAGGACATCCAGCAGGTGATGGGGAGTCCTTGATAGCCTCTGACACACGTCTCTCTACCTCCCACTGTACTGCGCCAAGGATCCGGGACTGAGGAAGGATAGTCTCTGGGGGAGTGTCTTTTGTAGGAGGAGAGAACATCCTAGACAAGGCATCAGGCCTTCCATTGAGTGAGCCAGGGCGAAAAGTGATACAGAAGTCGAACCTTGTGAGGAAGAGGGACCACCGGGCCTGTCGGGGATTGAGATGCTGGGCAGAGCGGAGGTAGACTAGGTTCCGATGATCCGTGTAAATGATGAAGGGGTGTTTGGCACCCTCCAGCCAGTGCCTCCATTCTTGAAGGGCGAGGATCACTGCCAGAAGCTCTCGGTTCCCGATATCATAGTTCCTCTCCGCAGGGGAAAGGCGTTTGGAGAAGAAGGCGCAGGGGTGCAATTTCTGATCGGAACTGGAATGCTGGGACAAAACAGCCCCTACCCCGGTGTCCGATGCGTCCACCTCCACAAAAAAGGGGAGATCAGGATTAGCGTGGATTAACACAGGAGCGGAGGTAAAAAGGCATTTAAGGCGTCGAAAAGCGTGGTCAGCCTCCGAAGACCACACAAAAGGAACCTTAGCGGACGTTAATTTATTTAACGATTGAGCTACTTTACTGAAGTCCCTAATAAAACGCCGGTAAAAATTAGCAAACCCCAAAAACCTCTGCAGCAGCTTCCTGGAGGACGGTGTTGGCCAATCTGCAACCGCTTGGATTGGGTCTGGCTTAACCTGCCCCCTCTCAACAATCAATCCCAAAAACGACACTGTGGGCGAATGAAAAGTGCACTTTTGGGGCTTGACAAATAAACGGTTCTCCAAAAGTCTCTGTAAGACCAAACGGACATGCTGATGGTGTAATTCAATGGAGCGTGAAAAAATAAGTATGTCACCCAAGTAGACTACCACAAAACGGCCTATCATGTCACAGAGTACATCATTAATTAAACATTGAAAAACACCAGGAGCATTTGTGAGGCCGAATGGCATGACGCAATATTCAAAGTGGCCAAGCGGTGTGTTAAAAGCAGTCTTCCATTCATCACCTTCACGAATGCGCACGAGGTGATACGCATTACGTAGGTCCAATTTCTTAAATACTACCGCCCCATGCAGGGGAGCAAATGAAGATTCTAGCAGTGGAAGAGGGTATTTATTCTTGATAGTAATCTTGTTAAGGGCTCGGTAGTCTATACATGGTCGCAACCCACCATCCTTCTTCTTAACAAAGAAAAACCCTGCCGCCACCGGAGCGGAGGAGGGACGAATGTGTCCGGCGGTGAGAGATGAGGAGATGTATTCCTCCATTGCCTGCTGTTCGGGGCGCAAAATATTATACAGCCGCGAAGAAGGTAGTGGAGACCCTGGAAGGAGGTCAATGGCACAGTCATACGGGCGGTGGGGGGGTAGCGACGTAGCCTGGTCTTTACAAAAAACATCACTAAGGGAGTGATATTCGTCAGGAATCAGTGAAAGATCAGGGGGCTGAAGACTGGGAAGAATGACAGGTTTAGTGGGAGACGAAGCGGAACGCAAACAGTGACTATGACAGAAAATACTCCAATTAGTAATCTTAGGTGTGGTCCAGTCTATACTGGGACTGTGACGTCGCAACCATGGAAGTCCAAGAACTACGGGTGCTGAACGAGAAGGCATTATCAGAAAATTAATCTCCTCACGGTGATTACCAGAAGTAAGGAGGGATATGGCATGTGTCTGATGAGTAATATTAGCCAAGTGGCGCCCGTCAAGTGAGCTAACATTCTTAATACGTTCAATACACACAGAAGGAATATTTAAAGACTCCACAAGCCCACTGTCAATAATGTTCTCATCAGCCCCTGAGTCAATTAGTGCCTTAATAGGGCAAGAACCCCCCACCCATGACAGAGTACCTGTCAGGTGCAAACACTGTTGACATCTACTAATCAGACAAGAAGCAAGGAATGAATCAGAGACGGAGTTCAATTTAGCTCATGAGGAGACACGTGTTTTGGGCTGTACTCTAGTTACAGATCCAAACTACGTTCTAAAGAAAAGCCCGTGTGCCTCCTCCATTTATTAGGAAAATGGCCCTATTACATCACGGTGACTGAGGGAAGGGGGTAATCTCGACAACTCCAGTAAGACACAATATATGATAATACAAAAATGCAAATATGTTGACACTTGGTGATATCGCCCAGTCTCTTCTCTGCTTTGTCTGGTCTTGGAACCAAATATTCGGCCTTGGCTGCCAGCAGGCCGAGTCTGCACACAACACTGATAACGAGGCTAGCAATCTTTTGGATTGCTAGCTCTGCACAAATTGACAATACTTTATAGTATGGCCCTTAAGCATAAAGTTATGATGATAATATATACATAATTATTCTAACATTTCCCTCCTGTTTATCACATAACTTCCCCAGAATCTTCTTATCCCCAATAACTTCTTCTTGCGATTTTCAGTTAATAGTTCAATTCTTTAGGGCCAAGTTATGTTTACACTCAGAGTTCAACATCATCATATTTTTATATATATATAGTCACCAGGGTCTGGAAACAGATCAGGAACACCGTCCAGGTAGGTATCCTCGTCATCAGATTCATCTTTCTTGTCATCCGCCAGAAGGTGCATCTGAACAGTTCTATCGTCTGCTGGGCTAATCGCTGTGGTAATCAGACGGTTAAGCAGAGAACCCAGACAGGGAATACAACTACATCCACACAACGTCAGTTTTGCTGAAAACACAGCCATAGATACTAGAATTGATGATACCAAGGACTTGTATTTGCCGAACACATTCAACCATCCATCCCACATAGGTGAGTGCTCTTCCATTTTACCGTTGAGGGTGCGAAGGCCTTCCAGTGCTCTGGTCAGGCTATCTTCTGCATCAGTGTATTTTGGTATGAAGTACAACACTGTTCACCCAATATTGCGCACACATCTCCTTTTTCCGCTAACAACATGTCTGGCGCCATACGGTTTTGAAAGGCCTTAAGGGAGGTTGCGGCGAGTTGATCAGTGACGACTTCAAGTCCGGCCTTTGTCCAATTTCCTAATCTCTGTACGTTGTAGTGGACGTAGTTTATTCTGTCAACATTCTTGTTAATCGTACACCACCAGTAGACGGATGATTCGAATCCAGCTGCAACTTGATTTACCAATTTGTACTCGTCAGGTACACCTCTGGGGACACCTATTGTATCGATATAAGTTGGATCTCCAACACTTTGCCAGTTTACATCACGTGTAGTTCTTTTCCAATGTTCGGATATCAAACTGTTCAGACGTGTTAACAATTTTTGTACAATATTGATACATTTACTATGTGTAAGCAGTTGTCTGACGATAAGTTTCCTAACTGTTGTCCAGAGCCTAGTATGTTAATGCAGGTGTAAATAGCTTTTGTCACATGTTTATCAAATATTGGTTTCTGCTTTGTTTCTTTGGTTACAGGCTAGATTTTGTCCCATGTAGTGCAATTCCATTCAGGAGTTGTTTCGCTGATTACTTCAATTAAACCTTTTTTCCATGAGTAACCAATTAACAGCCAAAGGAGGAACCAATTATTACACACCAGTTGTTACTTTGAACATTTATCCACATCATCAAATGGTATGCTTACAACTGTGACTTCCAGCGCGTTTAGAACACTCTGGGTTATTCGGTGTTGCGCATGGTTTGATTTATGCAAACAATCACCAGGAAATATGGGTCTAGTCCACTTGACCATGCCCATAATTGGAAACCCCATCTGGACGTGTTGAACAGTGTGGAATTGGGTGGTCTATTTTGTCCATCAGGGAGTGATATGGTTAACACTAGATTTGGGCCTTAATGTTTCAGAGTTATTCGACTTTTAAAGAATTTAGCTTCTTCACTATCTCCCGGGGCCAGTAATTCATTCATTCATTATCAATAGACAATTCAAAACTTTGGCAACTGAACACATATTTACACACCTATGCTTGAGAAGGAACAGGATAAAGAGAATCTTATATTTCCTGCCCCCTTTAACATAATAAGTAGTCTTAGCTTAATGGATAGCCCAGATTCACAAGCTTACAAACCAAACAAATGCATCCAAATATAACAAAAAATAATATACACCTCACGGGATGATACAAAACAAATACAAAACCAGACACAAAATAAGTAGAATAATACATATAATCTATACTACAGTATAATATATGTAGTGACCAGAGTGTCCAATTCCCCCGTATTGTATGTCCTGTGAGGTACCACCAGTAATTTGGTCAGTCTGTTCCCGTGGTGGGAATCCTTTTAAGTTTAACACGAGCGAGCAGTAGAGAATATGAAGTGAGTTTTGGCCCAGGACGTATTTTGCTTTATTCATTATTGAAATGTTTTGTTTTTTTCCACCTTATGTTGTATGTTTTGTATATAAGATTTCCAGTTCATTTGATCATCTATTTATACTCTCCAAAATCTTGTTTCTTTTACCCTTTCAATATCTACTCCGTCTATTTGTATTCGTGTTTGATGCTCTTTTCTACTGTTACCAAATAGCATTATTTTAGTTTTACTGAGATTCAAAGAGTCAAACCATTTTTTTAAATTTGTTCATTTATTCTGTTATTTGTATTATCTTCTGTGTGTTCTCTCCTGAACAGAAAGCAGTTGTGTCGTCTGCAAATAAAACTAACTTTAAGTCCTTTGTAGCTTTACAAATGTCGTTTGTATAAATATTAAACAATCTTGGTCCCAGTATTGATCCCTGGGGTACACCACAAGATATATCTAGCCGTGTTGACATATTTTCACCCATCTTCACATATTGCTTCCTGTTGGTTAAATAGCTTCTTATTCTTGATTAATTGATTTACAAATTGAGGTCCATTGTCATGTATAGATTTAGTTATACCCTATCTTGGTATTATATCTTTGCATAATGCTTTTACTACTGTTAGCACATCTGCTTTTCCTTTAAAAAATATTTCTACCCACTTTGAAAATGCATCTACTATGACCAGACAACACTGTTTTTCTTCACTCCTATTTTGTTCAATAAAATCCATGCATAGATGCTGGAACGGGTGTTTTGGTTTTGGGGAATTGGCCTCGCACAGGTCATGCATGACCTACAAATTTTTATTTTTATTTATTTTTTGAATAAGAATAAAAGCTGTAGGTAGTATAGTACTTCTGTATAAGGGTCACCATCCCTCCTGTTGAGACATGAGTACAACCATGGCTCAATACTGCTGCCCACTTATACAGATTTTTTTGGTAAAATTCGTTTATTGTCTGGACATACATAGATGTCGTCTTTGTTCAACGTGGCTCCGTTTTTTTGTTTTTGTTCTTTTTTTTTGGTTTATTTTTCCATTTATCTTTTTCTTTTGGAGTACTTTGTTGTTGCATGTCTTTTAGTATATCATTATTCATTTCACTAGTTTGTAGTTTAAAACCTTGTATTTCTTCTTCTGCTGTTTGTTTTGCTGTTTTGTCCGCAAACGTGATATTGTCATGATCCGTGGTCCGGATCATATTTTGTTTAGTTATGTTCTGTTAATTTTGGACTTCTTTAGTTCCCGTTTAGGCTTCCTTGTTTGTTTTTGTCACCATGGCGACTTATTTTGTTCACCTGTCTCTGATTAGTGCTCGCCCGCTCACCTGCTTCCCGAGCACCAATCAGAGGCATTATTTAAGTTACCTCTGCCAGTCAGTGGGCCTGGCTTCATTATTTATGTCACACTGTTTGTGTCACGCTTGTACCAATTAAGTTTCTTGTTCCATGCCATAGCTTCTGTTTTAGTCTTAGCTTGACGTGTTTTAGGCACGCCTTTCTTTTTATGTTGTTTGTGTTTTTGGTAGTTAGATGGTTTATGTTAATAAATCCCATCCTACCTTTACACCTTCGTCCAGAGCCGTCTTTTTGCATTGAAAGAACGAACCGCAGCAAGCTGCATAACCCACGTGTGACAGATATTGCGTCCGTTCCGTTGGTGTGTGCCACACATTTGCACATTGCTACTTTAGCTGCTAACTGTACCGCTTTTAATATTACTTTTAATAGTTCTCCATGTGTTACAAGGTTTCCCGTCGACGTTATCATTCCTCTATTTTGCCAGTGTTGTGCAAATGTGTGCACTGTTGAGAATGCATATTGACTATCTGTGTGTATTGTAACATTTTGATCTTATTAATTTACTTGCTTTAGTGTTACTAGTTGTGCCGCTTGCATTGAGTCATTTGATGCTCATTTGATAGCTTTCAAAACTTCAGTTGCTGTAACAACCGCACATATCCTATTCTATTTTTATTTCACAGAATGCTGCTTTAGCTTCTAAATTCCACTCTATTGGTGTTGACATTTTTAGATCTTTTTCATACATTAATTTACTTAAAGGAGCTACTATTTCTGTGTAATTTGGTATCCAACTTCTACAGTAATTAGTTAATCCTAGAAATGACAATTTGCTTCTTTGTTTGTAGTTTTGGTGCTTGCAGCACTGCTGTTTTTCTGCTTCCCACAATAGTGCGTCCATCTTTGTTTAGAGAATGTCCTAGATATTTTACTTCTGTTTTGCATAATTGGACTTTTGTTTTGCTTACTTCGTGTCCTTCACTGTGTAGATGATTTAATAACGCTAATGTATCTTTTCTACTGGTTTCTCTATCCAGTGATGCTAATAATATGTCATCTACGTATATCAGGACTTTTGTTTTCCTCCTGAAGGTTCGAATTTGGACATGCTTGCATGCATTGCTTGTGAAAAGATTGTCTGACTTTCCGCATACCCTTGAGGTAGTCTTGTATAGGTGTATCTTTTCCCTTTATAAGTAAATGCAAACCAAAATTTACTTTCTTTATGTATTGGTATCGAGAAGAATGCATTACTGATATCAATCACTGTGAAATGTGTCCAATCCTGCATATGATGTTTAAAATTACAGCATTTATTGTCCTAATAAACACTAAATCAATATTCCTAATTCAAATGTTATACGTATTACTTCATGTAATTTTAAGTAACATTTTAAAACCACTAAAAACTGTCTATAAGTGTATTAACTGTAAATTTTACAACTCAGAAGAGACATTCTTCCAATTCTTTATATGTTTTATTTGTAATTATTATTCAACAATATTCAAAGCAAACAGTTGTAATGGTTATAGTTACTCGCATTATATTATCAAAAGTCTATAGCTAACTGAAAGCTGTTGAGATTGCCATGCCTCTTTATTTATTTCATGTTATGTCATTATCTTATCGTAGCTCACCACCCAGATGTATGGTGTACTGCAAATGTCTAAAAAATATTCTAACCTAAGAATGTTAGACTACAATTTAAAGTTAAACAACTTAAAACTTACAGTTAATACATTTATTTTCAAACTTGCACTCCTGATGCGCCATACGCACACACACACACACACACACACACAAGGTTATGTGTGTGCGTGAGTGCACATTCTAAGAGATAAGGCGAACACACTCGAAGAGCGTTTTTCTCTCTCTTTTTTTTTTTTTCTTCCTCAGCCTCTAAACATGTAACTTATTTTATATCATTTTATCATGCTATACATATCGACTCTTATTATAGTTATTAATCTAGGTTTTTATTTGTTCCATTATTTTAATTATAGATATATATACATATATATTTGTATATATAAAAGCGCTATTTATATATCCAAACATACGTGTATATCTTCAATCTACATTTTCTTCATATCTTATTTTAATATCCCCCATTATCTCTCGTTCGCATTAGTTTATTCCATTTTGCATTAATTCTTCTTGATTTCTTCCCATTTCACTTAAACTACCAAACAAACAAATACACAAACTTGCAGCGAACCACAACCAACAGCCTACCACTTGTGAATACCTTCATTTGTCACTTTCTCATCTTTTCTTCACTTTCGTTTTCCTTTACAAACAACATCCTGTATCCATCTCTTCCTTACACTTCACACAATGTTTCTATTTTCTGTTCTCCTCTCCTAGAAACCATTCACGTAACGTAAGGTTATAAACATTCTTTTTCCATATTTTCTCAATCCATTCTCTTCACCCTCAATCTTCCTTCACCTGCTCTCTCTCTCTCTCTTTCTCCCTCTCTCTCTTTTCACAATACAAACACAACAATCCAAAATAAATCAGTCTTATAAAATACAACATGGTCAGCAGCAATCCAAAACCTTTTAATGTCATGCATCTTTATTTATCTCACAATCCGGCTCGAAGGACCAAAGAGATGTCAGGTGCAAACACTGTTGACATCTACTAATCAGACAAGAAGCAAGGAATGAATCAGAGACGGAGTTCAATTTAGCTCATGAGGAGACACGTGTTTTGGGCTGTACTCTAGTTACAGATCCAAACTACGTTCTAAAGAAAAGCCCGTGTGCCTCCTCCATTTATTAGGAAAATGGCCCTATTACATCACGGTGACTGAGGGAAGGGGGTAATCTCGACAACTCCAGTAAGACACAATATATGATAATACAAAAATGCAAATATGTTGACACTTGGTGATATCGCCCAGTCTCTTCTCTGCTTTGTCTGGTCTTGGAACCAAATATTCGGCCTTGGCTGCCAGCAGGCCGAGTCTGCACACAACACTGATAACGATGCTAGCAATCTTTTGGATTGCTAGCTCTGCACAAATTGACAATACTTTATAGTATGGCCCTTAAGCATAAAGTTATGATGATAATATATACATAATTATTCTAACAGTACCTTCCACTTGAAGTCTTCCCACCGTAGAAGATGCAGACGTCGCCACAGGAGCAGGCGGCGAAGGTGGCAAACTCCCCCGTGGAAGATCTCCGGTGGAAAGTGGAACGGCCCCCCTTTGGGGCGCGCAGGACAGCGAACAACGACGTGGTCTGCAGCTCCGCAGTACAGACATAGCTGCAACCTCAGCCGACGACTCCTCTCTGCTGATGACAGGCGGCTGCCACCCAGCTGCATAGGTATGGCCCCCTCTGGCCCCCTCCTCCGGGGCACTGCAGTCAGAAAGCGGAAGCGACCACACCTGAGGCTTGGACGTAGATTGTGTGAAGCTGGTAGGTGACTGCCCTCTGGTGGATGGAGGACCCCTCCCCTTCTGGGCGTGTCGCTCTCGTAGGCGGTTGTCCAATCGGATCGAGAGCGAGATGAGCTCCTCGAGGGTCTGGGTCTCATCTCGGACAGCCAGCTCGTCTTGGATACGGGGGCTAAGACTAGCCAAAAATATTCCCCGTAATGCTCTCTCCCCCCAGCCACTCTCCGCTGCCAGGATCCGGAAGGAGACTGAATAGTCTGCCACAGAGGAGGACCCCTGGCGTGTAGCGAGGAGGCGGCCTCCTGCCTCTCGTTCCCTCACTGGGTGATCGAAGACGCTGCGCAGCTCAGCAGAAAACAGGGGTAGGCTGGAACGCAGTTCGGGTTTGCTCTCACACACCTCCATAGCCCAGCGTGCTGCTCTTCCAGCCAGTAAACTGAGTACATATGCCACACGGGCGGAGTCTGTCGTATATGTGTGAGGCTGCTGTGCAAAAACTAAAGAGCATTGATATAAAAAAAGTCTGCATTGTCCAAAGTCCCCCTCATACCTGGGCGGATGTGGTATGCTGGGCTCCCTGGTAGGAAAACCCGATGTCGAGGGGAACGAGTAAGAAGAGATTCCAGCTGCGGGTTGAGTAGCCTCTGAGCCTGGGAGCGGGGGAGGGACCAACAAGCGTGTATGCATCTCCTGCACAAGCGTTGTCAGGTTCAACAAAGTCTGTTCATGATCACTTATTCGTTGACCATGGGCCATGAGGGCCCGCTGGATCTGATTCTCATCTGCGGGTTCCATAATTGACTCGGCAATTCTGTCACAGTTCAATTAAAAGTAGAACAGAGGAACCCAGGGATGCAGATGGAATGTGAGTAAATAGTTCTTTACTAAACCAAAAGGCACTCACAACAATAATCCAAAAATAAAATGTAACAAAAAGCGACGGTGCGAAAAAGAGCACCGTGACAAAAAGAACAAAAGCTAATATACAAAGCTAACTAAAACTTGGGTCGGAGTTGCAAGACGTGCAAACTAACATAGTACATACCAAGCTGGATGGCACTGGAAATAGCCAAGAAGGTAAGAAGCATAAATACAAGGAGCATAGGAATCTTCATACAACAGGAGTCGAGGAGTGGAATTGCCGAGTGCCATCCAGCTGAAGAGGTGCTGCTTAAATAGTGTGAGGCTGATTGGACACAGCTGTGCACGTCTCACAACTCCGCCCACAGGAAAACACAGGAACTCTGGGAAGAAGACAAACAATAAGAACCAGGTCTGCTGCACCAACAAAGGCAAACTGAACACAAACCACAAGATGGCAGCAGGCGGTGACACTTACATTGTAAGTATATATGTTTATTATTTTTCTGACATGTGTTGTTTGTCCTGTAAGAACAGAATAATAATAAGATATTCAGTGTTTATTATGCTTTTTGTCATTTATAAGTTAGTATTATTCTAATTACATGTTGCTTGTATTTTCAGTATATTTTAGTTCAGGGGTGTCCAAACTTTTTCCAGGCTACTGAAAAGTCAGGTATGAGAAAACTGTGTTCGAGATGACTTAGTATATTATTGTTAAATGTTAAGCTATTTCTCATTACATTGCCATGTTTTCTTACATTTTTACACTTGTGATTATATTAGAGTACACTTTTTTACATTTTAGCAGACACCTCAGATATATTTGCACAAAGTACCGGTATTGACATAACCAGCCTGAACCGTCCTTGGTATCGCACATCTTTCCACATCCGGGTGATGTAGCCGCACATGACCGCTAGAGGTCAGTGTGTCATTAACTATTACTGCCACATTCGGGTGATGTAGCCACGCATGACCACTAGAGGTCAGTGTGTCATTAACTATTACTGCCACATCCGGGTGATGTAGCCACGCATGACCACTAGAGGTCAGTGTGTCATTAACTATTACTGCCACATCCGGGTGATGTAGCCGCGCATGAGCACCAGAGGCCACATCTGTTACCATTGATTGATTGATTGATTGAGACTTTTACTAGTAGATTGCACAGTACAGTACATATTCCGTACAATTGACCACTAAATGGTAACACCCGAATATGTTTTTCAACTTGTTTAAGTTGGGGTCCACGTTAATCAATTCATGGTATAAATATACAGAATACTATCACAGTCATCACACAAGTTAATCATTAGAGTATATACATTGAATTATTTACATTATTTACAATCCGGGGGGTGTGATGTGGAGGGGGTTGGGGCGGGGGGGATCAGGTTTGGTTTATATCAGCACTTCAGTCATCAACAATTATATCATCTGAGAAATGGACATTGAAACAGTGTAGGTCTGACTTTGTAGGATATGTACAGCGAGCAGTGAACATAGTGAGCTCAGAAAGCATAAGAACAAGTATATACATTTGATTATTTACATTTGATTAATTACAATCCGGGGAGGTGGGATGTGGTGGGGGGAGGGTGTTAGTCTAGGGTTGTAGTTGCCTGGAGGTGTTCTTTTAGTGCGGTTTTGAAGGAGGGTAGAGATGCACTTTCTTTTACACCTGTTGGGAGTGCATTCCATATTGACGTGGCATAGAAGGAGAATGAGTTAAGACCTTTGTTAGATCAGAATCTGGGTTTAACATGGTTTGTGGAGCTCCCCCTAGTGTTGTGGTTATGGCGGTCATTTACGTTATGGAAGTAGTTTGACATGTACTTCGGTATCAGGGAGGTGTAGCGGATTTTATAGACTAGGCTCAGTGCAAGTTGTTTTACTCTGTCCTCCAGAGTGAGGTGTGATCTGGGGTGGAGGTCTAGAAGTAATCTGACTAGCTTTTTCTGGGATGTTTGGAGTTTAGATTTGAGGGTTTTGGAGGTGTTAGGGTACCAGGAGGTGCATGCGTAATCGAAAAAGGGTTGAATGAGATTTCCAGCTAGAATCTTAATGATGCTTTTGTTGACCAGAGAGGAGATTCTATAGAGAAATCTCGTTCGTTGGTTGACCTTTTTGATTACCTTGGTTGCCATTTTATCACAGGAAAGATTAGCTTCTAGAATGGAACCTAGGTAAGTGACCTCATCTTTCCTGGTGATAACAATGTCACCTACTTTAATAGTGAAGTCACTGACTTTCTCAAGGTTGATGTAGGACCCAAGCAGGATGGATTTTGTTTTACCCAAGTGTATGGATAGCTATTGTCATCCAGCCAGGTGCAAATAATACAGAGTTCGGCACTGAGGATTTTTTCCACCTGTGACTTGTCCTTGCCGGATACCAGCAGGGCCGAGTCATTCGCAAACAAGAACAATTCACAGTCGCATGCTGATGACATGTCGTTTACGTATATTGGGAACAGTAAAGGCCCTAATATACTGCCTTGGGGGACACCGCAGCTTACTGATGAACGGTCTTCCTTGTGGAAGCAGCATCTAAAAAAAGAATATAAAACTGCGAAAACGGCTCCTGAATGATTGAAAAGAAACGTAATAGTTTCCCTATAGTCTTTAGTTTTGTGTTTCGTTTGGTTGGACTTTGACGGCTGTTCTTTGAACTATGTCGTCGTCTTCTGGCATGAAAAGAAAAGGTGGGGCGAGGAAAATGGCGGACAACACTACAACCGGAGCTTCAAACCTGCTGTTTGAGAATTGCCATGACTATGGGGACAGCATGAATATGTATCTCGTGAATGAAGATTTTCCTTCCCTGCCAGTAACACCGTTGAAGCCTCCCACCAAGAAAGGTAAAGAAGGATTGGGCAATAGCGACTTTGTCGCTATGCTATCCGTGCTAATTAACGCCCACTCGGACGAGCTGAATGCTCGCTCGGAGTAGCTGAAGAAGTTGATCCAGGTCAACACCATTCAAATTGCCAGCGTAAATGTTAAAGTGGAACAAGTTTGCAAACAAGTCAGCGATATTATGGAGAGAGTTTTTAGGCTGGAACTGGATGTGGAGGGGGACAAAAAGCTAATCAGTATACTTCAAGAAGGCATCACCGACATGGAGAGATATTGAAGAGGATGGAAGCTGAGACTGCATGGTCTGGAGGACAGAGATGTATGTGAAGAAGTTATCCCAGTTTGCCAGGCTCTGCTGCTGAACGGCTCCCGAATGTTATAGACACCGTGCACCGCGTTGGATGAAGAAGCCGAAAGATAACAGATGTGTTTTACTGCACTTTTCCTCCCAGGTGCACAGAGCTGCAGTCTGGGCCGCTGCAAAAAAATCATCTTATCTGCGAGGCAACAGGCTGCACTTGGCCGAGGATCTTTGTAAAGTCCACAGAGAAGCAAGAATGAAGGTATGGCCACTGGTGGATGAAGTAATGGCCACTGGTGGATGAAGCTATGGCCACTGGTGGATGAAGATATGGCCACTGGTGGATGAAGCTATGGCCACTGGTGGATGAAGTTATGGCCACTGGTGGATGAAGCTATGGCCACTGGTGGATGAAGCTATGGCCACTGGTGGATGAAGCTATGGCCACTGGTGGATAAAGTTATGGCCACTGGTGGATGACGTTATGGCCACTGGTGGATGAAGTTATGGCCACTGGTGGATGAAGTTATTGTCACTGGTGGATGAAGTTATGGCCACTGGTAGATGAAGCTATGGCCACTGGTGGATGAAGATATGGCCACTGGTGGATGAAGCTATGGCCACTGGTGGATGAAGTTATGGCCACTGGTGGATGAAGCTATGGCCACTGGTGGATGAAGCTATGGCCACTGGTGGATGAAGTTATGGCCACTGGTGGATGACATTATGGCCACTGGTGGATGACGTTATGGCCACTGGTGGATGAAGAAATGGCCACTGGTGGATGAAGTTATGGCCACTGGTGGATGAAGCTCGCAAGGCAGGGAAAACTTTGTAGGCGGTCCAGCATTTATCGACAAAAAATAAATCCCTCTTCCAGTCTGAAGATTCACCTTTCAGACTTGAACTTACTTCTGACTATTTTGTTCAAAGAGGATGGATGGATGGATGGATGGATGGAGTTACAACTTACGCACCAGCCAGTTTTTTGCACTTTTCTATAGGCTAGTAAGGTCAAGTTTGTACCTGACAAGATTGGGCTACGTGAAACCTCTGATGAAGGCTGCAGAAACAAGGAAGCCGAAACTTGTCAGGTACAAAACTTGACCTTACTAGCCTATAGAAATCAACCACTTATAAATAACTCTATAATTGCTAACATTTATGGATATAACTGACAATAATATATTTGATTTAGTGAGGTGGAAAATAGAATTCTACATTCCAAATGCTTCTATACTTGATGTCAACACTGTCCTTGACAAGTCACTTGATAGATGGCCCTCAAAATAGTGTAGGCTCAAATCTAAAGTTACTAGTGCAAAAGCTTGATGTCATTGATGCCTGATAAGACATATTTTACCTGGTCTAATAAGTCAGGCTCAAGAACATCGAGAATAGACATGTGGTTCATTTCTAATCGATGCAAGACAGTGTTACTGTTCAAATTCTCTCCACTCCTTTGACTGATCATGCTTTCACATCTCTCTACATCCCTTTCACAACTGTCCAAATAACTCAATACTTCGCTTTTTTTTCATGAAGCAGTTAACGTGAGGATTAAAGATCTAATACAATACTTTTGGAATAAAGCCAAGACCAAAAACATTGATTGTAGTAATTGGGAACTCCTTAAATATGAGGTCGGTACATTTATTAGAAAAGATTGCAGTAATTTAGTTAAGAAAAAGTGATCTGAGGAAGAAAATGTGATTTCCATCATTACTGCAATAAATGTCAGATAATATGTCAGCAGGGGAACAAGAAAAGTTCTTAGAAAGCCAAAATAAATGAGACAAAATGTATCAATGAAAAGCAGAAGGTAAGATCTAGGAAACAATGTTGGAGGAAGGGGAATTAAATAAACAATGTTGGAAGAAGAGGATGTAAATAAACAATGTTGAAGGAAGGGGAATTAAATAAACAATGTTGGAGGAAGGGGAATTAAATAAACAATGTTGGAAGAAGGGGAATTAAATAAACAATGTTGGAAGAAGGGGAACTAAATAAACAATGTTGAAGGAATCGGAATTAAATAAACAATGTTGGAGGAAGGGGAATTAAATAAACAATGTTGGAAGAAGGGGAACTAAATAAACAATGTTGGAGGAAGGGGAACTAAATTCTGCGTATTTCTTTTGTTTAGACAAATGTTGATCTATTGATTATTGCATGTTGCACCTTAAGTAACATGATTGTTTACCTTGTGACATGCATGTTGCACCTTATGTAACATGATTGTTTACCTTGATTGTTGCACCTTATGAAACATGCATGTTGCACCTTATGAAACATGACTGTTTACCTTATGTAACATGCATGTTACACCTTATGTAACATGACTGTTTACCTTATGTTACATATGTTGCACCTTATGTAACATGATTGTTTGCCTTATGTAACAAGCATGTTGCACCTTATGTAACACGAATGTTTGCCTTATGTAACATGCATGTTGCACCTTATGTAGCATGACTGTTTACCTTATGTAACATGCATGTTGCACCTTATGTAACATGACTGTTTGCCTTATGTAACATGCATGTTGCACCTTATGTAACATGACTGTTTACCTTATGTAACATGCATGTTGCACCTTATGTAACATGACTGTTTGCCTTATGTAACATGCATGTTGCACCGTATGTAACATGACTGTTTTTAGGACTTGTGAAAGCACTCCATCACTATCTATCCTTCCATCCTGGACAATATTCATGACAAATGTGTGCTTTGTTTTAAAGATGTGCTATTTGGATTTACGCGGTATGAGAAAACATTTGAAAAGGAATTTGACCTCATTATACTATTGGCTAAGTTTTATATTCATAAATGTAAGTTTCTCAACACCCGACCTCTTTTTTGTGCCTTTAAAAAAATAATTAGAACTTTACTTTAAAACACTTTCTACCTCTAACAAGCAAAAAGCTGTGAACTAAAACTATGATGCGGTGTTCCAAACCCCCTGCCGCTGTTTTGTACTGTTTCTGTACTTCTTTTGTTTATCATTATTTCTTGATTATTTGTAAATGTTGCATATTATAAATAAAGGTTTACAAAATATATATATATAAAAAAAAAAAGACAAATGTTCTTGTAAGCTGCTCCTTTTTCAAGTCGCACTTCTTGGACCTGTCTTTGAACAGTTGTTATGTATTAGAAAGATGATGTCATTGTTCCATAAAGCATGAGTTAGTCATGATTCCCTTCGAGGAGGAATAGAAAGGAGTTGACTTCATTACAAACATGAATTGATTAACGTAACTCCGACTTGAACAAGTTGAAACACTTATTCTGGTGCTACCATTGAGTGATCAATAGTAGGGAATATGTGCTGTATTGTGCAATATCATGGATTCTCTTATTTTGCGATCTACTAATACAAGTTTTATTCACTCTTTCAGGAACAATTGAAGCGCCTTTTCGACATCAACTTTTTACTTCCGCTCCCACAGGCTCTTGGGAAATGTAGTTCTAGCATACGGCGTGTCACTACGTGATGGGTCCACGCATGCGCCAACACGTCACTTCCTCGAGTTGCCTTTTTTTTTTTTTTTTCTTTACGACTGAGCCTTGCGACGTCATGTTGTGTGATATTTGTATGTTCAATGTATGTTTTGTGTAAAAATAACTTACCTGGGAGTGAAAGAGATCAATAATACAAGAGGTAGATCAGAGAGTATTATCGCCACATTTGAAAAAGCTTCTGTCATTGCAATGCAGGCCGCAAGGGGGCGCCACTGACTAAGGTCGGTTTTCTAGGAATTTATTTTGGAAAGTGATGCGCCGTCTAGTTCACATAAACATAAATATGACATCATTGAGTAGTGACGCGCCGTCTAGTCCACATAAACATGAATATGACTATGACATCATCGAGTAGTGACTTGCCGTCTGGTCCACATAAACATGAATATGACATCATCGAGTAGTGACTTGCCGTCTAGTCCACATAAACATGAATGTGACTATGACATCATCGAGTAGTGACTTGCCGTCTAGTCCACATTAACATGAATATGACTATGACATCATCGAGTAATGACGTGCTGTCTAGTCCACATAAACATGAATATGACTACGACATCATCGAGTAGTGACGTACCGGCTAGTCCCACATAAACATGAATATGACTGACATCATCGAGTAGTGATGCGCCGTCTAGTCCACATAAACATGAATATGACATCATCGAGTAGTGACGCGCCTTCTAGTCCACATAAACATGAATATGACATCGAGTAGTGACTTGCCGTCTGGTCCACATAAACATGAATATGACTATGACATCATAGAGTAGTGACGTGCCGTCTAGTCCACATAAGCATGAAATCATCGAGTAGTGACGTGCCGTCTAGTCCACATAAACATGAATATGACTATGACATCATCGAGTAGTGACTTGCCGTCGAGTCCACATAAACATGAATGACTATGACATCTTCGAATAGTGACTTGCCGTCTAGTCCACATAAACATGAATATGACTATGACATCATCGAGTAGTGACTTGCCGTCTAGTCCACATAAACATGAATATGACTATGACATCATCGAGTAGTGACTTGCCGTCTAGTCCACATAAACATGAATATGACTATGTCATCATCGAGTAGTGACTTGCCGTCTAGTCCACATAAACATGAATGACTATGACATCATCGAGTAGTGACGTGCCGTCTAGTCCACATAAACATATTATCATCGAGTAGAGACGTGCCATATAGTCCACATAAACATGAATATTACTATGACATCATCGAGTAGTGATACGCCGTCTAGTCCACATAAACATGGATATGACTATGACATCATCGAGTCGTGATGCGTCGTCTCATAGACTCTACTACTTCCGTGTTGGTGTTAAGTAATTGCACAGTGGTGTGTGTGTGTGTGTATATATATATATATATATATATATATATAAACACACACATATATACGTGTGTGTGTGTGTGTATATATATATATACATACACATATATACTAGGGCTGCAACAACTAATCGATTAAATCGATTAAAATTGATTATAAAAATAGTTGCCGATTAATTTAGTCATCGATTCGTTGGATCTATGCTATCTAGGCAATTTTTATTTATTTTTTTAATAAACCATTATTTATAAACTGCAACATGTACAAACAGCTGAGAAATAATAATCAAAATAAGTATGGTGCCAGTATGCTGTTTTTTTTCAATAAAATACTGGAAAGGATAGAAATGTAGTTTGTCTCTTTTATCCGATTATTAATCGATTAATCGAAGCAATAATCGACAGATTAATCGATCATCAAATTAATCGTTAGTTGCAGCCCTAATATATACATATGTGTGTGTGTGTATGTATATGTATACACATATATATATATATATATACACACACACATATATACCGTATTTTTCGGAGTATAAGTCGCACCGGAGTATAAGTCGCACCTGCCGAAAATGCATTATAAAAAAAGGAAAAAAACATATATAAGTCGCACTGGAGCCCGGCCAAACTATGAAAAAAACTGCGACTTATAGTCCGAAAAATACGGTATATATATATATATACACACACACATATATATATATATATATATATATATATATATATATATATATACAGTGAGGTCCACAAGTATTTGCACATCCTGCAATTTTGCAAGTTATCCCACTTAGAAATTAGGAAGCGGTCTGAAATGTTCCTCATAGATGTATTTCCACTGTTAGAGACCCATCCATCCATCCATCCATCTTCTTCCGCTTATCCGAGGTCAGGTCGCGGGGGCAGCAGCCTAAGCAGGGAAGCCCAGACTTCCCTCTCCCCAGCCACTTCGTCCAGCTCCTCCCGGGGGATCCCGAGGCGTTCCCAGGCCAGCCGGGAAACAGTCTTCCCAACGTGTCCTGGGTCTTCCCCGTGGCCTCCTACCGGTCGGACGTGCCCTAAACACCTCCCTAGGGAGGCGCTCGGGTGGCATCCTGACCAGATGCCCGAACCACCTCAGCTGGCTCCTCTCGATGTGGAGGAGCGGCGGCTTTACTTTGAGCTCCTCCCGGATGACAGAGCTTCTCACCCTATCTCTAAGGGAGAGCCCCGCCACCCGGCGGAGGAAACTCATTTCGGCCGCTTGTACCCGTGATCTTGTCCTTTCGGTCATAACCCAAAGCTCATGACCATAGGTGAGGATGGGAACGTAGATCGACCGGTAAATTGAGAGCTCAGTTCCTTCTTCACCACAACGGATCGATACAGCGTCTGCATTACTGAAGACGCCGCACCGATCCACCTGTCGATCTCACGATCCACTCTTCCCTCACTCGTGAACAAGACTCCGAGGTACTTGAACTCCTCCACTTGGGGCAAGATCTCCTCCCCAACCCGGAGATGGCACTCCACCCTTTTCCGGGCGAGAACCATGGACTCGGACTTGGAGGTGCTGATTCTCATCCCAGTCGCTTCACACTCAGCTGCGAACCGATCCAGCGAGAGCTGAAGATCCTGGCCAGATGAAGCCATCAGGACCACATCATCCGCAAAAAGCAGAGACCTAATCCTGCAGCCACCAAACCGGATCCCCTCAACGCCTTGACTGCGCCTAGAAATTCTGTCCATAAAAGTTATGAACAGAATCGGTGGTAAATATCCGGAAATCACATTGTATGATTTTTTTTATGATTTATTTGTATGTTACTGGGCTTCATATGTATTTGCACACATGAGAACATCAGTGTTAATATTTAGTGCAGAAGCCTTTGGTTGCAATTACAGAGGTCAAAGGTTTCCTATAGTTCATCACCAGGTTTGCACACACGGCAACAGGGATTTTGGCCCACTCCTCCACACAAATCTTCTCTAGATCTGTCAGGTTTCGGGGCTGTAGATTTTCTATTGGATTTAGATCTGGAGACTGGCTAGGCTACTCCAGAACCTTGATATGCTTGGTATGGAGCCACTCCTTGGTTATCCTGGCTGTGTGCTTCATGTTGGAAGACCCAGACACGACCCATCTTCAATGCTCTGACTGAGGGAAGGAGGTTTTTGGCCAAAATCTCTCAGTATATGGCCCCGTTCATCCTCTCCTTAATACAGTGCAGTCGTCCTGTACCCTTTGCTGAAAAGCACCCCCAAAGCATGATGTTTCCCCCCCATGCTTCACTGTAGGGATGGTGTTCTTGGGATGATACTCATCCTTCTTTTTCCTCCAAACCCAACGAGTGGAGTTTATACCAGAAAGTTCTATTTTGGTCTCATCTGACCACATTACTTTCTCCCATGACTCCTCTGGATCATCCAGATGGCCATTGGCAAACTTCAGACGGGCCTGGACATGGGCTGACTTAAGCAGGGGAACCTTCCGTGCGATGCATGATTTTAAACCACTACGCCGTAGTGTTCTACTGATAGTAGCCTTGGAAACAGTGGTCCCAGCTCTCTTCAGGTCATTTACCAGCTCATGCCGTGTAGTTCTAGGCTGATTCCTCACTTCTTATCATGAGTGATGCCCCACGAGGAGAGATCTTACATAGAGCCCCAGTCCGAGGTAGATTAGCAGTCATGTTTAGCCTCTTCCATGTTCTAACAATTGCTGCAACAGTTGATCTATTCTCACCAAGCTGCTTCCCAATTGTCCCATAGCCTTTTCCAGCTTTGTGGAGCTCTACAATTTTATCTCTGGTCTCTTTTGACACCTCTTTGGTCTTGCCCATGGTAGCAGTTGGACCTTGACTGATTGTGGGCTGCACAGGTGACTTTAATGAGATCAAAGGGGTGGTGGGTGGGTGATTAGTTGTGGGGTCAAGGTGGACTTTTTTTTAAGGTAGACTGACAGCTCTTTGAGAGTTATAATTCTTGCTGATTCTTATGTGTGCAAGTACTTATGAACCCCAGTTACATGCAAATAAATCATTAACAAATAATACAATGTGATTTCCGGATTTTTCTTTTTAGATGAAGTCTTTAACAGTGGAAATACATCTATGATGAACATTTCAGACCTTTCCCTAATTTCTAAGTGGGAGAACTTGCAAAATTGCAGGTTGTTCAAATACTTGTGGACCTCACTGTATATATATATATATATATATATATATATATACACACATATATCCGGATGGCCGGATCCCCAAAGACATCCTCTACGCAGAGCTTGCCTATGGCAAGAGGACAACGGGACGGCCACATCTCCGCTTCAAGGATGTCTGCAAGCGTGACCTGAAAGCGCTCGACATGGACCTGAACACCTGGGAAGAGCTTGCTCAGGACAGATCCAGCTGGAGACACACCGTGAACACTGGACTGAAAGCTGGCGAGGCAAAACTCCGCCAGCTTGCAGATGAGAAGCGAGCTCAGAGAAAGGGCAAGCAACAACATCCTGTAGCTGACTCGACCTACAAATGCACCAAGTGCAACAGAGACTGTCACTCCCGTGTGGGTCTGTACAGCCACAGCAGACGCTGCATGACCAACTAAAACATATCCAAGGGGCGCCAATCCATTGTCTTCCGAGACTTACGGATGCCAACAACAACAACAACAAATATATATATATATATATATATATATATATATATGTTCCCCCATTTCCATCAATATGTGAATTTTGCAACAACCAGGAGTGGAAGCAAGTTAGACATAGTCCACAGCAACATCAAGCTGGCACTCAAAGCTGCACCCCGCCCCCACCTCGGCTCCTCAGCCCATCTCTCTGTGATGCTAATTCCTGCATACAAGCCTCTGCTGATCAGAAAGCAAGCTAAAGTGAAGCAGGTGAGGACCTGGCCAGAGGGAGCAATGGAAGCATTACAAGACTGCTTCGAAAGCACAGACTGGGACATGTTCAAGGCAGCTGCCACGGGAAATCATCACACAAGTGTGGAGGAGTATGCAGAGTCTGTGTCCGCATACATTCAGAAGTGCATGGAGGATATTAGTGTGATCAAGAACATCCCCACACGGTCCAACGAGAAACCCTGGATGAACTGTGAGTTACGTGCAATGTTCAAGGCTCGGAACAGCGCTTTTAAATCTGGCGACATGGTCGCACTTAAAACAGCCAGAGATAACCTGAACCGTGCCATTAGGGTTGCAAAGCGTGCTCACAGTCAGAAAGTGCAGGACTTCTTCGAGAACCCCACAAACACTAGACGAATGTGGCAGGGCATACATGTCATCATGGACTATAAAGCCACCCCCCGTCCCTGTGACAACAGCATCAGCTTTCTGAACGACCTCAACAACCACTTTGCGAGGTTTGAGGCAATTAACACCACTCTGGCGAGGAAATCCATCCCTCGTCCTGATGAGCAGCCGCTCAACCTCGACACAGCGGATGTCCGGAGAACCCTGAGGAGAGTGAACCCCCGGAAAGCAGCGGGACCTGATGACATTCCGGGCAGGGTGCTAAAGGGATGTGCAGACCAGCTGGCTGGGGTTCTCTCAGACATCTTCAACATCTCGCTGACCCAGGCTGTGGTACCATCATGTTTTAAGACGGCCACAATCATTCCAGTACCTAAAAACCCCACAATCTCCTCCCTCAATGATTATCGCCCCGTGACACTCACCCCCATCATAATGAAGTGCTTGGAGAGGCTGGTAAAGCAACACATTGTCTCCAGACTTCCCTCCACATTTGACCCATACCAGTTTGCTTATCGCCCTAACCGCTCCACAGAGGACGCCATTTCCTCTGCACTCGACCTGAGCTTAGAACATCTGGAAAGAAAGGACACACACGTGCGGATGTTGTTTCTGGACTTCAGCTCAGCATTCAACACCATCATCCCGCAGCACTTAGTGAGCAAACTGGCCGCCCTTGGTTTCCGTACCCACCTATGCAACTGGTTGCTTGACTTCCACACAGACAGACCCCAGTCTGTGAGAGTAGGCGACAACACCTCCAGTGCCATCTCCCTGAGCACCGGCTCCCCCCAGGGCTGCGTCCTGAGTCCGCTGCTGTTCACGTTGATGACTCATGACTGCTGCGCCAGGTTCATTACATCCGTGACAACAACAACATGGACTACAGGGAGGAACATCTGGTTGACTGGTGCAGAACCAACAACCTGATCCTGAAAGTCGACAAGACCAAGGAGATCGTCGACTTCAGGAGGCACCAGTCAAGCCACACTCCACTCTACATCAACGACACAGCAGTGGAGATGGTAAGCAGCACCAAGTTCCTGGGGGTGCAGGTAACTGATATGACGACCTGGTCCCTACACACCGGAGCTCTTGTAAAAAGAGCTCAGCAGCGCATGCACTTTTTGCGTGGGATGAAAAGAGCACAGCTCCCTCCCCCCATTCTCAGCACATTCTACAGAGGCACTATAGAGAGCAACTGCATATACCGGTATGTCTGGACTGGAGCCTGCAGTGCCTCAGACTGGAAGTCTCTGCAGAGAGTGGTGAGGACATCGGAAAAGATAATCAGGACTCCTTTTCCACCTATTCAGGAGATTGCAAAAAGCCGCTGCCTGACCAGGGCTCAGAAAATATGCAGATACTACTCCCACCCCCACCAAGGACTGTTTTCACTGCTTGACTCTAGAAAGAGGTTCTGCAGCCTCCGTAGCAGAACCTCCAGGTTCTGTAACAGCTTCTTACCTCAGGCCGTAAGACTCTTGAATCATAACAATTCCCTCAATTCCCCCCAAAAATGGATTAACTCGCTGGAATATAAAGACAATATAACATACATCCATAAACGTGGATGCATATGCAAAAGTGCAATATATTTATCTGTACAGTAATCTATTTATTTATATCTCCACCTTATTGCTCTTTTATCCTGCACTACAAGCAGCTAATGCAACCTTCTTATCTGTACTGTAAAGTTCACATTTGAATGACAATAAAAGGAAGTCTAAGTCCAAGTATGTGGTATACGTTGGTGTTAAGTAGTTGCACAGTGGCGTATGTGGTATACGTTGGTAGTTGCGAAAAGGAAAAGAAGACAATATGTCTGCACAGTAGTAAAGAGTGAGAGTGCATCTTATTGACATGGAAATAAAAGATGGTTGTAAAAGTGGTGGGTGAAGGAATGAATGAAGATGATGTTCTCACTGAAGTGTCCATGAACACAAGTGGTACATTTGTTACTAAAACATGCTAATACATACATTTGTAGAAAAGGAATCCATCATTAAAAAATGTCATTCACACTGAACACACATTGTGCGTGTGTATCCATGTGTGTATGTACGTATGTATGTGTGTATGTCTGTATGTATGTGTGTGTGTGTGTATGAATGTACGTGTGTGTGTGTGTAAGAAAGATGGATTGTATGCTCCTTAATATGCTAAGTAAGGCAAAGATCAGGAATGTTTGCTAGTAGTGGTGACTTCCTTTCATAGTCTACATGTCCATTTGGGACTAGAGGACATGGTAACCTCCTTTCATAGTCTACATGTCCATTTGGGACTAGAGGACATGGTAACCTCCTTTCATAGTCTACATGTCCATTAGGGACTAGAGAAAAGGGTGACCTCCTTTCATAGTCTACATGTCCATTAGGGACTAGAGGACATGGACTGTTCCCCTGCAGGCTGGTGGACAAGAAAACATCAGCAACTTGCACCATCATGTTCCTGGTCATGTTCCTGTGTCACTGCAACATGAGCTGCTTGAGGTTGTCATGCAAGATGGTGTCTTTAACATCTCGGAACACCAGGCGGATGTTCTCAGTGTTGATGGCGGTGGTGAAATGGTGGTAAAGTGGTTTCTGCTGTTGCTCCCTGCGCTTCTTTCGAAAACACTCCACCAAGAAGACTTGGACGTCCGCCAGGCTTGTAGGTTCGCCTGAGAATTCTGGAAAATAGTCTCTGATGGACACCTGCCTCACCTTGTTCTCCAGAAGGTCCGTCTTGTTTAGGAACAAGATAATGGAAACGTTGGTGAACACTCGATTGTTGACGATGGTCTCAAAGATGTTGAGAGACTCGCTCAGGCGATTGGTATGTCGATCTTCCATTAACACCTGGAGATATGATACACACAAGATTATTGTCATGATTGGTATGTCCATCTTCCATTAACACCTGGAGATATGATACACACAAGATTATTGTCATGATTGGTATGTCCATCTTCCATTAACACCTGGAGATATGATACACACAAGATTATTGTCATGATTGGTATGTCGATCTTCTATTAACACCTGGAGATATGATACAAACAAGATTATTGTCATGATTGGTATGTCCATCTTCCATTAACACCTGGAGATATGATCCTTCTTGACATCCATCCTTCCCCGTGAGACGATGGATTATCTCTGTTTCAAATCTCATCGGCACCTGCGAGAGTGGCTAAAGAGACCAACCAGTCTCCGGTGGACTTGGTACAGCTGGTGCTCCCTTCTCTTCTGTCTTGTCCTCCTCTCCACAAGGGCCACTATTCTGGCCTCTCCAGATGTCCTGACACCGCTCCTCAACGTTGAACGCCAGGATGCACGGTCAGCAGCAAGGCACTCCCAAGAAGCCAGGTTGTGACAGGTGTCTTTCAAACAAAGGTGTGGTTGCCTTCCAGTAGGTCCTTTGGGTTCCATCCTTCTGACACGACCAAGCCAGCGTGGGCGCCTCTCACAGAGGATGGTGAAGATGCTGCTCAACCCAGCTTGTTGCACGACTTCTGTGTTTGGCACCTTAAGTGGAAACTGTTCTCTCCAGCCTGGCGTAGGTGGTCCAAGTCTCGCTGCTGTAGAGGAGTGGGCTGAGGACGCAGGCCTGGTAGGCCTGGTGCAGCTTGGTGTTCTCCGTGAGACAAGGGTTGTTTCAGGTGCCCCTCCATGTGGCCGGTTGACGGACCACGTGTCTGCACCATGACTTGGGTTTTCTTAAGGTCAGTCCAAATTCCTTGCACGCGTGAGAGTGTTGGAGGCCATGACAAGGCTGCATCGTCCGCAAAGAGCAGCTCAGGGATGAGCACCTCGGTCACCCTGGTCGTGGCACGGAGGTAAGGTACTTTACCATCAGCAGTGACTTTGGACAACAACGCAAAGTACCAAAAATTTGTACTGTGAGTACCGGTACCATCCCTACCAGACACATACAAGCACATGACCAAGCTCCTAACTCGGAATAGCTGAGTTGCAATCACGTGACCTAGAGGCACTTACGATTTCCAGACGATGGTGGAAGCCCCATTAGGCAACTGTTTATTTACCTGTACCAGTGCAGATTTAGTCTTATTTTGAAAGGTTTAGAGGCAAATATAAAAGCGATCGTGAAAAACTATTTAAAATGAGATGGAGTGGATTTTTACACTCTTAAAAAATACATTTAAAAAAAAGATTTAAACCATTCATCATCGCGTCATGTGACACTCGCAGTATTTACAGAGGCACGTCTGAGGGGTCCAGACATTAATCATGAACGGGTGCATGACTAAGTAACATATTTGATTGACATAACGAGTGCTGCTGTGATCGTGACGCTAATGAGAAAAACATTTATTTGCAGTTGATTTCCTGCACCAAATATTAGTCTCATCTACAAATCATGTCTGCACTTGTATTTAACTTCATATTGTTTAGTTCAGTCCTTCTCAAATAGGGGGAACGTATGATGACTTCACTGGAACTACACTGGGAGACCATTGTCTTGTTTCCTTTGATGTTAATAAACTTACAATGTTAAAACAATTCTATAGACAAATGATAATATTTATAGTCACAGTGGAGAGTGGAGAGTGGGGGGGCGCAAAAGGTTTTCTTTTCCTAAGGGGGGGTGGTCATACCAGACAATATTTGAGAAGCACTGGTTTGGCTATAGGTGCAAAGTTTGCTAGCCATATCAAGATTCAGTGTATGCCTACCAGAGTTGTACTTTATAATGACTATTATGTACAGGGCTGAAATTTAACCACGGCAATTTCCGTCACCACCCTTGTGACTTGCCGTAATGCCCTAAAAAATGGACCTGCATCTACGACAAGAACATGCCGTGACTTCCCTTGACTTTGTACTTGTTAATAGACTAGGGATGTAACGGTAAACGCTATAATGATCAAATTCCAGACGGTTAGTAACACCGTTTAAATGTTTAATTACCGATAAAAGCCGTCATTTATTAATGCATTTTAGGCAACGGCTAACTTCCGGAATACTGAAGCGCTGCAGCGTCTGAGCATGCTCACTAGAGCCGTTAGACTGGGAAAACATGGACTGTGCTTTGAAAATGTTCCTCCCAGCTAACGGCTTGGTTTCAATGGCTCCTACTTCCGTGGAGTCTCGGTGTAAGGTGAAGAGCACAATATTTAATGTTGCGGTTTCAATGCAGCTCGCGTCCTTCCGTCAGCTGCTGGGACTGAGAGTTAGCATGCAGCAGGCGATGTGTCGGGAACTTCGTCACACCTTGTTTATAAAGTCTGTACTTTCTTTACTGGGATGCTCACTCCTCCTTCAATTAACTCTAAACTTTATTGGTGTTCCAATAACATCAACACCAGATAAATGTTTAGTCGTCTCATCCAACTGAACGCAGGCTGAGTTGTCAGTGAGGCACAAAGATTGTGTGTTAGAAGTATCACTCCTCTTTATTCAACTAATGCCATCTCTTGTCCTTTCTTTACGCATAGTTCTGCTCTCAAACACTACTAATATACTGGCATTCATCAAAGAAAGTTTCTCAAACATTTTACAAAGGGATCACTGCAGACACGAGCATGGTTCGATTGTATTCCACAAGATGATGAAAGTGATATTTTTAGGAGCCATTTAGTTTTTCCCCCTGACTTGAATGACCTTTATGAGCCACTTCTTTCCTATGTCTCTATTTGAACGAGAGGACATTTTCTGACCAAACTCTAAACTCCAGCTGCTGGACCATCGTGTCAATCAAGCTGCTGGACCAGAAGAAAAACGGACATATGCAACGTTTCCTACCTATTGGTACCTCTTGTTGTGTATTTCAGAAATGTGAACTCCAACCACGAAGGCATGGCGGACATATTTATAAAACAACCTTGCCTTCTTTCATATCCATATATGGTAGACATTTCACAAGGGGCTTTGCACCCTGCTGTGGGGTAGACTGGCTCGTACATGCACATGTCTACTGCCTACTCAGTGGCCTAGTGGTTAGAGTGTACGCCCTGAGATCAGTAGGTTGTGAGTTCAAACCCCGGCCGAGTCATACTAAAGACTATAAAAATGGGACCCATTACCTCCCTGCTTGGCACTCAGCATCAAGGGTTGGAATTGGGGGTTAAATCACCAAAAAGGATTCCCGGTCAAATGCATGGGACAAATTTCACCACACTTAGTGTGTGTGTGACAATCATTGGTACTTTAACTAACTTAATGTCTAACATGACTACAACATGACACAGTCTAAGAGTACAGTTGGAGCGACTCACCTGGTCATATTCAGAGGAGGAGACAAGGAAGAGGATGGACGTGACGGAGTCGAAGCATTCAAACCACCGTCGCCTCTCAGAACGCTGACCGCCCACGTCCACCATTTTAAAAGGCACATTCTTGATGTCAAAGTGGTATTCGTGAATGCCCTTGGTGGGTTTTCTGGCCAGGAGGATGTCCTGCTGGCTGGGGAGGTAGTCCTGCACAGAGAACTCAGACTTAGTCTTGATCAAGTTGGAGCGATGTCTGTCTTAAGACTACTTTCCTCAACACAGCATATGATGTTTATCTTCTTCCAATGTCAACCTTTTAGATTGATTCATGTGTCTTTCACTTCCTGTTGATATGACGTCAACAGGAAAGAAAGGCCATGTCCACACTAAGCCGGATAACTCCTTCAAGGAATAATTAGTTAGCCTAAGCCCCGTGTCAGCCACACTAAACCATCCTTTAAGGTTCCCCTCCTTGGATCATTCTTTACACGGGTAAGTGCGCCGTCTATTTCTTGAATGTCTGACTCTTAGCTTTGTGTGGACTCATCCATCGTTTACAAACTGAGTTCGGAGAGGAAGTGACGTCAGAAAGAAGGCGCCACAGCCAGCTTCATAACAACCAGTTCGGTAACACGGAGGTAACCACTGGAAATATGGAGGCGAGTCATCCAGACTTGCCGTGTTTCTCCTTCTTGTACATGTACAGACGCTTGTGGAAATCACACATGAATACCTTCAGAGAAGGAAACTATTTGGGATACAACACATCTCAGACGACAACATAGCAATGTTGAGTTTTGGATAAGGCCTGAAAGAACAGCAGCCTGGTGGGATATGTTGGTCAAGGAGTGTGTTGTGCCAGAGGAATGGCAAGAGAACTTTCCAATGTCCAGGTCAGCTGTGACTCGACCTAGCGAAAAACTTGGTCCATTTGTCGGAGGAGAGAGACAAGAATGCGGGCTCCCGTGGACGAGGGAAGACTATGGAAAACAGCGAATGCATTTGGACTGGCAAAGCAGACTATCAGATATTGTCCGCCATGTATGTCGAACGATTACTCAACGTCTAGTTTTGTACTCCATAACTATTGTGAAACCATGAAGTGGTTGCGGCCGCCAAGTACGACCGTCAATTTCAGCCAACAAGCCCAGTGTCCTGACCAGATATCTAGATCCCTAGATTGATTGTGGCCAATGTTCTTTATCACATTGTTTACTTTCACACAGCCATTAAAGATATGATTGATGTATGATGGCTCAGGTGTGATTCACTACAATAGTGTAACAGCTGCTGATGGTGAGGCAAGCAAGGTCTACTGTTCAAAGAAAAGTGGCAATAGTCTACATTGAAACACAGGGTAAGGATACACTTCCAGGTCAGAGGTGACTATGACGCGCACATTTTGCCGCGCATGTGTACCAGGTCGCGTTGTGCCGGCGGACGGAGGGGGAAGGGGGTCTTATACGGTGGCATTGTTGTGTGGGCAGGGATATGGTTAAGTGTGATTTACCCTGGATAACCTTATCCGGCTTAGTGTAGAAGGAGCCAAAAACTTCTGCAGTTCTGTTATCACACCAATATCATGTGGATGAATGCACCAATCATCTGCTAGACCAGCACCAGAAGACTTACCGACTGTCCAAGCTTTTCCAAATTGTCCAGGAAATATCTGACCGACTCCCCCTGAGGACGAGACGCAGACCAAATCATTTCATTTTGAACACAATCCTGCAGCTGTCTTTCCAAGTGTCAAATATTACAAGACTGTAAAAGACTAGTTTTTCATCAGACGAAGTGGGAAACAGGAAGTTGTATCCTTGTTGTCCATCCTTTAGGAAATGCATGTTGATAAGAATCATTAGCAGACAAACCTGCAATAACACATTTTACTGGACCATCCGGTCGTGGTCAAAAGTGTACATAGACTTGTAAAGAACATCATGTCATGGCTGTCTTGAGATTCCAATCATTTCTACAACTCTTATTTTTTTGTGATAGAGTGATTGGAGCACATACTTGTTGGTCACAAAAAACATTCATGAAGCTCGCTTCTTTTATGAATTTATTATGAGTCTACTATGCGTCATACACACCAGTTCTAGAGCGGTGCATGCGTCATACACTCCAGTTCTAAAGCGGTGCATGTGTCATACACTCCAGTTCTAGAGCGTACAATCCAGTTCTGGAGCGGTGCATGCATCATACACTCCAGTTCTAGAGCGGTGCATGCGTCATACACTCCAGTTCTAGAGCGGTGCATGCGTCATACACTCCAGTTCTAGAGCGGTGCATGTGTCATACACTCCAGTTCTAAAGCGGTGCATGTCATACACTCCAGTCCTAAAGCGGTGCATGTCATACACTCCAGTTCTAGAGCGGTGCATGTCATACACTCCAGTTCTAGAGCGGTGCATGTGTCATACACTCCAGTTCTAGAGCGGTGCATGTGTCATACACTCCAGTTATAGAGCGGTGCATGTGTCATACACTCCAGTTATAGAGCGGTGCATGTGTCATACACTCCAGTTCTAGAGCGGTGCATGTGTCATACACTCCAGTTATAGAGCGGTGCATGTGTCATACACTCCAGTTCTAGAGCGGTGCATGCGTCATACACTCCAGTTCTAGAGCGGTGCATGCGTGCTGATCCCGAAAGGGACAAGCGGTAGGAAATGGATGGATGGATGGATGTGTCATACCCTCCAGAGGTCTGCATCATCCAAGTGTGTTAGTCCCACTTTCAAAAAGCCAACATGATGGATGAAGGTGTTTCCATGGGTACTAGGAGGCTTCTTTAGTGCCAAACTATTTGAGGAATCAGACTAAGACTACGTTTACACTCCAAATCAGATTTTTTTTTTAGATCTGATTTTTTCCAGCTGACTGTTTACACTGCAAGTACAATATGTTATTTATCAGACTCCAGTGTGAACCTGACAGGCCCCAATGTGGATCCAATGGGGTCCCAATGTGGCTCCAATGTAGTCCTAATGTGGATCCAATGTGGCCCCAATGTGGATCCAATGTGGGCCCCAATGTTGTTCCAATGTGGATCCATTGTGGCCCCAATGTGGATCCAATGTGGGCCCAATGTGGATCCATTGTTGTCCCAATGTGGATCCATTGTTGTCCCAATGTGGATCCATTGTGGCCCCAATGTGGATCCAATGTGGGCCCAATGTGGATCCATTGTTGTCCCAATGTGGATCCAATGTGGGCCCCAATGTGGATTTCTTGTGGCCCCAATGTGGGCCCCAATGTGGATCCAATATGGGCCTCAATGTGGTCCCAATGTGGATCCAATGTGGTCCCAATGTGGATCCAATGTGGGCCCCTATGTGGATCCAATGTGGATCCATTGTGGGCCAAATGTGTCCTCCACGTCACTTGCACGCACACTTCGATAAAGTGAAAACAAAGGAAGTTGACCGTGAGGAAGTCGCTACTACTACAAAATAAAATAAAAGTGGCAACACCTTCAAAAGAGTGTTTTTAAGTGAAAGTAAAGTACTATAAAGTATGAATGGATGTATATAGTGTCATATATCTGTCATCTTGTTGGCTGTTTAGTAGAGGAGAGGATCTACTTTACATTTATTTTTACACTCACATGGAAACTAATTCTGGTCCTTCAACAATCGCCATTTCTTCATGATCCAAATATATATTCCATATACTGTACATCCAAATATATATTCATGTACATCCAAATATATATTCATATATTCCATATACATCCAAAAATATATTCATATATTCCATATACATCCAAAGATATATTCATATATTCCATATACATCCAAATATATATTCATATACATTCAAATATATAATCATATATTCCATATACATCCAAAGATATATTTATATATTCCATATACATCCAAATATATATTCATATATTCCATATACAGTACATCCAAATATATATTCATATATTTCATATACATCCAAATATATATTCATATATTCCATATAAATCCAAATATATATTCACATATTCCATATAAATCCAAATATATATTCACATATTCCATATACATCCAAAGATATATTCATATATTCCATATATATCCAAAGATATATTCATATATTCCATAAACAGGGTTTGCCT
This sequence comes from Nerophis lumbriciformis, assembly GCF_033978685.3. Classification (NCBI taxonomy): domain Eukaryota; kingdom Metazoa; phylum Chordata; class Actinopteri; order Syngnathiformes; family Syngnathidae; genus Nerophis; species Nerophis lumbriciformis. Next base: position 17,089,253 of record NC_084571.2, on the reverse strand, counting down.
TTAATGTAACTGAATGCTGCATTTTTAATACCACCACACCTTAAAAATATTTGTTGTACTTGAAAACAATAAAAGTAATATAATATATTGTAGAATCACGCAAAATCTGAGGCTATTTTAACTTGTATTACCAATCTTATGACAAACAACAAGACGTATGCATCAGGTTTTACCTCCAATGAAAACACTTTTGCCTCTTTGAGTCTTGGCTTCCCCGCCGGACACACAACAACACTTCCTCATTCTCCACCAATCACCTTTCAGGCACGGACGGTGTGTTTGTGACCATGGGAAAAACTGGCATCAGATCCAAAGCACAGGAACATCAAACATTAGCAGTATGATATTGTTTGCACACTATTGACAAGTGATGGACTGAAAACTTGACCACAGGAAAAAGACTTTGAGCACCAAAAACTGCGCTGCCAAACCCGCATGTAAGCAAGACGAACACCATAGTCAGCATGTCTGGGATGTGGACCTTGTACCCATGATCTGGTCCTTTAGGTCATAACTTAAAAGCTCATGACCATAGGTGAGGATGGGAAGATAGATATTGTACCCTTGATCTGGTCCTTTAGGTCATAACTTAAAATCTCATGACCATAGGTGAGGATAGGGATGTAGATCTTGTATCCGTGATATGGTCTTTTAGGTCACGACCCAAAGATCATGACCATAGGTGAGGATGGGAACATAGATCTTGTACCTGTGATCTGGTCCTTTAGGTCACGACCCAAAGATCATGACCATAGGTGAGGATGGGAATATAGATCTTATATCCGTGATCTGGTCTTTTAGGTCACGGCCCAAAGATGATGACCATAGGTGAGGATAGGGACGTAGATCTTGTACCCGTGATCTGGTCCTTTAGGTCACGACCCAAAGCTCATGACCATAGGTAAGGATGAGAACATAGATCTTGTACCTGTGATCTGGTCCTATAGGTCCCGACCCAAAGATCATGACCATAGGTGAAGATGGGAACGTAGATATTGTACCCTTGATCTGGTCCTTTAGGTCATAACTTAAAAGCTCATGACCATAGGTGAAGATAGGGTCGTAGATCTTGTACCCGTGATCTGGTCCTTTAGGTCACAACCCAAAGATCATGACCATAGGTGAGGATAGGGTCGTAGATCTTGTACCCGTGATCTGGTCCTTTAGGTCACAACCCAAAGATCATGACCATAGGTGAGGATGGGAATGTAGATCTTGTACCTGTGATCTGGTCCTTTAGGTCACGACCCAAAGATCATGACCTTAGGTGAGGATAGGGACGTAGATCTTGTACCCGTGATCTGGTCTTTTAGGTCACGACCCAAAGATCATGACCATAGGTGAGGATAAGGACGTAGATATTGTCCCCATGATCTGGTCCTTTAGGTCACGACCCAAAGATCATGACCATAGGTGAAGATAGGGACGTAGATCTTGTACCCGTGATCTGGTCCTTTAGGTCACAACCCAAAGATCATGACCATAGGTGAGGATATGGACGTAGATCTTCTACCTGTGACCTGGTCCTTTAGGTCACAACCCAAAGATCATGACCATAGGTGAGGATGGGAACATAGATCTTGTACCCGTGATCTGGTCCTTTAGGTCACGACCCAAAGATCATGACCATAGGTGAGGATGGGAAGATAGATCTTGTACCCTTGATCTGGTCCTTTAGGTCATAACTTAAAAGCTCATGACCATAGGTGAGGATAGGGACGTAGATCTTGTACCCGTGATCTGATCCTTTAGGTCACAACCCAAAGATCATGACCATAGGTGAGGATAGGGACGTAGATCTTGTACCCATGATCTGGTCCTATAGGTCACAACCCAAAGATCATGACCATAGGTGAGGATGGGAACGTAGATCTTGTACCTGTGATCTTGTCCTTTGGTCATGACCCAAAGATCATGACCAAAGGTGAGGATGGGAACATAGATCTTGTACCCGTGATCTGGTCCTTTAGGTCACGACCCAAAGATCATGACCATAGGTGAGGATGGGTAAATAGATCTTGTACCCTTGATCTGGTCATTTAGGTCATAACTTAAAAACTCATGACCATAGGTGAGGATAGGGACGTAGATGTTGTACCCATGATCTGGTCCTTTAGGTCACAACCCAAAGATTATGATCATAGGTGAGGATAGGGACGTAGATCTTGTACCTGTGATCTGGTCCTTTAGGTCACAACCCAAAGATCATGACCACAGGTAAGAATGGGAACATAGATCAACTAGAACATTTACAATTGAGAGCTTCACCTTCCGGCTCAGCTCCTTCGTCACCACGACAGACAAAGACACTTACCAACTGGAATTCTCTGCGACGGTCATAAGCGGTCTGAATTCCCTGGTCAGTCCACAGGTCCCGGATGGATGGCAGGTAGTGCTGAAAAACCTTAGGCTGCACCAGACCATGGCCATGGGCCACCATAGACCGCGTGTCGAAGGCCATCAATATGTCTCCATGGCGCTGGTTGGACAAGTTGCCCCATGGGATGTGGAGCTTTTCTCGAGCATCCACTAACACTCGAATACCTACAACAGATGTACACCATGGTTAACATGAGGCTTCAGACCCGAGGGGTGTGGCAGCAAATATTTCACTTTGGATTCTTCGGTTCTCAGACCTAACAACCTGGAAAAACTGCTAGTACTCCTTCCACACACACACTCTGCCCTCCTTTTGCATCATTATATATATATATATATATATATATATATATATATATATATATATATACACACAGGACTGTCTCAGAAAATTTGAATATTGTGATAAAGTTATTTTTTTCTGAAATGCAATTAAAAAAAACAAAAACGTCATACATTCTGGATTCATTACACATCAACTGAAATATTGCAAGCCTTTTAATATTTCAATATTGCTGATTATGGCATACAGCTTAAGAAAACTCAAAAATCCTAACTAAAAAAATTAGAATATTTCCTCAGACCAAGTAAAAAAAAGATTTATAACAGCAAAACAAAATCAAACATTTGAAAATGTCAATAAATGCACTCAGTACTTGGTTGGGAATCCTTTTGCACGGATTACTGCATCAATGCGGCGTGGCATGGAGGCAATCAGCCTGTGGCATTGCCAAGGTGTTATGGATGCCCAGGATGCTTCAATAGCGGCCTTTAGCTCATTTGCATTATTGGGTCTGGTGTCTTTCAGCTTCTTCTTCACAATACCCCACAAATTCTCTATTGGGTTCAGGTCAGGGGAGTTGGCAGGCCAATCGAGGACAGTAATGCCATGGTCAGTACACCAGTTACTGGTGGTTTTGGCACTGTGGGCAGGTGCCAGATCATGCTGGAACATGAAATCATCATCTCCATAGAGCTTTTCAACAGATGGGAGCATGTAGTGCTATTTTTTACATTTTGATAGAGAGAGCTTTTATTTGATTACAATTTTTTAAGTGATGTACATGTATATGTATATGTAGATGCTGTATCGGGACAGATCCATTAAGAGTTTGAGCAGAAATATGTCATATAGGAATTAACAATACCGGTACACAATAAAACATTAACACAATGATGTGGTGTCACATGAAGGTTTTTGAAGTAACACCTTAGTGACATGAAAACGTTCACCACACATCACTTGCTGCAAAACATCAAATAATTTTCTCCTTCGCTATTTACTTTTGGTGTGGGGACAATATTGTCCACACTTTTCTCCATCTAAACACGGCAGTGTCTCTTAAACGCATGGCGGCAAGCGAGGGAAAATGAGGTTAAACCAAGCGCTTGGCTCCGGGAATTTTTTATTTATTATTATTTTAAATCTGTCTTTTTTAATCCATTTTTTGGTGTCTCCTAGCCGCTCAGGTAAATCATATTGTCTAAAAATGCATTTTACCATATGACTTATATTGTCTTAGCTCAGGGGTGTCAAACTCAAATACAGATCGGGCCAAAATTTAAAACTAATATATATATATATATATATATATATATATATATATATATATATATATATATATTAGGGGTGTGGGAAAAAATAGATTCGAATTGCGATTCTCACGTTGTGCAATTCAGAATCGATTCTAATTTTTTTTAAATCAATTTTTTTTATTTTAAATTTATTTTAAAAAATGTTTATTTTTATTTTGAATTTTTTTGTAATTAATCAATCAAACAAAACAATACACAGCAATACCATAACAATGCAATCCAATTCCAAAACCAAACCCGAACCAGCAACACTCAGAACTGCAATAAACAGAGCAATTGAGAGGAGACACAAACACGACACAGAACAAACCAAAAGTAGTGAAACAAAATGAATATTATCAACAACAGTATCAATATTAGTTACAATTTCAACATAGCAGTGATTAAAAATCCCTCATTGACATTATCATTAGACATTTATAAAAAAAAAAAAAAAAAAGAACAATAGTGTCACAGTGGCTTACACTTGCATCGCATCTCAGAAGCTTGACAACACACTGTGTCCAATATTTTCACAAAGACAAAATAAGTCATATTTTTAGTTCATTTAATAGTTAAAACAAATTTACATTATTGCAATCAGTTGATAAAACATTGTCCTTTACAATTATAAAAGCTTTTTACAAAAATCTACTACTCTGTTTGCATGTCAGCAGACTGGGGTAGATCCTGCTGAAATCCTATGTATTGAATGAATAGAGAATCGTTTTGAATCGGGAAATAATCGTTTTTGAATCGAGAGTCGTGTTGAATTGAGAAAAAAAAATAAAAAAATAAAAAAATAAAAAATCGATTTTTTTTTTTAATGTCCTGTCCAGCTTCTCAGGCAAATCATATAGTTGATGTAGACGCCCATGTCGGCTGTTCAGATTTACTTTACAAAAGAGAAGTGTAGGATACTTCTCTTGTTGCCTTATTTGTATTTGACTTTATTAAATGTATTTATATTATCATTTAGTGCAGCCAGGCCGGAGCAGGAGGGGATAGAAAGAGAAAAAAAGAAGACAGAGGGGGAAATTGTGCGGACAAGAGGGGGATTAGACAGAGAGACAAAAACAACAACAGCAAACAACAACAACAACAACAACAACAATAGAGCAACATCAGCAAATACGACATGTACAAATATGATGGTAAAAGTAATAGCAAATAAGCAGTTAGCGAAAAATAAAAAATAATACAGAAATGACAATGGGCATTATTACACTACAAATGGATCAATACAAATACCAATAGAAATAGCGCTATTGATAAAGAACACTACCAATACTTTACCTTTATTATCAACAATACAGTTGTTCAAGTGCAACAATACATATACCGTATTTTCCGCACTATAAGCCGCACCTAAAAACCACAAATTTTCTCAAAAGCTGACAGTGCGGCTTATAACCCGGTGCGCCTTATATATGGATTAATATTAATATTCATTTTAATAAAGTTTAGGTCTCGCAACTCCGGTAAACAGCCGCCATCTTTTTTCCCCGTAGAAGAGGAAGCGCTTCTTCTTCTACGGTAAGCAACCGCCAAGGTAAGCACCCGCCCCCATAGAAGAGGAAGCGCTTCTTCTTCTACTGTAAGCAACCACCCGCCCCCGTAGAAGAAGAAGCGCGCGGATATTACGTTTCATTTCATTTGTGTGTTTACATCAGTAAAGACCACAAAATGGCTCCTATTAAGAGACACGCGTACAACGCAGAATTCAAACTCAAAGCAATAAGTCACGCAGTAGAACACGGAAATAGAGCAGCAGCAAGAGAATTGAACATAAATGAATCAATGGTGCGTAGGTGGAGGAAGCAACAAGATGACCTGCGCCACTAAGACAGGGAGACAGCGCCGGACGACATACGCCAACATCTGCCAGTGGATTGTAAATGCCTGAGCGGATATATCGGTCTCAACTGTGGTCCGAGCTTTCCGGAAGGCAGGATTCATGGAACTGCTGGACAACAACAGCGACACTTACTCTGATGACTTCGACGAGACGGAGCCGGCCATTTTGGATGCCGTATTCGCCCAACTTTTTAATTCAGACACCGAAGAAGAATTCGAGGGATTTATGGATCAGGAATAACTTCAGAAAGTGAGCTTTAAATGTTTATTTTGTGTGTTGTGTGACATTAACGTTCGAGCAACGTTGAGTTGTTATTGTTGCTATTGCTCTGCACTATTTTGAGTGTTACTATTTTTGTGATTGCACATTTGCACATTACATTTTGGGGGTGAACGGAGTTGTTAAAACGCTGGTTTGTAATATATTATTAAAGTTTGACTGACCTATCTGACTGTTTTTTTGACATTCCCTTTAGCGCAGCGTAGGTGCGGCTTATAACCCGGGGCGGCTTATAGGTGAACAAAGTTTTGAAATATGCCATTCATTGAAGGTGCGGCTAATAACCCGGGGCGGCTTATAGTGCGGAAAATACGGTACGTAATGATAACTTGACATACGAAAGAATGCATAAAAATGGAGGGGGAGAAAGAGAAGCAACCTACATTAACCTTGTAGATTGTTATAGTAAAAATAGGTTAAGCTTTGTCAGTGTGCCATGTGTTATACCCAGTTTACCCTAGGGCAACAACGTTAATATATGTTTGATGAAACGTGATTATGTGCAAGAGTGTAAGTATGCATATGTACTTGTATATGTACAGAATGTGTATATGTGTTTGTACAATGAATGTATATGTACAGAATGTGTATATGTGTTTGTACAGTGAATGTATATGTAGAATGTAAAAAATCGATTTTGAATCGAATCGTGACCCCAAGAATCGATATTGAATCGAATCGTGGGACACCCAAAGATTCACAGCCCTAATATATATATATGTATATATATATATACATACCGGTATATATCTCCTGCCTCGAAAAAAAAAAAATGTTTGCCTTGGTGCCCCTTCTAACTTCCCTCGGTGCCCTAAAATATGAGCCCTCCTTTAAGGCAACACTTGCCTTGACCTTTAAAAGATAAAATTTGAGGCCTGTACATTAGAGCTGCAGCTATCAAATATTTTAGTAATCGAGTATTGTATCGAATATCCCAATCGATTAATCGAGTAATCGAATAAATCATATTTTTGCTTTGTCCTGTCCAGCTTCTCAGGCAAATTATACAGTTGATGTAGATGCCCATATCGGCTGTACAAATTTACTTTAAAAAAGAGAAGTGTGGGATACTTCTCTTGTTGCTTTATTCGTATTTTTACTTTATTAAATGGATACATATTATTATTTGGTGCAGCCGGGCTGGAGCAATATTTTTGCTTAATTAAGGTTTAATTATACATGTTAAGATGTGCCCCTCCTCTCTGAGCTGCCACCTACCGTGGTAGAGGAGTTTGCGTGTCCCAATGATCCTAGGAGCTATGTTGTCCGGGGGCTTTATACCCCCTGGTAGGGTCTCCCGAGACAAACTGGTCCGAGGTGAGGGATCAGACAAAGAGCAGATCGAAGACCTCCATGAAAAATAAAAACGAAGGGTTCAGATTTCCCTCGCCCGTACGCGGGTCACCGGGGCCCCCCTCTGGAGCCAGTCCCGGAGGTGGGGCACGATGGCGAGCGCCTGGTGGCCGGTCGAGCCGGGCACAGCCCGAAGAGGCAACGTGGGTCCCCCCTCCAATAGGCTCACCACCCATAGCAGGGGCCATAGAGGTCGGGTGCAATGTGAGCTGGGCGGAAGCCAAAGGCAGGGCACTTGGCGGTCCGATGCTCGGCTACAGAAGCCAGCTGTTGGGACGTGGAACGTCACCTCGCTGGGGGAGAAGGAGCCTGAGCTAGTGCGCGAGGTGGAGAAGTTCCGGCGAGATATAGTCGGACTCACTTCGACGCACAGCAAGGGCTCAGGAACCAGTTCTCTCGAGAGGGGCTGGACTCTCTTCCACTCTGCAGTGAGAGGCGACGGGCTGGGGTGGCAATTCTTGTTTCCCCCCGGCTCAGAGCCTGCACGTTGGAGTGTTGGGGGGGGTGTCCTGACTGTTGTTTGCGCTCACGCGCAAAACGGCAGCTCAGAGTACCCACCCTTTTCTCAGAGTACCCACCCTTTTTGGATTCACTCGAGGGAGTACTGGAGAGTGCTCCCCGTGTGATTCCCTCGTTCTACTGGGGGACTTCAACGCTCATATTGGCAACGACAGTGAAACCTGGAGAGGCGTGATTGAGAAGAATGACCGCCCGGATCTGAACCCGAGTGGTGTTTTGTTATTGGACTTTTGTGCCCGTCACAGATTGTCCATAACGAACACCATGTTCAAACATAAGGGTGTCCATATGTGCACTTGGCGCCAGGACACCCGCGGCCGCAGTTCCATGATCGACTTTGTAGTTGCGGCCTCATGTTTTGGACACTCGGGTAAAGAGAGGGGCGGAGCTTTCTACTGATCACCACCTGGTGGTGAGTTGGCTGCGATGGTGGGTAGGATGCCGGACAGACCTGGCAGGCCCAAACGCATTGTGAGGGTTTCCTGGGAAAGTCTGGCAGAGTCTCCTGTCAAAGAGAGTTTCAATTCCCACCTCTGGAAGAACTTTGAACATGTCACGAGGGAGGTGGTGGACATTGAGTCCGAGTGGACCATGTTCCGAACCTCTATTGTCGAGGCGGCTGATTTGAGCTGTGGCCGCTAGGTAATTGGTGCCTGTCGTGGCGGTAATCCTAGAACCCGTTGGTGGACACCGGCGGTGAGGGATGCCGTCAAGCTGAAGGAGTCCTATTGGCTTATAGGACTCCTGAGGCAGCGGACAGTTACCGACCGACAGGCCAAGCGGCTTCAGTGGTCAAAAAGGCAAAAACTCGGGACATGGGAGGAGTTCGGGGAAGCCATTGCAAACGACTTCCGGACTGCTTCGAAGCGATTCTGGACCACCATCCGCCGCCTCAGGGAGGGGAAGCAGTGCACTGTCAACACCGTGTATGGTGAGGATGGTGTTCTGCTGACCTCGACTGCAGATATTGTGGATCGGTGGAGGGAATACATCGAAGACCTCCTCAATCCCACCGACACGTCTTCCTATGAGGAAGCAGTGCCAGGGGAATCTGTGGTGGGCTCTCCTATTTCTGGGGCTGAGCTTGCTGAGGTAGTTAAAAAGCTCCTCTGTGGCAAGGCCCCGGGGGTAGATGAGATCCGCCCGGAGTTCCTTAAGGCTCTGGATGCTGTGGGGCTGTCTTGGTTGACAAGACTCTGCAGCATCGCGTGGACATCGGGGGCGGTACCTCTGGATTGGCAGACCGGGGTGGTGGTTCCTCTCTTTAAGAAGGGGAACCGGAGGGTGTGTTCTAACTATCGTGGGATCACACTCCTCAGCCTTCCCGGTGAGGTCTATCCAGGTGTACTGGAGAGGAGGCTACGCCGGATAGTCGAACCTCGGATTCAGGAGGACCAGTGTGCTTTGTGGACTTGGAGAAGGCAATCGACCGTGTCCCTCGGGAAGTCCTGTGGGGAGTACTCAGAGAGTATGGGGTATCGGACTGTCTGATTGTGGCGGTCCGCTTCCTGTATGATCAGTGTCAGAGCTTGGTCCGCATTGCCGGCAGTAAGTCAGACACGTTTCCAGTGAGGGTTGGACTCCGCCAAGGCTGCCCATTGTCACTGATTCTGTTCATAACTTTTATGGCCAGAATTTCTAGGCGCAGTCAAGGCGTTGAGGGGATCCGGTTTGGTGGCTGCAGGATTAGGTCTCTGATTTTTGCAGATGATGTGGTCCTGATGGCTTCATCTGGCCAGGATCTTCAGCTCTCACTGGATCGGTTAGCAGCCGAGTGTGAAGCGACTGGGATGAGAATCAGCACCTCCAAGTCTGAGTCCATGGTTCTCGCCCGGAAAAGGGTGGAATGCCATCTCCGTGTTGGGGAGGAGACCCTTCTCCAAGTGGAGGAGTTCAAGCACCTTGGAGTCTTGTTCACGAGGGAGGGGAGAGTGGATCGTGAGATCGACAGGCAGATCGGTGTGGCGTCTTCAGTAATGCGGACGCTGTATCGATCCGTTGTGGGGAAGAAGGAGCTGAGCCGGAAGGCAAAGCTCTCAATTTACCGGTCGATCGACGTTCCCATCCTCACCTATGGTCATGACCTTTAGGTTATGACCGAAAGGACAAGATCATGGGTACAAGCGGCCAAAATGAGTTTCCTCCGCCGGGTGGCGGGGCTCTCCCTTAGAGATAGGGTGAGACTATCTGTCATTCGGGAGGAGCTCAGCGTAAAGCCGCTGCTCCTCCACATGGAGCGGAGCCAGATGAGGTGGTTCGGGCATCTGGTCAGGATGCCACCCGAACGCCTCCTTAGGGAGGTGTTTAGGGCACGTCCGACCGGTAGGAAACCACCATCATAACATGTTGGAGATGAAAACACATATATATATATAAAATTAGTTCAAAAGTAATATTCCCTGAGAAAGTTAAAATAAAACTATATTCTTGGTATGAAAAATAAAAACAATAAGAGCAGTTTTCATTTTATCAGGAATTAGGCTTGGCCCCTTAGTTCCAGTGAAAGGAACTTACTTTTGTCTTTAAAAAGGCAAACTTTTAGAAACGCTGGCCAAAGTGTAGAGATCCAAAACTCTCCACTCAGCATATGCGTGTGCACGACACAGACGGAGGCTTGTGATGACGTCAAGGTTGTATAATGTCACTTCCAAACTCGAACAACACTGCCTTGCTGCCTTTAAACACATTATAAGAGGACTTAATGTATGTTTGAATGTAAACATGCTGCTATTTTCACTCAACATGAATAAAAAGACACATCAAAATGTGCTTAGTGGCACTCCCGCCTGCACTAATGACAGTCAGCTGTTTGGATATGATGGTTGTGGAACCTCCACCTGATGGAACAACTTTGACCAGCAAGACTTTTTGCTCTGTGTCATAGGAAAGGTGCAACATTATTTTATGTTTTTAGTCCTTGTTTAACCACAAATCATGAAGTTAACTTACGTGTCTTGCGTCCGTGAGCCGGGCGTGACCCTGCTCGCACGCAAAAAGTGACCAAGCAACAAAAAAAACATAATGTAGCGTCCTCCTTGTAGTGTGTACTGATGTTAAATACTATATATACTTCATTACACATGTACTATATATTCATTGTAGTGTGTACTGATGTTAAATACTATATATACTTCATTACACATGTACTATATATTCATTGTAGTCTGTACTGATGTTAAATACTATATATATTTCATTACACATGTACTATATATTCATTGTAATGTGTACTGATGTTAAATACTATATACACTTCATTACACATGTACTATATCACTATACCCATCATTAAATGGATATAGTGATATAATCGAAGAAATAATCGACAGATTGATCGATTATCAAATTAATCGTTAGTTGCAGCCCTAATATATATATATATATATATATATATATATATATATATATATATATATAGATTCTGTGTGTATGTGTAGGCTGCTTTTAAAGATAATTTACGTGTCATTGTACAACTAAAGTATATCAAAATAAAAACAATAGGAAGTGTAATGCTGCACCAAGTCAGATATTGCTGCTTTTTTCAGGCTTCTGACTGGACAAAAAGTGCATGACAGCAGGTGTGTGTGTTTGTGTGTAGACATAGACATTTTTGAAACTACACTTGTGTGGATGGACATTGTTTTAACTCCAAATATGTCTTTTTGAAACTCTCCGTGTTCGTGTGGACATGGCCTAAAGCTCACGTTTCGCACAAACTGTTTAGGTGTTGCACAGCGTATTTACGTCACAGATCATACACTGCACAACAACGCTCCTCTAAATACGCTTGAGTTTAGAAAACGTTTTGGCTGACATAACCGAGGGGGGAAGGGGGGGTATTATTATTATAATTTTTTTTGTCATAAAAAAAATACAATCATGTGTGCTTACGGACTGCATCCCTGCAGACTTTATTGATCTATATGTGTTGGTGCACTAATTGTAAGTGTATATTTGTTGTTGTTGTTGATTTAATAAAAAAAATAAAAAAATAAAAAAACTTTTTTTATTTCTTGTTAAGGCGACCGCCATAACAACAAAGAGCCACCGCCAAAACTAAAATCTTAACAAGCTGCTCCGCTTAGTTCTGCCTCTGCCTCTGTCAGTACGTCTCTGCAGCACCCAGCATTGTCCCACCCACAGAACCATCTGATTGGTTACACGCAGAGCGGTAACAGCCAATCAGCAGTGCGTATTCAGAGCGCATGTAAGAGCCAATCAGCAGTGCGTATTCAGAGCGCATGTAGTCAGTGCCCAGGCAGTCAGAGAGGAGAGACGGTGGAGTGAGCAGAAAAGTGTTTAGCAGGTGAGCATAATGCAGCGGACTCTCCCCAAATTATAATAAACACTTCCAAGTCAACTACTAGTAACATCACTATGAGCCAGTTGACGTTCTGGAAACATAAGCGGCAGCTCAGCTCGCTCGCAGTCCTTGAGATGAAAGCTAATTAGCTTTTAGCGTAACGTTAGCTCACTGTGCTGTGTGTGTTACGGACAGCAAATCCCTGTCTGTCTGAGAGAAAGCCAAGCATTATTGACCTACAGTTAACAACTAAGTTATTTCACTTTACCTTTTTCTGTGTTGATTGAGCTGTGTTGAAGCAGCAAAAAAGGACATTATGTTAAAAGAAGAGTTTCCTAAAGCTGTCTCTGATAGTTGATATAATAATGTAACTGCATCATAAAGCCTACATGAACTCCATGGTGTTCAGGGATGAATAGTCTCTCCTATTGCTATTGTACTATTTTTTCAGCTATAGTTACATTAATCATTAGTAATGTAGCAGCCTAGTTTTGAATGGCAGGGTCCCTGCTATCACATGTTGATAAAAATAAAGCATTTACATAATAAATATCAACTACAGGCTTCCCAAATGCTGTAATAAATTAAGCATGATGAGTTGAACATATGTCAGCATGTGGCCCCACTTTTAACTCTTTTTTTCAAACGCTTATTGCAAATGCTTACTTACAGTAAGTCGTTAATTTGACTTTGTAAGTCATTATTTTGACTTAGTAAGCCATCATTTTGTCATTATTTTGACTTAGTGAATTACTAAGTCATAATAATGACGTACTTAGTATCTCAGGTAACTAGGACTGTTTTGTTTTTACTTTACGGAAAAAATATCGAGATACATATCGTATATCCCCATTCAGAAAATGGAGCGGAAAACACAACCAAAAGTTGTAGGCTTCTTCACGCGACGAAGCCAGCCTAGTTCACCGCAGTCTGTAATCTATTGCCCCCCAGGCTGTGGTGGCAGCGACGAGGTGGAGACGTGATGGCGACAGGCTGAGTTACACCGATCCTTACACCCACCCACCCCTTTCCCCGGTCCCCTCCCCTGGAGAGTCACCACCTTAACCAACAATATTTCTGGGGGAAACACTGCAGCCCATATTATTGTTGCTCATACTTCAAACGTTATTGTTCTTGTTCCGCACGTTTCTCTTACACTTAATACGAGATGAACCATCGGAAAGGGGTTGTTCGCGCCGATGGCGTTACTTTAAATTGGGACCATTTCGTGTTACCATGGCAACGCTATTCATAAATAAACGAAAAATAATGGGCCACTAGAATGGGTACGCACCAAAAAAATAGGCAACATTACCTCCTTTTGTATCTCTGCCTTACTTTCACGTAGCTCGGTGCTTTAACGTCCAATATTTGGTTTCGGTTCCATGGCCATCGGAGTGAGGCGAGTGCCATCGGCCTGACTGTTATCATGCTATTGTTAGCACACATGCTAAGTGTTAGCATTTGTATTAAAACATGCTACTGTTTTAGGCTTTTTGGACAGTGACACCCAAAACTCCCGGATTCAGACACTCGGCACCATCTAATAAGTAAGGTGGCTTCCAGAGTTCCAGGGCCCATCAAAATTTCTGCGGGAATGTTCTAGTTTTTAGGTTATCATGCCGTGATTTTATCAGTTTTGCCCACTTGGGAGTAGATTTTTCTCCATGCGGCCCCCCATCTAAAATTACTTTGACACCCCTGCCTGACATAGCACAACAGCCATCTTGGCTGGGTTGACCACCACTTCCGGGAAGAAGTCACGTGTGTGAATAGGGGTGACATGTTGAGCGCTATGTTGACGTCACGTGACAATAAGCGAGTTGAAAGAGAACAACACTGACCTTTAATAACGTTGCTATAAATGGTGTCTCTGAAGTCTTCCTTGGCTCTCTGCTCGAAGTCGCGGCCGTGGATGATCCGCATCTGCTTGAGGAAAGTCGACTTGCCGCTCTCGCCCGCTCCCAGGAGCAGGATTTTAACTAGCCGCTTCACGTAGCTCTTGTCCCGCAGAAGACACTTGTCTATCTCCTTGGACCTCTGCAGCTGCTCGGCCTCCCCGCTGCTGAGCAGGCAGTGCGGGAAACACGCGGATAAGACGGCGCGGGACGGCAGGAAGTCCGCCATCTTGGACAGAACTTCATCGAGCAGGAAGACTGATGCTACGTTCAAAGTAGTCGGAATCCCCCCAACTCGCTCACTTAATCGATGCTCCCGGGCAGGAAGACTGACGGCGGCTGCTGCGTTCAATGTCGTCGGAATCCCCCCAACTCTCACTTCATCGATGCTCCCGAGCAGGAAGACTGACGGCGGCTGCTGCGTTCAAAGTCGTCGGAATCCCCCCCACTCGCTCACTTCATCGATGCTCCCGAGTAGAAAGACTGACGGGGAACTGCGTTCAGGGTCGTCTGAATCCCCCAACTCGCTCACTTCATCGATGCTCCCGAGCAGGAAGACTGAAGCTGTGTTCAAAGTCTTCGGAATCCCCCACAACTCGCTCACTTCATCGATGCTCCCGAACAGGAAGACTGATGCTACATTCAAAGTCATCGGAATGCCCCCAACTCGCTCAATTAATCGATGCTCCCGAGCAGGAAGACTGACGGCGGCTGCAGCGTTCAGGGTTGTCGGAATCCCCCCAACTCACTCACTTCATCGATGCTCCCGAGCAGGAAGACTGATGCTGCTGATGCTGCGTTCAAAGTCGTCGGAATCCCCCCAACTCTCTCACAGTGCGGCTGTAGCTTGAAGGCAACAAAGTTATATCACGTGATATAAAAGAAAGAAGTAGTATTTGATGTGATTAAAACAAACATGTATTATTTCACGTGATATAAAACAAAGTATCATTTGATGTGATATAAAACAAAGAAGTATTATTTGATGTGATATAAAACAAATAAATATTATTTGACGTGTTTGTGGAACCATCCAAGATTCTTTCTTCTTCTATTTGACATCAGCGTAGACGTGACAATATTACGTCACGTCAGTTGGACGCGCTAGTACTCAGGGGAAATGTGGTCTTCTGGACAAACACTACCGCGTTCGTCCACTGGCGCCGCCAAAATCAACCAAAACTGAAAGTACTCATGAAAACACTTGAGAAATACTTCATAACAGAGGTGTGGACTCGAGTCACATGACTTGGACTCGAGTCAGACTCGAGTCATGAATTTGATGACTTTAGACTCGACTTGACAAAATGTAAAAAGACTTGCAACTCGACTTAGACTTTAACATCAATTACTTGTGACTTCACTTGGACTTGAGCCTTTTGAATTGACATGACTTGACATGACTTGCTACTTTCCCCAAAACCCAAAGATGAAAAAGTTATTCGGGAGCGCTCCGTATTTTTCATTGTGTACTTGTCTAGTTGCGTGTGTCAGCTGGTGTGCTGTCAGTACAACAGCCAATCAAATTAGATCTACTTTGTTTTCATCACACAGCATTCATCCAATCAAATTGCAGGACAACCAACGAAGAAGACATGTCCAAACCACACGCCAGTGAACAAAAAATGATACCTAAAATAATTTCGTTTGGGTATAAAAATTACGAGGTGGTCAACACAAAACGGTTTGCAGTATGCAACACATGCGGTTCGAAAATTACTGATGGAGAGGAAACAACTTCCAACTTCGTCCGGCATTTGAAGTTGCACAAAGAACGGTAAGTTTTGAATGTAAGATAACGTTTATTGGCTAAGTAACGTGACTTTTATTTGCTGTGTAGTTAAATCAGTGAGGCTGTAAACTCACTGCTAACGTTATAACGTTATTGCAAACACGGGAATCTGTTGCAGTTCACTACCTTATTCATACTTTTTGTTCAGTGATTTTTTTTAAGCAGGGTTACGTTAGTCAATATATCACACGTAACGTTAGACGGCGGTCAGCAGCACCGCGTATTTTAGCCACCTAAAAAAAGACAAAAATAGTAAAATAAAGGTCAGTTAAAATGTATACTATATTATGAATATGTGTACCGTTTTAGCTAGCTTTCTGACATACTGTTGGTTGTTTACCTCAGTGGTCCCCAACCACCGGGCCGCGGCCCGGTACTGGTCCGTGGATCGATTGGTATCGGGCCGCACAAGAAATAATTTTTTTTTTTTCTTCTTTTTTTAATTAAATCAACATAAAAAACACAAGATACACTTACAAGTCGTGCACCAACCCAAAACAACTCTCTCCCCCCTTTTGTTCTGGGCTTTGAACATGAAGACTCTTCCTTCACTGTTCCGAGTGGCCATGAGAGTCTTGGCAGTGCCTGCCTCCAGTGCTCCAGTGGAGCGAGTTTTCAGCCATGGTGGCATCATACTACGCCCCCATCGTGCACAAATGACTGACAGACTCTTGGCTAATTTGGTCTTTTGCAAATGCAATGCAGCATAGGGCCCTGACATATAAAAAGTACAACTTTTTTGTTATGTTCACGTATATGTCATGTTTTTTCAATGTTAACACTTTTGTACAAATAAGTACATTTGAACTTTATTTTTCAATGTGTTTGTTCTGTAAAGGAATGAGTTAATGTTTAAAATGACTGGTTAATAGTGCTATTATAAAGTGCAATGTCAGCACAATTTTCTTTCCTGCAATTTAAAATGCACTTGTTTTAATAAATAAATACAGCGTTTGAAAAGCATACACAATCTGTGTTAATATATTAGTCTGTGGTTAAAAGGACTTGAAAGGACTCGAAACTCAAAATGCAGGACTTAGGACTTGACTTGAGACTTTCCAGTCTTGACTTTGGACTTGACTCGGGGCTTGTCTGTCTTGACTCGGGACTTGACTCGGACTTGAGGGCAAAGACTTGAGACTTACTTTTGACTTGCAAAACAATGACTTGGTCCCACCTCTGCTTCATAAAAATGACATTTTCATTGAAAGGATATTTGTATCCCCTCAAGTGTACTTACATTGTACATTGTACTACAATACAGTGTACTTGCATTGTACATTCTACTACAATACAGTGTACTTACATTGTACATTGTACTACAATACAGTGCACTTGATTTACGTGGACCCCGACTTAATCAAGTTGAAAAACTTATTCGGGTGTTACCATTTAGTGGTCAATTGTACGGAAAATGTACTGTACTGTACACTCTACTAATAAAAGTTTCAATCAATCAATCAAAAAAACCTTGTATTACAATATACTTCATAGTACTTGTATTCTACCTTGTACTACAATATACTTCATAGTACTTGCATTGTACCTTTTATTACAATATACTTCATAGTACTTGCATTGTACCACAATATACTTCATAGTACTTGCATTGTACCTTGTACTACATTATTATCATTTACTACAATATACTTAATAGTATTTGTATCCTACCTTGTACTACAATATACTTCAGTGTACTTGCATTGTACCTTGTACTACAATATACTTCATATAGTACTCACAAAGAGGAATGTCATTGTTCAATGTGTTTTTTTTTGCAAAGCAATACAAAGTATTTTCCTGAAGGGTTTTAGGTCCTTTAATGAGTTGTGATGAAATCAATAATCAATATTTACAGTAATTTTAGGTCCTTTAATGAGTTGTGATGAAATCAATAATCAATATTTACAGGACTGAGTCACATGACTCCACAGCTGTTTTGTCGTCGTCTGCGTAACCAAAACTCAACAACTTGGACATGTTGACTGGAGACGTTTTCATGGTGGAGTTTCTGTGGGAACATGAACAATAGTGAGATGGAGCCTATCCCACTTGTATTAACCCTCATCGTAGTGAGATGGAGCCTATCCCACTTTTATTAACCCTCATTGTAGTGAGATGGGGCCTATCCCACTTTTATTAAACCTCATTGTAGTGAGATGAGCCTATCCCACTTTTATTAACCCTCATCGTAGTGAGATGGAGCTTATCCCACTTTTATTAACCCTCATCGTAGTGAGATGGAGCCTATCCCACTTTTAGTAACCGTCATCGTAGTGAGATAGTGCCTATCCCACTTGTATTAACCCTCATCGTAGTGAGATGGAGCCTATCCCACTTTTATTAACCCTCGTTGTAGTGAGATGGGGCCTATCCCACTTTTATTAAACCTCATTGTAGTGAGATGAGCCTATCCCACTTTTATTAACCCTCATCGTAGTGAGATGGAGCCTATCCCACTTTTATTAACCCTCATCGTAGTGAGATGGAGCATATCCCACTTTTAGTAACCGTCATCGTAGTGAGATGGAGCCTATCCCACTTTTATTAACCCTCATCGTAGTGAGATGGAGCCTATCCCACTTTTATCAACCCTCATCGTAGTGAGATGAGCCTATCCCACTTTTATTAACCCTCATCGTAGTGAGATGAGGCTATCCCACTTTTATTAACCCTCATCATAGTGAGATGAGCCTATCCCACTTTTATTAACCCTCATCGTAGTGAGATGAGCCTATCCCACTTTTATTAACCCTCATCGTAGTGAGATGAGCCTATCCCACTTTTATTAACCCTCATTGTAGTGAGATGAGCCTATCCCACTTTTATTAACCCTCAACGTAGTGAGATGGAGCCTATCCCACTTTTATTAACCCTCATCGTAGTGAGATGGAGCCTATCCCACGTTTATTAACCCTCATCGTAGTGAGATGGAGCCTATCCCACTTTTAGTAACCGTCATCGCAGTGAGATGGAGCCTATCCCACTTTTATTAACCCTCATTGTAGTGAGATGGAGTCTATCTCACTTTTATTAACCCTCATTGTAGTGAGATGGAGCCTATCCCACTTTTATTAACCCTCATTGTAGTGAGATGGAGCCTATCCCACTTTTATTTTATTAACCCTCATTGGGGTCACTAGTGAGATGGAGCCTATCCCACTTTTATTGAACCCTCATTGTAGTGAGATGGAGCCTATTCCACTTTTATTAACCCTCATTGTAGTGGGATGGAGCCTATCCCAATTTTATTTTATTAACCCTCATTGGGGTCACTAGTGAGATGGAGCCTATCCCACTTTTATTAACCCTCATCGTAGTGAGATGGAGCCTATCCCACTTTTATTTTATTCCTCATTGCTGTCACTAGTGAGATGGAGCCTATGCCAGCTTTGTACACCTGGACTGCTCAGCAGCCAAACACAAGCAATCACACCTGTGGACCATTCACTTTTATAAATGTACAAACCCCAAAAGCAGTGAAGTTGTCACTTTGTGTAAATGGTAAATAAAAAGAGAATACAATGATTTGCAAATCCTTTTCAACTTATATTCAATTGAATAGACTGCAAAGACAAGATATTTCATGTTCACACTGAGAAACTTTGTTATTTTTTGCAAATATTAACTCATTTGGAATTTGATGCCTGCAACATGTTTCAAAAAAGCTGGCACAAGTGGAAAAAAAGAGTGAGAAAGTTGAGGAATGCTCATCAAAGACTTATTTAGAACATCCCACAGGTGAACAGGCTAATTGGGAACAGGTGGGTGCCATGATTGGGTATAAAAGCAGCTTCCATGAAATGCTCAGTCATTCACAAACAAGGACGGGGTGAGGGTCACCACTTTGTCAACAAATGCCTGAGCAACATTTCTCAACCAGCTATTACAAGGAATTTAGGGATTTCACCATCTACGCTCCGTAATATCATCAAAAGGTTCTGAGAATCTGGAGAAATCACTGCACGTAAGCCACGATATTACGCACCTTGATCCCTCAGGCAGTACTGCATCAAAAAGCCACATCAGTGTGTAAAGGATATCACCACATGGGCTCAGGAACACTTCAGAAGTGTGTGTGCATAATTGTGTGTGTGTGTGTGTGTGTGTGTGTGTGTGTGCATGCATGATTGTGTGTGCGTGTGTGTGTGTGTGTGTCTGTCTGTGTGTTGTGTGTGTGTGTGTCTGTGTGTGTCTGTCTGAGTGTGTGTGTGTCTGTCTGTGTGTGTGTCTGTCTCTGTGGGTGTGCGTGCATATATGCGGGTCTGTGTGTGTGTGTGTGTGTGTCTGTCTGTGTGTGTGTGCGTGTACGTGTGTGTCTGTCTGTCTGTCTGTGTGTGTGTCTGTGTGTGTGTGTGTGTGTGACATAACAATCCTGTAGAGTTGAGTGTGTTTTCTAGTGAGAAGGAAGTGTAATGAATGAGTGGTGTGAAGATCACCATGGAAGATGTTTACACATTTAGTAAGTTTCTATGCACTCCATGAGTCTAATTGCTCCAATAATTCACAGTTGTAGTATCCTTGTGAGTGCAGTGTGCCTGTCCTACACCAGGGGCCGACATGTCATCTTCTTTATGAACACAATAGAAGATGGTCATGCTAGTAACTTCAAAGCTAACAGGTAAATACAACTTTCCACTGCTAGGTCATGTTTAAATGTGTTAGCATCCTCACACACACACACAACATGTTTGAATGTGTTGTTAGCATCATCACACACACAACATGTTTGAATGTGTTGTTAGCATCATCACACACACACAACATGTTTGAATGTGTTTTTAGCATCATCACACACACACAACATGGTTGAATGTGTTGTTAGCATCATCACACACACAAACACAATGTTTCAATGTGTTGTTAGCATCATCACACACATACACAACATGTTTGAATGTGTTGTTAGCATCATCACACACACAAAACATGTTTGAATGTGTTGTTAGCATCATCACACACACACATGTTTGAATGTGTTGTTAGCATCATCACACACACAACATGTTTGATTGTGTTGCTAGCATCATCACACACACACACATTTGAATGTGTTGTAAACATAATCACACACACACACACAATGTTTGAATGTGTTGTTAGCATCATCACACACACATGTTCGAATATGTTGTTAGCATCATCACACACAACATGTTTGGATGTGTTGTTAGCATCATCACACACACAACGTGTTTGGATGTGTTGTTAACATCATCACACACACAACATGTTTGAATGTATTGTTAGCATCATCACACACACAACATGTTTGAATATTTGTTAGCATCATCACACACAACATGTTTGGATGTGTTGTTAGCCTCATCACACACACAACGTGTTTGGATGTGTTGTTAGCATCATCACACACACAACCTGTTTGAATGTGTTGTTAGCATCATCACACACACAACATGTTTGAATGTGTTGTTAGCATCATCACACACACACACACAACATGATTGGATGTGTTATTAGCATCATCACACACACATGTTTGAATGTGTTGTTAGCATCATCACACACAAAACATTTTTTAATGTGTTGCTAGCATCATCACACACACACACATTTGAATGTGTTGTTAGCATCATCACACACACACATGTTTGAATGTGTTGTTAGCATCATCACACACACAACATGTTTGAATATGTTGTTAGCATCATCAGACACACAACATAATTGGATGTGTTGTTAGCATCATCACACACACAACGTGTTTGGATGTGTTGTTAGCATCATCACACACACAACATGTTTGAATGTATTGTTAGCATCATCACACACACAACATGTTTGAATATGTTGTTAGCATCATCACACACACAACATGTTTGGATGTGTTGTTAGCATCATCACACACACAACGTGTTTGGATGTGTTGTTAGCATCATCACGCACAACATGTTTGAATGTGTTGCTAGCATCATCACACACACAACATGTTTGAATGTGTTGTTAGCATCATCACACACACAACATGTTTGAATATGTTGTTAGCATCATCACACACACAACATGTTTGAATGTATTGTTAGCATCATCACACACACAACATGCTTGAATATGTTGTTAGCATCATCACACACACAACATGTTTGGATGTGTTGTTAGCATCATCACACACACAACGTGTTTGGATGTGTTGTTCGCATCATCACACACACAACATGTTTGAATGTATTGTTAGCATCATCACACACACAACATGTTTGAATGTGTTGTTAGCATAATCACACACACAACATGTTTGAATGTGTTGTTAGCATCATCACACACACACACACACACACACACAACATGTTTGAATGTGTTGTTAGCATAATCACACACACACAACATGTTTGAATGTGTTGTTAGCATCATCACACACACACACACACACACACAACATGTTTGAATGTGTTGTTAGCATCATCACACACACAACATGTTCACAACATGTTTGAATGTGTTGTTAGCATCATCACACATACACAACATGTTTGGATGTGTTGTTCGCATCATCACACACACAGACAAAATGATTGGATGTGTTGTTAGCATCATCACACACACAACGTTTGAATGTGTTGTTAGCATCATCACACACACAACATGTTTGGATGTGTTGTTAGCATCATCACACACACACACACACATGTTTGAACAACATCACACACACAACGTGTTTGAACGTGTTGTTAGCATCAATACACAAACAACATGTTTGGATGTGTTGTTAGCATCATCACACGAACAAAATGTTTGAATGTATTGTTAGCATCATCACACACACAAGATGTTTGAATATGTTGTTAGCAGCATCACACACACAGAACATGTTTGGATGTGTTGTTAGCATCATCACACACACAACATGTTTGGATGTGTTGTTAGCATCATCACACACACAACGTGTTTGGATGTGTTGTTAGCATCATCACACACACAACATGTTTGAATGTATTGTTAGCATCATCACACACACACAACATGTTTGAATATGTTGTTAGCATCATCACACATACAACATGTTTGGATGTGTTGTTAGCATCATCACACATACAACGTGTTTGGATGTGTTGTTAGCATCATCACACACAACATGTTTGAATGTGTTGCTAGCATCATCACACACACAACATGTTTGAATGTGTTGTTAGCATCATCACACACACAACATGTTTGAATATGTTGTTAGCATCATCACACACACAACATGTTTGAATGTATTGTTAGCATCATCACACACACAACATAATGAACATGTTGTTAGCATCATCACACACACAACATGTTTGGATGTGTTGTTAGCATCATCACACACACAACGTGTTTGGATGTGTTGTTCGCACCATCACACACACAACATGTTTGAATGTATTGTTAGCATCATCACACACACAACATGTTTGAATGTGTTGTTAGCATCATCACACACACAACATAATGAACATGTTGTTAGCATCATCACACACACAACATGTTTGGATGTGTTGTTAGCATCATCACACACACAACGTGTTTGGATGTGTTGTTCGCATCATCACACACACAACATGTTTGAATGTATTGTTAGCATCATCACACACACAACATAATGAACATGTTGTTAGCATCATCACACACACAACATGTTTGGATGTGTTGTTAGCATCATCACACACACAACGTGTTTGGATGTGTTGTTCGCATCATCACACACACAACATGTTTGAATGTATTGTTAGCATCATCACACACACAACATGTTTGAATGTGTTGTTAGCATCATCACACACACAACATGTTTGGATGTGTTGTTAGCATCATCACACACACAACGTGTTTGGATGTGTTGTTAG
Source organism: Nerophis lumbriciformis (assembly GCF_033978685.3). Classification (NCBI taxonomy): domain Eukaryota; kingdom Metazoa; phylum Chordata; class Actinopteri; order Syngnathiformes; family Syngnathidae; genus Nerophis; species Nerophis lumbriciformis. The sequence goes on along the minus strand of NC_084571.2, from coordinate 17,065,465 downwards.
CATCATCACACACACAACATGTTTGAATGTGTTGTTAGCATCATCACACACACAACATGTTTGAATGTGTTGTTAGCATAATCACACACACAACATGATTGAATGTGTTGTTAGCATCATCACACACACACACAACATGCTTGAATGTGTTGTTAGCATCATCACACACACAACATGTTCAGAACATGTTTGAATGTGTTGTTAGCATCACACATACACAACATGTTTGGATGTGTTGTTAGCATCATCACACACACAACATGTTTGAATGTGTTGTTAGCATCATCACACACACAACATGTTTGAATGTGTTGTTAGCATAATCACACACACAACATGATTGAATGTGTTGTTAGCATCATCACACACACACACAACATGTTTGAATGTGTTGTTAGCATCATCACACACACAACATGTTCACAACATGTTTGAATGTGTTGTTAGCATCATCACACATACACAACATGTTTGGATGTGTTGTTAGCATCATCACACACACACAAAATGATTGGATGTGTTGTTAGCATCATCACACACACAATGTTTGAATGTGTTGTTAGCATCATCACACACACAACATGTTTGGATGTGTTGTTAGCATCATCACACACACACACACACACACACACGTTTGAACACCATCACACACACAACGTGTTTGAACGTGTTGTTAGCAGCATCACACACACAGAACATGTTTGGATGTGTTGTTAGCATCATCACACACACAACATGTTTGGATGTGTTGTTAGCATCATCACACACACAACATGTTTGGATGTGTTGTTAGCATCATCACACACACAACATGTTTGAATGTATTGTTAGCATCATCACACACACAACATGTTTGAATTTGTTGTTAGCATCATCACACACACAACATGTTTGGATGTGTTGTTAGCATCATCACACACACAACGTGTTTGGATGTGTTGTTAGCATCATCACACACACAACACGTTTGAATGTGTTGTTAGCATCATCACACACACAACATGTTTGAATGTGTTGTTAGCATAATCACACACAAAACATGTTTGAATGTGTTGTTAGCATCATCACACACACACACACACACAACATGTTTGAATGTGTTGTTAGCATCATCACACACACAACATGATTGGATGTGTTGTTAGCATCATCACACACACAACGTTTGAATGTGTTGTTAGCATCATCACACACACAACATGTTTGGATGTGTTGTTAGCATCATCACACACACAACATGATTGGATGTGTTGTTAGCATCATCACACACACAACATGATTGGATGTGTTGTTAGCATCATCACACACACAACATGTTTGGATGTGTTAGCATCTTTACACACACAACATGTTTGGATGTGTTGTTAGCATCATCACACACACACACACACATGTTTGAACACCATCACACACACAACATATTTGAACGTGTTGTTAGCATCATCACACAAACAACATGTTTGGATGTGTTGTTAGCATCATTACACGAACAAAATGTTTGAATGTATTGTTAGCATCATCACACACACAACATGTTTGGATGTGTTAGCATCATCACACACACATGTTTGGATGTGTTTTTAGCATCATCACACACACACACACACATGTTTGAACACCATCACACACACAACATGTTTGAACGTGTTGTTAGTATCATCACACAAACATGTTTGGATGTGTTGTTAGCATCATTACACAAACAAAATGTTTGAATGTGTTGTTAGCATCATCACACACACACACACACACACACACACAACATGTTTGAATGTGTTGTTAGCATCATCACACACACATGTTCACAACATGTTTGAATCTGTTGTTAGCATCATCACACATACACAACATGTTTGGATGTGTTGTTAGCATCATCACACACACAACATGATTGGATGTGTTGTTAGCATCATCACACACACAACGTTTGAATGTGTTGTTAGCATCATCACACACACAACATGTTTGGATGTGTTAGCATCATCAAACACGCAACATGTTTGGATGTGTTGTTAGCATCATCACACACACACACACATGTTCGAACACCATCACACACACAACATGTTTGAACGTGTTGTTAGCATCATCACACAAACAACATGTTTGGATGTGTTGTTAGCATCATCACACACACAAGATGTTTGAATATGTTGTTAGCAGCATCACACACACAGAACATGTTTGGATGTGTTGTTAGCATCATCATGCACACAACATGTTTGGATGTGTTGTTAGCAGCATCACACACACAGAACATGTTTGAATATGTTGTTAGCATCATCATGCACACAACATGTTTGAATGTGTTGTTAGCTTCATCACACACACACGTTTGGATGTGTTATTAGCATCACTCACACACACACACACACACACACACACACACACACACACACACACACACACACACACACACACACACACACACGTTCAGCTGCTGTCATTAAAGTGTCTTCTTTGGGAACACAACTATTTACCTGCACCTGCCCCTCACCACCTCACCTGTGTTCACCTTGCATGGGTCACATGACTGTCAGGCTGCGTTTGATTGGTCAAAGGTCACAGATGCAGAGTCATGTGACAGAAGAAGAAGAAGAAGAAAAGGCTCGCTGACAATGAATAGATGTGAAATAACTGAATAGAGGTTGATTGGCAACACTAAATGGTCCCTTGTGTGTGAATGTGAATGTCTGTCTATCTGTGTTGGCCCTGTGATGAGATGGCGACTTGTCCAGGGTGTATTCGCCTTCCGCCCGAATGCAGCTGAGATAGGCTCCAGCACCCCCGCAACCCCAAAAGGGACAAGCGGTAGAAAATGGATGGATGTTAAATAAGTGGCATAGAAATAAATGTAAGGGAGTAAAAGAAGCCTTTCTTTGTCACTAAAATACTCAAAGTATGTTGCATTAAAACTACCCTGACACCATCCATCCATCCATCTTCTTCCGCTTATCCGAGGTCGGGTCGCGGGGGCAGCAGCCTAAGCAGGGAAGCCCAGACCTCCCTCTCCCCAGCCACTTCGTCCAGCTCTTCCCGGGGGATCCCGATGCGTTCCCAGGCCAGCCGGGAGACATAGTCTTCCCAACGTGTCCTGGGTCTTCCCCGTGGCCTCCTACCGGTCGGACGTGCCCTAAACACCTCCCTAGGGAGGCGATCGGGTGGCATCCTGACCAGATGCCCGAACCACCTCATCTGGCTCCTCTCGATGTACCCTGACACCTACATTACAAATGATGATGATATTCATACTTACCAACCTTTAATCGTAACATGTCCAGTATTGAAGTGCTAACATGGTCAATGTTCCCAAGTATTTAAGTGCTAATATGGTCAGTGTTCCCTAGTATTGAAGTGCTAACATGGTCAGTCTTACCAAGTATTGAAGTGCTAACATGGTCAGTGTTCCCAAGTATTGAAGTACTAACATGGTCAGTCTTACCAAGTATTGAAGTGCTAATATGGTCAGTCTTCCCAAGTATTGAAGTGCTAATATGGTCAGTGTTCCCTAGTATTGAAGTGCTAACATGTTCAGTCTTCCCAAGTATTGAAGTGCTAACATGGTCAGTGTTCCCTAGTATTGAAGTGCTAACATGGTCAGTCTTGCCAAGTATTGAAGTGCTAATATGGTCAGTCTTCCCAAGTATTTAAGTGTTAACATGGTCAGTGTTCCCAAAGTATTGAAGTGCTAACATGGTCAGTGTTCCCAAGTATTGAAGTGCTAACATGGTCAGTCTTACCAAATATTGAAGTGCTAATACGGTCAGTCTTCCCAAGTATTGAAGTGCTAACATGGTCAGTGTTCCCTAGTATTGAAGTGCTAACATGTTCAGTCTTCCCAAGTATTGAAGTGCTAACATGGTCAGTGTTCCCTAGTATTGAAGTGCTAACATGGTCAGTCTTACCAAGTATTGAAGTGCTAATATGGTCAGTCTTCCCAAGTATTTAAGTGCTAACATGGTCAGTGTTCCCAAAGTATTGAAGTGCTAACATGGTCAGTCTTACCAAGTATTGAAGTGCTAACATGGTCAGTGTTCCCAAGTATTGAAGTGCTAACATGGTCAGTCTTACCAAGTATTGAAGTGCTAATATGGTCAGTCTTCCCAAGTATTGAAGTGCTAATATGGTCAGTGTTCCCTAGTATTGAAGTGCTAACATGTTCAGTCTTCCCAAGTATTGAAGTGCTAACATGGTCAGTGTTCCCTAGTATTGAAGTGCTAACATGGTCAGTCTTGCCAAGTATTGAAGTGCTAATATGGTCAGTCTTCCCAAGTATTTAAGTGCTAACATGGTCAGTGTTCCCAAAGTATTGAAGTGCTAACATGGTCAGTGTTACCAAGTATTGAAGTGCTAACATGGTCAGTCTTACCAAGTATTGAAGTGCTAATACGGTCAGTCTTCCCAAGTATTGAAGTGCTAACATGGTCAGTGTTCCCTAGTATTGAAGTGCTAACATGTTCAGTCTTCCCAAGTATTGAAGTGCTAACATGGTCAGTGTTCCCTAGTATTGAAGTGCTAACATGGTCAGTCTTACCAAGTATTGAAGTGCTAATATGGTCAGTCTTCCCAAGTATTTAAGTGCTAACATGGTCAGTGTTCCCAAAGTATTGAAGTGCTAACATGGTCAGTGTTCCCAAGTATTGAAGTGCTAACATGGTCAGTCTTACCAAGTATTGAAGTGCTAACATGATCAGTGTTCCCTAGTATTGAAGTGCTAACATGTTCAGTCTTCCCAAGTATTGAAGTGCTAACATGGTCAGTGTTCCCTAGTATTGAAGTGCTAGCATGGTCAGTCTTACCAAGTATTGAAGTGCTAACATGGTCAGTGTTCCCAAGTATTGAAGTGCTAACATGGTCAGTCTTACCAAGTATTGAAGTGCTAATATGGTCAGTCTTCCCAAGTATTGAAGTGCTAATATGGTCAGTGTTCCCTAGTATTGAAGTGCTAACATGTTCAGTCTTCCCAAGTATTGAAGTGCTAACATGGTCAGTGTTCCCTAGTATTGAAGTGCTAACATGGTCAGTCTTGCCAAGTATTGAAGTGCTAATATGGTCAGTCTTCCCAAGTATTTAAGTGTTAACATGGTCAGTGTTCCCAAAGTATTGAAGTGCTAACATGGTCAGTGTTCCCAAGTATTGAAGTGCTAACATGGTCAGTCTTACCAAGTATTGAAGTGCTAACACGGTCAGTCTTCCCAAGTATTGAAGTGCTAACATGGTCAGTGTTCCCTAGTATTGAAGTGCTAACATGTTCAGTCTTCCCAAGTATTGAAGTGCTAACATGGTCAGTGTTCCCTAGTATTGAAGTGCTAACATGGTCAGTCTTACCAAGTATTGAAGTGCTAATATGGTCAGTCTTCCCAAGTATTTAAGTGCTAACATGGTCAGTGTTCCCAAAGTATTGAAGTGCTAACATGGTCAGTGTTCCCAAGTATTGAAGTGCTAACATGGTCAGTCTTACCAAGTATTGAAGTGCTAACATGGTCAGTGTTCCCAAGTATTGAAGTGCTAACATGGTCAGTCTTACCAAGTATTGAAGTGCTAATATGGTCAGTCTTCCCAAGTATTGAAGTGCTAATATGGTCAGTGTTCCCTAGTATTGAAGTGCTAACATGTTCAGTCTTCCCAAGTATTGAAGTGCTAACATGGTCAGTGTTCCCTAGTATTGAAGTGCTAACATGGTCAGTCTTGCCAAGTATTGAAGTGCTAATATGGTCAGTCTTCCCAAGTATTTAAGTGCTAACATGGTCAGTGTTCCCAAAGTATTGAAGTGCTAACATGGTCAGTGTTACCAAGTATTGAAGTGCTAACATGGTCAGTCTTACCAAGTATTGAAGTGCTAATACGGTCAGTCTTCCCAAGTATTGAAGTGCTAACATGGTCAGTGTTCCCTAGTATTGAAGTGCTAACATGTTCAGTCTTCCCAAGTATTGAAGTGCTAACATGGTCAGTGTTCCCTAGTATTGAAGTGCTAACATGGTCAGTCTTACCAAGTATTGAAGTGCTAATATGGTCAGTCTTCCCAAGTATTTAAGTGCTAACATGGTCAGTGTTCCCAAAGTATTGAAGTGCTAACATGGTCAGTGTTCCCAAGTATTGAAGTGCTAACATGGTCAGTCTTACCAAGTATTGAAGTGCTAACATGATCAGTGTTCCCTAGTATTGAAGTGCTAACATGTTCAGTCTTCCCAAGTATTGAAGTGCTAACATGGTCAGTGTACCCTAGTATTGAAGTGCTAGCATGGTCAGTCTTACCAAGTATTGAAGTGCTAATATGGTCAGTCTTCCCAAGTATTTAAGTGCTAATATGGTCAGTGTTCTCAAAGTATTGAAGTGCTAACACGGTCAGTGTTCCCAAGTATTGAAGTGCTAACATGGTCAGTCTTCCCAAGTATTGAAGTGCTAACATGGTCAGTCTTCCCAAATATTGAAGTGCTAACATGGTCAGTGTTCCCAAGTAACGTCATTTTTTGTGTGGAAGCACATCACAGTAGCTCCTTTGACATCCTTCATTTGACTTTATTTTTTCTCAACTTTTCTTGCTTTTCTTATCACTTATCTTTTCCATAAACAACTAATTATGGTTCTTTGGCCCCTTTGTGTGTTTTTGTTACTTTTTCTTTTCTTTTCGGGCCATTTTGTGTTTGGCTTTGATCAGTTGATTAGCCAGTTGTGTTTGTTTACACACGCCAGGAGCTGTTTGCTAGTTTTTTTGTTTACACATGTCAGGAGCTGTCTGTTTGTTTGTTTACACATGCCAGGAGATGTTTGTTTGTTTGTCTACACATGCCAGGAGCTGTTTGTTTGTTTGTCTACACATGCCAGGAGCTGTTTGTTTGTTTGTTTGTTTACACACCTCAGTAGCAGTTTGTTTGTTTGTTTACACAAATTAGGAGCAGTTTGTTTGTTTGTTTACACAAGCCAGGAGCTGCTTGTTTGTTTGTTTGTTTACACACATCAGGAGCAGTTTGTTTGTTCGTTTTTTTTACACAAGCCATTAGCTGTTTGTTTGTTTACACATGCCAGGAGCTGTTTGTTTGTTTACACATGCCAGGAGCTGTTTGTTTGTTTGTTTACACACGTCAGGAGCTGTTTGTTTGTTTGTTTACACACGCCAGGAGCTGTTTGTTTGTTTATACATGCCAGGAGCAGTTTGTTTGTTTACACACACCAGGAGCTATTTGTTTGTTTGTTTACACAGGCCAGGAGCTGTTTGTTTGTTTGTTTACACACACCAGGAGCAGTTTGTTTGTTTGTTTACACAGGCCAGGAGCTGTTTGTTTGTTTGTTTGTTTACACACGCCAGGAGCTGTTTGTTTGTTTACACACGCCAGGAGCTGTTTGCATTCTCCTTGCCAGCGCTATGGGGAGGACATTCCCATGGAACAATGGAAAAAGCGCCATGGTGCCGTGGCACAAAGATGGAGGAGCGGAGAAGGAAATTTAAGCCTGCAATTCACTCGGTCCTCATGGGGAACGTGCAGTCTTTGGCGAATAAAATGGACGAATTGTTCGGGCTTGTCCGAACTCAAAAGGAGTACGCTGTGTGCAGTATCATGTGCTTTACGTAGACTTGGCTACACGTCGGACCACAGCGCGTCTCTACCCGGCTTCACAACCTCACGGGTGGATAGACACACTCCTGAGCAGTAAGAAGAAAGGCGGTGGGATTGCCATCTTGGTAAAGGAGAGGTGGTGTAATCCTGGACATGTTACTGTAAAGGAGTGTTTGAATGCCAGACATTGAACTTTTGGCTGTTGGAATTCATCCATCCATCCATTTTCTACCGCTTGTCCCGTGAATTTGACCATATTATTTGCCAAGGGAGTTTACTTCTGTAATCTTCATCGGAGTGTACATCCCTCCGGATCGGAGTGGCACCGCCAATATCAGCGACCGTCTCCATGCAGCGCATGAAGGAAGAAGAGGACCCCCATGCCTTCATAGACATTTTTGTGGCCACGGCGGAGGCATGTGCGTGGCCGAAAGAGGAGTGGGGAGTGCGCCTCTTGCCGCTGCTGGCCGGGGAGGCACAACGAGCGGCGCTTAGCCTACCGGCGGCCTTGCCTCGTGCACTTCCCGGACCTGAGGAGGACAGTGCTGGACCGGACCGGTTGCACCGCCAAGGACCACCGACGCCGGTTCCGGGCGCTGCGTCTGGGGACAGAGGACCGCCCGTTCGTGCTCGGGCAGCAGCTACGGGACGCGGCGAAACGTTGGCTGCAGCCAAGAGAGGGCGACGATCAGGTGATGAAGCGGCTGGTCACGGAGCAGTTCTTGGAGGCGATCCCAGCGCACCGGCCCCAAGACCTGGCCGCAGCAGTGACGCTTGCCGAGGACCACCTGTCGGTGCACCGCGAGGCGCAAAGGGAGACGACCGTGGAGGCAGCCGAGCGGCCAGCACCAACACCGCGCAGAGCGAGCGCGCAGAGGGAGGAGGCAGCGCCGTTGGTTCCAGGGCGCCGCGCAGTTGTCTCTTTTGTGTGTGCTTCCTCGCAGGTCACGGCTGCTGCGAATACAGTGCTTCCTGCGCAGACGGCCCCTCAAACGCCTGGGCAGGCGTGCTGGAGGCGTGGGCAGCCCGATCGCGTGCATCAAGGACCTCCACGTGTGGGGGTGGGGCAGGTGATCCGGGTTGCCGGGTTGCCGGGTTGCCGGCCCTCCGGCGCCCTCCCCCGGCCCGGGTGAGACGTACTGTATGCCTGTAAGGATACAAGGGAGTACACACCGAGCGATGGTGGATTCGGGCTGCGGGCAGTCCATGATCCACCAGAACCTGGTTCGATCCGGGGCTTTGAGGCAGGCAACACGGGTGAAATTAAATGTGTTCATGAGGATGTGCACGAGTACCCTGTGGTGCCAGTAGAAATTTGGTGTAATAAAAAAATAAATAGTGTCAAGGTTGCTGTAAGTGCGCACCTTACGCACCCCGTAATTTTGGGTACAAATTGACCGGGGTTTAACCATCTAGTGACACAATGTGTAGGGGTGCGTTCACGGCCCGTAGGAAAGGGGAATATCCGTGCGGTTCTCAGCGGCGAAGCAGGTTCATCCAACACTGCCGAAGAGGGGCCGGGGGGACTTCCCGCGAAGCCCCCGCCGGCACCGTACGGAAGATTTCCCCCTCAAGCAGTCCCGGGTTTCCATCGATGGTCAGCTGGTGCGCCCGGGAACAGCGCAGGTATACCCTCATTTTGCCATTATTAGGGATAGATTATACCGAGTGAGTCGTGCGCATGCGTCGATCTAGACGGCCGCTGCTGCAGTTCGCTCCGTATTTGTCTTTTGTTTTTGTTCGCTTTGTACTTTTTTTTATATTTTTACATTTACTCTACATTTACTTTCTATCTAGTCGTACCCTTCTAAACATGCAGTTTAGAAGAGTTTTGTTCGTCCTACTGACGGTGGGGACACTACTGAAGAGCTCAGACGGACAACAGTGGAGAGGCTCTTTCATCTACATCAGGGAACAGTTGTTAGCGGCACCAGTTATTAGCATCCAGCTAACGAACTCGGCGCTAACTAACCAGATCTCGGAGGAGCTAAAAAGGACTAATGGAGGTGTTCGTGGCTGTCGAGGGAAAGGGAGACGCTCGAGACAGAAGAGGGCTGAAACGAGGAGGGAGAGAAGGAGATATAAACCATATCTTCCTTCCGTCGTCATGGGTAACGTGCGGTCTCTGGCAAATAAAATGGATGAGTTGTCGGTGCTTGCCGCTAGTCAGAAAGAATATCGTGAGTGTAGCCTAATGTGTTTTACTGAGACGTGGCTGCAGGACGATGTTTCGGATAGTAACGTCTCTATAAACGGGTTTCAAATGGTGCGCACTGAACGGGACCGAACAAACGGCAAGCGGAAAGGAGGGGACTTGCTTTGTTTATTAATAAGAAATATTGTCATCCCGGTCATATCACAATAAAAGAGCGCCACTGTGACCTGAATATAGAGATGTTAGCTGTAGGACTCAGACCATATTATTTGCCCAGGGAGATTCCGCAGTATACACCCCCCCCCCCCCCCCCCCCCCCCCCCCCCCCCTGCTAACGCTGCAGCTGCCAGTGACGACTGGGAGTGAAGGACGCAGTCATCTACCTGCTGAACCGAGCCCACACCCACCTAGACAAGCCTGCGAGCAGTGTGAGGGTCATGTTTTTTGACTTCTCCAGTGCTTTCAATACCATACGGCCTGGGCTACTGGGTGTGAAGTTGGAGACGATGCAGGTGGAGGCCCCCTTGGTGTCCTGGGTTGTTGATTACCTGACTGACAGACGATAGTACATGCGACTGCAGGACTGTGTGTCTGACGGGCTGGTCAGCAACACCGGGGCCCCGCAGGGCACAGTCCTCTCCCCCTTCCTCTTCACCATCTACACCACCGATTTCCACTATCACTCAGAGTCCTTCCACCTTCAGAAGTTTTCTGATAACTCTGCGATAGTGGGGTGTATTGAGGATGGTGATGATGAGGAATACAGTGCACTGGTGGAGGACTTTGTCACATGGTATGGAAAGAAGGAGCTGGTTGTGGACCTGGGAAGGAGGAGGAGTACTCTGGCGACCCCTCTTTCCATCAGGGGGGTCGATGTGACATGGTTGAGGATTATAAATACCTCGGTGTACACATCGACAACAAGCTGAATGGGTCAAAACACGCTGAGGCACTCTACAAGAAGGGACAGAGCCGCCTCTACTTCCTCAGGAGGCTAGGATCCTTCAACGTCTGTACAAAGATGATGAAGATGTTCTCCGGTGGTGGTGGGCATCTTCTTGTACGCCGTGGCCTGCTGAGGAAGCGGACTGAGAGCGAGAAATGCAAACAGACTGGACAAGTTGGTAGAGAAGGCCAGTAACGTGGTGGGAGTGGAGCTAGACACTCTGGCGGTGGTGTCAGAGAGAAGTCTAGCAAAGCTCCTAGCCATTATGGAGAACACCTCCCACCCACTACACTCGGACCTTGCAGAGTAAATGAGCACGTTCAGTGGAAGGCTCAGACTCCCTAAATGCAACACGGAACGACACAGAAGGTCCTTCATACCGACAGCCATCAGACTGTATAATGCATATGTTCCTTGACTGCACTTAAATGTAGACTATATGTAGAATATATTTATATTATTTATATATTATATATATAATATATATTATATTATTTATTATTATTATTGTCTATTGTGAGCAAACTGTGGTGCTGAATTTCCCCCAGGGATCAATAAAGTACTTTCTATTCTATTCTATTCTATAGATTATACCGAGTGAGTCGTGACACTCAGACAGGAGAAGAAATCACCCAGTTGTTGGTGCCGAAACGCCGTCGGGAAATGATTTTCCAGGCAGCGCACGTCAACCCTATGGCTGGCCACATGGGGTATGTTAAGACACTCAATCGGGTAATGGTCCGATTCTATTGGCCGGGCATCCGGGCAGACATGCGCCGCTGGTGTGCTGCCTGCCCGGACTGCCAGCTGGTCAATCCGGCGGCCACCCCCAAGGCACTCTTGCGCACACTACCACTCATGGAGGTCCCATTTGAAAGGTATGGCATGGACCTCATCGGATCATTCCACCCGAGCACACGAGAATATTGTTTTGCGCTAGTCCTGGTGGATTACGCAACTCGTTATCCCGAAGCAGTGCCGCTGCGCTCCATCTCTGCAAAGAGTGTAGCGCAAGCGCTGTTTCCTTTTAATCTCCCGAGTCGGAATCCCGAAAGAGATTCTGACTGACCAGGGCACGTCCTTTATGTCACGCACGATAAAGGAACTATACGGATTATTGGGAATTAAGGCGATCCGAATCTGCGTATACCACCCGCAAACTGACGGGCTGGTGGAGCGGCTGAATAAGATGCTGAAAACCATGATCCGTAAGTTTGCGCACAAGGACAAACCAAATTTAGATAAATGGTTGGAGCCCCTACTGTTTGCAATCCGGGAGATACCCCAGGCCTCCACTGGGTTTTCCCCTTTTGAATTATTATACGGCAGGAAGCCGCGTGGGGTTTTGGACAAAGTTAAAGAAAGCTGGGAGGAGGGTCCAAGCCCCAGCAAAAATGAAAATCAATATGTCATGGACCTGCGAGCAAAACTCCACACGGTGGGGCAATTGTCACGTGAGAATTTGCTCCGGGCTCAGGAACGTCAGCAGCGCTTTTTATAACAGAGGGACACAGCTAAGGACATTTTCAGCAGGAGAAAAAGTGCTTGTGTTACTTCCAACATCCAGCTCGAAATTACTCGCCAGGTGGCAAGGACCCTTTGTGGTCACACGGCAAGTGAGCGATGTGGATTATGAGGTCCAGCGCTCGGATCGGGGCGGAGACACTCAAATTTACCATCTTAACCTCCTGAAGGCATGGAGGGAGACGGAGCCTGTTTCCATGGTGACGGTGGTCGAGGAGGAGGAGGAGTTCAGGCCAGAGATTTGCCCCGCGCTCCCCCTTCCTCTGTGATAATCAGCTCACATTAGCGCAGAAAGCAGATGTTGCCAAGCTGCAGCAGCGCTTTTCTGATGTGTTCTACCCTCGGCCCGGCCGCATGAACCTCATCCAACATCACATTGAGACCAGTGTGGTTACGGTGCAGTCTCGGCCCTCCAGGCTCCCCAAACACAAACGCAAAGTGGTTCGGGAGGTATTAAAATCCATGCTGGAGTTAGGGGTAATAGAAGAATCACACAGTGCATGGTGCAGCCCCATTGTTCTGGTAGGGAAGAAGGATGGGTCTGTGTGGTTCTGTGTGGATTACCGCAAGGTAAATGAGGTGTCACGTTTTGACGCCTACCCAATGCCCCGGGTCGACGAGCTCCAGGATCGGCTGGGCACTGCTCGTTTTTTCACGACACTGGATTTGACCAAGGGCTACTGGCAGATTCCCTTGTCACCAGAGTCCAAGGAAAAAACATAATTTTCCACTCCGGAAGGATTGTACCAATGCGTGACACTTCCATTCGGCATGTTCGGTGCGCCCGCCACGTTCCAGCACCTCATAGACCTGGTGCTGCGTCCTCACGCTGCATACGCGGCCGCCTATCTGGATGACGTCATCATCCAGAGTGGCGGCTGGGAGAACACATGCGGCAGGTGGGGGCGGTGCTCGAGTCCCTAAGGCAGACGGGGCTCACCGCCAACCCGACGAAGTGTGCAGTTGGCCGGAGAGAAGTACAGTATTTGGGGTACCACTTGGGAGGAGGGCAGGTGCACCCGCAAGTAGATAAAACAGCAGCAATTGCAGCCTGCCCAATCCTCAAGACGAAAAAAGAGTTGAGGCAGTTTTTGGGTCTGGCAGGTTACTACCAGAGGTTTATCTCCCGGTTTGTGGACCTGACCAGCCCACTAACTGACCTCACCCAAAAGGGTGCTCCAGATCTGGTCCAGTGGACGGAGCAGTGCCAGCAGGCATTTGAGAGTGTGAAAAAGTCCCTCTGCGAGGAGCCGGTCCTGCACATGCCTGATTTTTGTCTCCCGTTTTGTCTGCAGGCTGACGCGTCGGGCAAAGGGCTGGGAGCTGTTCTGTCCCAGCAGGTCGGGGACGTCGACCGCCCCATTCTGTACATTAGCCGGGAGCTCTCCGATCGGGAGGCGAGGTACAGCACCGTGGAGAGGGAGTGCCTGGCCATCTGGTGGGCGGTTGGTGCCCTCCGGTACTACCTACTGGGGCACTCATTCAGCCTCTGCTCGGACCAGTGGCTTCACCGCATGAAGGATGCCAACGCGCGGATCACCCTTTGGTATCTAGCTTTACAACCCTACAATTTCAGAGTGATCCACAGACCGGTGGCGCAGATGGCCGTGGCTGACTTCCTCTCCCGCTCCCTCACGGGGGGAGTAGGCCCGGCCGGACGGCTTCCCGGCCTGCGTCTGGCGGTGGAGGTATGTGGAGGGGGGCGTGGCCTGCGGGTCTGCCGCGGAACAGGGGTGTGTCAGGACCGGCCTCGAAGACAGCGACAGGTGCGTAGATGGCCCAGGTGGTCCTTGTTATCTAATCACCTGTCGCCTTTATTAGCAGAGGCTGTGATGAGACGAGTAGTGGGAGTTGGAGGTGCTGCTGAGAGACACAGACGCAGAAAAGACACTTTGCTGAAAAGCAAAAGACTTTTCACTATTTGAGGAAAAATAAAACAGTGTTATACCCAGAATTCCGGGCTCTCCTGGCAGTGTGTGGTGGTCTGAAGAACCCGCGAGAGGGCAACCTCTACAACATGCTAACATGTAACGTGGGTCACTCACAAACACATGCTAACATGTAAAGTGGGTCACTCACAATCACATGCTAACATGTAAAGTGTGAGAACATTTCCTCTTCTTTTTCAAAACATGAAGTCATTTTGCAAAGTTCTTACATCTGTGACACACCAGCATTTAAAGCCTACTCTGTCTCACTCACCTTTATTCTATTGTGTTGTTTATTGTATGTTCATCTATTGTGTTGTTTATTGTATGTTATTCTGTTGTGTTGTTTATTGTATGTTATTCTGTTGTGTTGTTTATTGTATGTTATTCTATTGTGTTGTTTATTGTATGTTATTCTGTTTTGTTGTATATTGTATGTTATTCTGTTGTGTTGTTTATTGTATGTTATTCTGTTGTGTTGTTTATTGTATATTATTCTGTTGTGTTGTTTATTGTATGTTATTCTATTGTGTTCTTTATTGTATGTTATTCTGTTGTGTTGTTTATTGTATGTTATTATGGTATGTTGTTTATTGTATGTTATTCTGAAATGATTATGAAAGACATGATGTATTATTGTTATTATTATTAAAGACATGATGTATTATTGTTATTATTATTAAAACCATGATGTATTATTGTTATTATTATTAAAGACATGATGTATTATTGTTATTATTATTAAAACCATGATGTATTGCTGTTATTATTATTAAAGACATGATGTGGGACATTGGGAAGAAGGATGTTCTCTCAGCCTCACTAAGAGTGATAGCTTCTACCTTGCTAGCTAGCTGAGATGAAGTTGTGTGAAAACTAACTTCAACGATCATTTTAGTCAGTCAGCCTGATAAACTTTGTCGACATCAATTCAAGTACTTTTTAAAGCAGCCTCATTTTGCAATGTTGTTGTAAAAAAGACACTTTAATTAACGCGCGCGCGCGCGCACATACACACACACACACACACACACACACACACACACACACACACACACACACACACACACACACACACACACACACACACACACACACACACACACATTTTTACGCCTGAGTATATTTAAATAGGTATATACTTATAGACACATTTACATACAGCATCTAAAATTTGCCATCTTTTGAGTACAGAAACTTACGTTCTCCTGAATTTGATGTTGTCCTTAATAAAGATGGGCATCTGTCTTTGGACCAACTGTTTGTCAGGAACCTTCTTTTTCTGCACAACACAAAGTCACACAAAAGTAACACAATGTTAAGTGTTGACGTGACGACCATTTGTCTCCCTCCTTCTACATCCATACTATAAGTTTCTACATCCATACTGTACGTTTCTATATCAATACTGTACGTTTCTACATCCATTCTGTATGTTTCTATATCTATACAGTACGTTTCTACATCCATACTGTACGTTTCTATATCTATACAGTACGTTTCTACATCCATAATGTGCAATTCAACATCCATACTGTACGTTTCTACATCCATACTGTACGTTTCTATATCTATACAGTACGTTTCTACATCCATACTGTACATTTCTATATCAATACAGTACGTTTCTACATCCATACTATAAGTTTCTACATCCATACTGTACGTTTCTATATCAATACTGTACGTTTCTACATCCATTCTGTATGTTTCTATATCTATACAGTACGTTTCTACATCCATACTGTACGTTTCTATATCTATACAGTACGTTTCTACATCCATAATGTGCAATTCAACATCCATACTGTACGTTTCTACATCCATACTGTACGTTTCTATATCTATACAGTACGTTTCTACATCCATACTGTACATTTCTATATCAATACAGTACGTTTCTACATCCATACTATAAGTTTCTACAGCCATACTGTATGTTTCTATATCCATACAGTACGTTTCTATATCCATACAGTACGTTTCTACATCCATACTGTAAGTTCCTACATCTATACTGTACATTCCTACAACCATACTGTAAGTTTCTACATCTATACTGTACATTCCTACAACCATACTGTAAGTTTATACATCCATACTGTAAGTTTCTACATCTATACTGTACATTCCTACAACCATACTGTAAGTTTCTACATCCATACTGTACGTTTCTACATCCATATTGTAAGTTTCTACATCCATACTGTACATTTCTACATCCATACTGTATGTTTCTACAGCCATACTGTACATTTCTACATATATACAGTAAGTTTCTACATCCATGCTGTAAGTTTCTACATCCATACCGTACGTTTCTACATCTATACAGTACATTTATACATCCGAACTGTACATTTCTACATCCATACTGTAAGTTTCTACATCCATACTGTAAGTTTATACATCCATACTGTAAGTTTATACATCTATACTGTACGTTCCTACAATCATACTGTAAGCTTATCAGAGGTGGGTAGTAACGCGCTACATTTACTCCGTTACATCTACTTGAGTAACTTTTGGGATAAATTGTACTTCTAAGAGTAGTTTTAATGCAACATACTTTTACTTTTACTTGAGTATATTTATAGAGAAGAAACGCTACTTTTACTCCGCTACTTTTATCTACATTCAGCTCGCTACTCGCTACTAATTTTTATCGATCTGTTAATGCACGCTTTGTTTGTTTTGATCTGTCAGACAGACCTTCATAGTGCCTGCGTTTCACCAATCAGATGCAGTCACTGGTGACGTTCACTCCGTTCCACCAATCAGATGCAGTCACTGGTGACGTTGGACCAAACAGAGGGTCACATGACCTGACTTAAACAAGTTGAAAAACTTATTGGGGTGTTACCATTTAGTGGTCAATTGTACGGAATATATACTGTACAATCTACTAATAAAAGTTCCAATCAATCAATCAAAATTGTGAAGGAAAAAAGACCCTTTTTTATTTCAACCGTACATCCCGTCAAAAGCCTAAAGACTGACTACACAGTTCCTGTCTTCACAATAAAAGTGCCGCTCTATCGCGCATGCGCTTTCAAAATAAAGAGTCTCCGAAAGCCAGCGCAAACAAGCTAGCAAGCTACGGAGTTTGCCGCCAATGTATTTCTTGTAAAGTGTATAAAAACGAATATGGAAGCTGGACAAATTAGATGCCAAAAACCAACCACTTTCATGTGGTATTAGACAGAAAGGAGGAACTTTTTTTCTCCTCCATTTGAAAACGTGGCCGTTATCAGCACTACTGTCTGATTACAATCAATGCAAGTCATCAGAATCAGGAAATACACCAACTTGTATTCTTGTCTTCATGAAAGAAAGGAATCTATATGTGTTAAACATGCATGTATATTCATTAAAACACCTTTAACATGTAAACAAAAATGGCAAAATAAATAAATATAAATGATATACTGTATATATCAATGTATTTATATATATATATATATATATATACATATATATATATATATATATATATATATATATATATATATATATATATATATATATATATATATATATATATATATATATATGTCTTAATAAGGTTATCCAAAAAATAGTGCTCGATACCGTAGTAGAGCGCAATATATGTATGTGTGGGAAAAAAATCACAAGACTATTTCATCTCTACAAGCCTGTTTCATGAGGGGGGGTACCCTCAATCATCAGGAGATTTTAATGGGAGCATTCGCATACCATGGTTTATATAGGGCACAGAGTGGGTGGGTACAGGCTGGCGTAGGGGCGTGGTGATTGGCTCATGTGTTACCTAGGAGGTGTTTCCGTCTATGGCGGCATGCTGTTACAATTTCGCTGCGCTTGTTGAGGGATGACAGGTCTAGACGGTAAATAATAAACAGTTTCTCTTTCAAGCATAGGTTGCATCTTTTATTACCACTATTGTAAGGTGTGCTGGATGCAATAATTTGCCATGTTATTGAATATTCAACATTATTGTCTTTGAGGTCCCAAATGTGTTTGCTGAGTTCTGTGGTATTCCGCAGGTTTTGGTTCCTGAAAGAAGCCTTGTGATTGTTCCATCTGGTTTTGAATTCTCCCTCGGTTAATCCTACATATGTGTCAGATGTGTTAATGTCCTTGCGTATTACCTTAGATTGGTAGACAATTGATGTTTGTAAGCACCCCCCGTTGAGAGGGCAATCAGGTTTCTTTCGACAGTTACAGCCTTTGTTGGTTTTGGAGTCGCTCTGTCCGGGGGCCGACGGCTCATTTGCAATTGTTTTGTTGTGGTTTGAGATGATTTGTCGTATATTGTTCATGCAGCTGTAGCTCAATTTAATGTTGTTCTTGTTGAATACTTTTCTTAGGGTGTTGTCTTTGGGAAAGTGTTTGTCAATCAGATTGAGGAATTTGTGTCCAATGTTAGTTGAGACGTTTTTGCTGTATGGGGGGTTGTACCAGATGATGTCGTTTCGTTTTCTGTTCTTTTTTGGCTGGTTTCCTGGCGTGGGTTCATAGGTGAGGGTGAAATTGTATCCGCTTTCATCAAGGGCTTTTTGGTACGGGGGGGTTGCTTGGTCAAATTCAGCTTTGCTAGATGACAGCATCGATAGCCTTTTATTAATTCCGGTAGGTATTCTTTTCGTGGTGGTGGGTGGGTGGTTGCTGTCATGGTGCACGTATTGGAGTGTTGTGTTGGGTTTCGTGAATGGTTGGTAGCTGTTATTTCTCAGGTTGAAAGTGACGTCAAGGAAGTTGACGGTTTGCTTGTTGGCTTCAATCGTGATCCGTAGGCCGTTCTCTTTGAAAATTTGGCATATGCGCTTCTTGGTATTCTCGACACACTGCCAGTCCGTCATCACGGTAAATACCAAGGTTCAGATTGAGGCTAGCGAGCTGGGAGAGGAGGAAACTCCCAACGAGTTCACACGTTTCTGCTCCGTCAAAACTTCCCATAGTGACGTCAAATGTTGCATTGTTCTTTTTTTGCCATGGTGTACTGTTGTGGATGAGAATGGAGTTTTTTGCATGGATGATGATGTTTCTTTCGTTGCCTGTGATTGAGTCGTAGTCTGAGGCGAAGTCTAGTGCTTGAGTCAGTAGGTCTTGCGTGATGGAAGGGTAAAATTCTTCGATATCAAAGGAGATAAAGTTGTGCTGTTGTTTGTCTTGGATGTTGTTGAACCATTTGATTACTGCTGCTGTATTTCTCCATTGGTTGAGTGGTGTTTTGTCCTTGATTTTTGTGTTGACTCTGTCCAGGATTATTTTGCTGATTTTTCCTATTTCAGATTTAGTTGGGTTTATTAGTCGGCATGTTGGGTTATTTGCGAAGTTGGGTTTGTGGTCCTTCAATGTGATGAAGGCTTCCTTGTTGGCTGTGGCGTCCACCCTGTCCTCAATGTCCGCTCCTTGTCATTTTTCAGCTTGGTGAGGAGTGGGTTGCGGATTGGCTTGAATTTGACTGATTGTATCATTTTGAGCATATCGTTCTCAAAATCCTTTAGTTCCTCAACTGTGGGTGGGTTCTTGGTAGATTTGAATCTGTAAGTTTTCTTTTGCGTTCCTTTTGTTTCAGGGTGGAGGAAAAAATGTGCTTTCCACCGCATCCTTCTTAGGAAGTGTTCCGTCTCATTCTCATCCACAACAGTACACCATGGCAAAAAAAGAACAATGCAACATTTGACGTCACTATGGGAAGTTTTGACGGAGCAGAAACGTGTGAACTCGTTGGGAGTTTCCTCCTCTCCCAGCTCGCTAGCCTCAATCTGAACCTTGGTATTTACCGTGATGACGGACTGGCAGTGTGTCGAGAATACCAAGAAGCGCATATGCCAAATTTTCAAAGAGAACGGCCTACGGATCACGATTGAAGCCAACAAGCAAACCGTCAACTTCCTTGACGTCACTTTCAACCTGAGAAATAACAGCTACCAACCATTCACGAAACCCAACACAACACTCCAATACGTGCACCATGACAGCAACCACCCACCCACCACCACGAAAAGAATACCTACCGGAATTAATAAAAGGCTATCGATGCTGTCATCTAGCAAAGCTGAATTTGACCAAGCAACCCCCCCGTACCAAAAAGCCCTTGATGAAAGCGGATACAATTTCACCCTCACCTATGAACCCACGCCAGGAAACCAGCCAAAAAAGAACAGAAAACGAAACGACATCATCTGGTACAACCCCCCATACAGCAAAAACGTCTCAACTAACATTGGACACAAATTCCTCAATCTGATTGACAAACACTTTCCCAAAGACAACACCCTAAGAAAAGTATTCAACAAGAACAACATTAAATTGAGCTACAGCTGCATGAACAATATACGACAAATCATCTCAAACCACAACAAAACAATTGCAAATGAGCCGTCGGCCCCCGGACAGAGCGACTCCAAAACCAACAAAGGCTGTAACTGTCGAAAGAAACCTGATTGCCCTCTCAACGGGGGGTGCTTACAAACATCAATTGTCTACCAATCTAAGGTAATACGCAAGGACATTAACACATCCGACACATATGTAGGATTAACCGAGGGAGAATTCAAAACCAGATGGAACAATCACAAGGCTTCTTTCAGGAACCAAAACCTGCGGAATACCACAGAACTCAGCAAACACATTTGGGACCTCAAAGACAATAATGTTGAATATTCAATAACATGGCAAATTCTTGCATCCAGCACACCTTACAATAGTGGTAATAAAAGATGCAACCTATGCTTGAAAGAGAAACTGTTTATTATTTACCGTCCAGACCTGTCATCCCTCAACAAGCGCAGCGAAATTGTAACAGCATGCCGCCATAGACGGAAACACCTCCTAGGTAACACATGAGCCAATCACCACGCCCCTACGCCAGCCTGTACCCACCCACTCTGTGCCCTATATAAACCATGGTATGCGAATGCTCCCATTAAAATCTCCTGATGATTGAGGGTACCCCCCCTCATGAAACAGGCTTGTAGAGATGAAATAGTCTTGTGATTTTTTTCCCACACATACATATTATATATATATATATATATATATATATATATATATATATATATATATATATATATATATATATATATATATATTTATATATGATATGTGTGTGTATGTTACTCATCAGTTACTCAGTACTTGAGTAGTTTTTTCACAACATACTTTTTACTTTTACTCAAGTAAATATTTGGGTGACTACTCCTTACTTTTACTTGAGTAATAAATCTCTAAAGTAACAGTACTCTTACTTGAGTACAATTTCTGGCTACTCTACCCACCTCTGAAGCTTATACATCCATACTGTACATTTCTACATCCATACTGTAAGTTTCTACATCCATACCGTATGTTTCTACATCTACACAGTATGTTTCTACATCCATACTGTAAGTTTCTACATCATACGGTAAGTTTCTACATCCATACTGTAGGTTTCTACCATCCGTCCATCTTGTTCCGCTTATCCGATGTCGGGTCGCGGGGGCAACAGCCTAAGAAGGGAAGACCAGACTTTCCTCTCCCCAGCCACTTCGTCCAGCTCTTCTCCGGGGATCCCGAGGCGTTCCCAGGCCTGCCGAGAAACATAGTCTTCCCAAGGTGTCCTGGGTCTTCCCCGTGGCCTCCTACTGGTCGGACGTGCCTTAAACACGTCCCTAGGAAGGCGTTCGGGTGGCATCCTGACCAGATGCCCGAACCACCTCATCTGGCTCCTCTCCATGTGGAGGAGCAGCGACTTTACTTTGAGCTCCTCCCGGATGACAGATCTTCTCACGCTATCTCTAAGGGAGATACCATGCGGAGGAAACTCATTTCGGCCGCTTGTACCCGTGATCTTGTCCTTTCGGTCATAACCCAAAGCTCATGACCATAGGTGAGGATTGGAATGTAGATCGACCGGTAAATTGAGAGCTTTGCCTTCCGGCTCAGCTCCTTCTTCACCACAACAGATCGATACAGCGTCCGCATGACTGAAGGCGCCGCACCGATCTGCCTGTTGATCTCACGATCCACTCTTCCCTCACTCGTGAACAAGACTCTGAGGTACTTGAACTCCTTCACTTGGGGCAGGGTCTCCTCCCCAACCCGGAGATGGCACTCCACCCTTTTCCGGGCAAGACTTGAGTTGTTTCACACTCGGCTGCGAACCGATCCAGTGAGAGCTGAAGATCCTGGCCAGGTGAAGCCATCAGGATCACATCATCTGCAAAAAGCAGAGACCTAATCCTGCAGCCACCAAACCAGATCCCCTCAACGCCCTGACTGCGCCTAGAAATTCTGTCAATAAAAGTTATGAACAGAATCGGTGACAAAGGGCAGCCTTGGTGGTGTCCAACCCTCACTGGAAACGTGTCCATCTTGCGGACCAAGCTCTGACACTGATCGTACAGGGAGCGGACCGCCACAATCAGACAGTCCGATACCCCATACTCTCTGAGCACTCCCCACAGGACTTCCCAAGGGACACGGTCGAATGCCTTCTCCAAGTCCACAAAGCACATGCAGACAGGTTGGGAAAACTCCCATGCAACCTCAAGGACCCTGCCGAGAGTATAGAGCTGGTCCACAGTTCAACGACCAGGACGGAAACCACACTGTTCCTCCTGAATCCGAGGTTCGACTATCCGGTGTAGTCTCCTCTCCAGTACACCTGAATAGACCTTACCGGGAAGGCTGAGGATGGTGATCCCACGATAGTTGGAACACACCCTCTGGTTCCCCTTCTTAAAGACAGGAACCACCACCCCGGTCTGCCAATCTAGAGGTACCGCCCCCGATGTCAACGCGATGCTGCAGAATCTTGTCAACCAAGACATCCCCACAGCATCCAGAGCCTTAAGGAACTCCGGGCGTTTCTCATCCACCCCCGGGGCCTTGCCACCGAGGAGCTTTTTAACTACCTCAGCAACCTCAGCCACAGAAATAGGAGAGCCCACCACAGATTCCCCAGGCACTGCTTCCTCATAGGAAGACATGTTGGTGGGATTGAGGAGGTCTTCGAAGTATTCCCTCCACCGATCCACAACATCCACAGTCAAGGTCAGCAGAACACCATCCTCACCATACACGGTGCTGACAGTGCACTGCCTCCCCTTCCTGAGGCGACAGGTGGTGGTCCAGAATCGCTTCGAAGACTGTTCGGAAGTCGTTTTCCATGGCTTCTCCGAACTCCTCCCATGTCAGAGTTTTTGCCTCGGCGACCGCTGAAGCCGCACATCGCTTGGCCTGTCGGGACCTGTCCGCTGCCTCTTGAGTCCTATGAGCCAAAAGAACCCGATAGGACTCTTTCTTCAGCTTGACGGCATCCCTCACCGCCGATGTCCACCAACCGGTTCTAGGATTACCGCCACGACAGGCACCAACGACCTTGCGGCCACAGCTCCAATCAGCCGCCTCGACAATAGGTAGTACACTCGGACTCAATGTCCAGCACCTCCCTTGTGACATGTTCAAAGTTCTCCTGGAGGTGGGAATTGAAACTCTCTCTGACAGGAGACTCTGCTTGACGTTCCCAGGAGACCCTCACAATGCGTTTGGGCCTGCCAGGTTTGTGCGGCATCCTCAACCACCATCACAGCCAACTGACCACCAGGTGGTGATTGGTAGAACGCTCCGCTCCTCTCTTCATTCGAGTGTCCAAAACATGAGGCCGCAAATCCGATGACACAACTACAAAGTCGATCATGGAACTGCGGCCTAGGGTGGTCTGGTGCCAAGTGCACATATGGAAACCCTTATGTTTGAACATGGTGTTTGTTATGGACAATCTGTGACGAGCACAAAAGTCCAATAACAAAACACCACTCGGGTTCAGATCCGGGCGGCCATTCTTCCCAATCACGCCTCTCCAGGTTTCACAGTCATTGCCAACATGAGCGTTGAAGTCCCCCAGTAGGAAAAGGGAATCACCCGGGGGACCACTTTCAAGTACTCCCTCGAGTGCATCCAAAAAGGGTGGGTACTCTGAACTGCTGTTTGGTGCGTTAACACAAACAACAGTCAGGACCCGTCCCCCCACCCAAAGGCGGAGGGAAGCTACCCTCTCGTCCACTGGGTTGAACTCCAACGTGCAGGCTTTGAGCCGGGGGGCAACAAAAATTGCTACCCCAGCTCGTCGTCTCTCACTGCGTGCAACGCCAGTGTGGAAGAGAGTCCAGCCCCTCTCGAGAAAACTGGTTCCAGAGCCCTTGGTGTGCGTCGAAGTGAGTCCGAATATATCCAGCTGGAACTTCTCCACCTCGCGCACTAGCTCAGGTTCCTTCCCCCCTAGTGAGGTGACATTCCACGTCCCAAGAGCTAGCTTATGCAGCCGGGGTTCGGACCGCCAAGTGCCCTGCCTTCGGCTTCCGCCCAGCTTACAACGCACCCCGACTTCTATGGCCCCTCCCATGAGTGGTGAGCCCATTTTCGGGGGGACCCACGTTGCCTCTTTGGTCTGTGCCCGGCCGGGCCCCATAGGGGGCCATAAAGGCCACTAAGCGCTCGCCATCGTGCCCCAACTCCGGGCCTGGCTCCAGAGGAGGGACCCAGTGACACGCGTTCGGGCGAGGGAAATCGGAGTCTCTGTTTTTGCATTTCCATAGAAGTCTTCGAGCTGCCCTTTGTCTGATCCCTCACCTAGGACCTGTTTGTCTTGGGAGACCGTACCAGGGGGCATGGAAGCCCCCCAGACAACATAGCTCCTAGGATCATTGTGACACGCAAACTCCTCTACCACAATAAGGTTAGGGTTAGTAAGTTTCTACATGATACTGTTAGTTTCTACCACCATACTGTAAGTTTCTGCATCCATACTGTTAAGTTTTTACATCATACTGTAGGTTTCTACACAATACTGTTAGTTTCTACCACCATACTGTAAGTTTCTGCATCCATACTGTAAGTTTTTACATTATACTGTAAGTTTCTACATCTATACTGTACGTTTCTACAACCATACTATACGTTTCTACATCCACACTGTAAGTTTCTACCACCATACTTTAAGTTTCTACATCTATACTGTAAGTTTCTACCACCAAACTGAAAGTTTCTGCATCCATACTATAAGTTTTTACATCATACTGTAAGTTTCTACATTCATACTGTAAGTTTCTACATCATACTGTAAGTTTCTACATACATACTGTAAGTTTCTCCCACCATTCTTAAAGTATCTAAGTATATACTGTAAGTTTCTACATCCATACTGTAAGTTTCTACATCATACTGTCAATTTCTACATCCATACTGTAAGTTTCTATCACCATACTGTAAGTTTCTACATCCATACTGTAAGTTTCTACATCATACTGTCAAATTCTACATCTATACTGTAAGTTTCTACATCCATACTGTAAGTTTCTACATCATACTGTAGGTTTCTACATCTACAATGTGAGTTTCTACTTTATACTGTAAGTTTCTACGTCGATTCTGTTAGTTTCTACGTCGATTCTGTAAGTTTCTACATCCATAACTGTAAGTTTCTACATCTACAATGTGAGTTTCTACATCATACTGTAAGTTTCTACGTCGATACTGTTAGTTTCTATGTCAATACTGTAAGTTTGTACCACCAAACTGCAAATTTCTGCATCATACTGTTAGTTTCTACATCATACTATCATTTTTTACATCCATACTGTAAGTTTCTACATCCATAAAGTAAGTTTCTACATCATCTTGTTAGTTTCTACATCCATATTATAAAATTCTACATAATACTGTTAGTTTCTATCACCATACTGTAAGTTTCTACATTATTCTGTAAGTTTCAACCACCTTACTGTAGGTTTCTGCATCCATACTGTAAGATTTTACATCATACTGTAAGTTTCTACATCCATACTGTAAGTTTCTAAATCATACTGTACGTTTCTACATCCATACTGTAAGTTTCTACCACCATACTTCAAGTTTCTACATCCATTCTGTAAGTTTGTACATCCAAACTAAGTTTCTACCGCCATACTTAAATTATCTTCATCCATACTGTAAGTTTCTACATCCATACTGTAAGTTTCTACATCATACTGTAAGTTTTGACCACCAAACTGTAAGTTTCTACATCATACTGTAAGATCCTACATCATACTGTAATTTTTTTTACAACCATACTGTAAAATTCTACATCCATACTGTAAGTTTCTACAATATACTGTTAGTTTCTACCACCATACTGTAAGTTTCTACATCCATACTGTAAGTTTCTACATCCATACTAAGTTTTTTACCACAATACTTTAATTTTCTTCTTCCATACTGTAAGTTTCTACATACATACTGTAAGTTTATACATCATACTGTAAGTTTATACATCATACTGTAAGCTTTTACATCCATAGTGTAAGTTTCTACATCCATACTGTATGTCTCTACATCATACTTTTAGTTTCTACCACCATACTGTAAGTTTCCATATCCATACTGCAAGTTTCTACATCCATACTGTAAGTTTCTATATCCATACTGCAAGTTTCTACATCCATACCTATGAAGTCACGTTGATGTAACACATGGCTTGGCATTGTCTTGCTGAAATAAGCAGGGGCGTCCATGATAACGTTGCTTGGATGGCAACATATGTTGCTCCAAAACCTGTATGTACCTTTCAGCATTAATGGCGCCTTCACAGATGTGTAAGTTACACATGTCTTGGGCACTAATACACCCCCATACCATCACAGATGCTGGCTTTTCAACTTTGCGCCTATAACAATCCGGATGGTTCTTTTCCTCTTTGGTCCGGAGGACACGACGTCCAGTTTCCAAAAACAATTTGAAATGTGGACTCGTCAGACCACAGAACACTTTTCCACATTGTATCAGTCCATCTTAGATCAGCTCAGGCCCAGCGAAGCCGACGGCGTTTCTGGGTGTTGTTGATAAACGTTTTTCGCCTTGCATAGGAGAGTTTTAACTTGCACTTACACATGTAGCGACCAACTGTAGTTACTGACAGTGGGTTTCTGAAGTGTTCCTGAGCCCATGTGGTGATATCCTTTACACACTGATGTCGCTTGTTGATGCAGTACAGCCTGAGAGATCGAAGGTCACGGGCTTAGCTGCTTACGTGCAGTGATTTCTCCAGATTCTCTAAACCCTTTGATGATATTACAGACCGTAGATGGTGAAATCCCTAAATTCCTTGCAGTAGCTGGTTGAGAAAGGTTTTTCTTAAACTGTTCAACAATTTGCTCACACATTTGTTGACAAAGTGGTGACCCTCGCCCCATCCTTGTTTGTGAAAGACTGAGCATTTCATGGAATCTACTTTTATACCCAATCATGGCACCCACCTGTTCCCAATTTGCCTGTTCACCTGTGGGATGTTCCAAATAAGTGTTTGATGAGCATTCCTCAACTTTATTAGTATTTATTGCCACCTTTCCCAACTTCTTTGTCACGTGTTGCTGGCATCAAATTCTAAAGTTAATGATTATTTGCAAAAAAAAAAAAGGTTTCAGTTTGAACATCAAATATGTTGTCTTTGTAGCATATTCAACTGAATATGGGTTGAAAATTATTAGCAAATCATTGTATTCCGTTTATTTTACATCTAACACAATTTCCCAAATCATGGAAACAGGGTTTGTACATTACTAAGTTTCTACCACGATTCTTTAATTTTCTTCATTCATAATGTAAGTTTCTACATTTATACTGTAAGTTTCTACATCCATACTGTAAATTTCTACAACCATACTGTAAGTTTCTACATCAAACTGTAAGTTTCTACATCCATACTGTAAGTTTCTACATGATACTGTAAGTTTCTACCACCATACTGTAAGTGTTTATATCCATACTGTAAGTTTCTACCATCATACTGTAAGTTTCTAAATCCATACTGTAAGTTTCTAAATCCATACTGTAAGTTTATACATCCATACTGTAAGTTTCAACAACCATACTGTAAGTTTCTACATCATACTATAAGTTTCTACATACACACTTACTTTCTACCACCATATTTTAATTTTCTTCATCCATACTGTATGTTTCTACCACCATAATGTAAGTTTCTACATCCATACTGTTAGTTTCTACATCCATACTGTAAGTTCCTACCACCATGCTGGAAGTTTCTACATCCAAACTAAGTTTCTACATCTATACTGAAAGTTTTTCGACCATACTGTAAGTTTCTACATGAAAACTAAGTTTCTAAATCCATACTGTAAGTTTCTACATCATACTGTAAGTTTTTACATCTACAATGTGAGTTTCTACATCATACTGTAAGTTTCTACATTCATACTGTTAGTTTCTACATCCATACTGTAAGTTTCTACCACCATAATGTAAGTTTCTACATCATACTGTAAAATTCTACATCATACTGTTAGTTTCTACATCATACTGTAAGTTTCTACATCCATACTGTAAATGTCTTCTATCATAATTTAAGTATCTACATCTATACTGTACTTTTCTACATCCATACTGTAAGTTTCTACATCATACTGTAAGTTTGTACATCCACACTGTAGGTTTTTACATCTACAATGTGAGTTTCTACATCATACTGTTAGTTTCTCCGTCAATACTGTAAGTTTCTACATCCATTCTGTAAGTTTCTACCAAAATACTGTAAGTATCTATGTCTATACTGTAAGTTTCTACATCCATACTGTAAGTTTCTACATCATAGTGTAAGTTTCTACATCCATACTGTAAGTTTCTACCACCATACTTTAAGTATCTACGTCTATACAGTAAGTTTCTACATCCATACTGT
This sequence comes from Nerophis lumbriciformis, assembly GCF_033978685.3. Lineage (NCBI taxonomy): Eukaryota > Metazoa > Chordata > Actinopteri > Syngnathiformes > Syngnathidae > Nerophis > Nerophis lumbriciformis. Next base: position 17,036,649 of record NC_084571.2, on the reverse strand, counting down.
AAGTTTCTACATCATACTGTAAGTTTCTACATTCATACTGTAAGTTTCTACATCCATACTGTAAGTTTCTACATCCACACTAAAGTTTCTACTACCATCCTTTAATTTTCTACCACCATACTGTAGGTTTCTACATCATACTGTAAGTTTTTACATCAAACTAAGTTTCTACCACCATACTGTATGGTTCTACCACCACACTGTAAGTTTCTACATCCATACTGTAAGTTTCTCAATCATACTGCAAGTTTTTACATCCATACTGTAACATTCTCCCACCATAATGTAAGTTACTACATTGCTACTGTTAGTTTATACGTCAATACCATAAGTTTCTACATCCATACTGTAAGTTTCTACATCATACTGTTAGTTTCTACATCCATACTGTAAGTTTCTACATCATACTGTAAGTTTCTACATCCACACTGTAAGTTTCTACCACCATACTTTAAGTTTCTATATCTATACTGTAAGTTTCTACATCCACAGTAGTTTATACCACCATACCTTAATTTTCTTCATCCATACTGTAAGTTTCTACATCAATACTGTAAGTTTCTACATGATACTGTAAGTTTCTACCACCATACTGTACGTTTCTACATGATACTGTAAGTTTCTACCACCATTCTGTAAGTTTCTACATTCATACTGTAAGTTTCTACATCATACTGTAAGTTTGTTTACATCCATACCGTAAGTTTCTACATCCATACTGTAAGTTTCTACATCATACTGTTAGTTTCTACAAGCATACTGTAAGTTTCTACATCCATTCTGTAAGTTTCTACATCCATACTGTAAGTTTCTACATGTCACTGTAAGTTTCTACCACCGTACTGTAAGTTTATACATCCATACTGTAAGTTTCTACATCCATGCTGTAAGTTTCTACATCATACAGTAACCATACTGCACCTTTCTACAGCCGTACTGCAAGTTTCTACATCCACACTAAGTTTCTACCACCATATTTAAATTTTCTTCATCAATACTGTAAGTTTCTACATCCATATTGTAAGTTTCTACATCCATGCTGTAAGTTTCTACCACCATACTGTAAGTTTCTACATCCATACTGTAAGTTTCTACATCCATGCTGTACGTTTTTACATCATACTGTAAGTTTTTACATCCATAGTGTAAGTTTCTACATCATACTGTAACCATACTGCACCTTTCTACAGCCGTACTGTAAGTTTCTACATCCACACTAAGTTTCTACCACCATATTTAAATTTTCTTCATCAATACTGTAAGTTTCTACATCCATACTGTAAGTTTCTACAGCCATACTGCAAGTTCCTACCACCATACTGTAAATTTCAACATCCAAACTAAGTTTCTACATCCATACTGTAAGTTTCTACATCATACTGTATGTTTTCTTATCTACAATGTGAGTTTCTACATCATACTGTAAGTTTCTACGTCGATACTGTTAGTTTATACATCATACTTTTAGTTTCTACATCCATACTGCAAGTTTGTACATCATACTGTAAGTTTCTACCACCATACTGTAAGTTTTTGCATCCATACTGTAAGTTTTTACATCCTACTGTAAATTTCTACATCATTCTGTAAGTTTTTTACATCCATACTGTAAGTTTCCGTTGGCGGTCCTGTTCTTGTCTCCCTGTAATGTATGTCTGCTCTTAGTGTGACTGTGCCACTGTTTCTACATCATACCGTTAGTTTCTACCACCATACTGTTAAATTTGTACATCCATACTGTATGTTTCTACCACCATACTGTAAGTTTTTACATCCATACCGCAAGTTTCTACCATTCATACTGAAAGTTTTTACATCATAATGTAAGTTTCTACATCTATACTGTAAGTTTATATATCATACTGTACAGTTCTACTTCCATACTGTAAGTTTCTACATCCATACTGTAAGTTTCTACATGATACTGTAAGTTTTTACCACCATACTGTAAGTTTCTGCATCAATACTGTAAGTTTCTACATCATACTGTTAGTTTCTACCACCATACTGTAAGTTCCTACACCCATTCTGTAAGTTTCTACATCCATACTGTAAGTTTCTACATCATACTGTAAGTTTCTACATCCATACTGTCAGTTTCTACATCCACACTGTAAGTTTCTACCACCATACTTTAAGTTTCTACATCTATACTGTACGTTTCTACATCCACAGTAGTTTATACCACCATACTTTAATTTTTTCATCCATACTGTAAGTTTCTACATCCATACTGTAAGTTTCTACATTATACTGTAAGTTTCTACCAATATACTGTAAGTTTCTACATGATACTGTAAGTTTCTACCACCATACTGTAAGTTTCTACATTCATACTGTAAGTTTCTACATCATACTGTAAGTTTGTTTACATCCATACCGTAAGTTTCTACATCCATACTGTAAGTTTCTACATCATTCTCTTAGTTTCTACAACCATACTGTAAGTTTCTACATCCATTCTGTAAATTTCTACATCCATACTGTAAGTTTTTACATCCTACTGTAAGTTTCTACATCATACTGTAAGTTTTTTACATCCATACTGTAAGTTTCCGTTGACGGTCCTGTTTTTGTCTCCCTGTAATGTATGTCTGCTCTTAGAGGGACTGTGACGAAAATTTAATTTCAGTTCTTATATGTGTTGTACATGTTAAAGAATGGACAATAAACAGCATCTTGAATCTTGAATCTTGGTACCGTAAGTTTCTACATCCATTCTGTAAGTTTCTACATCATACCGTTAGTTTCTACCACCATACTGTAAGTTTGTACATCCATTCTGTAAGTTTCTACATCCATACTGTATGTTTCTACCACCATACTGTAAGTTTCTATATCGATACTGTATGTTTCTACCACCATACTGTAGGTTTCTGCATCCATACTGTAAGTTTTTACATCCTACTGTAAGTTTCGACATCATACTGTAAGTTTTTACATCCATACTGCAAGTTTCTACCATTCATACTGTAAGTTTCTACATCATAATGTAAGTTTCTACATCCATACTGTAAGTTTATATATCATACTGTAAATTTCTACTTCCATACTGTAAGTTTTTACATCCATACTGTAAGTTTCTACACGATACTGTAAGTTTTTACCACCATACTGTAAGTTTCTGCATCAATACTGTAAGTTTCTACTTCATACTGTTAGTTTCTACCACCATACTGTAAGTTCCAGCATCCATTCTGTACGTTTCTACATCCATACTGTAAGTTTCTACCACCATACTGTACGTTTCTACATCCATACTGTAAGTTTCTACAACATACTGTACATTTCTACATCTATACTGTAAGTTTCTACATCCATACTGTAAGTTTCTACATCATACTGTAAGTTTGTATATATGCATACCGTACGTTTCTACATCCATACTTTAAGTTTCTACATCATACTGTTAGTTACTACAACCATACTGTAAGTTTCTACATCCATTCTGCAAGTTTCTACATCCATACTGTAAGTTTCTACATGATACTGTAAGTTTTTACCACCATACTGTAAGTTTCTACATTCATACTGTAAGTTTGTACACCCATACTGTAAGCTTTTACATCCATACTGTAAGTTTCTACATCATACTGTAAGTTTCTACATGAATACTGTACATTTCTACAACCATACTGTACCTTTCTACAGCCGTACTGTAAGTTTCTACATCCACACTAAGTTTCTACCAGCATATTTTAATTTTCTTCATCCATACTGTAAGTTTGTACATCCATACTGTAAGTTTTTACATCCATACTGTAAGTTTCTACATCATACTGTAAGTTTCTACATCAATACTGTACATTTCTACAACCATACTGTACCTTTCTACAGCCATACTGTAAGTTTCTACATCCATACTGTAAGTTTCTACATCATACTGTATGTTTTTACATCTACAATGTGAGTTTCTACATCATACTGTAAGTTTCTATGGCAATACTGTTAGTTTCTACATCATACTGTTAGTTTCTACATCCATACTGTAAGTTTGTACATTATACTGTAAGTTTCTACCACCATACTGTAAGTTTATGGATGCATACTGTAAGTTTTTACATCCTACTGTAAGTTTCTACATCATACTGTAAGTTTTTTACATCCATACTGTAGGTTTCCGTTGGCGGTCCTGTTCTTGTCTCCATGTGATGTATGTCTGCTCTTAGTGGGACTGTGCCGAAAATTAAATTTCAGTTATTATGTGTTGTACATGTTAAGGAATGGACAATAAACAGCATCTTGAATCTTGAATCTTGGTACCGTAATTTGTCCATCCATTCTGTATGTTTTTACATCCATACTGTATGTTTCTACCACCATACTGTAAGTTTCTTTATATCAATACTGTAAGTTTCTACCACCATACTGTAGGTTTCTGCATCCATACTGTAAGTTTTTACATCCATACTGTAAGTTGCTATATCATACTGTAAATTTCTACTTCCATACTGTAAGTTTCTACATCATACTGTTAATTTCTACCACCATACTGTATGTTCCTACAGCCCTTCTGTAAGTTTCTACATCCATACTGTAAGTTTCTACCACCATACTGTACGTTTCTACATCCATACTGTAAGTTTCTACATGATACTGTAAGTTTTTACCACTGTAAGTTTCTACCACCATACTGCAAGTTTCTACATCATACTGTAAGTTTCTACATCATACTGTTAGTTTCTACCACCAAACTAAGTTCATACATCCATTCTTTAAGTTTCTACATCCATACTGTAAGTTTCTCACCATATTGTACGTTTTTACATCTATACTGTAAGTTTCTACATCATACTGTAAGTTTCTACATCCATCCTGTAAGTTTCATGATACTGTAAGATTCTACCACCACACTGTAAGTTTCTACATCCATACTGTAAGTTTTACATTATACTGTAAGTTTCTACATCATAATGTAAGTTTCTACACCCATACCGTAAGTTTTTACACCATACTGTAAGTTTCTACATCATACTGTAAGTTTCTACGTCGATACCGTTAGTTTCTACATCATACTGTTAGTTTCTACATCCATACTGTAAGTTTGTACATCATACTGAAAGTTTTTACCACCATACTGTAAGTTTCTGCATCCATACTGTAAGTTTTTACATCCGACTGTAAGTTTCTACATCATACTGTAATTTTTTTTACATCTATACTGTATGTTTCCGTTGGCGGTCCTGTTCTTGTCTCCCTGTAATGTATGTCTGCTCTTAGTGTGACTGTGCCGAAAATGTAATTTCAGTTCTTATAAGTGTTGTACATGTTAAAGAATGGACAATAAACAGCATCTTGAATTATGAATCTTGGTACCGTATTCTACATCCATTCTGTAAGTTTCTACATCATACCGTTAGTTTCTACCACCATACTGTAAGTTTGTACATCTATTCAGTAAGTTTCTACATCCATACTGTATGTTTCTACCACCATACTGTAAGTTTCTATATCGATACTGTACGTTTCTACCACCATACTGTAGGTTTCTGCATCCATACTGTTTTTACATCCTACTGTAAGTTTCTATCATTCGTACTGTAAGTTTCTACATCATAATGTACGTTTCTACATCCATACTGTAAGTTGCTATATCATACTGTAAATTTCTACTTCCATACTGTAAGTTTCTACATCATACTGTTAATTTCTACCACCATACTGTATGTTCCTACAGCCCTTCTGTAAGTTTCTACATCCATACTGTAAGTTTCTACCACCATACTGTACGTTTCTACATCCATACTGTAAGTTTCTACATGATACTGTAAGTTTTTACCACTGTAAGTTTCTACCACCATACTGCAAGTTTCTACATCATACTGTAAGTTTCTACATCATACTGTTAGTTTCTACCACCAAACTAAGTTCATACATCCATTCTTTAAGTTTCTACATCCATACTGTAAGTTTCTCACCATATTGTACGTTTTTACATCTATACTGTAAGTTTCTACATCATACTGTAAGTTTCTACATCCATCCTGTAAGTTTCATGATACTGTAAGATTCTACCACCACACTGTAAGTTTCTACATCCATACTGTAAGTTTTACATTATACTGTAAGTTTCTACATCATAATGTAAGTTTCTACACCCATACCGTAAGTTTTTACACCATACTGTAAGTTTCTACATGATACTGTAAGTTTCTACCACCATACTGTAAGTTTCTACATTCATACTGTAAGTTTGTTTACATCCATACTGTAAGTTTGTTTACATCCATACCGTAAGTTTCTACATCCATACTGTAAGTTTCTACATCATTCTCTTAGTTTCTACAACCATACTGTAAGTTTCTACATCCATTCTGTAAATTTCTACATCCATACTGTAAGTTTTTACATCCTACTGTAAGTTTCTACATCATACTGTAAGTTTTTTACATCCATACTGTAAGTTTCCGTTGACGGTCCTGTTTTTGTCTCCCTGTAATGTATGTCTGCTCTTAGAGGGACTGTGCCGAAAATGTAATTTCAGTTCTTATATGTGTTGTACATGTTAAAGAATGGACAATAAACAGCATCTTGAATCTTGAATCTTGTTACCGTAAGTTTCTACATCCATTCTGTAAGTTTCTACATCATACCGTTAGTTTCTACCACCATACTGTAAGTTTGTACATCCATTCTGTAAGTTTCTACATCCATACTTTATGTTTCTACCACCATACTGTAAGTTTCTATATCGATACTGTACGTTTCTACCACCATACTGTAGGTTTCTGCATCCATACTGTAAGTTTTTACATCCTACTGTAAGTTTCGACATCATACTGTAAGTTTTTACATCCATACTGCAAGTTTCTACCATTCATACTGTAAGTTTCTACATCATAATGTAAGTTTCTACATCCATACTGTAAGTTTATATATCATACTGTAAATTTCTACATCCATACTGTAAGTTTCTACACGATACTGTAAGTTTTTACCACCATACTGTAAGTTTCTGCATCAATACTGTAAGTTTCTACATCAAACTGTTAGTTTCTACCACCATACTGTAAGTTCCAGCATCCATTCTGTAAGTTTCTACATCCATACTGTAAGTTTCTACCACCATACTGTACGTTTCTACATCCATACTGTAAGTTTCTACAACATACTGTACATTTCTACATCTATACTGTAAGTTTCTACATCCATACTGTAAGTTTCTACATCATACTGTAAGTTTGTATATATGCATACCGTACGTTTCTACATCCATACTTTAAGTTTCTACATCATACTGTTAGTTACTACAACCATACTGTAAGTTTCTACATCCATTCTGCAAGTTTCTACATCCATACTGTAAGTTTCTACATGACACTGTAAGTTTTTACCACCATACTGTAAGTTTCTACATTCATACTGTAAGTTTGTACACCCATACTGTAAGCTTTTACATCCATACTGTAAGTTTCTACATCATACTGTAAGTTTCTACATGAATACTGTACATTTCTACAACCATACTGTACCTTTCTACAGCCGTACTGTAAGTTTCTACATCCACACTAAGTTTCTACCAGCATATTTTAATTTTCTTCATCCATACTGTAAGTTTGTACATCCATACTGTAAGTTTTTACAGCCATACTGTAAGTTTCTACATCATACTGTAAGTTTCTACATCAATACTGTACATTTCTACAACCATACTGTACCTTTCTACAGCCATACTGTAAGTTTCTACATCCATACTGTAAGTTTCTACATCATACTGTATGTTTTTACATCTACAATGTGAGTTTCTACATCATACTGTAAGTTTCTATGGCAATACTGTTAGTTTCTACATCATACTGTTAGTTTCTACATCCATACTGTAAGTTTGTACATTATACTGTAAATTTCTACCACCATACTGTAAGTTTATGGATGCATATTGTAAGTTTTTACATCCTACTGTAAGTTTCTACATCATACTGTAAGTTTTTTACATCCATACTGTAGGTTTCCGTTGGCGGTCCTGTTCTTGTCTCCATGTGATGTATGTCTGCTCTTAGTGGGACTGTGCCGAAAATTAAATTTCAGTTATTATGTGTTGTACATGTTAAGGAATGGACAATAAACAGCATCTTGAATCTTGAATCTTGGTACCGTAATTTGTCCATCCATTCTGTATGTTTTTACATCCATACTGTATGTTTCTACCACCATACTGTAAGTTTCTTTATATCAATACTGTAAGTTTCTACCACCATACTGTAGGTTTCTGCATCCATACTGTAAGTTTTTACATCCATACTGTAAGTTGCTATATCATACTGTAAATTTCTACTTCCATACTGTAAGTTTCTACATCATACTGTTAATTTCTACCACCATACTGTATGTTCCTACAGCCCTTCTGTAAGTTTCTACATCCATACTGTAAGTTTCTACCACCATACTGTACGTTTCTACATCCATACTGTAAGTTTCTACATGATACTGTAAGTTTTTACCACTGTAAGTTTCTACCACCATACTGCAAGTTTCTACATCATACTGTAAGTTTCTACATCATACTGTTAGTTTCTACCACCAAACTAAGTTCATACATCCATTCTTTAAGTTTCTACATCCATACTGTAAGTTTCTCACCATATTGTACGTTTTTACATCTATACTGTAAGTTTCTACATCATACTGTAAGTTTCTACATCCATCCTGTAAGTTTCATGATACTGTAAGATTCTACCACCACACTGTAAGTTTCTACATCCATACTGTAAGTTTTACATTATACTGTAAGTTTCTACATCATAATGTAAGTTTCTACACCCATACTGTAAGTTTTTACACCATACTGTAAGTTTCTACATCATACTGTAAGTTTCTACGTCGATACCGTTAGTTTCTACATCATACTGTTAGTTTCTACATCCATACTGTAAGTTTGTACATCATACTGAAAGTTCTTACCACCATACTGTAAGTTTCTGCATCCATACTGTAAGTTTTTACATCCGACTGTAAGTTTCTACATCATACTGTAATTTTTTTTACATCTATACTGTATGTTTCCGTTGGCGGTCCTGTTCTTGTCTCCCTGTAATGTATGTCTGCTCTTAGTGTGACTGTGCCGAAAATGTAATTTCAGTTCTTATAAGTGTTGTACATGTTAAAGAATGGACAATAAACAGCATCTTGAATTATGAATCTTGGTACCGTATTCTACATCCATTCTGTAAGTTTCTACATCATACCGTTAGTTTCTACCACCATACTGTAAGTTTGTACATCTATTCAGTAAGTTTCTACATCCATACTGTATGTTTCTACCACCATACTGTAAGTTTCTATATCGATACTGTACGTTTCTACCACCATACTGTAGGTTTCTGCATCCATACTGTTTTTACATCCTACTGTAAGTTTCTATCATTCGTACTGTAAGTTTCTACATCATAATGTACGTTTCTACATCCATACTGTAAGTTGCTATATCATACTGTAAATTTCTACTTCCATACTGTAAGTTTCTACATCATACTGTTAATTTCTACCACCATACTGTATGTTCCTACAGCCCTTCTGTAAGTTTCTACATCCATACTGTAAGTTTCTACCACCATACTGTACGTTTCTACATCCATACTGTAAGTTTCTACATGATACTGTAAGTTTTTACCACTGCAAGTTTCTACATCATACTGTAAGTTTCTACATCATACTGTTAGTTTCTACCACCAAACTAAGTTCATACATCCATTCTTTAAGTTTCTACATCCATACTGTAAGTTTCTCACCATATTGTAAGTTTTTACATCTATACTGTAAGTTTCTACATCATACTGTAAGTTTCTACATCCATCCTGTAAGTTTCATGATACTGTAAGATTCTACCACCACACTGTAAGTTTCTACATCCATACTGTAAGTTTTACATTATACTGTAAGTTTCTACATCATAATGTAAGTTTCTACACCCATACCATAGGTTTTTACACCATACTGTAAGTTTCTACATGATACTGTAAGTTTCTACCACCATACTGTAAGTTTCTACATTCATACTGTAAGTTTCTACATCATACTGTAAGTTTGTTTACATCCATACCGTAAGTTTCTACATCCATACTGTAAGTTTCTACATCATTCTCTTAGTTTCTACAACCATACTGTAAGTTTCTACATCCATTCTGTAAATTTCTACATCCATACTGTAAGTTTTTACATCCTACTGTAAGTTTCTACATCATACTGTAAGTTTTTTACATCCATACTGTAAGTTTCCGTTGACGGTCCTGTTTTTGTCTCCCTGTAATGTATGTCTGCTCTTAGAGGGACTGTGCCGAAAATGTAATTTCAGTTCTTATATGTGTTGTACATGTTAAAGAATGGACAATAAACAGCATCTTGAATCTTGAATCTTGTTACCGTAAGTTTCTACATCCATTCTGTAAGTTTCTACATCATACCGTTAGTTTCTACCACCATACTGTAAGTTTGTACATCCATTCTGTAAGTTTCTACATCCATACTTTATGTTTCTACCACCATACTGTAAGTTTCTATATCGATACTGTACGTTTCTACCACCATACTGTTGGTTTCTGCATCCATACTGTAAGTTTTTACATCCTACTGTAAGTTTCGACATCATACTGTAAGTTTTTACATCCATACTGCAAGTTTCTACCATTCATACTGTAAGTTTCTACATCATAATGTAAGTTTCTACATCCATACTGTAAGTTTATATATCATACTGTAAATTTCTACATCCATACTGTAAGTTTCTACACGATACTGTAAGTTTTTACCACCATACTGTAAGTTTCTGCATCAATACTGTAAGTTTCTACATCAAACTGTTAGTTTCTACCACCATACTGTAAGTTCCAGCATCCATTCTGTAAGTTTCTACATCCATACTGTAAGTTTCTACCACCATACTGTACGTTTCTACATCCATACTGTAAGTTTCTACAACATACTGTACATTTCTACATCTATACTGTAAGTTTCTACATCCATACTGTAAGTTTCTACATCATACTGTAAGTTTGTATATATGCATACCGTACGTTTCTACATCCATACTTTTAAGTTTCTACATCATACTGTTAGTTACTACAACCATACTGTAAGTTTCTACATCCATTCTGCAAGTTTCTACATCCATACTGTAAGTTTCTACATGACACTGTAAGTTTTTACCACCATACTGTAAGTTTCTACATTCATACTGTAAGTTTGTACACCCATACTGTAAGCTTTTACATCCATACTGTAAGTTTCTACATCATACTGTAAGTTTCTACATGAATACTGTACATTTCTACAACCATACTGTACCTTTCTACAGCCGTACTGTAAGTTTCTACATCCACACTAAGTTTCTACCAGCATATTTTAATTTTCTTCATCCATACTGTAAGTTTGTACATCCATACTGTAAGTTTTTACATCCATACTGTAAGTTTCTACATCATACTGTAAGTTTCTACATCAATACTGTACATTTCTACAACCATACTGTACCTTTCTACAGCCATACTGTAAGTTTCTACATCCATACTGTAAGTTTCTACATCATACTGTATGTTTTTACATCTACAATGTGAGTTTCTACATCATACTGTAAGTTTCTATGGCAATACTGTTAGTTTCTACATCATACTGTTAGTTTCTACATCCATACTGTAAGTTTGTACATTATACTGTAAATTTCTACCACCATACTGTAAGTTTATGGATGCATACTGTAAGTTTTTACATCCTACTGTAAGTTTCTACATCATACTGTAAGTTTTTTACATCCATACTGTAGGTTTCCGTTGGCGGTCCTGTTCTTGTCTCCATGTGATGTATGTCTGCTCTTAGTGGGACTGTGCCGAAAATTAAATTTCAGTTATTATGTGTTGTACATGTTAAGGAATGGACAATAAACAGCATCTTGAATCTTGAATCTTGGTACCGTAATTTGTCCATCCATTCTGTATGTTTTTACATCCATACTGTATGTTTCTACCACCATACTGTAAGTTTCTTTATATCAATACTGTAAGTTTCTACCACCATACTGTAGGTTTCTGCATCCATACTGTAAGTTTTTACATCCTACTGTAAGTTTCTAAATTATACTGTAAGTTTTTACCTCCATACTGCAAGTTTTTACCATTCATACTGTAAGTTTCTACATCATAATGTAAGTTTCTACATCCATACTGTAAGTTTCTATATCATACTGTAAATTTCTACTTCCATACTGTAAGTTTCTACATCCATACTGTAAGTTTCTACATGATACTGTAAGTTTTTACCACTGTAAGTTTCTACCACCATACTGCAAGTTTCTACATCATACTGTAAGTTTCTACATCATACTGTTAGTTTCTACCACCAAACTAAGTTCATACATCCATTCTTTAAGTTTCTACATCCATACTGTAAGTTTCTCACCATATTGTACGTTTTTACATCTATACTGTAAGTTTCTACATCATACTGTAAGTTTCTACATCCATCCTGTAAGTTTCATGATACTGTAAGATTCTACCACCACACTGTAAGTTTCTACATCCATACTGTAAGTTTTACATTATACTGTAAGTTTCTACATCATAATGTAAGTTTCTACACCCATACCGTAAGTTTTTACACCATACTGTAAGTTTCTACATCATACTGTAAGTTTCTACGTCGATACCGTTAGTTTCTACATCATACTGTTAGTTTCTACATCCATACTGTAAGTTTGTACATCATACTGAAAGTTTTTACCACCATACTGTAAGTTTCTGCATCCATACTGTAAGTTTTTACATCCTACTGTAAGTTTCTACATCATACTGTAATTTTTTTACATCTATACTGTATGTTTCCGTTGGCGGTCCTGTTCTTGTCTCCCTGTAATGTATGTCTGCTCTTAGTGTGACTGTGCCGAAAATGTAATTTCAGTTCTTATAAGTGTTGTACATGTTAAAGAATGGACAATAAACAGCATCTTGAATTATGAATCTTGGTACCGTATTCTACATCCATTCTGTAAGTTTCTACATCATGCCGTTAGTTTCTACCACCATACTGTAAGTTTGTACATCTATTCAGTAAGTTTCTACATCCATACTGTATGTTTCTACCACCATACTGTAAGTTTCTATATCGATACTGTACGTTTCTACCACCATACTGTAGGTTTCTGCATCCATACTGTAAGTTTTACATTATACTGTAAGTTTCTACATCATAATGTAAGTTTCTACACCCATACCGTAAGTTTTTACACCATACTGTAAGTTTCTACATCATATTGTAAGTTTCTACGTCGATACCGTTAGTTTCTACATCATACTGTTAGTTTCTACATCCATACTGTAAGTTTGTACATCATACTGAAAGTTTTTACCACCATACTGTAAGTTTCTGCATCCATACTGTAAGTTTTTACATCCTACTGTAAGTTTCTACATCATACTGTAATTTTTTTACATCTATACTGTATGTTTCCGTTGGCGGTCCTGTTCTTGTCTCCCTGTAATGTATGTCTGCTCTTAGTGTGACTGTGCCGAAAATGTAATTTCAGTTCTTATAAGTGTTGTACATGTTAAAGAATGGACAATATACAGCATCTTGAATTATGAATCTTGGTACCGTATTCTACATCCATTCTGTAAGTTTCTACATCATACCGTTAGTTTCTACCACCATACTGTAAGTTTGTACATCTATTCAGTAAGTTTCTACATCCATACTGTATGTTTCTACCACCATACTGTAAGTTTCTATATCGATACTGTACGTTTCTACCACCATACTGTAGGTTTCTGCATCCATACTGTTTTTACATCCTACTGTAAGTTTCTATCATTCGTACTGTAAGTTTCTACATCATAATGTACGTTTCTACATCCATACTGTAAGTTGCTATATCATACTGTAAATTTCTACTTCCATACTGTAAGTTTCTACATCATACTGTTAATTTCTACCATCATACTGTATGTTCCTACAGCCCTTCTGTAAGTTTCTACATCCATACTGTAAGTTTCTACCACCATACTGTACGTTTCTACATCCATACTGTAAGTTTCCACAACATACTGTACATTTCTACATCCATACCGTAAGTTTCTACATCATACTGTAAGTTTCTACATCCGTCCTGTAAGTTTCATGATATTGTAAGTTTCTACCACCATACTGTAAGTTTCTACATCCATACCGTAAGTTTTTACACCATACTGTAAGTTTCTACATCATACTGTAAGTTTCTACCACCATACTGTAAATTTCTACATCCATACTGTAAGTTTCTACATCATACTGTAAGTTTTATACATCCATACTATAAGTTTCTTTATCTGTACTGTAAGTTTCTACATTCATACTGTTAAGTCTTTTGTCAATACTGTAAGTTGGTTGTAAGATGTAGAAACTTACAGTATGGTGGTAGAAACTTACAGTATGGATGTATAAACTTACAGTATGGTGGTAGGAACTTACAGTATGGATGTAAAAACTTACACTATAGACGTATAAACTTACAGTATGGATGTAGAAACTTACAGTATGGTGGTAGAAACTTACAGTTTAGACGTAAAAATGTACAGTATGATGTAGAAACTTACAGTATAAATGGATAAACTTACAGTATGGTGATAGAAGCTTACAGTGTGGATGTAGAAATTACAGTATAATGTAGAAACATACAGTATAGCCATATAAAGTTACAGTATAATGTAGAAACTTACAGTATGGATGTCAAAACTTACAGTATGATGTAGAAACTCACAGTACATATGTAAAAACTTAACAGTATGGTAGTAGAACCTTACAGTATGAATGTACACACTTACAGTATGGATGTAGAAACTTACAGTATCGTAGTAGAAACTTACAGTATGAATGTACACACTTACAGTATGATGTATACAACTTACAGTATGATGTAGAAACTTACTGTAGGATGTATAAAGCTTACAGTATGATGTAGAAACCTACAGTATAGATGTAGAAACTTACAGTATGTGGTAGAAACTTACAGTATGATGTAGAAACTTACAGTATGGGGGTAGCAACTTACAGTATGATGTAGAAACTTACTGTAGGATGTATAAAGCTTACAGTATGATGTAGAAACCTACAGTATAGATGTAGAAACTTACAGTATGTGGTAGAAACTTACAGTATGATGTAGAAACTTACAGTATGGGGGTAGCAACTTACAGTATACATATAAACTTACATTATGGATGTAAAAACTTACAGTATGATGTAGAAACATACAGTATGATGTAGAAACATACAGTATGATGTAGAAACTTACAGTATGGATTTAGAAACTTACCAAAGACTATAAAAATGGGACCCTTTACCTCCCTGCTTGGCATTCAGCATCAAGGGTTGGAATTGGGGGTTAAATCACCAAAAATGATTCCCGGGCGCGGCACCGCTGCTGCCCACTGCTCCCCTCACCTCCCAGGGTGTGTAAAAGGGGATGGGTCAAATGCAGAGGACACATTTCACCACACCTAGTGTGTGTGTGACAATCATTGGTACTTTAACTTTAAATTAACTTTAACCTACAGTATGATGTAGAAACTTAGAGTATGGATGTAGAAACTTACAGTATGATGTAGAAACATACAGTATGATGTAGAAACGTACAGTATGTATGTAGAAACTTACAGTGTGATGTAGAAACCATCCTAGTCACTGCCGTTGTGTCCTTGGGCAAGACACTTTACCCACTTTACTGCTCCCAGTGCCACCCACACTGGTTTAAATGTAACTTAGATATTGGGTTTCACTATGTAAAGCGCTTTGATTCACTGGAGAAAAGCGCTATATAAATATAATTCACTTCACTTCACTTCAGTATGATGTAGAAACTTACAGTACAGATGTAGAAACTTACAGTAGAGATGTAGAAACTTACAGTGTGTGGTAGAAACTTACAGTATGATGTATAAACTTACAGTATGATGTATAAACTTACAGTATGGCTGTAGAATCTTACAGTATGATGTATAAAACTTACAGTGTGATGTAGAAACCTACAGTATGGATGTATAAACTTACAGTATGATGTAGAAACCTACAGTATGATGTAAAAACTTACAGTATGGTGGTAAAAACTTACAGTATGGTAGTAGAAACTTACAGTATGACTGCACACACTTACAGTGTGGATGTAGAAACTTACAGTATGGTGGTAGAAACTTACAGCATAGATGTAGAAACTTACAGTATGGATGTAGAAACTTACAGTATGATGTGAAACTTACAGTATGGTGGTAGAAACGTACAGTATGATGTAGAAACTTACAGTATGATGTAAAACCTTACAGCATGGATGTAAAAACTTACAGTATAGACATAGACACTTACATTATGGATGTAAATACTTACAGTAAGGATGTAAAAACTTACAGTATGCTCGAACAAACTTACAGTATGGATGTATAAACTTACAGTATGATGTAAAAACTTACAGTATGGATGTATAAACTTACAGTATGGATGTATAAACTTACAGTTTGGATGTATAAACATACAGTATGATGTAGAAACTTACAGTATGGTGGTAGAAACTTACAGTATGATGTATACAACTTACAGTATGATGTAGAAACTTACAGTATGATGTATAAACTTACAGTATGTGGTAGAAACTTACAGTATGATGTAGAAAATTACAGTATGATGTAAAAACTTAGAGTATGGATGTAGACAGTATAAACATATAAACTTACAGTATGATGTAGAAACCTACAGTATGATGTAGAAACTTACAGTATGGTGGTAGAAACTTACAGTATGGATGTAGAAACTTACAGTATGATGTAGAAACTTAAGAGTTTGGATTTAGAAACTTACAGTAAGATGCATAAAACTTAGTGTGATGTAGAAACCTACAGTATGATGTAGAAACTTACAGTATGGTGGTAGAAACCTACAGTATGATGTAGAAACTTACAGTATGGTGGTAGAAACCTACAGTATGATGTAGAAACTTACAGTTTGGATGTAGAAACTTATAGAGTATGGATGT
Source organism: Nerophis lumbriciformis (assembly GCF_033978685.3). Taxonomy (NCBI): domain Eukaryota; kingdom Metazoa; phylum Chordata; class Actinopteri; order Syngnathiformes; family Syngnathidae; genus Nerophis; species Nerophis lumbriciformis. Next base: position 17,019,668 of record NC_084571.2, on the reverse strand, counting down.
ATAAACTTACAGTATGATGTAGAAACCTACAGTATGATGTAAAAACTTACAGTATGGTGGTAGAAACTTACAGTATGGTAGTAGAAACTTACAGTATGACTGTACACACTTACAGTATGGATGTAGAAACTTACAGTATGGTGGTAGAAACTTACAGCATAGATGTAGAAACTTACAGTAAGGATGTAAAACCTTACAGTATGGATGTAGAAACTTCCAGTATGATGTGAAACTTACAGTATGGTGGTAGATACATACAGTATGATGTAGAAACTTACAGTATGATGTAAAACCTTACAGCATGGATGTAAAAACTTAACAGTATAGACATAGACACTTACATTGTGGATGTAAATACTTACAGTATGGATGTAAAAACTTAACAGTATTGTGGTAGAAACTTACAGTATAGACATAGAAACTTACATTATGGATGTAAAAACTTACAGTATGCTCGAAACAACTTACAGTATGGATGTATAAACTTACAGTATGATGTAAAAACTTACAGTATGACGTATAAACTTACAGTATGGATGTAGAAACTAACAGTTTGGATGTATAAACATACAGTATGATGTAGAAACTTACAGTATGGTGGTAGAAACTTACAGTATGATGTGTACAACTTACAGTATGATGTAGAAACTTACAGTATGATGTATAAAACTTACAGTATGATGTATAAACTTACAGTATGTGGTAGAAACTTACAGTATGATGTAGAAAATTACAGTATGATGTAAAAACTTAGAGTATGGATGTAGACACTTACAGTACAAACATAGAAACTTACAGTATGGATGCAAATACTTACAGTATGATGTATAAACTTACAGTATGGATGTAGAATCTTACAATATGATGTAGAAACTTACAGTATGGATGTAGAAACTTACAGTATAGATCTAGAAACTTACAGTATGATGTAGAAACCTACAGTATGATGTAGAAACTTACAGTATGGATGTAGAAACTTACAGTATGATGTAGAATTTTAAGAGTTTGGATTTAGAAACTTACAGTAAGATGTATAAAACTTAGTGTGATGTAGAAACCTACAGTATGATGTAGAAACTTACAGTATGGTGGTAGAAACCTACAGTATGATGTAGAAACTTACAGTATGGTGGTAGAAACATACAGTATGATGTAGAAACTTACAGTATGGATATAGAAACTTATAGAGTATGGATGTATAAACTTACAGTATGATGTAGAAACCTACAGTATGATGTAAAAACTTACAGTATGGTGGTAGAAACTTACAGTATGGTAGTAGAAACTTACAGTATGACTGTACACACTTACAGTATGGATGTAGAAACTTACAGTATGGTGGTAGAAACTTACAGCATAGATGTAGAAACTTACAGTAAGGATGTAAAACCTTACAGTATGGATGTAGAAACTTCCAGTATGATGTGAAACTTACAGTATGGTGGTAGATACATACAGTATGATGTAGAAACTTACAGTATGATGTAAAACCTTACAGCATGGATGTAAAAACTTACAGTATAGACATAGACACTTACATTGTGGATGTAAATACTTACAGTATGGATGTAAAAACTTAACAGTATTGTGGTAGAAACTTACAGTATAGACATAGAAACTTACATTATGGATGTAAAAACTTACAGTATGCTCGAAACAACTTACAGTATGGATGTATAAACTTACAGTATGATGTAAAAACTTACAGTATGACGTATAAACTTACAGTATGGATGTAGAAACTAACAGTTTGGATGTATAAACATACAGTATGATGTAGAAACTTACAGTATGGTGGTAGAAACTTACAGTATGATGTGTACAACTTACAGTATGATGTAGAAACTTACAGTATGATGTATAAAACTTACAGTATGATGTATAAACTTACAGTATGTGGTAGAAACTTACAGTATGATGTAGAAAATTACAGTATGATGTAAAAACTTAGAGTATGAATGTAGACACTTACAGTACAAACATAGAAACTTACAGTATGGATGCAAAAACTTACAGTATGATGTATAAACTTACAGTATGGATGTAGAATCTTACAATATGATGTAGAAACTTACAGTATGGATGTAGAAACTTACAGTATAGATCTAGAAACTTACAGTATGATGTAGAAACCTACAGTATGATGTAGAAACTTACAGTATGGATGTAGAAACTTACAGTATGATGTAGAATTTTAAGAGTTTGGATTTAGAAACTTACAGTAAGATGTATAAAACTTAGTGTGATGTAGAAACCTACAGTATGATGTAGAAACTTACAGTATGGTGGTAGAAACCTACAGTATGATGTAGAAACTTACAGTATGGTGGTAGAAACCTACAGTATGATGTAGAAACTCACAGTATGGTGGTAAAAACTTACAGTATGGATGTAGAAACTTACAGTATGTTTCAAAAACTTACAGTATAATGTATAAACTTACAGTATGGTGGTATAAACTTACAGTATGATGTATACAACTTACAGTATGATGTAGAAACTTTCAGTGTGATGTATAAAACTTACAGTATGATGTAGAAACTTAACAGTATAGATGTAGAATCTTACAGTATGCTGTAGAAACTTACAGTATGATGTATAAAACATAGTGTGATGTAGAAACCTACAGTATGATGTAGAAACTTACAATATGGATGTAGAAACTTACAGTATGATGTAGAAACCTACAGTATGGATGTAGAAACTTACAGTATGATGTAGAAACTTAAGAGTTTGGATGTAGAAACTTGCAGTAAGATGTATAAAAATTAGTGTGATGTAAAAACCTTCAGTATGATGTAGAAACTTACAGTATGGTGGTAGAAACTTACAGTATGGATGTAAAAACTTACAGTATGGATGTAGAAACTTACAGTATGTTTTAGAAACTTAGAGTATAATGTAGTGAAGTGAATTACATTTATTGTAGCGCTTTTTCTCAAGTGACTCAAAGCGCTTTACATTGTGAAACCCAATATCTAAGTTACATTTAAACCAGTGTGGGTGGCACTGGGAGCAGGTGGGTAAAGTGTCTTGCCCAAGGACACAACGGCAGTGACTAGGATGGCGGAAGCGGGGATCAAACCTGCAACCCTCAAGTTGCTGGCACGGCCGCTCTACCAACCGAGCTATACCGCCCCATGTAGAAACTTTGACAACTCCAGATGTTGTCAAAGTTGCAATATAGTCCAAAATCACAACTCCAGATGTTGTCAAATTTGCAATATAGTCCAAAATCACAACTCCAGATGTCAAATTTGCAATATATTCCAAAATCACAACTCCAGATGTTGTCAAATTTGCAATATAGTCCAAAATCACAACTCCAGATGTTGTCAAATTTGCAAAACAGTCCAAAATCACAACTCCAGATGTCCAATTTGCAATGTAGTCCAAAATCACAACTCCAGATGTTGTCAAATTTGCAATAGTCTAAAATCACAACTCCAGATGTTGTCAAATTTGCAATATAGTCCAAAATCACAACTCCAGATGTTGTCGTGTTTGCAATGTCGTCCGAAATCACTAAAGTCTGAGTGTCCACAGTTCTGCCCACATTTTCCAATCATTTGTGGCAAATTTAGAGTACTTTGAACATCTGCCAGCATCTTCCAATTTGTGGATAGACCAGAGCAAGGCTTACTCCAGTCATGGTTCCCAATAGGTATATATCATCAAGGTCCTGGACAGACAGGGCCGCCAGGCACTCTTCTCCCTAGAGTCCATCATGTGTACAGCAACAACCCTTCTGTCAAAACAGGCAGGTTCCCTTCAACCCCAGACCTTGTCAATTTTGTTGAGAGGTGAGTTGATCAATTCCATTGTTTGGATGTTAGAGAGTCGTGCAAAAAGAGGCAAGAAGAAAGTTAGGAGAGGCAAAAACAAAGAAGGAAGCAGGAGAGACAAGGGAGAAGGAACAGGGACTGTCCGCCAGTGAGTATGAAAACATATACTGTATATATATATACATATATATATATACACACATATATATATATATATACACACATATATATATATACACACACACACATATATATATATATATATATATATATATATATATATATATATATATATATATATATATATATATATATATATATATATATATATATATATATATATATATATATATATATATATATATATATATATATATATATACACACATATACAGGACTGTCTCAGAAAATTAGAGTATTGTGATAAAGTCCTTTATTTTCTGTAATGCAACTAAAAACATGAACATTTTTAATATTGCTGATTATGGCATACAGCTTAAGAAAACTCAAAAATGCTATCTCAAAAAATTTGAACATTTCCTCAGACCAAGTAAAAAAAAAAAGATTTATAACAGCAAAACAAAATCAAACATTTGAAAAAGTCAATTATTGCACTCAGTACTTGGTTGGGAAACCTTTTGCATGGATTACTGCATCAATGTGGTGTGGCATGGAGGCAATCAGCCTGTGGCATTGCTGAGGTGTTATGGATGCCCAGGATGCTTCAATAGCGGCCTTTAGCTTATTTGCATTATTGGGTCTGGTGTCTTTCAGCTTCTTCTTCACAATACCCCACAACTTCTCTATGGGGTTCAGGTCAGGGGAGTTGGCAGGCCAATCGAGGACAGTACACCAGTTACTGGTGGTATTGGCACTGTGGGCAGGTGCCAGATCATGCTGGAAAATGAAATCATCATCTCCATAGAGATTTTCAACAGATGGAAGCATGTAGTGCTCTAAAATCTCTTGGTACACAGCTGAATTTGTGGGGTATTGTGAAGAAGAAGCTGAAAGACAACAGACCCAATAATGCAAATGAGCTGAAGGCCGCTATTGAAGCATCCTAGGCATCCATAATCTCAGCAATGTCACAGGCTGATTGCCTCCATGCCACATTGATGCAGTAATCCGGGCAAAAGGATTCCCAACCAAGTACTGAGTGCATTAATTGACATTTTCAAATGTTTGATTTTGTTTTGCTGTTATAAATCTTTTTTTTTTTTACTTGGTCTGAGGAAATATTCTAATTTTTTGAGAAAGGATTTTTGAGTTTTCTTAAGCTGTATGCCATAATCAGCAATATTAAAATAATAAAAGGCTTGCAATATTTCAGTTGATTTGTAATGAATCCAGAATGTATGACATTTTCATGTTTTTAGTTGCATTACAGAAAATAAAGGACTTTATCACAATATTCTAATTTTCTGAGACAGTCCTGTATATATATTCCAGCTAAACTCTCTGGGACCGCCTTCAGCACCCAGTCATGGCATCAATGATAGCAGCCGTTTTCTGAGGTCTGTCTGTAAGCAGCTGCTGAAGGGATCTATGGACATGTACTGGACTTGGGGGGCCATGAAAGACTGCTTGCATCATGTTGGAGCAGGTCATCCTGCACCGCAGCCACACACTTTTACGCTTGTCCAAGCTCTCACACTCTCCTCCAGCACACCTGCTCCAACATCTTCCTGACTCTGTCCCTGCCTTTGAGTTGCTGATAAGGGTCTTCAGGAGGTAGCCCAGGTCTGCTCCCCTCCGCCGTTCTGTTGCTGCTGCGCAGACTTTTACCAGCTCTCGCAAAACGGGAGATTTGTAATCAATGAAAGCACAAACACTTTGCCAATCAAGATAACGTCCTTCAATGCCTACAGGTGGATGTAGCTGTGACGCCATGGACTTGACTCGTAGAAAAGACAACAGTTTTGCCTCCATCCATTTTCTACCGCTTGTCCCTTTTTTGGCCTCGCGGAACCACAACTTGATTTTTCTATTTCTAGCCAGCGACAACATCACACACACATAATGATATCATCCCCTGCCCGTATCAGCTGCTATTTGACACATGTAGCTTCCCGGGATAAGCCTGTAATATGATTCTTTGATTTTGGACCTTCAGAATCTGCGATCCATCCATCCATTCATCCATCTTCTTCCGCTTATCCGAGGTCGGGTTGTGGGGGCAGCAGCCTAAGCAGGGAAGCCCAGACTTTCCTGTCCCCATCTACTTCGTCCAACTCTTCCCGGGGGATTCCGAGGCGTTCCCAGGCCAGCCGGGAGACACAGTTTTCCCAACGTGTCATGGGTGCCCTAAACACATCCCGAGGGAGGCGTTCGAGTGGCATCCTGACCAGATGCCCGAACCACCTCATCTGGCTCCTCTCGATGTGGAGGAGCAGTGGCTTTACTTTGAGATCCCCCCGGATGGCAGAGCTTCTCACCCTATCTCTAAGGGAGAGCCCCGCCACCCAGCGGAGGAAACTAATTTCGGCCGCTTGTACCCGTGATCTTGTCCTTTCGGTCATAACCCAAAGCTCATGGCCATAGGTGAGGATGGGAACGTAGATCGACAATTGAGAGCTTTGCCTTCCGGCTCAGCTCCTTCTTCACCACAACGGATCGATACAGCGTCCGCATTACTGAAGACGCCACACCGATCCGCCTGTCGATCTCACAATCCACTCTTCCCTCACTCGTGAACAATAATCCGAGGTACTTGAACTCCTCCACTTGGGGCAGGGTCTCCTACCCAACCCGGAGATGGCACTCCACCCTTTTCCGGGAGAGAACCATGGACTCGGACTTGGAGGTGCTGATTCCCATCCCAGTCGCTTCACACTCGACTGCGAATCTGCCATGTTCTCCTCAATTTGTGTGAAATCAGCTCTGAAACACTTTGACAAGTTGACTTCGCACATTAGAACCTTTCAAAGTGTAAAATACACAGACTATTTTATTTTGAAAGGAAACGTGATCATTTATGTTGTGTTTGTGCATGATTTCCTGTCCCACACGAGCAGATTTGAGCTAAATTGAGCTGACGTGTTTGGCTAATAGAGGAGCTGTGTTACGGCGCACGCGCATACTGCCATTCCCTCCGCTGCGGAAGCAGCAAGAAGCTCCGCAGAGAGCGCAGCCGGACACGCCCCCACACGCTCCGCTCAGACCGCAGCCACGCGCCTTCACAGCCGGAGGCAATCTGCAATCTGCGCACCTGGATCTGATGAGCCTCAGCCGTATATAGGCCCACGCAGCAGACGACCCAGCGCCGGAACCTAGTTCTCTGTTTACATTGTCTCCGTCGCCTTAGAGGTGCCTCACTTCTCTAGATTTCCCCCGGGACCCTGGCTGCCTTCCTCGATCCTCGACTTCCCTTGTTTTTGGACCCGGACTTCAGGACGTCTCTCTCCAGACCCCACAGACCTCTTTTGCCCAGCCCCTTTGGACTTGTTTGCCTCTACAACCAACACACACTTGCAACAACCTCTGGTTAATTCCTACACATAATCTGGCATGTACACACATAGTAGCATACACACTCCACTCAATCATCAAAAGGTCAATAAATCCTGTTGAGCGAGACTTCCTGTGTCATGCCGTCTCCTTCCCACTTGCCGTACATAACACTCTGCGTGTATTTGGCGCAGGGATGCGGTACGGCACCGGCATGGCGCCGCCGTGACCAAGGGTTTTGGTGGCAGTGGAAATCGACGCGTTGACTTGTATATGTATGTGTATGTAAGTATATATACATGCATATATACATGTCTGTTTATATATACTGTATGTGTGTGTGTATATAATGTGTGTATGTATATATATGAATGTGTATACAGTATGTACGTGTGTATATGTGTGTATGTGTATATTGAAGTTAAAGTTAAAGTAAGGTACTTTAACTTTATATATGAATGTGTATATGTACGCGTGTATATGTGTAAATGTATGTATATAAATGTATGTTGGTATACATATGTGTATATATATATATGTACATGTATATTGTATATATATATATATATATATTAATGTGTATCCATACATATATATATATATATATATACATGTGTTTATAAGTGTGGACAAATTGTGTTTTTTTAATTTTTGTAATTTTTGATTAAATCAATCATAAATTGTGTTAACGTGTGTATATGTGTATGTATAAGTGTGTGTATAAAAGTGTATATATACGTGTGTATATATATGTTAATGTATGTATATACAAACCCCGTTTCCATATGAGTTGGGAAATTGTGTTAGATGTAAATATAAACGGAATACAATGATTTGCAAATCATTTTCAACCCATATTCAGTTGAATATGCTACAAAGACAACATATTTGATGTTCAAACTGATCAACTTTTTTTTTGTTGCAAATAATCATTAACTTAAGAATTTGATGCCAGCAACACTTGACAAAGAAGTTGGGAAAGGTGGCAATAAATACTGATAAAGTTGAGGAATGCTCATCAAACACTTATTTGGAACATCCCACAGGTGTACAGGCTAATTGGGAACAGGTGGGTGCCATGATTGGGTATAAAAAGAGCTTCCCAAAAAATGCTCAGTCTTTCACAAGAAAGGATGGAGCGAGGTACACCCCTTTGTCCACAACTGCGTGAGCAAATAGTCACAGTTTAAGAACGTTTCTCAAAGTGCAATTGCAAGAAATTTAGGGATTTCGACATCTACGGTCCATATCATCATCAAAAGGTTCAGAGAATCTGGAGAAATCACTCCACGTAAGCGGCATGGCCGGAAACCAACATTGAATGACCGTGACCTTCGATCCCTCAGATGGCACTGTATCAAAAACCAACATCAATCTCTAAAGGATATCACCACATGGGCTCAGGAACACTTCAGAAAACCACTGTCACTAAATACAGTTTGTCGCTACATCTGTAAGTGCAAGTTAAAGCTCTACTATGCAAAACGAAAGCCATTTATCAACATCCAGAGACGCCGCCGGCTTCTCTGGGCCTGAGATCATCTAAGATGGACTGATGCAAAGTGGAAAAGTGTTCTGTGGTCTGTCTGACGAGTCCACATTTCAAATTGTTTTTGGAAATATTCGACATTGTGTCATCCGGACCCAAAGGGGAAGCGAACCATCCAGACTGTTATCGGCGCAAAGTTCAAAAGCCAGCATGTGTGATGGTATGGGGGTGCAATAGTGCCCAAGGCATGGGTAACTTACACATCTGTGAAGGCACCATTAATGCTGAAAGGTACATACAGGTTTTGGAACAACATATGCTGCTGTCTAAGCGCCGTCTTTTTCATGGACGCCCCCGCGTATTTCAGCAAGACAATGCCAAGCCACATTCAGCACGTGTTACAACAGCGTGGCTTCGTAAAAAAAGAGTGCGGGTACTTTCCTGGCTCGCCTGCAGTCCAGACCTGTCTCCCATCAAAAATGTGTGGCGCATTATGAAGCGTAAAATACGACAGCGGAGTCCCCGGACTGTTGAACGACTGAAGCTCTACATAAAACAAGAATGGGAAAGAATTCCACTTTCAAAGCTTCAACAATTAGTTTTCTCAGTTCCCAATCGTTTATTGAGTGTTGTTAAAAGAAAAGGTGATGTAACACAGTGGTGAACATGCCCTTTCCCAACTACTTTGGCACATGTTGCAGCCATGCAGCCATGAAATTCTAAGTTAATTATTATTTGCAAAAAAAAAATAAAGTTTATGAGTTTGAACATCAAATATCTTGTCTTTGTAATGCATTCAATTGAATATGGGTTGAAAAGGATTTGCAAATCATTGTATTCCGTTTATATTTACATCTAACACAATTTCCCAACTAATATGGAAACGGGGTTTGTAAATATATATATATATATATATATATATATATATATATATATATACATAATATATATATATTTATATATAAATAAAAATATAATATATATATATATAAACATAATATATATATATATATATATATATATATATATATATATATATATATATATATATATATATATATATATATGACATTCCTCAAATAAAGTTGTCAAAATATGGTCTTTGTCAACTTGATTAGAAATCAGAGTATGAGAGATGTATTGACCTTGTTTTATGACATTCCTCCAATAAAGTTGTCAGAGTATGGTCTTTGTCAAGTTAATTTAAAAGTGTGATTAGAAATCAGAGTATGAGAGATGTATTGACCTTGTTTTATGACATTCCTCCGATAAAGTTGTCAAAATAAGGCCTTAGTGAAGTTGATTAGAAATCAGTGTAGGTACTGATCTTGTTTTATGACATTCCTCAAATAAAGTTGTCAAAATAAGGTCTTAGTCAAGTTGATTAGAAATCAGAGCATGAGAGATGTATTGACCTTGTTTCATGGTATTCCTCCAATAAAGATGTCAACATATGGTCTTTATTAAGTTAATTTTAAAGTGTGATTAGAAATCAGAGTATGAGAGATGTATTGACCTGGTTTTATGACATTCCTCCAATAAAGTTGTTAAAAATAAGGCCTTAGTCAAGTTGATTAGAAATCAGAGTATGAGAGATGTATTGACCTGGTTTATGACATTCCTTCAATTAAGTTGTCAAAATATGGTCTTTGTTAAGTTAATTTAAAAGTGTGATTAGAAATCAGAGTATGTGTGAGAGATGTATTAACCTTGTTTATGACATTCCTCAAATAAAGTTGTCTAAATGTGGTCTTTATTAAGTAAATTTAAAAGTGTGATTAGAAATCAGAGTATGAGATATGTATTAACCTTGTTTTATGACATTCCTCCAATAAAGTTGTCAAAATAAGTTAAATTGATTAGAAATCAGAGTAGATACTGACCTTGTTGTATGACATCCCTACAATAAAGTTGTCAAAATAAGGCCTTAGTCAAGTTGATTAGAAATCAGAGAAGGTACTGACCTTGTTTTATGACATTCCTCCAATAAAGTTGTCAAAATAAGGCTTTAGTCAAGTTGATTAGAAATCAGAGTAGGTAGTGACCTTGTTTTATGACATTCTTTCAATAAAGTTGTCAAAATAAGACCTTAGTCAAGTTGATTAGAAATCAGAGAAGGTAATGACCTTGTTTTATGACATTCTTCCAATAAAGTTGTCAAAATAAGGCCTTAGTCAAGTTGATAAGAAATCAGAGTAGGCACTGACCTTGTTTTATGACATTCCTCCAATAAAGTTGTCAAAATAAGGCCTTAGTCAAGTTGATTAGAAATCGAGTAGGTACTGACCTTGTTTTATGACATTCTTTCAATAAAGTTGTCAAAATAAGGCTTTAGTCAAGTTGATTAGAAAATCAGAGAAGATACTGACCTTGTTTTTGTCACGTGGGGGTCGCATATTTATGCGGGATCGTTCCTCCGATGCAACACGGACACTCCGGACTAGTGATGGGTCCGGCAACACCGATGCATCGGCGCATGCGTCGAGCTCATAGAGCAAAACCCTGTGTTGGTGCGCGTACCGCTTTTAGAAAGTCACGTGACCGATCATGAGCTGTTTTGGTCACGTGACCGATACGCGAACTGTGTCGCACTCCCGCCTCCTCTGTGCCCTGTGAGCGGGTCTTTTCTACAGCCGGAGAAATAATAACTAAGAGAAATCGTCTAAAATTTAATACGTTGGAAAAACTGTTTTTTTTAAATAAAAATGTGCAAAAAAAAAAAAAAATTCCCAGTCCACAAGCATCCGCATTCACAACACGTTCTCTTAGATTTCCATGTTATGATACATGTTCACATTATTTATTGACTGTATCTAAAAAGATAAAAATATATTTTTATTTATATGAAGATATGAAATAATCCTAAATGAAATACAATGACTTGGTTTATATTATTGTATATACTAGGTCATAAAATCAGTGTCAGTTGAGTCGGTCCATAGGTTGCCTGTAGGGATTTTTAATGTCCAGCAGATGTCAGTATTTAGTGACACAGTATCTACACAGTATCAATACCGTTTTGCTATGTGTCGAAACGCTTCATGACGCCTCATCAACCCATCACTACTCCGGACGAAAGCGTGTAGGTAGGATTTGGTTTATTTAACTTAAATAGTAAATGGATACAAACAGACAAAAACAAAACAAAAGGAAAGCGTGCCGTTCGCACGAGAAGCTAAAACAAAAACTTACCGGAATCAGGAATCAAGACCAGGAATAAACAAACGTGACTGTTGCATACAGCAAACATGGAAGCCAGGACGAGTGAACAGAAAAGCAGGCTTAAATAGTGTCTCTTGATTAGACACAGGTGTGCTTCCCGAATAACAGAGGCAGGTGAAAATAATACGTAACCATGGTAACAAACTCAAACAAGGAAGTGCACAACCAGGAACTGAGGGAGTCCAAAACTAAAAGAACATAACTAAACTAAACATGATCCGGACCAGGGATCATGAGTTTTATGACATTCTTCCAATAAAGTTGTCAAAATAAGGCCTTAGTCAAGTTGATTAGAAATCAGAGTAGGTACTGACCTTGTTTTATGACATTCCTCCAATAAAGTTGTCAATATAAGGCCTTAGTCAAGTTGATTAGAAATCGAGTAGGTACTGACCTTGTTTTATGACATTCCTCCAATTGAGTTGTCAAAATAAGTCAAGTTGATTAGAAATCAGAGTAGGCACTGACCTTGTTTTATGACTTTCCTCCAATAAAGTTGTGAAAATAAGTCAAGTTGATTAGAAATCAGAGTAGGCACTGACCTTGTTTTATGACTTTCTTCCAATAAAGTTGTGAAAATATGTCAAGTTGATTAGAAATCAGAGTAGGCACTGACCTTGTCTGTGCTGCCGTCGTCTCGTTCCCAGGTGGACATGTTGTCAGTCCAGAAAGGAGGCAGGGATCTTTGTGAGGAACCTTCCTGACCTTTCTTCTCCTTGTTGCAGACCACACTGATGCAAAGTAGAAAATAAAAAGATTTATTTTAGTGCTTCTTCTACTGGACTCCTAACACCAACTTCCAGGACAACCAAGTCATCAAGATGTTGTCATGGCAACAAAAAGCTTGATTGGATGAATGCCATCCATGGCCCAGACTTGCAGGGACCTGCAGGCACGTCCACGGTGTCCTGGGTCTTAGATTGGGACAAAGGTACCTGAGATTTCCAAGAGCTTCTACTGGAGCATCCAGTAGCAGGTCTGTGGAGCATGACTTGTTGGTCTCATCGAAGTACAGAAGTCCTAAAAAGAATCATCTTCATCATAGAAAGTAGTAATAATACAACACATTAACACTTATATTCACATTTTTATTACATTGACATTTAGTAATATCATCATTTATATATTCATATACAATCATTTAGATGATATAATCTAATAATGTGTTGTCATTTTAGTAACATAAATGACCAATATGAGGTACTTTTACAAATATAATCTAGTAATATGCAGTAACTTTAATAATATACAGTAGTTGTATCAAAAAAATCTACATAGTAATATGCAGTAACTTTATTAATAGAAATTACTAATATGAGGTACTTTTACAAATATGATCTAGTAATATGGAGTAACTTTAATAATATACAGTAGTTTTATCAATAAAATCTACATAGTAATATGCAGTAACTTTAATAGTAAAAATTACTAGTATGTAGTACTTTTACAAATATAATGTAGTAATATGCAGTCACTTTAATAATATACAGTAGTTTTATCAATAAAATCTACATAGTAATATGCAGTAACTTTAATAATATACAGTAGTTTTATAAATAAAATGTACCTAGTAATATGCAGTATCTTCAATAATATACAGTAGTTTTATAAATAAAATCTACCTAGTAATATGCAGTAACTTTAATAATATACAGTAGTTTTATCAATAAAATCTACATTGTAATATGCAGTAACTTTATCAATATAAATTACTAATATGAGGTACTTTTACAAATATAATATAGTAATATGCAGTAACTTTAATAATATAAATGACTAATATGTAGTACTTTTACAAATATAATCTAGTAATATGCAGTAACTTTAATATTATATAGTAGTTTTATCAATAAAATCTACATAGCAATATGCAGTAACTTTATAATATACATTAGTAATATGAGGTACTTTTACAAATATAATCTAGTAATATGAAGTAACTTTATAACATAAATTACTAATATGAGGTACTTTTACAAATATAATCTAGTAATATGCAGTAACTTTATAATATAAATTACTAATATGTACTACTTTTACAAATATAATCTAGTAATATGCAGTAACTTTAATAATATACTATACAGTAGTTTTATCAATACAATCTACATAGTAATATGCAGTAACTTTAATAATATAAATTACTAATATGTAGTACTTTTACAAATATAATCTAGTAATATGCAGTGACTTTAATAGTATATAGTAGTTTTATAAATAATATCTACATAGTAATATGCAGTAACATTAATAATAAAAATTACTAATATGTAGTACTTTTACAAATATAATCTAGTAATATGCAGTAACTTTAATAATATACAGTAGTTTTATCAATAAAATCTACATAGTAATATGCAGTAACTTTATTAATATAAATTACAAATATGAGGTACTACTACAAATATAATCTAGTAATATGCAGTAACTATATAATATAAATTACCAATATGGAGTACTTTTACAAATATAATCTAGTAATATGCAGTAACTTTAATATCATACAGTAGTTTTATAAATAAAATCTACATAGTAATATGCAGTACCTTTATAATATAAATTACTAATATGAGGTACTTTTACAAATATAATCTAGTAATTTGCAGTAACTTTATAATATAAATTACTAATATGTAGTACTTTTACAAATATAATTTAGTAATATTCAGTAACTTTAATAATATACAGTACTTTTATCAATAAAATCTACATAGTAATATGCAGTAACTTTAACAATAAAAATTACTAATATGTAGTACTTTTACAAATATAATCTAGTAATATGCAGTAACTTTAACAATATACAGTAGTTTTATAAATAAAATCTACATGTAATATGCAGTAACTTTAACAATAAAAATTACTAATATTTAGTACTTTTACAAATATAATCTAGTAATATGCAGTAACTTTAATAATATACAGGAGTTTTATCAATAAAATCAACATAGTAATATGCAGTAACTTTATTAATATAAATTACTAATATGAGGTATTTTTCCAAATATAATCTAGTAATAGGCAGTAACTTTATAATATAAATTACTAATATGGAGTACTTTTACAAATATAATCTAGTAATATGCAGTAACTTTAATATTATACAGTAGTTTTATAAATACAATCTACATAGTAATATGCAGTAACTTTAATATTATACAGTAGTTTTATACATAAAATATACATAGTAATATGCAATAACTTTATAATATAAATTACTAATATGAGGTACTTTTACAAATATAATTGTCACCGCCTGCTGCGATCTTGTGGTTTGTGTTCAGTTTGCCTTTGTTGGTACAGCAGACCTGGCTCTTATTGTTTGTCTTCTTCCTAGAGTTCCTGTGTTTCCCTGTGGGCGGAGTTGTGAGACGTGCACAGCTCTGTCCAATCAGTCTTACACTATTTAAGCAGAACCTCTGCAGCTGGATGGCACTCGGCAATTCCACTCCTCTTGTATGAAGATTCCTATGCTGCTTGTATTTATGCTTCTTACCTTCTTGGCTATTTCCAGTGCCATCCAGCTTGGTATGTACTATGTTAGTTTGCACATCTTGCAACTCCGACCCAAGTTTAGTTAGCTTTGTATATTAGCTTTTGTTCTTTTTGTCACGGTGCTCTTTTTCGCAACGTCGCTTTTTGTTATCTTCTATTTTTGGATTATTGTTGTGAGTGCCTTTTTGTTTAGTAAAGAACTATTTACTCACATTCCATCTGCATCCTTGGGTTCCTCTGTTCTACTTTTAATTGAACTGTGATAATAATCTAGTAATATGCAGTAATTTTATAATATAAATTACTAATATGTAGTACTTTTACAAATATAATCTAGTAATATGCAGTAACTTTAATAATATACAGTAGTTTTATCAATAACATCTACATAGTAATATGCAGTAACTAATAATATAAATTACCAATATGTTCTACTTTTACAAATATAATCTAGTAACATGCAGTAACTTTAATAATATACAGTAGTTTTATCAATAAAATCTACATGTAATATGCAGTAACTTTAATAATAACAATTACTAATATGTAGTACTTTTACAAATATAATCTAGTAATATGCAGTAACTTTAATATACAGTAGTTTTATCAATAAAATCTACATAGTAATATGCAGTAACTTTAATAATATAAATTACCAATATGTAGTACTTTTACAAATATCTAGTAATATGCAGTAACTTTAGTAATATACAGTAGTTTTATCAATAAAATCTACATAGTAATATGCAGTAACTTTAATAATATAAATTACCAATATGTTGTACTTTTACAAATATTATCTAGTAATATGCAGTAACTTTAATAACATTCAGTAGTTTTATCAATAAAATCTACATGTAATATGCAGTAACTTTAATAATAACAATTACTAATATGTAGTACTTTTACAAATATAATCTAGTAATATGCAGAAACTTTAATAATATACAGTAGTTTTATAAATAAAATCTACATAGTAATATGCAGTAACTTTAATAAAATACAGTAGTTTTATGAATAAAATCTACATAGTAATATGCAGTAACTTTATTAAAATAAATTACTAATATGAGGTACTTTTACAAATATAATCTAGTAATATGCAGTAACTTTATAATATAAATTACTAATATGTAGTACTTTTACAAATATAATCTAGTAATATGCAGTAACTTTAATAATATACAGCAGTTTTATCAATAATATCTACATAGTAATATGCAGTAACTTTAATAATATAAATTACCAATATGTAGTACTTTTACAAATATAATCTAGTAATATGCAGTAACTTTAATAATATACAGTAGTTTTATCAATAAAATCTACATGTAATATGCAGTAACTTTAATAATAACAATTACTAATATGTAGTACTTTTACAAAAATAATCTAGTAATATGCAGAAACTTTAATAATATACAGTAGTTTTATAAATAATATCTACATAGTAATATGCAGTAACTTTAATAATATACAGTAGTTTTATCAATAATATCTACCCAGGGGTGCCCATTACATCGATCGCGAGCTACCGGTAGATCGTGGAGGGTGTGTCAGTCCATCGCCAACTAGGCATTGAAAAAATAGTCCTAAAATTAGCGATCAGAAATCTTCACTATGACGTCACTTTCGTCACTTGATTGACATTCACGGCACCCGAGCTCAGGCTGCTGCGAGCTCAGTGTGAAGGAAAAAAAGACCGTCTGGGAGGCGAGAAACAGTTTTTATTTCAACCATACCTTCTGTCAAAAGCCTATAGACTGACCACATAGTTCCTGTCTTCACAATAAAAGCACTGTTCTATCCTGCCTGCGCTAACAAAATAAGAGTCTCAGAAAGCTGGCGTGCACAAGCTCGAAAGCCACGGAGTTTGCCGCCAATGTATTTCTCGTAAAGTGTATAAAAAGGAGTATGGAAACTGGACAAATAAGATGGCAAAAAGCAACCACTTTCATGTGGTATTAGACAGAAAGGAGGACTTTTTTTTCTCCATTAAAAAATGTGGACGTTGTCAGCACTGCTGTCTGATTCCAATCAATGCAAGTCATCAGAATCAGGTAATACACCAATTTATATTCTTGTCTTCAGGAAAGAAAGGAATCTATATGTGTTGAACATGCTTGTCATTAAACACCTTTTAACTTGTTAACAAAAACGTCTCTTTCATAAATAAATAAATATAAATTAATATGAATGAGGTAGATCCCTTCGACTCGGTCATTTATTGTTTGACCAGTTTATGATATGTCTTATAATTATTTAATAATATGAATACCTTTGTGACCTCCTCCTTTCACCAGTTTATGATATATTTTATAATAATTATTGAATAATATAAATACCTTTGTGACCTCCTTGTTTCACTAGTTTATGATATATTTTATAATAATTATGGAATAATATTAATACCTTTGTGACCTCCTTGTTTCACCGGTTTATGATATATATTATAATAATAATTTAATAATATAATACTTTTGTGGTCTCATTGTTTCACCAGTTTGATACATTTTATAATAGTTATTAAATCATATGAATACCTTTGTGACCTCCTTGTTTCGCCAGTTTATAATACATTTTATAATCATTGAATAATATAATACCTTTGTGACCTCCTTGTTTCGCCAGTTTATGATGTATTTTATAATAATTATTGAATAACATAATAAATGTGTGACCTTCTTTCACCAGTTTATGATACATTTTATAATATTTATTAAATAATATAATACCTTTGTGACCTCCTTGTTTCGCCAGTTTATGATGTATTTTATAATAATTATTGAATAACATAATAAATGTGTGACCTTCTTTCACCAGTTTATGATACATTTTATAATATTTATTAAATAATATGAATACCTTTGTGACCTCCTTGTTTCGCCAGTTTATAATACAGTTTATGATTGAATAATATAATACCTTTGTGACCTCCTTGTTTTGCCAGTTTATGATATATTTTATAATAATTATTCAATAATATGAATACTTTTGTGACCTCCTTGTTCCACTAGTTTATTATATATTTTATGATAATTACTGAATAATATATTACCTTTGTGACCTCCTTGTTTCACCAGTTTATGATATATTTTATAATAATAACTTGGAGGTATGCGGTCAGCTTAGGCTTGACTCAGGGAAAAGGACGCCCCTGCCATGCATAGTAGTCCCATGAGAAGTCTGCTGCTCAACACCAAGCAGCAACTCATGATTAATTGGGGTTGACGAAAGCCCTGGGTCGATCTCCCTGTGGCTGGCCACCTCTGGAGAGGGCGTCTAGTGATAAGGTCGAAACGTCCAGTGACCCAGGGGCACACTACTGATGATGCGTCCAAATTGTAAAGCACCCATCCACCATTCCACCAGTCATCACCAAACACTCTCAAGTATGTGCCAGCACAAAGGAATTTACAACGTATCCTGTGTTTCGTAAACCAAACTAATAATATAATACCTTCGTGACCTTGTTTCACCAGTTTATGATATATTTTATAATAATGATTGAATAATATAATACCTTTGTGACTTCCTTGTTTCACCAGTTTGATATATTTTATAATATTTATTGAATAATATTATAGCTCTGTGACCTCCTTGTTTCATCAGTTTATGATATATTTTATAATAATTAATTAATAAAATAATACCTTTTTGACCTCCTTGTTTCACCAGTTTATGATATATTTTATAATAATTATTTAATAATATAATACCTTTGTGACCTCCTTGTTTCACCAATTTATGATGTATTTTATAATTATTGAATAATATGAATACCTTTGTGACCTCCTTGTTTCACCAGTTTGTTACATTTTATAGTAATGATTGAATAATATAATACCTTTGTGACCTCCTTGTTTCACCAGTTTATGATATATTTTATAACAATTATTTAATAATATGAATACCTATGTGACATCCTTGTTTCGCCAGTTTATATCTTTTATAATATTGATTTAATATAATACTTTTGTCACCTCCTTGTTTTGCCAGTTTATAATATATTTTATAATAATGATTGAATAATATAATACCTTTGTGACCTCCTTGTTTCGCCAGTTTGATATATTCTGAGTCGCTGTCAAGAACTCCAACTCTCTTGCCGATGTTCTTCTTGTCTTCACCTGTGCTGACGATGGGAGAAAGTCCTGGAATTTGGGAGATCTGACCTTTGACTCCTTGATGTGCCTTCTTTGCAGCTGAGACATTGGAAGACACACAAAAGTCACAAAGTGAAGAAGAAAACGCTTCGGTCAGCATCGCGAGCAAAGCAAGTGCTTTTTCCCACAGAGTTGAAACAGAGGAAAAGGTCCATGAAGGCAACACAAGCAGTATTTTGATAATTTCTTATGAACGATGCCGTTTTAAACTCCTGTGAACTTGTGTAAACTCTTGTGAACTTGTGTAAACTCTTGTGAACTTGTGTAAACTCTTGTGAACTTGTGTAAACTCTTGTGAACTTGTGTAAACTCTTGTACTTGCCGGACTTGGTGCTTGGAGAGCCGTTAGTCTTAGGATCTTTGGTGTTTCTGGCGGAGGAGAAGGGGAGAAGAGTCAACTTCCGGGTTGCTAGCTCGCTTAGCTTCACTTTAGCATCACTTTCCTCGAAAAAGTCAACATTTCGCCTTTTTTTGTGGCGCACAAACCGCCAACATTTGATCCGCAACAACTTGAATAAAGACACTTTTCTTACTTGGAGTTCATTTTGTTCGCGGAAAAAAGCTTATCCGGTGGACTTTGTTGTCTTCACGTTGCCTGGCAACACATTCAATGAAGTCCAAACAAGAATGAAAAAGCCAAATGTGTTTGCAATAAATGAGAGGAATAAATGTTGCTTTTTATGCGCTCCAGCGGACTGTTGGACGCTCGTTGACTTTAGTTGTAAAGAAAAGATCAAACATTTGATTTCTACTGCGTGCACGCACGTCGACACTCGTGTACGCGCGCGCACGTCGACACTCGTGTACGCGCACGCACGCACCAAGCACTGCTACGTCTCTCACATGCCTCAGTTATCATATATATTTAAATATGTGATGAGGTGTCGACTTGTCCAGAATGTACCCCGCCTTCCGCCCGATTGTAGCTGAGATAGGCTCCAGCGCCCCCGCGACCCCGAAGGGAATAAGCGGTAAAAAATGGATGGATGGATGGATGTGCTTATTACTTCAGTTATTACATATATATTATTTAATTAAATATGTGTGTTTATTACTTCAGTTATCATATATAACTACAATCAATAAAAGTCAACATGAGTGACAAACAATATTTTATTCATTAAAAATACACAATAAATACATCAGTAGATCACTTAAGTATGTTTCAAAGTGACAACAAATTCAAGTTTTGGATGCAACAATCAGCAGCTTTTTTTAATTTTTTTTTATCACAGAATAGATATCTACATCTATACAAGGTGTCTAATTATAGATCTATAAACATATGTATATCTACAAATCAGGTGTAGTTATACTGTGGATGTATAAAATATGTGTAGTACTAATTATGGATGTATGCATGTGTGTAATTATACAACAGCCAATAGCAGTGAAGTTGCCACGTGTAAATGGTAAATAAAAAGAGAATACAATGATTTGCAAATCCTTTTCAACTTATATTCAATTGAATAGACTGCAAAGACAATATATTTCATGTTCACACTGAGAATCTTCGTTTTTTTTTGTGCAAATAATTATGAACTTAGAATTTAATGGCAGCAACACATTAAAAAAAAAAAAAAGGCATTTTTACCACTGTGTTACATGGCCTTTCCTTTTAACAACACTCAGTAAAGGTTTGAGAACTGAGGAGACACATTTTTGAAGTGGAATTATTTCCCATTCTTGCTTGATGTACAGCTTAAGTTGTTCAACAGTCTCCATTCTGACATTTTAGCCTTCATATTGCACCACACATTTTCAATGTCTGGACTGCAGGCAAGCCAGTCTAGTACCCGCACTCTTTTACTATGAAGCCATACTGTTGTAACACGTGGCTTGGCATTGTCTTGCTGAAATAAGCAGGGGCGTCCATGATAACGATGGCAACATATGTTGCTCCAAAAGCTGTATGTACCTTTCAGCATTAATTGTTCTTCACAGATGTGTAAGTTACCCATGCCTTGCACACTATTACACCCCCATACCATCACAGATGCTGCCTTTTACACTTTGACCCTAGAACAGTCCGGATGGTTCTTTTCTTTTTTGGTCCAGTTTCCAAAAACAATTTGAAATGTGGACTCGTCAGACCACAGAACACTTTTCCACTTTGCATCAGTCCATCTTAGATGAGCTCGGGCACAGCGAAGCGTTTCTGGGTGTTGTTGATAAATGGCTTTGTATTGTAGAGTTTTAACTTGCACTTACAGATGTAGCGACCAACTGTAGTTACTGACAGTGGTTTTCTGAAGTGTTCCTGAGCCCATGTGGTGATATCCTTTACACACTGATGTGGCTTTTTGATACAGTACCGCCTGAGGGATCCAAGGTGCGTAATATCATCGCTTACATGCAGTGATTTCTCCAGATTCTCTGAACCTTTTGACATTACGGAGCATAGATGGTGAAATCCCTAAATTCCTTGCAATAGCTGGTTGAGAAATGTTGTTCTTAAACAATTTGCTCAGGCATTTGTTGACAAAGTGGTGACCCTCGCCCCGTCCTTGTTTGTGAATGACTGAGCATTTCATGGAAGCTGCTTTTATACCCAATCATGGCACCCACCTGTTCCCAATTAGCCTGTTCACCTGTGGGATGTTCCAAATAAGGCTTTGATGAGCATTCCTCAACTTTCTTACTTTCTCACAGGCATCAAATTCCAAATGAGCTAATATTTGCAAAAAATAACAAAGTTTCTCAGTGTGAACATGAAATATCTTGTCTTTAAGGATTTGCAAATCATTGTCTTCTCTTTTTATTTACCATTTACACAACGTGAAAACTTCACTGCCTTTGGCTTTTGTAGATGTACAACATGTGTGTAGTTATAGAAGCCTACAACATGTGTGTAGTTATAGAAGCATACATGTGTGTAGTTATATAAGTACAACATGTGTAGTTATAGAAGTACATGTGTGTAGTTATATAAGTATACAACACGTGTATAGGTATAGAAGTATACAACATGTGTATAGTTATAGAAGTATACAACATGTGTATAGTTATAGAAGTACATGTGTGTAGTTATATAAGTATACAACATGTGTGTAGTTATAGAAGTATACGTGTGTGTAGTTATAGAAGTACAACATACGTGTAGTTATATAAGTACATGTGTGTAATTATAGAAGTATACAACATGTGTGTAGTAATAGAAGTACAATATGTGTGGTTATATAAGTACGTGTGTGTAGTTATAGAAGTAAACAACACGTGTATAGTTATAGAAGTATACAACATGTGTGTAGTTCTAAAAGTACAACATGAGTGTAGTTAAAGAAGTACATGTGTGGTTATATGAGTACATGTGTGTAGTTATAGAAATACAATATGTGTGGTTATAGAAGTATACAACATGTGTGTAGTTATATAAGTACATGTGTGGTTATATAAGTACAACATGCGTGTAGTTATATAAGTACAACATGTGTGTAGTTATAGAAGTATACAACATGTGTGTAGTTATATGAGTATATGACACCTGAGGATAGGTTGATTGGCAACACTAAAATTGGCCCTAGTGTGGGAATGTGAGTGTGAATGTTGTCTGTCTATCTGTGTTGGCCTTGTGATGAGGTGGCGACTTGTCCAGGTTGTAGTCCGCCTTCCACCCGATTGTAGCTGAGATAGGCTCCAGCGCCCCCGAAGGGATTAAGCGGTAGAAAATGGATGGATGGATGGATGTGTGTAGTTATAGAAGTACATGTGTGGTTATATAAGTTCAACATGTGTGTAGTTATAGAAGTATACGACATGTGTGTAGTTATAGAAGTACATGTGACATATATGTAGTAATAGAAGTACAACCTGTGTGTAGTGTAGTTATATAAGTACATGTGTGTAGTTATAGAAGTATACAACATGTGTGTAGTTACATAAGCACATTTGTGTAGTAATATCAGTACATGTGTGTAGTTATATAAGTACATGTGTGTAGTTATAAGTATAACATGCGTGTAGTTATATAAGTACAACATGTGTGTAGTTATAAGTATAACATGTGTGTAGTTATATAAGTACAACATTTGTATAGTTATATCAGTACATGTGTAGTTATAGAACTATACATGTGTATAGTTATAGAAGTATACAACATGTGTATAGCTATAGAAATACAACATGCGTGTTGTTATATAAGTACGTGTGTATAGTTATAGAAGTATACAACACGTGTATAGTTATAGAAGTATACAACATGTGTATAGTTATAGAAGTATACAACATTTTAATTTTCCTGAGGGAAATCTCCTGAAGGAATCAATAAAGTACTATGTATCTAACATGTGTGTAGTTATATAAGTACAACATGTGTGTAGTTATATAAGTACATGTGTGTAGTTATATAAGTACATGTGTGTAGTTATAGAAGTACATGTGCGTAGTTATAGAAGTACAGCATGTGTGTAGTTATAGAAGTACAACATGTGTGTAGTTATAGAAGTACATGTGTGTAGTTATAGAAGTATACAACATATGTGTAGTTATAGAAGTACAACATGTGTGTAGTTATAGAAGTATACAACACATGTAATGAGAGAAGTACATGTGTGTAGTTATAAAAGTACAACATGTGTGTAGTTATATAAGTACATGTGTGTAGTTATAGAAGTACATGTGTGTAGTTATAGAAGTACAACATGTGCGTAGTTATAGAAGTACAGCATGTGTGTAGTTATAGAAGTACAACATGTGTGTAGTTATAGAAGTACAACATGTGTGTAGTTATAGATGTGTAAACAACATGTTGCATAAGTGTAAATGTTGACATGATTGTATTGCAGTAAAACAATAGAATATTTCTACAAGTCATCTTTTCAACATCATCAAGTTTTTCAGGCTTCTAGAAGAAAGGTCATGTGACTCAATAAGGACAAGAATGGATTATGAATATGACAATTATTTTGTCTGCGTAGATTGGAGGAATATTTTTATATTACGATGAATATTTTTATACAGCTATTTGTACATCAATATCTTTATATGAATATTTGTACATGAATATTTTCGTATGAATATTTGTGTAGTTGTGATGTTTCCTGAGAGGTGCTGATGGTGGGTCAGGAGTGACAAGTTGTGTGAAGACGATGTTCTCTGGTGTCCTTGAGAAGCTTGTCAGACTCTGGAATAAAGCCCAACAATCAAAGTATTTTGTTGTCTTCATGCCACACAAGGACTCTTCTTCACATACTTTTGTTGTCTTCATGCCACACAAGAACT
Source organism: Nerophis lumbriciformis (assembly GCF_033978685.3). Classification (NCBI taxonomy): domain Eukaryota; kingdom Metazoa; phylum Chordata; class Actinopteri; order Syngnathiformes; family Syngnathidae; genus Nerophis; species Nerophis lumbriciformis. Next base: position 16,994,841 of record NC_084571.2, on the reverse strand, counting down.
CTTCACATATTTTGTTGTCTTTATGCCACACAAGAACTCTTCTTCACATCTTTTGTTGTCTTCATGCCACACAAGAACTATTCTTCACATCTTTTGTTGTCTTCATGTCACACAAGGACTCTTCTTCACATCCTTTTGTTGTCTTCATGTCACACAAGGACTCTTCTTCACATCCTTTTGTTGTCTTCATGTCACACAAAAACTCTTCTTCACATACTTTTGTTGTCTTCATGTCACACAAAAACTCTTTCACATCTTTCGTTGTCTTCATGTCACACAATAACTCTTCTTCACACCATTTTGTTGTCTTCGTGCCACACAAGGACTCTTCTTCACATCTTTTGTTGTCTTCATGTCACACAAGGACTCTTCTTCACATCCTTTTGTTGTCTTCATGCCACACAATAACTCTTCTTTACATCTTTTGTTGTCTTCATGCCACACAAGGACTCTTCTTCACATCTTTTGTTGTCTTCATGCCACACAAGAACTCTTCTTCACATCTTTTGTTGTCTTCATGTCACACAAGGACGCTTCTTCACATCTTTTGTTGTCTTCATGTCACACAAGGACTCTTCTTCACATCCTTTTGTTGTCTTCATGTCACACAAGGACTCTTCACATCCTTGTGTTGTCTTCATGCCACACAAGGACCCATTGTCTTCATGCCACACAATGACTCTTCTTCACGTCTTTTGTTGTCTTCATGCCACACCAGAACTCTTCTTCACATACTTTTGTTGTCTTCATGTCACACAAGAACTCTTCTTCACATCTTTCATTGTCTTTATGTCACACAATAACTCTTCTTCACACCATTTTGTTGTCTTCGTGCCACACAAGGACTCTTCTTCACGTCCTTTTGTCTTCATGCCACACAAGGACTCTTCTTCACATCCTTTTGTTGTCTTTATGTCACACAAGAACTCTTCTTCACATCTTTTGTCTTCATGTCACACAAGGACTCTTCTTCACATCCTTTTGTTGTCTTCATGCCACACAAGAACTCTTCTTCACATCTTTTGTTGTCTTCATGTCACACAAGGACTCTTCTTCACATATTTTGTTGTCTTCATGCCACACAAAGACTCTTCTTCACATCTTTTGTTGTATTCATGCCACACAAGGACTCTTCTTCACATACTTTTGTTGTCTTCATGTCACACAAGGACTCTTCTTCACATCCTTGTGTTGTCTACATGCCACACAAGGACTCGTTGTCTTCATGCCACACAAGGACTCTTCTTCACATCTTTGGTTGTCTTCATGCCACACAAGGACCCTTCTTCACGTCTTTTGTTGTCTTCATGCCACACAAGAACTCTTCTTCACATATTTTGTTGCCTTCATTCCACACAAGAACTCTTCTTCACATCCTTTTGTTGTCTTCTTCACGGGCGTGTCCTCCACTGCCAAGTCCACCTCCAAAAAGTCGGGCTGCCCGCTGTCCTGGGAGTCCAGGTCCTCCTCCGGTCCACATGCACGCGTGGGACACCTGCCAGACTCCACCTGGGAGTCTAGGTCCTCCTCCGGTCCACATGCACGCGTGGGACACCTGCCAGACTTGACGGGTCCAAGCAGAGCCAGGCAGACGGCGGCCAGTCCCATGCCGACAGCGCATGAGTAGAAGGCGGCGCCGTAGTCGTCGCTGAGGTCCACCAGCGCGCCTGCACACAAATGTCAAGATGAGAACTCAGCCATACCCAAGGGACAAGTGAAAAACTCTACCTCCAAGCGGCGGTCCAGCAAGCCCAGCGAAGCTCTGGATGAAGACGTAGACGCCCACGGAGGACGCCATCTTCTCCACGCCCACCACGTCCTCCTCTGCCAGCATGGGGATGTGTGTGGAGCCCACGGTGCCCAGGAAGTAGCCGTAGAGAGCACAGCAGACCGCCAGGCCCCAAAAGTCCCAAACCAGGGTGAAGGCCACCAGAACCAGGCACAGGGACATCACACACCACAACAAGACCAGGGTCTTTCTGCAGCGCGCTTTGCTCAGCACCGGCCCGATGGACAGGCGACCAAAGATGTCGGCAACCGCCATGACGGACAGCATGCAGGACGCCGTGCTGGTGTCCACGCCGCGACTCTTGCTCAGTTGGATGATGTAGAGCTGCGGGGCGAAGAAGCCCAGAGTGGCCAACAAACCAAAGAGGGAGTAGCAGATGAAGGCACGGTCTTTCAGGACAGACAAGTCCACAAGTTTGGGTCTGGGGGGTCCAGAAGGACCCGCAAGTTCTGGCTCAGCCTCAGGTTGGAGAGGTGTGTCCCAGGACGCCTCCTGGTCCTCTTTGTCCCGCATAGCCCAGTCCAGCTGGACTTCAACTCCTGCCACCCTCAAGTCCACGTTGGAGGACGAGAGCGAAGTGACGCCCGAGTCCTGTGAGCCGGCAGACACTTTAGAACTGATGGAGGTTCTGGTCTGTTCGTTCTCCAGCTCGTAGGCGGCCTGCAGTTCTTTCAGAGAGACCGAGGCCTCCACTTCACCATCCTCCTTGTCAGGCGGAGGCTGGATGACGATTGGCCGAAGAAGAAGACCGCAAGCCAGAACGGCGCTCTGAAGAATCCCAAGGAGAAGGAGGCAGCAGCGCCAACCCATGTGCTCCTTCAGCCGGGTCAAGACTGCAGACCAGAGGACAGAAGAAGACTCAGAACTTATTTCTAGGACTAAGATGCAGGTTTCATTTATTTATTTATTTTAATTCTGTTTTTTTTTCAGAAATATTTTTTAACATTCATTTATTCAGAACTTCTTTCTTCAACTAAGATGCACGTTTTACTGCCAATGATTGTAAGTCAACATCAAGTTACTCACACGACTACCGTATTTTCCGCACTATAAGGCGCACCTAAAAACCACAATTTTTCTCAAAAGCTGACAGTGCGCCTAATAACCCGGTGCGCTTTATTACGATTCATTTTCATAAAGTTTCGGTCTCGCAACTTCGGTAAACAGCCGCCATCTTTTTTCCCGGTAGAACAGGAAGCGCTTCTTCTTCTACGCAAGCAACCGCCAAGGAAAGCACCCGCCCCCATAGAACAGGAAGCGCTTCACCCGCCCCCATAGAAAAGGAAGCGCTTCACCCGCCCCCGGAAGAAGAAGAAAAAACGCGCGGATATCACTGTACGTTTCATTTCCTGTTTACATCTGTAAAGACCACAAAATGGCTCCTAATAAGCGATCCGGTTCATAAAAAGACGCAATCTCTCCATCCGCACACGGATTACTACCGTATTTCACAGCAACTGATATTCCTGTGAACCGCACTGTGGAACGGGAGCACATACGGTGAATATTCGCTCCACAGGGAATGAGAAGTCATCCTTCACTGTGGTTCTAGCTTGCCATGCTAACTTCCACTCATGGTGATATTCAAAAGGAAGACCTTGCCAAAAGAGACCTTTCCAGCCGGCGTCATCATAAAAGCTAACTCGAAGGGATGGATGGATGAAGAAAAGATGAGCGAGTGGTTAAGGGAAGTTTACGCGAAGAGGCCGGGTGGCTTTTTTCACACAGCTCCGAAGGCGAACACACCTTCACTAAGACGGGCAGACAGCCTCGGACGACATACGCCAACATTTGCCAGTGGATCGTAAATGCTTGGGCAGATATTTCGGTCACAACTGTGGTCCGAGCTTTCCGGAAGGCAGGATTCACAGAACAACAGCGACACTGACTCCCGATGACTTCTACGAGACGGAACCGGCCATTTTGGATCCCGTATTCGCCCAACTTTTCAATTCGGACACCGAAGACAAAGAATTCGAAGGATTTACGAATGAAGAATAACTTCAGAAGGTGAGCGCTATGTTTATTTTGTGTGTTGTGACATTAACGTTAAAGCAACATTATGTTGCTATTGTTCTACACCATTTTGAATTTTACTATGTTTGTGATTGCACATTTGCGTACATTTTGGGACAGAGTTGTTAGAACGCTGGTTTTCAATATATTATTAAAGTTTGACTGAACTATCTGACTGTTTTTTTGACATTCACTTTAGCGCAGCGTTTTTTTGACATTCACTTTAGCGCAGCGTAGGCGCGGCTTTTAGTCCGGGGCGGCTTATTGGTGGACAAAATTATGAAATATGTAATTCATAGAAGGTGCGGCTAATAATCCGGTGCGCCTTATAGTGCGGAAAATACGGTACTTGTAGTCTTCTTTACTTTCTAACATTAATTTATTCTTTTGTGTTTTTAAATGTACAAAGAGAATACAATGATTTGCAAATCCTTTTCAACTTATATTCAATTGAACAGACTGCAAAGACAAGATATTTCATGTTCACACTGAGAAACTTTGTTATTTTTTGCAAATATTAGCTCATTTGGAATTTGATGCTTGCAACATGTTTCAAAAAAGTTGGCACAAGTGAAAAAAAAGAGTGAGAAAGTTGAGGAATGTTCTTTAAAGACTTATTTGGAACATCCCACAGGTGAACAGGCTAATTGGGAACAGGTGGGAGCCATGATTGGGTATAAAAGCAGCTTCCATGAAATGCTCAGTCATTCACAAACAAGGACGGGGCGAGGGTCACCACTTTGTCAACAAATGCCTGAGCAAATTGTTTAAAAACAACATTTCTCAACCAGCTATCGCAAGTAATTTAGGAATTTCACCATCTACGCTCCGTAATATCATCAAATGGTTCAGGGAATCTGGAGAAATGACTGCACGTAAGCCATGATATTACGGATCTTGGATCCCTCAGGCGGTACTGTATCAAAAAGCCACATCAGTGTGTAAAGGATATCACCACATGGGCTCAGGAACACTTCAGAAAACCACTGTCAGTAACTACAGTTGGTCGCTACATCTGTAAGTGCAAGTTAAAACTCTACTATGCAAAGCCAAAGCCATTTATCAACAACACCCAGAAACGCTTCGCTGTGCCCGAGCTCATCTAAGATGGACTGATGCAAAGTGGAAAAGTGTTCTGTGGTCTGACGAGTCCACATTTCAAATTGTTTTTGGAAACTGGACCAAAGAGGAAAATAACCATCCGTACTGTTCTAGGGTCAAAGTGTAAAAGGCAGCATCTGTGATGGTATGGGGGTGTATTAGTGCCCAAGGCATGGGTAACTTACACATCTGTGAAAGCACAATTAATACTGAAAGGTACATAAAGCTTTTGGAGCAACATATGTTGCCATCCAAGCAACGTTATCATGGACACCCCTGCTTATTTCAGCAAGACAATGCCAAGCCACGTGTTACAAAAGCGTGGCTTCATAGTAAAAGAGTGCAGGTACTAGACTGGCCTGCCTGTAGTCCAGACCTGTCTCCCATTGAAAATGTGTGGTGCAATATGAAGGCTAAAATAGCAGAAGGGAAACTGTTGAACAACTTAAGCTGTACATCAAGCAAGAATGGGAAATAATTCCACTTCAAAAATGTGTCTCCTCAGTTCCCAAACCTTTACTGAGTGTTGTTAAAAGGAAAGGCCATGTAGCACACTGGTAAAAATGTATTTTTTGACATGTGTTGCTGCCGTTAAATTCTAAGTTCATGATTATTTGCAAATAAAAAAACAAAGTTTCTCATTGTGAACATGAAATATCTTGTCTTTGCAGTCTATTCAATTGAATATAAGTTGAAAAGGATTTGCAAATCATTGTATCCTCTTTTTATTTAACATTTACACAACGTGCCAACTTCACTGCCTTTGGCTTTTGTAGATCAGACGCAACATGCCCACTAATAGTACACACTTTTTGATACTTTGTACATGCTGTTTAGCACTTTGGATCTCAGTAGATTAGGTGTGTTGACCTGGAGCACTAATAGTACACACTATTTGATACTTTGCACACAATGTTTAGCACCCTGAATTTTAGATCTTCGTAGATCAGGTGTGAGTGTGTGTTGACCTGGAGCAAATGCAAACATGGCGAAAGATTCTCCGGAGGAAGCAGCCGAGATGACGAGGGCTCGCCGCCGGGAGAAGTACTGGGCCAGAAGGGTGAGGGTGGGCAGGAAGGCGAGGCAGTGGCCGAGGCCTGTAAGGACAGAGGAGAGAAGAAGAAGGCCGCATGGTAGGAACACTGATCAAGGTGCGGCTGCTGGTGGGCGGACGCTGGACCTTGCTACAGCAGCTGCAAGACAAAGGCATGTAAAGACAAAAACAGAGACGGGGAGAGAAGAGAGGGATGCTGCAGTTAGCGGTGCTCCGTGAAAACACAGACATGCTAGCAGTGCTTTCTGTCCAAGAAAAAGATCAAGTTAACGCCTTTGACCACTTCACATTTAACTTATTTCCTCTGCCACTAGGTGAAAAACCAGCAGCACTCAGGGAACTAGTCGCAGCTCACAAAGGGTCTGCCAACAACACTGGTGCTTGCTGCCACGTACCTGAGACCACGCCCATGGTGACGTACATCTCATTGATGGAGTTGGCAAAGGCAGAGCTGATGGTGCCCAGACTGATGAGGAAGCCCCCCACCATCACCACCAGACGATGGCCGAAGCGGTTGCTCAGCACGGTAGACAGGGGAGCTGTGGGTGAACCGGTGAGAAGGTAACAGGATCGTCATCGGGATTACAATGAAAACAATCATCTGATTATGACGAGCATTTTTATGCATCACACCATCAATTGGAATACTTTCACATGCACAGAACATAACTTGAACAGACAGGTGTGGTATTTGTGCTATGGTGCCATCTTTTGGACAGAGTTCACTCACTGCAGGTGCTAAAGGAGCAGCAGACTTCTGCTGTAAACAAACAGGGCTTTGTGCATTTCTGCTTGTCCGACATGATCACGGACAAGCAGTAGTGAACCTTCTGTTCACTACTTCTGTTTTACCTCTCTTTTTGAAATGCAGTTCTGTGCCTTTTATGTTGTGATTTACCTATCATTTTGTCCTTCTGTTCACTACTTTTGTTTTGCCTCTTTTTGAAATGCAGTTCTGTGCCTTTTATGTTGTGATTATTGCGGTGCGTCAGACTTCCGCTATAAACAAACATGGCTTTTGTGCATTTCCGCTTGTCCGACGTTATCACGGTACTTATTTATCATGTTTTCCTTATGTTCACTACTTTTGTTTTACCTCTCTTTTTGAAATGGAGTTCTGTGCCTTTTATGTTGTGATGATGCGCATCTTCACGTTACAACATTCTGTGTATGTGTTTGAGGCTAGCAGTTAGCACCTGGAGTAGCTGTAAGGTCGTGAATAAAACCGCTTGGTAAAAGGACAACTGGATTCCTTTTATTGTTACATGGACACATGACCATACTTTTGTTTTTGCTTGTCTGGTTTAATGCAACAAAGTCAACAGTATATAACGCTACCAACGTTTCCTCTAAGGTGCGCGCCTGTGAAATTGCGCACTGCCCACGCGTCCTCTGCACATTGCAAATCAATGCCATGCACAAAATCAAATAAAAAAAATAAGCGCATAAAAATTTTCTATGTAACTGACGACAACAGGAAACAGTTTTCGTCATCACTGTTCAGTTATTGTAGCGTCTGTCGAGACGCTTTAAGGAGGACATGAATTCCATCCATCACTTTATTGAGAAAAACTCTTTATTGTCGGCCGTAAACGCATGACCAAAACATTGGTAAACAATTTATATCTAGCAAAACCAAAATTAACTTTGTCATATCAATAGCAGCCACTCGCTCTTTCTCACTTGCCAGTGACGCGCTTACGGCCACACTACAAGTCAGACAACACCACACATTTGTAATTCCAGGTCGTTACACTATGATTTACCAATCAAATGTGTGCTTATTGTTCTGTCATTTATTAAGAATCTTCATTTATAAATATTGATCATGAAATGCTGTTATTATATTAAAGAAATACTAATATTTTACAAACAGAAAGTTACAGGAATGTACACATGAGCCCATGCTTACATTTCATTGTGCAACATGTGAATGTTTTCATGGGAACTAAATGCGATATCTGAAAGGGGCACACATTATTTCCAAAGCAGGACCCCCACCCAGACATACACTCACTGGCACTCATCGAGGGCGGACGCTCCCCTTTCCTCTCCCTTATCTCTCCTGCTTGCTTCTTTGTCTTGTCTTGTCTTAACTTTATTGTTGCCTCTTTTGCACTGCTCTCCGAATCTAACCATTGGAAATATATACTGGCCTCAACGAAATTGACAAGATCTTGGGTTCGGGGGAACCTGCTTGTCGTGACAGAGCGGTTGTTGCTGGACACACCGCGGACTCTTGGGAGAAGGAGTGCCTGGCGACCCTATCAGTGGAGGACGTGAAGATTTCCACCGATGATGACAACAGGACATCTGCTGATAGGAGTAAATGTTGCTCTGGTTTGTCCACAAATTGGAAGTTGCTGGCAGTCTTCAAAGTACCCCAAAGCTGCCACAAATGATTGGAGGATGCAGGCAGAACTGTGGACACTTTTTGATCTGGATAACAGCGGATTGTCTGCCCCGCAGGATGATTTTGAGGACCAGTCATAGACAATTTAGAGAGAACATTTTATTTTCACTTGCATACAAAACATTCTAACTTGGATTGTTTCCCTGGCTTGGAGACTGTCCCGAAGGACAGTGCGGCGACGACACAACAAACTCCCTTCTTGTCTTTCATGGACACACACTTGTTGCTGTTGGCTTTGGACTGACTGGCGGCTGCAACAACATCAAGGCCGCGGAACAGAGACACGCGGCAGGCTTACACACACACATGCATCCACATAAAATATATGCCACAAACACATACACCACCCCCCATCCAACGCCCTTGACGCAAATTCCTTAGGGGTGATTGAGGGCTGGGCAGCGCCTGAAGAGCTGCAGCCTTCCACCGTGGTCCCCACTCCCTCCCCTCTGTTGCAAGTCTCAAGTTGTTTATTGTAATATGTATATGTGCTTTGTAGGGGTGTAACGGTACATGTATTTGTATTGAACCGTTTCGGTACAGGGGTTTCGGTTCGGTTCGGAAGTGTACCGAACAAGTTTCCACATGGACATATTAAGTAGCGTACCGCACGTTGTGTAAACAATGCACACTGAGGCACAACACACGGCATGCTAGCTGATGGCAGCTAGAAGCGACCGGGCTACGATAGACTGACCATATGTCCTTTTTTCACCGGACATGTCCTCTTTTGCGGGGAATTCCGGGCGGAGTTTTTTAAATGCCTCAAATGTCCGGCATTTTGAGTTAGGGTTGCGTGTATTTTCAATGTACGTTCAGGGTTAAGAAGGGGTTAAAAACATAACAAATTGTGCGCGCAGCAGCATTCATGAGGAAGGGGCAGAGACAGAGAGAGCGAGAGAGTTATGATAAACGCGCATGCGTCGCCAGGGTCTGCTTTTTATCCATGGATGTATCAGATTTAATTTTTTATTATCTATAGTGGGAGTGTCAAAAGTGTGCCCCGGAGGCCATTTGCGGCCAACAGTTAATGTTTTAAAGGCCCACGGCACATTCTAAAAATACTATTAAAATAAACAAAAACATAACAAATGTGAAATAAAAAAGCTTAAAGGTTAAATGTAATTTAGAAAAAGTTGCAATGTTGACTAATAAAACAAAGCTGTTTTTTTTCTTTCAAACTGTCATTGCTCAAAAACATAATATTGAATCAAAATCAATGTTATTATGACTTATTGACCTTTCCAAGGTTCCGATTACTTCACATAAAATATTCCAGTGAAAAAAATATTTTTGGTGGAAGATTTAGCAAATTTGGTAAATAAATAACCAACAAATGTATATTTTGTTGTTTTCTTACTGTACCGAAAATTAACCGAACCGTGACCTCTAAACCGAGGTACGTACCAAACCGACATTTTTGTGTACCGTTACACCCCTAGTGCTTTGCTATGTAGTTTTTTCCCACTCCAGACTGGGCCCCCTTAAGAGCCCAGTCTAGATTGTATTGTTTTACTTATCCTCTCCCAGCATTGACCTTTTTCCCATCTTTTACGGGACGCCTTGTGGCGACCCATCAGCGTTCCTGTTCTGTAACCCTGTACACTGTTTGTTTGTCTAATCTTGAACGGGTTTGTGCTGAAAACAAAGTTTTGTTGCACTTGTGCAATGATAATAAAGACCTACCTAAAGTAAATACTAGTCCACAGCTCATGAAAAACTATTTGTTATTGTCATTGTAAGTGAGGCAAAACACTTCTATTAGAAAATGAGGGAAATGACTGCTGTCCTTTGATTGTAATAATAAGAAATGGAACTAGTGACAAGTGACACTCACCAGTGAAGGTGAAGATGAAGACACAGATGGAGATGACCCACGACACCCGGCTGTTACTCTCCCCAAACTCCTCCATCAGATCCTGGAGAAAGACGCCCAGGCTCTTGAGGGTTCCATAGGTGCAGATCTCCACCACAAAGAAGGCCAGGGCCACAGCCCAGCCCCAGCCACCATCAGGCACTTCTGGGTAAACACTTGGACCCAAGCAACCCTGGCCAGTGAAGAAGTCCTTCATGGCTGCAAGGAGAACACACTTTACCATCTGCACTACTTCAAAGTACAAAGTATTGTACTACTTAAATTCTGCAGTCAAAGTACAAAGTATTACATCATATTTTATTACTTCAATTCTGCAGTCAAAGTACAAAGTAATACATCATATTTTGCTACTTCAATTCTGCAGTCAAATTATTACACCATTTTGTAATACTTCAATTCTACAGTCAAGGTACTCATATTTTTCTATTTCAATTATGCAGTTCAAGTATTCCATACTTTGCTACTTCAATTCTGCACTCATAGTATTACATCATATTGTATTACTTAAATTCTGCAGTCAAAGTACAAACTATTACATCATATTGTATTACTTAAATTCTGCAGTCAAAGTATTACATCATATTTTACTACTTCAATTCTGCAGTCAACGTACAAAGTATTACATCATATTTTACTTCTTCAATTCTGCAGTCAAAGTACAAAGTATTCCATCATATTGCACTTCTTGCATTTCTGCAGTCAAAGTACAATTACTTTCACCGAAGAAGTATTGTATGTACACTATATTGCCAAAAGTATTTGGCCACCCTTACAAATGATGAGAATCACTAATCACTTGGCCCAACCACAAGTGTATCAAATCAAGCACTTAGACATGGAGACTGTTTCTACAAACATTTGTGAAAGAATGGGCCGCTCACAGTGATTTCCAGCGTGGAAATCCAGTCGTGAAATTTCCTCACTCCTAAATATTCCAAAGTCAACTGTCGGCTTTATTCTAAGAAAAGGGAAGCGTTTGGGAACAACAGCAAGTCAACCACCAAGTGGTAGGCCATGTAAACTGACAGAGAGGTCAGCATAGTGCAAATACATTCTGCACAGTCACTTGCTACAGAGCTCCAAACTTCATGTCACCTTCCAATTAGCCCACGTACAGTACGCAGAGAGCTTCATGGCTGAGCAGCTGCATCTAAGGCATACATCACCAAGTCCAATGCAAAGTGTGGGATACAGTGGTGTAAAGCACTGGACTCTAGAGCAGTGGAGACGTCTTCTCTGGACTGATGAATCACGCTTTTCCATCTGGCAATCTGATGGACCAGTCTGGGTTTGGAGGTTGCCAGGAGAACGCTACATTTTGGCGTGAAATTTGGAGGAGGTGGAATTATGGTGTGGGGTTGTTTTTCAGGAGCTGGGCTTGGCCCCTTAGTTCCAGTGAAAGGAACTTTGAATGCTCCAAGATACCAAAACATTTTGGACAATTCCATGCTCCCAACCTTGTGGGAACAGTTTGGAGCGGGCCCCTTCCTCTTCCAACATGACTGTGCACCAGTGCACAAAGCAAGGTCCATAAAGACATGGATGAGAGAGTCTGGTGTGGATGAACTTGACTGGCCTGCCCAGAGTCCTGACCTGAACCCGATAGAACACCTTTGGGATGAATTAGAACGGAGACTGAGAGCCAGGCCTTCTCCACCTACATCAGTGTGTGACCTCACCAATGCGCTTTTGGAAGAATGGTGGAAAATTGCTTTAAACACACACCACAACCTTGTGGACAGCCTTTCCAGAAAATAAAAACACACTCCACAACCTTGTGGACAGCCTTCTTAGAAGAGTTGAAGCTGTAATAGCTGCAAAAGGTCATATTGAACCCTATGGGTTAGGAATGGGATGGCACTTCAAGTTCATATGCGAGTCAATGCAGGTGGCCAAATACTTTTGGCAATATAGTGTATATATGTACAGTATGTACACATATACATATACATATATATATTTATATACATACATACATACATATATATATATACACACATACATATATATATATATATACATACATATATATATATATATACATACACATATATATATATATATATATATACCGGTATATATATATATATATATATATATATATATATATATATATATATATATATATATGTGTGTGTGTGTATAGTATGTATGTACAGTATATATATATATATATATGTATGTGTGGGGAAAAAAATCACAAGACTATTTCATCTCTGAGAGATGAAATAGTCTTGTGATTTTTTTCCCCCACACATACATATATTGCGCTCTACTACGGTATCGAGCACTATTTTTTGGATAACCTTATTAAGACATATATATATATATATATATATATATATATATGTATATAAGTAAATGTGTACATGTACCAGCTGTAAAGACTACAGCTGATACATGTAGTATTTATAAAATAACACTTCTGGTAGATGTAGTATTTATAAAATAATACAGCTGGTACATGTAGTATTTCAAAGGAATACCGTGGTACATTTAACATGTAATATTTTTTTAAATAATACAGCTGGTACATGCAATATTTATGAAATAATACATCTGGTACATGTAGTATTTCAAAGGACTTCCACGGTACATGTAATATTTATAAAATAACACTTGTGGTACATGTAGTATTTCAAAGGACTAGCATTGTACATTTAACATGTAATATTTATAAAACAATACTTCTGGTACATGTAGTAGTTATAAAATAATACTTCTGTTACATGTAGTATTTATAAAATAATACTTCTGGTATATGTAGTATTTCAAAGGACTAGCATGGTACATTTAACATGTAATAATTTTAAAACAATACTTCTGGTACATGTAGTATTTATGAAATAATACTTCTGGTACATGCAATATTTCAAAGCAGGGTACATTTAACATGTAATATTTATAAAACAATACTTCGGGTAGATGTAGTATTTATAAAATAATACTTGTGGTACATGTAGTGTTTATATACGGTAATAATACTTGTGGTATATGTAGTATTTCAAAGGATGGTACATTTAACATGTAGTATCTATAAAATAATACTTGTGGTACATGTAGTATTTCAAAGGACTGTACATTTAACATGTAATATTTATAAAATAATACTTGTGGTACATGTAGTATTTCAAAGGACGGTACATTTAACATGTAGTATCTATAAAATAATACTTGAGGGACATGTGGTATGTATAAAATAATACTTGAGGGACATGTGGTAAGTATAAAATACTTCTAGCACATGTAGTATTTATAAAATAATACTTGTGGTACATTTAAAATTTATAAAATAATACTTGTGGTACATGTAGTATTTATAAAATAATACTTGTGGTAGATGTAGCATCTATAAAATAATACTTGTGGTACATGTAGTATTTATAAAATAATATTTGTGGTACATGTAGCATTTATAAAATAATACTTGTGGTTCATGTAGTAATTATAAAATAATACTTGTGGTACATATAATATTGATAAAATAATACTTGTGGTACATGTGGTATTTATAAAATAATACTTATGGTACATGTAATATTTATAAAATAATACTTGTGGTACATGTAGTATTCATAAAATAATACTTGTGGTACATGTAGTATTTATAAAATAATACTTTTGGTACATGTAGTATTTTAAAGGACGGTACATTTAACATGTAGTATTTATAAAACCGCATGAGTGTCAATGAGCGATGACGCAACAAATATTGCAATATTACCTTGAACAACACGAAGATTCGTCGCTCAAACGAACATTTGACTGTCATTCCAAGAAGAAAAGAAATGTTACCGTTAACCGTCACGACTTACCGGCTTGTTAGGGCAGCAAATTACCGGCTCCAGCCGCTTTATTTCAATGTTTAAGCAGCTTCTTACCGGCTCCAGCCGGTTTATTTAAACGAGGCCGCGCAAATCTCTCTGTCATGAACGCGCATCGCTGCCGCGTGCAGCGCGGTCACGACAACACTGTGCGTGCGACGTGCTGCAGTTGTGACGTCATCAAGTCACAAGATCATACGGCAACTCTTATCCATGTATTTACTGTATATATTTGATTTATACATATGCTACAACACTTATCCATCTATTTACTGTATATATTTGATTTATAAATATACTACAACACTTATCCATCTATTTACTGTATATATTTGATTTATAAATATACTACACCACGTATCCATCTATTTACTGTATATATTTGATTTATAAATATACTACACCACTTATCCATCTATTTACTGTATATATTGGATTTATAAATATACTACATCACTTATCCATCTATTTACTGTATATATTTGATTTATAAATATACTACACCACTTATCCATCTATTTACTGTATATATTGTATTTATAAATATACTACAACACTTATCCATCTATTTACTGTATATATTTGATTTATAAATATACTACATCACTTATCCATCTATTTAGACTTAGACTTAGACTTAGACTTCCTTTTTTATTGTCATTCAAATTTGAACTTTACAGCACAGATAAGAACGAAATTTCGTTACCTAAACTCATGGTAGTGCAGGATAAAAAAGCAATAAGGTGCATGTATAAATAAATAAATATATATAAATAATATATATAATATAAATATAAAATAAATAAATATATATAAATAAATAAATAGATTTACTGTATATATGTACCTAAATATTTATATAGTAACACAGTTATGTACTCATGCAGTAATGTACTCATAGAGATATGTTGTTGGCATCCGTAAGTCTCGGAAGACAATGGATTGTGGATATGATTTTGTTGGTCATGCAGCGTCTGCTGTGGCTGTACAGACCCACACGGGAGTGACAGTCTCTGTTGCACTTGGTGCATTTGTAGGTCGAGTCAGCTACAGGATGAAGTTGCTTGCTCTTTCTCTGAGCTCGCTTCTCATCTGCAAGCTGCCGGAGTTTTGCCTCGCCAGCTTTCAGTCCAGTGTTCACGGTGTGTCTCCAGCTGGATCTGTCCTGAGCAAGCTCTTCCCAGGTGTTCAGGTCCATGTCAAGCGCTTTCAGGTCACGCTTGCAGACATCCTTGAAGCGGAGATGTGGCCGTCCCGTCGTCCTCTTGCCAGAGGCAAGCTCTGCGTAGAGGATGTCTTTGGGGATCCGGCCATCGTCCATTCGACACACATGGCCCAGACATCGAAGGCGACGCTGACGGAGGAGAGTGACCATGCTGAGAATCTTGGCTTGCATCAGCACCTCGTTGTTTGTCACACGGTCGCTCCATATAATCCCGAGTATGCGACGGAGGCAGCGCATGTGAAAGGCACTTAGCCTCTTCTCCTGCGAGGAGTACAGAGTCCAGGACTCGCTAGTGTACAAGCTGGTGTAGACAGTCAACTGTCATAGTCCGATCATATTGATGGTATTTCAATGAAAATGGGAAGAGGTTTAGCCATGGTCAGGAAGTGCTCCACCTTCTTGACATCCTCAACAATGGGTCAAGTCATACAGTCCTTGGTTTTCTGTCATCTTCATTACTGTCCTATAATATGGTCCACTACGACTAAGTCTGACCTGAACAAACTGCAACTTGTTCAGAACAGAGCGGCTAGACTGGCACTTAAATGTTCTTTGCGCACTAATATTTAATTTATGCATTCACGCCTGTCCTGGTTGTCTGTTGAACAAAAGATGCATTGTAGTCTCCTTATGTTCTTTAGAACTATCATTTTAGATCAATCACCAGATTACTTTTACAAACAGTTTTTAAAATCAACTAACACACATATTCATGACACTAGGAATGCCAGGATTGGCTATTTGGCACTTCCTGCTCCCAGGACTAATCTCCTCAAACATACAGTCATGTATAGATGTACATCATTCTGGAATGGGTTGCCATCTCACATTAATCTCTCACAAAGAAAATTGTCATTCAAGACAGCTTTGAAGATACACCTATTGCAGCTGCCCACATGACATGAATTTTTAATACTGGTTTTAACTAGCTTTTTATCTTATATTGTATTTTTCCATTGTATAATGTCTGGTAATGCATGTATTCTTTGTATTTTAATTTTGTATGCTCCTATATGGACCCCAGGAAGACTAGCATTCGCCTTGGCGTCAGCTAATGGGGATCCATTCAATAAACAATAAACAATAAACAAGAGGGTGCTTAGCACGCAGGCATGATACACAGCGATCTTGGTGTTTATTGTCAGCATGCTGTTGTTCCACACTCATTGCAACAACCTGGCGAAGGTTCTGGATGCCTTGCCGATCCTCTTGATAATCCAGAGATATGTACTCATGCAGTAATGTAGTCATAGAGATATGTACTCATAGAGTGGAACATATATAATGTACATAACATGAACATTTTATTTTGAGTTCTCTGTGATGTGTTTAAGAAACAGCAAGTGGTGGACTATGGCACCTGATGATGAAATACAGATAAGGGATATGACTAAGAACATACATACATATACTGTATATATATACCGGTATATATATAGAAGCATTCACATACCATGGTTTATATAGGGCACAGAGTGGGTAGGTACAGGCTGGCGTAGGGGCGTGGTGATTGGCTCATGTGTTACCTAGGAGGTGTTTCCGTCTGTGCCGGCATGCTGATACAAATTCGCTGCGCTTGTTGAGGGATGACAGGTCTGGACGGTATATAATAAACAGTTTCTCTTTCAAGCATAGGTTGCATCTTTTATTACCACTATTGTAAGGTGTGCTGGATGCAAGAATTTGCCATGTTATTGAATATTCAACATTATTGTCTTTGAGGTCCCAAATGTGTTTGCTGAGTTCTGTAGTATTCCGCAGGTTTTGGTTCCTGAAAGAAGCCTTGTGATTGTTCCATCTGGTATTAAACTCTCCCTCGGTTAATCCTACATATGTGTCGGATGTGTTAATGTCCTTGCGTGTTACCTTTGATTGGTAAACAACTGATGTTTGCAAGCACCCCCCGTTGAGAGGGCAATCAGGTTTCTTGCGGCAGTTGCAGCCTTTGTTGGTTTTGGAGTCGCTCTGTCCGGGGCAGACGGCTCATTTGCAATTGTTTTGTTGTGGTTTGAGATAATTTGTCGTATATTGTTCATACAGCTGTAGCTCAATTTAATGTTGTTCTTGTTGAATACTTTTCTTAGGGTGTTGCCTTTGGGGAAGTGTTTGTCGATCAGAGTGAGGAATTTGTGGCCAATCTCAACTAATATTGTAATAACGGGGGGTGCTTGCAAACATCAGTTGTTTACCAATCAAAGGTAACACGCAAGGACATTAACACATCCGACACATATGTAGGATTAACCGAGGGAGAGTTTAAAACCAGATGGAACAATCACAAGGCTTCTTTCAGGAACCAGAACCTGCGGAATACTACAGAACTCAGCAAACACATTTGGGACCTCAAAGACAATAATGTTGAATATTCAATAACATGGCAAATTCTTGCATCCAGCACACCTTACAATAGTGGTAATAAAAGATGCAACCTATGCTTGAAAGAGAAACTGTTTATTATATACCGTCCAGACCTGTCATCCCTCAACAAGCGCAGCGAAATTGTATCAGCATGCAGGCACAGACGGAAACACCTTCTAGGTAACACATGAGCCAATCACCACGCCCCTACGCCAGCCTGTACCTACCCACTCTGTGCCCTATATAAACCATGGTATGTGAATGCTTCTATTAAAATCTCCTGATGATTGAGGGAACCCCTCATGAAACAGGCCTGTAGAGATGAAGTAGTCTTGTGATTTTTTTTCCCACACATACATATATTGCGCTCTACCACGGTATCGAGCACTATTTTTTGGATAAACTTATTAAGACATATATATATATATATATATATATATATATATATATATACACAGGTGTATATATCTATATATATATATCTATATATATATACACAGTATATATGTAAAGATATATACAGTACAGGTATATATATATATATATATATATATATATATATATATGTAAAGGTATATACAGTACAGGTATATATATATATATATATATATATATATATATATATATATATATATATATATATATATATATATATATATATATATATACGGGTTGCTCATGCGGCCCCTGGTAAAAATTAATTGCCCACCCCTGATCTACACTCATGTTTTTACTTAGGATTTCTTTGCAATAAATACTTTTACATAAAGACAACATTTTACTGGCGTGGACATTCACTTTTTTATCAGTTTAAAAAGTTAGAATTATGCAAAAACTTTGACACTAAACTCCCAATTAGTGATGTATATCGATATCAATACTCCTTATCGATACCAACATTCCTCTTTATTTTATGTAATGTATTGTTAATAAAGACGTTAAAAGATTAATTTCACGACCACAAGAGGGCGCAACATTTAACATCTCCACACTCGGGGGGTTGAGGTGGTTGAGGATAAGGGGTGGGGGGTGGTTTGGTGGTAGCGGGGGTGTATATTGTAGCGTCCCGGAAGAGTTAGTGCTGCAAGGGATTCTGGGTATTTGTTCTGTTGTGTTTATGTTGTGTTACGGTGCGGATGTTCTCCCGAAATGTGTTTGTCATTCTTGTTTGGTGTGGGTTCACAGTGTGGCGCATATTTGTAACAGTGTTAAAGTTGTTTATACGGCCACCCTCAGTGTGACCTGTATCGCTGTTGATCAAGTATACCCTGCAGTCACTCATGTGTGTGTAAAAACCGCATATATTATGTGACTGGGCCGGCACGCTATTTGAATGGAGGAAAAGCGAACGTGACGACAGGTTGCAGAGGACGCTAAAGACAGTGTTTTTAAGGCACGCCCTCATTGTTGTCCGGGTGGAAATCGGGAGAAATTTGGGAGAATGGTTGCCCCGGGAGATTTTTGGGAGGGGCACTGAAATTCGGGAGTCTCCCGGGAAAATCGGGAGGGTTGGCAAGTATGCACGCATGTGGCCACTAAGCCTTTAGAGGTTTTATGGGCACAATTCGATATTATTGTGGAATTGTCAACAAAGAACAGACTTGGTCAAATATTATAGTGTGAAAAATGAAGTAAACACTAATTCAGTCCCTCTCATATAGTGGGGTGGGGATTTATTAACCATGTTAGCATGCTAATGTCAAATACAAATATATAGGAGTGCATGTGGATATACTGTATACATACAGTAAATATGTGTATACATACATGTATTATTATATTGTGTATTGAGCATGTATAGTAATACTAGATATTAACATATCATAAATGATCAATTCCTTTCAAAATGTAATTAGTCTCATGGTAACTTTGGGTCACAGTCCTAAAGTCACGGCTCTCAGGATGCTATCAGTGAATCCGAAGATCAAGAGATGCTGGAACTAACAAGAAGTCTGAGAAAGTTCTACATCACCACCACAAGACAGGGCCAGATGACCAGAAGCAAGCGGATGTGGGGAGATGCCAGAGGACCCCTAGGTTCAAAGCTTGACCTACATGTGCTGGGCAGAGAAGGAGCGGAGAACAGACTTTCTAAGGCCGTGTCTACATTAAGCCGGATAACTCCTTGAAGGAATAAATATTTAGCCTAAGCCCTGTGTCAGCCACACTAACCTATCGTTTAAGGTTCCCCTCCTTGGATCATTCTTTACACGGGTAAGTGCGCCGTGTATTTCTTGAATCTCCGGCTCTTAGCTTTGTGTGGACTCATCCATCGTTTACAAACTGAGTTTGGAGAGGAAGTGACGTCAGAAAGGCCGCGCCCCACACAGGAAGTGACCTCAGAAAGAACGCGCCACAGCCAGCTTCATATCAAGCGGTTTCGTAACTCGGAGGTAACCACTGTGCAGAAGCAGCCTTAGCTTGTCTCAAGAACATGGCAGTCTGCTTGCTGTTTCTGTGCCCGAACAATGTGTGGCGCCTCAACCCCATTGGGGAGGGAAATAATGGTCAAGTCAAAGAGGGAGGCGGTACCCACTAGAAAGGTATGATTAAAAAAGTACCAATGATTGTCACACACACACTAGGTGTGGTTAAATTTGTCCTCTGCATTTGACCCATCCCCCTGTTCAACCCCTGGGAGGTGAGGGGAGCAGTGGGGAGCAGTGGGCAGCAGATGTGCCGCGCCCGGGAATCATTTTTGGTGATTTAACCCCCAATTCCAACCCTTGATGCTGAGTGCCAAGCAGGGAGGTAATGAACTCACAACCTACCTTGTTTGTGGAAAGATGGGACATGGGACAGAGGGACAATGTGACAGACACAAAACTACATTCAGTCTTTTTGTGGGTGCTGTCATGATCCGTTGCCCGGATCATAGTTTATTTAGGTTTTGATTCACCTGTGGTTTAAGTTCTGTTTCAGCACCCCTGTTTTGTGTTTCTCGGTTGTCATGGGTGATGATTGTTTTCACCTGCCTCTGATTAGTGATTGGGACGTTCACCTGTTCCCAAGCACTAATCAGAGAGCTATTTAGTCCTGCCTTTCGCTTCACTCATCCTGGTGCTTTTCTTTGCTCTCATGCAACGTTACGGTCTTGTTCCTCCTCCTAGTGTTTTGGTCTAGCTCCCTTTTGGCAAAGCCATTCATGCTTTCCGTGCCGTGGGCATTGCGCTGCATATTTTTGTGGTGCTTTATGGAATAAATCATTCTTCTTACGGGCAAGCTGTTTCCTTACATTCCTCCGCATCCTGGAAAGACGACCTTCGGCATCGTCATCGTAACAGAAAAGCACCATTATATCGTTCTTCCGAAGCCGGCTTCAACGAGTTTGACGAGGATACGTGGAAAGTGCTTCAAGCGATGGAGGACGAGACACTCCGCTATTGACATGAAATGAGGCCCCGGAGGTTCGCTGGTCCCCGCCATTCCGGACAAATCAGGGAAGACGGAAGCCGTCCAGAAAGGCTTTGACTCGCTGCCATGACGCGCCAATCCCGCAAGCTTCTCCTCCAGAGCGCAGCACTCCACAGCCTGTTTCGACTTCTCCGATGTTTGGAAATCGAATTCATCACTTCGCCAAACAGTTCACTGACTGGGCGAGAAGCAAAATGAATACCCGCGCCGATGACGCCACTCTGCCGGCGCCCTCCAATGTCGTCATCCTACCGGCGCTTGGTGATGACATTAGAGAGCAAGAGATTTTTTTTCCTGATCCATTTTGTCAGCCTCCCGCTAACGACATTCACTTCAAAGCCACAACCTCCTGAAAGGCCAGCTCCACCACAGCTGCGCCCAGCCAGGCTGCTACCTCCGGCTCGACCACCTCCACCTGTCCTACGGGGAGCCAAGTCGCAACCTCCAGCCAGGCCACCTCCGCCAAGGTCACGACTAGCCTCAACCCAGGTGGGCCTGCAGACGCTGCCATCCTCTCCGGTGGGCCTGCAGACACCATCCTCTCCGTTGGGCCCGCAGACGTCGTCATCATCTCCGCCTCCTGTGCCAGCTACCAGGCTTCCTCCTGTGCCTGCTCCACGACTGGTCCCCATGCCAGCACCCAGGCTGGGCCGCCTGCCAGCACCCCGGCTGGTCACCGTGACATCATCTCGGCTAGCTCCTGCGGCAGCACTACGGCTAGCAGCACCACGGCCGGCTCTTGCGGCAGCACCATGGCCGGCTCCTGCGCCGGCACCATGGCAGCCTCCTTCGCCTGCCGCTCAAGTTCCAGACACGCCTCCTACTCTTCTCACGACGACGTCATCGTCTCTTGCTGGCCTTCCCACCGCGCTGCCTCCATCTTCCTCGTCTCTGGCTGGCCTTCCCACGGCGCTGCCTCCATTTTCCTCGTCTCAGGCGGGCCTTTCCAAGGTGCTGCCTCCATCTTCCTTGTCTCCGGCGGGCCTTCGCACGGCACTGCCATCTTCCTTATCGTCTCCGGCGGGCCTTCCCACGGCGCCGCCATTCTCCTCATCATCTCCAGCTGGCTGTCCCACGGCTCCCTCAGTGGCCAGTTCATGGACGCCTTTTGCGGCAACAGCAGCGGCGTGTTATATTAATGATATACAAAGTACATGTACTCAACACCACCCTTAGAATCACCAGCTGTGTTATAGTCATAGGCATCCGTCCGTCAGTGGTGACGATTGACGATTGATAAACAAATACACAAATTAATAAATGCATGAACAAATAAATAACTGAATAAATGAATAAACAAATGAACAAATTAATAAATAAATGAACAAATAAATAACTAAATAAATGATTTAAAAAATACATTTAAACAAACATATAAATAAGCAAATAAATGAACGTCCTCTGGCGTTTCAAGGCGACATTGAACGAATAAACGGGTAAATAAGCAAATAAATAAATGTACAATTAAATAAATGAACAGATAAATAAACAAATACAGGAACTAATAACAAAGCAAAAAAATAAATAAATCAACAAATAAATCAACAAATGAATGAATACATTAATAAACAAATTACCAAATAAACACATTAATACATGAATAAACAAACAAAAAAACAAATAAATACATGTACAATTAAATAAATGAACAGATAAATAAACAAATACAGGAATAAATAAATAAGCAAACAAATAAATAAATCAACAAATTAATAAATACATTAATAAATGAATGAACAAATAAATAAACACATTAATACTGTACATAAATAAACAAACAAATAAATAAATGAACACATAAATAAACACGTTAATACATAAATAAACAAACACAAATAAATGAACAAATAAATCAAATAATGAATAAATAAATAAACTAATAAATAAAGGAACAAACAAATAGCTAATTAAATGAATAAACAAACAAGTAAATACAAAAACTTAAAATAAACAAACAAATAAATGAACAAATAAATAAATAAACATGATACATAAATTAACAAAAAATAAACAAATAAATCAATACAAAATAACTAAATAAATGTATGAACAAATAAAAAATACAAAAATATAAAATACAAAAATAAATACATAAACAAATAAACAATTAAATGAGCAAATAAATGAACAAATGAATAAATAAATAAACAAACTAATAAATAAATGAACAAATAAAAAACGAAATAAATGAATGAACAAATAAAAAATAAACAAACAAATACATAAATGAACAAATGAATAAACACATTAATACATAAAAATAATAATAATAATTCATTATTGTACAATAAATTAACAGATAAATAAACAAATACAGGAATAAACAAAAAAGCAAACAAATAAATACATCAAAAAATTAATCAACAAATTAATAAATACATTAATAAATAAATTAACAAATAAATAAACACATTAATACATAAAAAAATAAACAAAAATAAACACATAAATAAACACGTTAATACACAAATAAACAAACTAATAAATACATGAATAGAAAAACTTTAAAAAATCCATCCATCCATCCATTTTCTACCGCTTGTCCATTTTGAAGCTGACGGCCTGGTCTTCGGAGAACAACCTCGCTCTCAACACCAGCAAGACCAGAGAGATCATCGTCGACTTCAGGAGGAGCAGCACCGACCCTGCCCCCCTCTACATCAACGGCGAGCGTGTAGAGAGGGTCCACACCTTCAGGTACCTTGGAGTCCACATCTCTAATGACTTCTCCTGGACAGTCAACACCACATCAATCATCAAGAAGGCTCAGCAGCGGCTACACTTCCTTAGAGTCCTCGGAAAGTACAACCTGAAGCCTGACCTGCTGCTGACCTTCTACCGCTCGTCCATCGAGAGCCTGCTGACCTACTGTATTACGGTATGGTACGGCAGCTGCACTGCAGCAGACAGGGAGAGGCTGCAAAGAGTGGTCAAGACGGCTCAGAAGATCATCGGCCGCCCTCTCCCCTCTCTGACGGACATCTACACCTCCCGCTGCCTCAACAGAGCCAGTGCCATCATCAAGGACAGCACCCACCCTGGCTCTGACCTGTTCCACCTGCTGCCCTCTGGGAAGCGCTACAGGTGCATTAAAACCAAAACAAACAGGCTAAAGAACAGCTTCTTCCCCAGTCCTGAACGGACTGCCCCATTGTCCCTCATAACTGCCTTCTCTTCGGTGCAATAACCCATTCCACCAACCACCCTGTTTTTTTTTTGTTTTTTTTCATGTATATATTCATTTCACACCATATTCATTGCACTTCTACATTTTTTATATTTTTATATATTTGCACATTGTTTTTCTAGCATGCACACATCGCACTGTATGGAATGGCCTCAATCTCGTTACCTTGCGTACTGACAATAAAGCTGATTCTGATTCTGATTCTGATTCTGATTTTGGGGGTGGCGGGGGGTCGCTGGAGCCTATCTCAGCTGCATTCAGGCGGAAGGCGGGGTACACCCTGGACAAGTCGCCACCTCATCACAGGGCCAACACAGATAGACAGACAACATTCACACTCACATTCACACACTCGGACCAATTTAGAGTTGCCAATCAACCTATCCCCAGGTGCATGTTTCTGGAGGTGGGAGGAAGCCGGAGTACCCGGAGGGAACCCATGCAGTCATGGGGAGAACATGCAAACTCCACACAGAAAGATCCTGAGCGCAGGATCGAACCCCAGACCTTCGTATTGTGAGGCAAATGCACTAACCCCTCTGTCACCAATCTGCCCACTTAAAAAATAAATGAACAAAAATAATCAAAAAATAAACAAACAAACAAATAAATGAACAAATAAATAAATAACAACATAAATAAATGAACAAAAAAATAAACAAACAAATAAATGAGCAAATAAATGAATACACAAATAAACAAATAAATAAATGAACAAATAAATAAATACATAAATAAATGAACAAATAAATAAATAAAGAAGATAAATAAACAAACAAAAAATAAGCAAACAAATAAATGAGCAAATAAATGAATACATAAATAAACAAATAAATAAATGAACAAATAAATGAACAAATAACTAAATAAATAAACAAACAAATAAATAAATGAACAAATAAATAACTAAATAAATAAACAAACAAACAAGTGAACAAATACATTAAAAAACAAATACACACATTAACAAATACATAAACAAATATACAAATAAACACACAAACAAATACATAAATAAGTCATGGAGTGTTAGAATATGCATGACTTCCTGCCTGTGATACATGAGATACACCAAGTACCAAGATAGTACAACTGAAGTAGTACTAGGGACAGTAGTACAAGGGGCAGTAGTACGAGGGACAGTAGTACAAGGGGCAGTAGTACTAGGGGCAGTAGTACAAGTACTTGTTCCAGGTGTGATCTCTTCTTCCTTCAGACATTTCTCAAGGTGACTTTTTTCTTTTCTTCTTTCAATTGTACTTCAAAAGAGTAAGTAATACTTCAACTTCTACTACAGTATGTATATACTTTTGTTTACAAGGTACTTTTACACATATCAGGACTACTTACCATAGTTCACTCGAGTCCTAGTATTTGAGCAAGAAGTACACAACTATGTACTTGTTTACTGATACAGCACTGTAGTACTTCCATAGTACTTTTAGTCATAGTGGTATTCCTTCACAGTACCTTGCCATGTTGATAAACGATGTATTGACATCTGTTAGCCAAATACTACTGACAAGTACTTCAACCAATCAGAGAGTAACTTGGACTTGTACTAATTCATATAATATTTACTGCTCATTTAACAGTACATTTATAGTATTTTTGCTCATTTTACAGAACATTTATAGTATTTTCTGCTAATTTTACAGTACATTTATAGTATTTACAGGTCATTCAAAGTATTTGTTGTGGTATTTGCAGGTAATTTGAAGTACTTCTTGTGGTATTTGCAGGTATTATCATGTCGGCCATGCATTGGGAGGCCAGACGGCGTCAAAGTACTTTGGATCGCAGGATGGCGAGAGACAAAGAGCAGGTAGTACTTTATACTTTTAGTAAGAGCTACAGTAGACATATGTATTGAAAGTACTACTCAGTACTGCTAATAAAGTGATGTTGTGTACTTTTGCAAGAAGCAGTACACAAGACAACTAGATGTTTGTGAATACTTTATAGAAGATGTGTGCTGAAAAAGTATCACATACTACAAAAGTACTTGAATATTCTACTGCATTATTCAGCCAGGACATGTGACACTGAGCAGCAGGTGTACTTCCTGTACAAGTACAGTACAAGTACAAGTACTCCTTGCTGACCTTACTGCAGTATATTTTAGTCCCTCTGTTATAATTCATCTTTGAATACTTTCCTCTGATGTGAGGATTTGATTGATGATTTGTGTCTTTGAAACTGTTGCAGCAAAGTGAGAAGAACTGCAGTACAACTGAATGCTACACAACACAAGTACACACAGGTAGTACTTTGTACGCAGAACTGTCCTTCAACAGTGAACATAGTCTTCTTATTCAACATCATCATCAATAAAGTACTTTTGAAATTACTCACACATCAATCCTTGAATGCCCAAGATATATTAAATATGAATCAATAATCAATCAATAATCAGTCAATATATAAAATATTACATATGTATCAATAATCAATCAATAATCAGTCAATATATCAAATATTACATAAGCATCAATAATCAATCAATAATCAGTCAATATATGAAATATGAAATATAAATCAATAATCAGTCAAAATATGAAAAATGAAATATGTATCAATAATCAGTCAATATATGAAATATTACATATGTATCAATAATCAGTCAAAATATGAAATATAAATATGTATCAATAATCAATCAATAATCAGTCAATATATGAAATATTACATATGTATAAATAATGAATCAATAATCAGTCAATAATTGAAATATCAAATATGTATTAATAATGTATTAATAATAAGTCAATATATGAAATATTACATATGTATCAATAATTAATCAATAATCAGTCAATATATGAAATATTAAATATGGATCAATAATGAATCAATATTCAGTCAATATATGATAATACATTTGTATCAATAATCAATCAATAATCAGTCAATATATGAAATATTAAATATGTATCAATAATCAATTAATAATCAGTCAATATATGAAATATTAAATATGTATCAATAATCAATCAATAATCAGTCAATATATGAAATATTAAATATGTATCAATAAGCAATCAATAATCAGTCAATATATGAAACATTAACTATGCATCAATAATCAATCAATAATCAGTCAATATCTAAAATACTAAATATGTATCAATAATCAATCAATAATCAGTCAATATATGAAATATTAAATATGTATCAATAATAAATCAATAATGATGTAATTATGATTATGTATTTCAGTAATAAATATAAATCACACTTGTACAAAGTTTGATTTGTGCCAAAATGAAAAAGATACATAATTAAAAGATATATTCATCTAAATGTAAAATAACGAATGACAAAGTTCATAATTAATTAGAAAAAGATACATTTGAATTAGTTTATCAAATCAATATTTTATAACTGATTTATATATTTGTTATTCTGTTATTTCATCATGTTTTGATTTACCATTTTCTCTATAAGGAGAAAGTTGACCAAAGATATTTAAAAATATATTAAAATATATTAAGCAAATCAATCCATCCATCCATCTTCTTCCGCTTATCCGAGGTCGGGTCGTGGGGGCAGCAGCCCAAGCAGGGAAGCCCAGACTTCCCTCTCCCCAGCCACTTTGTCCAGCTCCTCCCGGGGGATCCCGAGGCGTTCCCTGGCCAGCCGGGAGAGATAGTCTTCCCAACGTGTCCTGGGTCTTACCCGTGGCCTCCTACCGGTCGGACGTGCCTGAAACACCTCCTTAGGGAGGCGTTCGGTGGCATCCTGACCAGATGCCCGGACCACCTCATCTGGCACCTCTTGATGTGGAGGAGCAGCGGCTTTACTTTGAGCCCCCCCCGGATGACAGAGCTTCTCACCCTATCTCTAAGGGAGAGCCCCGCCACCCGGCGGAGGAAACTAATTTCGTCTGCCTGTACCCGTGGTCTTGTCCTTTTGGTCATGACCCAAAGATCATGACCATAGGTGAGGATGGGAACGTAGATCGACCGGTAAATTGAGAGCTTTGCCTTCCGGCTCAGCTCCTTCTTCACCACAACGGATCGATACAGCGTCCGCATTACTGAAGATGCCGCACCGATCCGCCTGTCGATCTCACGATCCACTCTTCCCTCACTCGTAAACAAGACTCCGAAGTACTTGAACTCCTCCACTTGGGGCAAGATCTCCTCCCCAACCCAGAGAAGACACTCCACCCTTTTCCGGGCGAGAACCAAGGACTCAGACTTGGAGGTGCTGATTCCCATCCCAGTCGCTTCACACTGTGAACTGATCCAGTGAGAGCTGAAGATCTTGGCCAGATGAAGCCATCAGGACCACATCATCTGCAAATAGCAGAGACCTAATCCTGCAGCCACCAAACTAGATACCCTCAACACCCTGACTGCGCCTAGAAATTCTGTCCATAAAAGTTATGAACAGAGTCGGTGACAAAGGGCAGTCTTGGCAGAGTCCAACCCTCACTGGAAACAGGTCCGACTTACTGCCGGCAATTCGGACCAAGCTCTGACACTGAATATACAGGGAGCGGACCGCCACAATAAGACAGTCCGTTACCCCATACTCTCTGAGAACTCCCCACAGGACTTCCCGGAGTACACGGTCGAATGCCTTCTCCAAGCCCACAAAGCACATGTAGACTGGTTGGGCAAACTCCCATGCACCCTCAAGGACCCTGCCGAGAGTATAGCGCTGGTCCACAGTTCCACGACCAGGACGAAAACCACACTGTTCCTCCTGAATCCGAGGTTCGACTATCCGGCGTAGCTTCCTCACCAGTACACCTGAATAGACCTTACCGGGAAGGCTGAGGAGTGTGATCCCACGATAGTTGGAACACACCCTCTGGTTCCCCTTCTTAAGAGAGGAACCACCACCCCGGTCTGCCAATCCACAGGTACCGCCCCCGACGTCCAGGCGATGTTGCAGAGTCTTGTCAACCAAGACAGCCCCACAGCATCCAGAACCTTAAGGAACTCCGGGCGGTTCTCATCCACCCCCGGAGCCTTGCCACCGAGGAGCTTTTTAACTACCTCGGCAACCTCAGCCCCAGAAATAGGAGAGTCCACCACTGATTCCCCAGACACTGCTTCCTCATAGGAAGACGTGCTGGTAGGATTGAGGAGGTCTTCGAAGTATTCCCTCCACCAATCCACAACATCCGCAGTCGAGGTCAGCAGAACACCATCCCCACCATACACGGTGTTGACAGTGCACTGCTTCCCCTTCCTGAGGCGGCGGATGGTGGTCCAGAATCGCTTCGAAGCTGTTCGGAAGTCGTTTTCCATGGCTCCCCCGAACTCCTCCCATGTCCAAGTTTTTGCCTCCGCGACCGCTGAAGCCGCACACCGCTTGGCCTGTCGGTACCTGTCTGCTGCCTCCGGAGTCCTATTAGCCAAAAGAGCCCGATAGGACTCTTTCTTCAGCTTGACGGCATCCCTCACCACTGGTGTCCACCAGCGGGTTCTAGGATTACCGCCACGACAGGCACCAACCACGTTGCGGCCACAGCGCCAATCGGCCGCCTCGACAATAGAGGTACGGAACATGTCCAGCGCCTCCCTCGTGACATGTTCAAAGTTGTTCCGGAGGTGGGAATTTAAACTCTCTCTGACAGGAGACTCTGCCAGGCGTTCCCAGCAAACCCTCACAATGTGTTTTGGCCTGCCAGGTCTGTCTGGCATCCTCCCCCACCATCGCAGCCAACTCACCACCAGGTGGTGATCGGTAGAAAGTTCCGCCCCTCTCTTCCCCCGAGTGTCTAAAACATGAGACCGCAAATCCGATGACACAACTACAAAGTCGATCATGGAACTGCGGCCTAGGGTATCCTGGTGCCAAGTGCACATATGGACACCCTTATGTTTGAACATGGTGTTTGTTATTGACAATCTGTGACGAGCACAAAAGTCCAATAACAAAACACCACTCGGCTTCAGATCCGGGCGGCCATTCTTCGCAACCACGCCTCTCCAGGTTTCACTGTCGTTGCCAACATGAGCGTTGAAGGCCCCCAGTAGAACAAAGGAATCACCCGGGTGAGCACTCTCCAGTACTCCCTCGAGTGAATCCAAAAAGGGTGGGTACTCTGAGCTGCCGTTTGGCATGTAAGCGCAGTCAGGACCCGCCTCCCCCACCCGAAGGCGGAAGGAAGCTACCCTCTCGTCCACTGGGTTGAACTCCAACGTGCAGGCTTTGAGCCGGGGGGCAACAAGAATTTCCACCCGAGCCCGACGCCCCTCACTGCCAGAGTTGAAGAGAGTCCAGCCCCTCTCAAGAGAACAGGTTCCAGAGCCCTTGCTGTGTGTCGAAGTGAGTCCGACTATATCTATCCGGAACTTCGCCACCTCACGCACTAGCTCAGGCTCCTTCCCCCCCAGCGAGGTGACGTTTCATGTCCCAAAAGCTGGCTTATGCAGTCGAAGATCGGACCGCCAAGTGCCCTGCCTTCGGCTGCTGCCCAGCTCACACTCCACCCGACCTCAATGGCCCCTGCTATGGGTGGTGAGCCCATTGGAGGGGGGACCCACGTTGCCTCTTTGGGCTGTGGTCGGCCGGGCCCCATGGGGACAGGCCCGGCCACCAGGCGCTCGCCATCGTGCCCCACCTCCGGGCCTGGCTCCAGATGGGGGACCCCGGTGACCCGCGTCCGGGCGAGGGAAATCTGGGTCCTTTGTTTGTGTTCTTCATAGAGGTCTTTGAGCTGCTCTTTGTCTGATCCCTCACCTCAGACCAGCTTGCCTTGGGAGACCCTACCAGGGGGCATAGAAGCCCCCGGACAACATAGCTCTTAGGAACATTGGGACACGCAAACTCCTCTACCACGTTAAGGTGGCAGCTCAGAGAGGAGTAATAAGCAAATATTTATTGTTAATAATAATTGTCTATTAGGAGAAAGTTGACCAAAGATACTTAAAAATATATTAAAATATATTGAAGTGAAAGATACATCATGCAGATGCGCTGAGACACATCATCAGTGATGTTGTTTCCTCTGATCATCGGGGGTTTCGGGTCTTTCAACATCAGACCCCCTCGGCCCAGGCAGGTTGATCAAGGGTGATCAATCCCCAGCCTGTGTCCCGGCAGCGTTTGCCCACGGTTCTGCGCTCTTAATCCAAAGCCATCTTGTGGCTTTCTCTGCGGCTTCAGTTGCGGATCTGATAGCCTTCCGTTTTTGTCCCCGACAAGTCCTAGCTGGGTGAGCATCTGCAGAGTGACCGCACTGCGACAGCCCACCTCCAGAGGCGTTGTTGTTTTCCAGCCTTGCCTCTACACTTTTCCTCCAGCTCCTGGTACTTGGCACACTTCCTCTCATTGGCCTCGTCCATACATTCTTCCCATGGCACAGTTAGCTCCAGAATAATCAGCTGCTTGGTGGAATCTGAGACAATGAGCATGTCTGGGCACAGCCTGGTTGATGTAATCCTAGAAGAGAACTTCAGTTGCCTGCCCAGGTCCACTTCCAGTTGACAGTCGTTGGCGGAGGTGAGAAGGCCGGACTTTGCCCATGGTGGTATGTTGGGCTTCTCTCCAGCTCTGTGGAATGCGATGGTATTTGCTGGTGTTGATGGTGGTGGCGATGCTGTCAGCGACTGCCCTAAGCACCTGGTTGTGACGCCAGTGATAGCGCCTGTCTCCAAGAGCTTTTGGGCAGCTGCTGAGTACGTGTTCCAGGGAGCCCTGTCCTGAGCAGCGGGGGCCTGATGGTGTCTCCGTTTGACCCCAGACATGGAGGTTTGCTGGGCTTGGGAGAACATCATACACAGTCTGGACTAAGAACCTGATTCGACGGAAGTCTGCTTTCCAGATTTTGGACCAGGTGATTTTCAGTTGCAGAACATTCTCCCATTTAGTCCAAGCTTCTTGGACCATCCTGCTAGCTCATACTTCCTCCACGCCTGCCCGCACTTCCTCCTGGATGATGACGCTCCTTGCCTTGGGCCTTGTCAACTCTGGTTGACGAAAAGTAGCCAATGCCTGCATTCCCTGTTGCTTTGGACCAGTGCCTTCTGCCTCAGCCGTGACTCAGCCACATCTATGGCTTTGCCTGCGTTCCATTTCCTGCCTGTTTGCACCTGGATACCAGCTGATGCCACCTTTGGATCTCTGGATTCTCTGTATTGCAATGCTTCCTGTGTTTTGAACACCATGAACTCTTCAGTGAGGCCACTGATTGGGAGCTGCAGTATGTTGCTGGTGCCATACAGAGCAGAGCTTCTTAGGCTGTGTGGTAGACCAAGCCATCTTTGCAGGTAGCTGCTGATCTTTCTCTCCATGCCCTCGACTGTTGTTATAGGTACTGTGTACACTAGCAGAGGCCGCAGGATCCGAGGCAGGATGGAATGCTGGTAAATCCAGGCCTTGAACCTCCCTGGCAGACCAGTCTCTTCAACCCGGCTGAGCCAGTCCTTAAGTTCTTTGCTAGTTCTCTGGATGGAGGCAGTCTTTGAGGCTACAGTCAAAGTACTTTCCGAGGCTCTTGACTTGCTTTTCTGTGATGAATGAGATGGTGGCTCCAGCCAGTGAGAAGAGGAACCTGTCCACTACTTTCCCTCTCTTGAGCACGAGAGACCTTGATTTTGCTGGCTTAAAACTCCTCCCAGTCCAGGTGATGAGCTTCTCTAGGCCTTGGACAATCCACCTGCTGCCTGGTACGGACGTAGTGGTGACAGTCAGGTCGTCCATGAAGGCTCTGATTGGTGGCTGGCGTACTCCTGATGTTGTCAAGGGGCTCCTGCACTCTACCTCCGCTGACTTGACGATCATGTTCATGGCGAGGGCGAAAAGGATGACTGAGATGGTGCAGCCGGTTATGATGCCTTTCTCAAGCCTATGCCAATCTGATGTACCTGATCCAGCGTTAAATCTTAGCCTGAAGATACTGTCGTAATCCAAAATCAGGTCTGAAACTTTGCTGGGTACATGATGTCAGCGGAGGGCAACCTCAACAAGCTCGTGTGGAATGGAACCATATGCGTGGGCGAGATCAAGCCATAGCACAGTGAGGTCCCCTTACCCCTTACACGTGCCTCCCTGAGGAGTTGTGTTCTAAGCAGCCAGGCACTCCAGGGATTCCAGCCTTCTGAACAATGTAGCTGTTCTTCAGAAGGAACTTAGACTTAGACTTAGACTTAGACTTAGACTTAGACTTCCTTTTTATTGTCATTCAAGTCCGTTAGTCATCATGACAAGATGCTGAAGAAAATCTTGCCTTTGAGGTGTACTATCTATCTATCTATCTATCTATCTATCTATCTATCTATCTATCTATCTATCTATCTATCTATCTATCTATCTATCTATCTATCTATCTATCTATCTATCTATCTATCTATCTATCTATCTATCTATCTATCTATTAACCAAAATACAAATAATAATATTCAAGCTGTGTTGAGTTCCAAACACAAAGTGAGCTTCTTTCCAAAGATGATGCAAATATGAATGATTAATCATCGTTAACGTTATCTTTCACAACTTGATGTTTCAATCTGCTGCTCATATTTTCCTTCATCAACAATAAAATTATGTTTTTATCATCCTGATCGTCTTTTTTTACAGTTGTTCAAACATGTCCTCACTGCAACAAGAACGTCCATCACAGTGGACAAAACCGCCACAGATTTTCTGTGAGTCTCAGCACAACAACATCATGTTTGCACAAATATTATCATGTCAACAACATGTTTACACTAATATTATCATGTCAACAACATGTGTACACCAATATTATCATGTCAACATCATGTCTAAACTAATATTATCATGTCAACATGTTTACACCAGTATTATCATGTCAAAAACATGTTTACATCAATATTATCATGTCAACAACATGTTTACATCAATATTATCATGTCAACAACATGTTTTCACCAATATTATCATATCAACAACATGTTTACACCAATATTATCATGTCAACGACATGTTTACACCAATATTATCATGTCAACAACATGTTTACACCAATTTTATCATGTCAACAACATGTTTACCTAATATTATCATGTCAACAACATGTTACACCAATATTATCATGTCAACAACATGTTTACACCAATATTATCATGTTAACAACATGTTTACACTAACATTATCATGTCAACAACATGTTTACACCAATATTATCATGTCAACATCATGTTTAAACTAATATTGTCATCTCAACATCATGTTTACACCAATATTATTATTTCAACATCATGTTTACACTGATATTATCATGTCAACATCATGTTTACACCATTATCATGTCAACAACATGTTAAAACTAATATTATCATGTCAACAACATGCTACACCAATATTATCATGTCAACAACATGTTTACACCAATATTATCACGTCAACAACATGTTTACACCAATATTATGTTAACATCATGTTTGCACAAATGTTATCATGTCAACAACGTGTTTACACCAATATTATGTTAACATCATGTTTGCACAAATGTTATCATGTCAACAACGTGTTTACACCAATATCATCATGTCAACAACATGTTTACACTAATATTATCATGTCAACATCATGTTTAGACTAATATTATCATGTAAACAACATGTTTACACCAATATTATCATGTCAAGAACATGTTTACACCAATATTATCACGTCAACATCATGTTTACACCAATATTATCATGTCAACAACATGTTACACCAATATTATCATATCAACATCATGTTTAGACCAATATTATCATGTCAACATGTTTGCAGTAATATTATCATGTCAACAACATGTTTACACCAATATTATCACGTCAACAACATGTTTACACCAATATTATCATGTCAACATGTTTACACCAATATTATCATGTCAACAACATTTTTACACCAATATTGTCATGTCAACATAATGTTTACACCAATATTATCATGTCAACAACATGTTTACACCAATATTATGTTAACATCATGTTTGCACAAATGTTATCATGTCAACAACAAGTTTACACCAATATCATCATGTCAACAACATGTTTACACTAATATTATCATGTCAACATCATGTTTAGACTAATATTATCATGTCAACAACATGTTTACACCAATATTATCATGTCAAGAACATGTTTACACCAATATTATCATGTCAACAACATGTTACACCAATATTATCATATCAACATCATGTTTAGACCAATATTATCATGTCAACATGTTTACAGTAATATTATCATGTCAACAACATGTTTACACCAATATTATCACGTCAACAACACGTTTACACCAATATTATCATGTCAACATGTTTACACCAATATTATCATGTCAACAACATGTTTACACCAATATTATCATGTCAACATCACGTTTACACTGATATTATTATGTCAACATGTTTACACCTATATTATCATGTCAACAACATGTTTACACCAATATTATCATGTCAACAACATGTTTACACCATTAATATCATGTCAGCAGTGTCAGTACTGTCACTTTGACATATGAAATCTTTGTATGTTTCAGTCTCTGCAGTACGAGCAGCAGTGGTGACGCAACAAGAAACCTGCCAATTTGTGCTTGCAACCTCTTCCACCAAACATTCATTAATTCACAAACCAAACCTTCATTCATTCATACACTAAACATTAATTCATTCATACACCAAATACTCATTCATTTGCCAAACATTCATTCATTCATACACCAAACATTCATTGATTCATACACCAAAAATTAATTCATACGCCAAACATTCATTGATTCATACACCAAGCATTCTTTCATTCATACACCAAACATTTATTCATACACCAAACATTCATTCATACACCAAACATTCATTCATTCATACACCAAATATGTATTTATTCATACACCAGACATTAATTCGTACACCATTCATTTATTTTTACACCAAACATTCATTCATTCATACGCCAAACATTAATTCATTCATACGCCAAACATTCATTCATGCGTACACCAAACATTCATTCATACTCCAAACGTTCATTCACTCATACACCAAACCTTCATTCATTCACACATGCACCAAACATTCATTCATAAGCCAAACATTCATTCATTCATACAACAAACATTTATTCATACACCAAACATTAATTCAATCATACACCAAACATATGTTCATTCATACACCAAACATTCATTTATTCATACACCAGACATTAATTTGTACACCAATCATTTATTTTTACACCGAACATTCATTCATTCATACACCAAACATTCATTCATTCACCAAACATTAATTTATACGCCAAACATTCATTCACTCATACACTAAACCTTCTTTCAATAATACACCAGACATTCATTCATTCATACACCAAAAATTCATTTATTCATACACTGAACATTCATTTATTCATACACCAGACATTCATTCATACACTAGACATTCATTCATACAGAAAACATTCATATATTCATACACCAAACATTCATTCATTCATACACCAAACATTCATTCATACACCAACCATTCATTCATACAGCAAACATTAATTCATACACCAAACATTCATTTATTCATACACCAAACATTCTTTCATACACCAAATATTCATTCATACAGCAAATATTCATTTATTCATACACCAAACATACATTTATCCCTACACCGATCATTCATTCCTACACCGATCATTCATTCATACACCAAACATTCATTCATACACCAGATATTCATTCATACACCAAACATTCATTTATTCATACAAAAACGTAATTAATTCATACAATAAACATTCATTCATTCATACATCAAACATTCATTAATTCATACACCAAACATTCATTTATTCATACACCAAACATTCTTTCATACACCAAATATTCATTCATACAGCAAATATTCATTTATTCATACACCAAACATACATTTATCCCTACACCGATCATTCATTCCTACACCGATCATTCATTCATACACCAAACATTCATTCATACACCAGATATTCATTCATACACCAAACATTCATTTATTCATACAAAAACGTAATTAATTCATACAATAAACATTCATTCATTCATACATCAAACATTCATTAATTCATACACCAAAAATTCATCCATACACCAAACATTCATTTATTCATACACCAAACATTCTTTCATTCTTACACCAAACATTTATTCATACACCAAACATGAATTCACAAACCAAACCTTCATTTATTCATAAACTAAACATTAATTCACTCATACACCAAACATTCATTGATTCATACACCAAAAATTCATTCATACGCCAAACATTCATTGATTCATACGCCAAACATTCTTTCATTCATACACCAAACATTTATTCATACACCAGACATTAATTCGTACATCATTCATTTATTTTTTTACACCAAACATTCATTCATTCATACACCAAACATTCATTCATGTATACACTAAACATTCATTCATACTCCAAACATTCATTCACTCATACACCAAACCTTCATTCATTCACACATACACCAAACATTCATTCATACACCAAACATTCATTCATACACCTAACATTAATTCAACCATACACCAAACATTCGTTCATTCATACACCAAACATTCATGTATTCATACACCAGACATGAATTCGTACACCAATCATTTATTTTTTACACCAAACATTCATTCATTCATTCATAAACCAAACGTTCATTCAGACAACAGACATTAATTTATTCATACACCAGACCTTCATTCATACACCAAACATTCATTCATTCATGCACCAAACACTCATTTATAGCCAAACATTCATTCACTCCTACACTAAACCTTCTTTCATTAATACACCAGACATTCATTCATTCATACACCAAAAATGCATTTTTTCATACACTGAACATTAATTTATTCATACACCAGACATTCATGCATACACTAGACCTTCATTCATACAGCAAACATTCATTTATTAATACACCAAACATTAATTTATTCATACAGTAAACATTCATTAATACACCAACCATTCATTCATACAGCAAACATTCATTCATACACCAAACATTCATTCATACACCAAACATTCATTTATTCATACACCAAACATTCATTTATTCATACACCAAACATTCTTTCATACACCAAACATT
The DNA here is from genome assembly GCF_033978685.3 of Nerophis lumbriciformis. NCBI lineage: Eukaryota > Metazoa > Chordata > Actinopteri > Syngnathiformes > Syngnathidae > Nerophis > Nerophis lumbriciformis. Next base: position 16,956,521 of record NC_084571.2, on the reverse strand, counting down.
CATTCATACAGCAAACCTTCATTTATTCATCCACCAAACATACATTTATTCCTACACCGATCATTCATTCATACGCCAAACATTCATTCATACACCAAACATTCATTTATTCATACACCAGACATTAATTCATACACCAAACATTCATTCATTCATAGACCAAACATTAATTTATACGCCAAACATTCATTCACTCATACACCAAACCTTCTTTCATTCATACACCAGACATTCATTCATTCATACACCAAATATTAATTTATTCATACACCAAACATTCATCTATTCATACACACCAGATATTCATTCATACACCAGACATTCTTTCATACAGCAAACATTCATTCATACACCAAACATTCATTTATTCATATACCAAATATTAATTCATACACCAGACATTCATTCATTCATACACCAGACATTCATTCATTCATACACCAGGCATTCATTAATACAGCAAAAAAATCATTTATTCATACACCAAACATTCATTTATTCATACACCAATCATTCATTTATTCATACATACACCAAACATTTATTCATACACCAAACATGCATTCCTTCATACACCAAACATTCATTCATACACCAAACATTAATTCATTCATACACTAAACATTAATTCACTCATACACCAGACATTATTTCATTCATACACCAAACAATTAGTTATTCATACGCCAAACATTCATTCATACATACACCAAACATTCATTCATACTCCAAACATTCATTCACTCATACACCAAAACCTTCATTCATTCATACACCAGACTTTCATTCATTCATACACCAAACAATGTATTCATACACCAAACATTCATAGGCCAAAAATGCATTCATAAGTCAAACATTCATTCATTCATACAACAAACATTCATTAATACAACAAACAGTCATTCATACTCCAAACATTAATTCAATCATACACCAAACATTCATTCATTCATACACCAAACATTCATTCATACTCCAAACATTCATTCACTCATACACCAAACCTTCATTCATTCATACACCAGACATTCATTCATTCATACACCAAACATTTATGTATTCATGCACCAAACATTCATAGGCCAAAAATTCATTCATAAGTCAAACATTCATTCATTCATACAACAGACAGTCATTCATACACCAAACATTCATTCAATCATACACCAAACATTAATTCATTCATACACCAAACATTCATTCATTCATACGCCAGACATTCATTCATACTCCAGACATTCATTCATTCATACATACACCAGACATTCATTTACTCATACACCAGACATTAATCCGTACACCATTCATTTATTCATGTACCAAACAATCATTCATTCATACACCAAACATTCATTCATGCACCAAACATTCATTTGTACACCATTCATTTATTCATATACCAGACATTCATTCATACACCATTCATTTATTCATACACCAAACATTCATTCACTCATACACCAAACATTCATTTATTCATACACCAAACCTTAATTCATTCCTACACCAAATCTTCATTCATTCATACACCAAACATTAATTCATTCATACACTAAACATTCATTTATTCATACACCAAACCTTCATTAATTCATACACCAAACCTTCATTAATTCATACACCAAACATTCATTCATTCATACACCAAACATTCATTCATTCATTCATACAGCAATGTGAGTGGAACTGGAGCAAAGTGACGAGGATGGTGGAAGCTGGAATGGTACCAGGAACCTTGAAGTCTCCTGATGGCTGCTCTAACATCTAAGCTGCACCATCACAAATCACATATCACATGACACATACCACATGTTACATATCACATGTTACATACCACACGTTACATATCACATGTTACATATCACACATTACATATCACATGTTACATACCACATATTACATATCACATGACACATATCACATGACACATATCACATGTTACATACCACATGTTACATATCACATGACACATATCACATGACACATATCACATGACACATATCACATGTTACATATCACATGTTAGATGTCACATGTTACATATCACATGACACACATCACATGTTACATATCACATGTTCTAAATCACATGACACACATGACATGACATACATCACATGACACACATCAAATTACACATATCACATGACATCACATCTTACATATCACATGTTACATATCACATCACGTGTTACATATCACATGTTACACATCACATGTTACATATCACATGACACATATCACATGTTACATATCACATGACGTCACATCTCACATATCACATGTTACATATCACATGACGTCACATCTCACATATCACATGTTAAATATCACATCACATGTTAGATATCCCATGTTACATATCACATATTACATATCACATGTTACATATCACATCACATGTTAGATATCACATCACATGTTAGATATCACACATGTTAGATATCACATGTTACATATCACATCACATGTTAGATATCACATGTTACATATCAAATTTTACATATCACATGACGTCGCGGGGGGGGGGCGGCACGGTGGAAGAGGGGTTAGTGCATCTGCCTCACAATACGAAGGTCCTGAGTAGTCTTGGGTTCAATCCCGGGCTCGGGATCTTTCTGTGTGGAGTTTGCATGTTCTCCCCGTGACTGCGTGGGTTCCCTCCGGGTACTCCGGCTTCCTCCCACTTCCAAAGACATGCACCTGGGGATAGGTTGATTGGCAACACTAAATTGGCCCTAGTGTGTGGATGTGAGTGTGAATGTTGTCTGTCTATCTGTGTTGGCCCTGCGATGAGGTGGCGACTTGTCCAGGGTGTACCCCGCCTTCCGCCCGATTGTAGCTGAGATAGGCTCCAGCGCCCCCCGCGAAGGGAATAAGCGGTAGTAAATGGATGGATGGATGACGTCGCGGGTTGCGGGGACTGCGGTCTGGTGGCCTGCCATTCCCGGGCAGAGACCTCGCTGAGGGTGTGAGGCTTTTATTCATTTTTTCAATTTTTTTCTTTCTTTATTTATTTGTTATTATTATTATTATTATTATTATTTTTTTTAATAAATTTTTTTAAATTATTTTTAAAATTGTATTATTTATTTATGTGTGGCGTCGCGCGGGTCTCGCTTCCTGTTGGGTGGGGTCCGTGCCCGTGTGGCCCGGACTTGCGCTGTGGGGTCTGTGTTGGTGACTTGATGCGGTGGCGGCGCGGCCCCCTTGTCTGGTCTAGATGCTGTGTCTCGGTTGTTTGGGCGGTGGTGTGTTTGTGCGGGTTTGGGTTGGGGTGGTGGGGTCTTTTGATGGGGCCGTGGGGGAGGTGTTAATGTCTCTTGTTTGCATGTTGGCGTTTGGGCTGACTGGCGGGCTGGCGCTGGCTGGTCTCCGTGATCCTGTTGGCGTGTGGTTGCCGGTCACAGTTTTTTCGATCGCTTTGATTTGATCGGGTGGTGCTGGCTGTCTGGGGGTATTGCAGCTGCTGTTTCGACTGCCGTTTGTTTGTGGTGTGGGCGCCTGTGGCTGCTGGGTCTGGTGCAGGGGGGTGGCTGATGTTGTGACTGGTGGCAGCGCGTGCACTTGGTGGTTGTCGGGGCTGATGAACTTGCCGGCTTCATATTCTTTTATTGTAGTGTTGGTTGGCTTGTCGGGTGTGGACCTGGGATGTCCTTGCGCCATTCCGCGCCACCCTTCGCGCCCGGTGTCATGCCGTCATCTGGTGCAGGCTTGTCGGGAGCTGTCCTTGGGGGACGAGGATGCGCGGCCGGACCTGTGGGTTTGGGGGAGGAGATCGGCTGGTTCTCAGTGGGCAGTGGGTGCCGGGACTTGATCGCTGTCCCGCCGGTCTGTGTACGGATTTGTTGTTGTTGTATATATATATGAGTGTGTGCGTGTGTGTGCATGTGGATGTGGATGGATGTAGGTATGTAAATGTGTGTATTTACGTGCATGTGTGTGCATGTATGGATATAGGAATGTGTGTGTTTATAGATGTGTATGTGTGTGTATATGTATATATGTGTATGTGTATGTACATGCATGTGTATATATATATATATATATATATATATATATATATATATATATATATATATATATATATATATATATATATATATATATATATATATATATATATATATATGTGTGTGTGTATATGTATGTGTATGTATATGCATGTATATATATATATATATATATATATATATATATATATATTTATGTGTGTGTATATGTATATATATATATATATACATACAGTATATGTATATTTCTGGGGGTACGCTCTGGGCCTGGCGGGGGTCGGCGCCTCAGGTTACTGCATCCGGGCTGCGTGTCTGGAGCTCCTGGGTCCCACCGTCCATCACTTCCGGGTGCCCGTCTTGGTTGGGGCTGCTGGGTCTAGTCCCCGTGTCTATTGTGGTAGCTTGGTGCTGTAAGGTACTCCGAGGTGCTGCAAGTCGGTCAGCTGCTGGGGTAGTGACCTTGTGTGTCAGCATGTCTGTGATCTTCGTTTAATTCTTTTTTTTGTATATAATAATAGTAATAATAATAATATTTTTTATTTATTATTATTATTATTTTATATATATTTTATTATTATTATATTTTTTATTTTTTTCCCTCCCTCAGGGGGGGGAATTCGACATGGCGGTTGCTGGTTGTTCCATCTTCATCGTTGGGGTCCCTGCAGGTGGGATGGTTGTTTCCCGTGGCCCCGTGCTGGGCGGTTCTGCGGCAACCAACTTGGGTGGGGTGGCCTGGGGCGGGCCGCACCGTGCTCTCTGGGGGTGTGGGGTGGGCCCGTGGGGGCCCGGTTGCTGGTGGGGCGGGGGCGGTCTTCCCGTCCGGTTGCGGGGAGTCTCTGGACCCGCCTTTCTGCCCGTATGGGGTGTGGTCTCTCGCTGGCTTGAGGGCTGGCTGTCCCCTGCTTCTCCCGTGCCTTGTCCTCTGCCGGGCGCGTCTGTCTGAGGCCTGCTGCTGGCTCTTCCGGGCGGCACGGTGGGCCGGGCTCTGGGGTTCCTGTCGCTGGCCGGCCTGGCTGCGTGGGGCCGGTGGTCCCTTGTTCCCTGGGCGCCACACCTGCTGTTTGTGGGTTGGGCTCTCTGGGTGGCTGGGGCCGTACTCTGGCTCCCACACATACTGGGAGTCAAATATATTGTACATGCGAATACACATATACTCACATACACACCGTTATTCATACATACATATATAGGTACCTAGGCTCCCACATACATACACAAATACAGTACATATCTACGTACTCAAAGTTCGTACATCCACATGCACATTCACTGTACAAACATACATATACACATTCTGTACATATGCATTCACTGTACATACATACATACATACATATAGCTGTACATATACATTCACTGTACAAACATACATATACACATACTGTACATATACATTCACTGTACAAACATACATATACACATAATGTACATATACAAGTACATAGACAAACATACACTCATGCACATAATCATGTTTCATCAAACATAATTTAACGTTGTTGCCCTAGGGTAAACTGGGTAACACATGGCACGCTGACAAAGCTTAACCTATTGTTACTATAACAATCTACAAGGTTAATATAGGTTGCTTCTCTTTCTTCCCCTCCATTTTTCTGCTTTCGTTTGTATTTTCAAGTTATCATTACATATATGTATTGTTGCATTTGAACAACTGAATTGTTGATAATAGAGGTCATTATTGGTATTGTTCATTATCAATAGCGCTATTTCTATTGGTATTTGTAATGTTCCATTTGTAGTGTAATAATGCTCATTGTCATTGCTGTATTATTATTTATTTCACTAACTGCTTCTTTGCTATCACTTTTATCATCATATTTGGACATATCCTATTTGCTGATGTTGCTCTATTGTTGTTGTTGTTGTGTTTGCTGTTGTTGTTTTTGTCTCTCTGTCTTATCCCCCACTGTCTTCCTTTTTTCTCTCTTTCTATCCCCTCCTGCTACGGCCCGGCTGCGCCAAATAATGATATAAATACATTTAATAAAGTCAAATACAAAAAAGGCAACAAGAGAAGTATCCCACACTTCTCTTTTGTAAAGTAAATCTGTACAGCTGATATGGGCATCTACATCAACTATATGATTTGCCTGAGAAGCTGGACAGGACAAAAAAAAAAAAAAAGACATCATATGTAACATATCATATGTTGCATATCACATGACGTCACATCTTACATATCACATGTTACATATCACATCACAGGTTACATATCACACAACGTCACATCTTACATATCACATCACAGGTTACATATCCCGTGTTACACATCACATGTTACATATCACATGTTACATATCACATGACATCACATCTTACATATCACATCACAGGTTACATATCACATGTTACACATCACGTGTTACACATCACATGTTACATATCACATTACGTCACATGTTATATATCACATCAAAGGTTCCATATCACATGTTACACATCACATGTTACATATCACATGACACATATTACATGTTACATATCCCATGTTACACATCACATGTTACATATCACATGTTACACATCACATGCTACATATCACATGACACATATTACATGTTACATATCCCATGTTACATATCACATGTTACATATCACATGATGTCACATCCTTACATATCACATCACAGGTCACAAATCACATGTTACACATCACATGTTACATATCACATGACACATATTACATGCTACATATCACATGTTACATATCACATGATGTCACATCCTTACATATCACATCACAGGTCACAAATCACATGTTACACATCACATGTTACATATCACATGACACATATTACATGCTACATATCACATGTTACATATCACATGATGTCACATCCTTACATATCACATCACAGGTCACAAATCACATGTTACACATCACATGTTACATATCATATGTTTCATATCACATGACGTCACATCTTACATATCACATGTTACATATCACATCACATGTTACATATCACATCACAGGTTACATATCACATGTTACACATCACATGTTACATATCACGTTACATATCACATGACGTCACATCTTACATATCACATCACAGGTTACATATCACATGTTACACATCACGTGTTACACATCACATGTTACATAGCACATGACGTCACATGTTATATATCACATCAAAGGTTCCATATCACATCTTACATATCACATGACACATATTACATGTTACATATCCCATGTTACATATCACATGTTACACATCACATGTTACATATCACATGACACATATTACATGTTACATATCCCATGTTACATATCACATGTTACATATCACATGATGTCACATCCTTACATATCACATCACAGGTCACAAATCACATGTTACACATCATGTAATATGTGTCACATGACACATATTACATGCTACATATCACATGTTACATATCACATGATGTCACATCCTTACATATCACGTTACATATCACATCACAGATCATGACACACATCACATGTTACATATCACATGACACATGTTCTAAATCCCGACACACATCACATGACACATATCACATGGTACATATCACATGTTCTACATCACATGACACACATGACATACATTTAATGACACATATCACATGTTACATATCACATGACACATAACATGACACACGTGACATGACATACATCACATGACACACATCACATGTTACATATCACATGTTCTACATCACATGTTCTACATCACATGACAACTAACATGACTTATATGTAAAATGGTAAATGGGTTATACTTGTAGAGCGCTTTTCCACATTCACACCCCCATTCACACCCACATTCATTCACCCATTCACACACACACACACACACACACACACACACACACACACACACACACACACACACACACACACACACACACACACGCACACGCACACGCACACGCACACACATACAGCCATTCACACACATATTTACACACACATTCATACACTTATTCACACACACATTCACACCCACACATTCCCACACACATTTACACACCCCATTCACACACACATTCACACACACATTCATACACTCCATTCACACACTGATGGCGGGAGCTGCCATGCAAGGCGCTAACCAGGACCCATCAGGAGCAAGGGTGAAGTGACTTGCTCAAGTACACCACGGACGTGACTAGGTTGGTAGAAGCTAGGGATCGAACCAGGAACCCTCAGGTTGCTGGCACGGCCACTCTCCCAACCGCGCCACGCCGTCACCACATATCACATGTCACCTACACTGCAGCTTGCAATAAAGTAAACGTACAGAAATAACGTTACTGTTCATGTCTTTATTGTTTATATATACATGCCTCACACACAGGTGTGCAGCCCGTGAGGAGTCAGTTAAGCTAGAACTAACCAGCGTCAGGCTGGAAAATCCCTGCACACATAGCATTTCTCCTAGAACAGGGGTCGGCAACACGCGGCTCCGGAGCCGCATGCGGCTCTTTGATCACTCTGATGCGGCTCAGCAGCTTACTTGCTGAACCCCCCAATTTTCCCGTGAGACTTCCGGATTTCAGTGCCTCTCGCAGAAAACTCCCAGGATTAATATTCACCTATTTTCACCCTTTCAGCTATAATAAGGGCGTGCCATGATGGTACAGCATTTGGCGCCCTCTACAACCTGTATTAACAGCGTGCCAGCCCAACACTTGTTATACAAAATACATTTTCTGCTTGCACACGTACGCGACAGCAATGAGCAATGCATACTTGGTCAACAGCCACACAAGTTACACTGACGGTGACCATATAAAACAACTTTAACACTCTTACTAATAATGCGCCACACTTTGAACCAAAACCAAACAAGAATGACAAACACATTTCGGGAGAACATCTGCACCTTAACACAACATAATCACAACAGAACAAACACCCAGAATCCCATGCAGCCCTGACTCTTCCGGGCTACATTATAGACCCCTGCTACCACCAAACCCCGCCCCCACCCCAAGCCTGCTCCCTCACACATCAACCCCCCCTCTCTGTGCGTCGGTTGAGGTGGGCGGGGTTTGGTAGCGGGGGGAGTATAATGTATCCCGGAAGAGTTAGGGCTGCATGGGATTCTGGGTATTTGTCCTGGTGTGTTTATGTTGTGTTACGGTGCAGATGTTCTCCCGAAATGTGTTTGTCATTCTTGTTTGGTGTGGGTTCACAGTGTGGCGCATTATTAGTAAGAGTGTTAAAGTTTTTTTTTTTTATACCGCCACCGTCAGTGTAACCTGTGTGGTTGTTGAACAAGTATGCCTTGCTGTCACCTACTTGAGCAAGCGGAAGCCCCATACAACGTGTGGCTGATCAGGCACGCTGGTTGTAGTGGGTGCTATATGCTGTACCATCACGGCACGCATGACGCTGACAAGCGCTAATCATTAGAAACCCGCGTGCCGCACCAGCTTAAAAATTCCATTCAAAGGTGTGGGCGGCGTGTCTGAGACCCCTGGTTTATACATAGCACAAAGCAAAAAATACAACTTTGTATGCAGTGTTATTTCATTTAAAAATTTCAAAATGTTTTGCGGCTCCCATTGTTTTCTATAATTTGTGAAACTGGTCAAAATGGCTCTTTGACTGGTAAAGGTTGCCGACCCCTGTCCTAGAATAATACACAACTCACATGTTTTTTCTGTAGTGCCTCAAAACAGCCCACAACCTCTAATATGGTCTTTTTAAACATCACATCATTGTCTCCCAAAACGTTGTTAGTTAATGAGGTCATTATAAACAACAATCCTAACAAAACGTTATTAGTTAATGAGGTCATTAGAGACCACAATCTTAACATCATTGGTCTCAGCGAAACCTGGCTCAAGCCAGACAGATTTTTCCCACTTAACGAGGCATCTCCTCCTAACTATACGAATGCACATATTGCCCTTCCCCTTAAAAGGGGTCGGGGAGCTTACTATGAGGTCTGTTGCACCGCTACCTCTCTACCTGGCTATTATCTACTGCCCCCTGGCCCCTATTCAGACTTTATCAGTGAATTCTCAGAGTTTGTCGCTGATCTAGTCCGGTTTCAGGGCAAATCACGTATCACGCATTGGTCTGTGAGACTTAGCCTTGTCTTGGTTTAACTCCTATCTTACTGACAGGATGCAGTGTGTCTCCATAACAATGTGACCTCGGACTGTGTTAAGGGAACATGCGGAGTTCCACAGGGTTCGATTCTTGGCCCTGCACTCTTCAGCATCTACATGCTGCCACTAGGTGACATCATATGTTTTAACTTTCACTGTAATGATGATGACACCCAACTCTACATTCCCCTAAAGATGACCAACACACCGGATTGTAGTCACCTGGAGGCGTGTCTTAATAAAATTAAACAATCACCTGGAGGCGTGTCTACTTTAAATTAAACAATCACATGGAGGCGTGTCTTAATGAAATTAAACAATCACATGGAGGCGTGTCTTAATGAAATTAAACAATCATCAGGTATATATATATATCTATATATATATATATATAAATAAAGGTATATACAGTATAGGTACAGTCGTGGTCAAAAGTTGACATACACTTGTAAAGAACATTGTTATGTACCGTATTTTCCGCACTATAAGGCGCACCGGATTATTAGCCGCACCTTCTATGAATTACATATTTCATAATTTTGTCCACCAATAAGCCGCCCCGGACTAAAAGCCGCGCCTACGCTGCGCTAAAGTGAATGTCAAAAAAACGCTGCGCTAAAGTGAATGTCAAAAAAACAGTCAGATAGTTCAGTCAAACTTTAATAATATATTGAAAACCAGCGTTCTAACAACTCTGTCCCAAAATGTACGCAAATGTGCAATCACAAACATAGTAAAATTCAAAATGGTGTAGAGCAATAGTAACATAATGTTGCTCGAACGTTAATGTCACAACACACAAAATAAACATAGCGCTCACCTTCTGAAGTTATTCTTCATTCGTAAATCCTTCGAATTCTTCGTCTTCGGTGTCCGAATTGAAAAGTTGCGCAAGCGTGGTATCCAAAATGGCCGGTTCCGTCTCGTAGAAGTCATCGGGAGTCAGTGTCGCTGTTGTTCTGTGAATCCTGCCTTCCGGAAAGCTCGGACCACAGTTGTGACCGAAATATCTGCCCAAGCATTTACGATCCACTGGCAAATGTTGGCGTATGTCGTCCGAGGCTGTCTGCCCGTCTTAGTGAAGGTGTGTTCGCCTTCGGAGCTGTGTGAAAAAAGCCACCCGGCCTCTTCGCGTAAACTTCCCTTAACCACTCGCTCATCTTTTCTTCATCCATCCATCCCTTCGAGTTAGCTTTTATGATGACGCCGGCTGGAAAGGTCTCTTTTGGCAAGGTCTTCCTTTTGAATATCACCATGAGTGGAAGTTAGCATGGCAAGCTAGAACCACAGTGAAGGATGACTTCATTCCCTGTGGTGCGAATATTCACCGTACGTGCTCCCGTTCCACAGTGCGGTTCACAGGAATATCAGTTGCTGTGAAATACGGTAGTAATCCGTGTGCGGATGGAGAGATTGCGTCTTTTTATGAACCGGATCGCTTATTAGGAGCCATTTTGTGGTCTTTACAGATGTAAACAGGAAATGAAACGTACGGTGATATCCGCGCGTTTTTTCTTCTTCTTCCGGGGGCGGGTGAAGCGCTTCCTGTTCTATGGGGGCGGGTGAAGCGCTTCCTGTTCTATGGGGGCGGGTGCTTTCCTTGGCGGTTGCTTGCGTAGAAGAAGAAGCGCTTCCTGTTCTACCGGGAAAAAAGATGGCGGCTGTTTACCGAAGTTGCGAGACCGAAACTTTATGAAAATGAATCGTAATAAAGCGCACCGGGTTATTAGGCGCACTGTCAGCTTTTGAGAAAAATTGTGGTTTTTAGGTGCGCCTTATAGTGCGGAAAATACGGTATGTAGGAGCGAGTTGTGACGGCACAGAACCACAAAGGGACCATATTGCTCTATGTATTTATTATATATAGAAACAATATAATATAATATATAATGAACAATATATATAATTAAACAACAAAGGAATGGAGTGTGACAAAACCCAAAGGGTGTATGGTGTAAGACTATGTGTATGAATGATTAGCTGTTGAGGTTTACCGTGTAGTGTTGAGCGAGACAACAGACAATCTCAAAAATGGGCTAGGCAGAAAGAGGTTGTGATCCAAGCGGGATGTCCGTGGGGCTGGAGAGCGACAAGAGGTCTGTGTCCAAAGCGGGGGTCGAGGATCGGGGGGGGATCCAAGGAAGCGAGACGCACAGCTCGAATCCAAGGCAACGGAAGGGAAACACTGCGGGCACAAGGGAGATGACAGGGGACAAATCAAACACGGGGAACAAAACACGGAGAGCAAGGAGCTAAGTTGCATAGAGCCAACGATCGCTTACGGGACATCAACAAAAGGTTACGTTCTGGCCACAGATAGCAGGTTGAGCAGGGTCTTGAAGACAGGACCTCATTGGCGCCAAGTGCGTAGATTGCCGGCGAGTGATTGCAGCTGCTCGCTGACGCCGGTCTGACGCGCACTCTCGGAGCTTCGCTCAGCACAGCACATAGATGAATGCGGACTGATGCGCACCCGAGCCGTGACGAACATAATGTCATGGCTGTATTGAGTTTCCAATCATTTCTACAACTCTTATTATTTTGTGATAGAGTGATTGGAGCACATACTTGTTGGTCACAAAAACATTCGTGAAATTTGATTCTTTTATGAATTTATTATGGGTCTACTGAAAATGTGAGCAAATCTGCTGGGTCAAAAGTATACATACAGCAATGTTAATATTTGCTTACATGTCCCTTGGCAAGTTTCACTGCAATAAGGCGCTTTTGGTAGCCATCCACTAGTTTCTGGCAAGCTTCTGCTTGAATTCTTCGCCACTCCTCTTGACAAAATTGGTGCAGTTCAGCTAAATGTGTTGGTTATACGACATGGACTTGTTTCTTCAGCATTGTCCACACGTTTAAGTCCATTCTAAAACCTTCATTCTAGCCTGATTTGGACTACATCCGTTTCTTGGGCACCACCATTACCCAGGACCTCAAGTGGGAACCGACCATCAGCTCCCTCATCAAGAAGGCCCAGCAGAGGATGTACTTCCTGCGGCAGCTGAAGAAACTGAAGGTGCAGACCGAGATGCTGGTGCAGTTCTACTCAGCCATCATCGAGTCCATCCTCACCTCCTCCATCACCGTGTGGTTCCCCGGCGCCACAGTCCGGGACAAGCATCGACTGCAGCGCATCGTACATGCTGCTGAGAAGGTTATTGGCTGCAAGCTCCCATCCCTCCAGGACCTGTTCTCCTCCAGGACCAGGAGGCTTGTGGGTCGGATCACAGCTGACTCTTCTCACCCTGGACACAAACTATTCTCCCCTCTACCCTCAGGCAGGAGACTACGGTCCATCCAGACCCACACCTCCTGCCACCTGAAGAGTTTTTTTCCCCTCGGCCATCAGGCACATGAACAATAACAAGATCTGATAGCTGAGTTACAGCTCATGTTATTCTATTCTGTGTTATATGTGTTTTATGTTGCACGATTGCACCAAGAAAAATTCCTAGTTTGTGAACCCGTTCTTAAACTATGGCTATAAAAACTCTTCTGATTCTGATTTAGCCATTCCTTTGCCACTTTTGACATGTGTTTGGGGTCATTGTACTATTGGAACACCCAACTGCGCCCAAGACCCAACCTCCGGGCTGATGATTTTAGGTTGTCCTGAAAAATTTGGAGGTAATCCTTCTTTTTCATTGTCTCATTTACACTCTGTAAAGCACCAAATCTATTGGCAGCAAAACAGGCTCAGAGCATAATACTACCACCACCATGCTTGACTGTAGGTAAGGTGTTCCTGGGATTAAAGGCCTCACCTTTTCTCCTCCAAACATATTGCTGGGTATTGAGACCAAAAAGCACTTTTTTTTTTCATCTGACCACAGAACCTCCAGGAGGTCTTATCTTCGATCCAAGCCACCCACCTGTCTTTTAGATCCCCTCCCTACTGCTTTGGTGAAAGTCTGCCTCGCCTCACTGATCCACCTCATCACCAATATCATCCATTCTTCTCTCACTACTGGAATTGTCCCCTCTTTCAAAACAGCAGCCATAACACCAATTTGGAAAAAACCAGCGTCAGATCCAAATAATTTTAATAAACTTCGTCCAATTTCAAATCTGCCATTCATCTCAAAAATCCTTGAAAAAACGGTCTCCTCCCAACTTCACTCCCACCTACAGCTAAATAACCTATATGAACAATTCCAGTCTGGTTTCCGCCCCCTGCACAGCACTGAAACAGCACTAGTAAAAATCACAAACAATCTCCTCCTGGTAGCTGATTCTGGTCTTCTCACTATCCTAATCCTCTTAGATCTCACTGCAGCCTTTGACACCATTTCACACACTGTCCTCCTCCATAGATTGCACAGTATTGGCATCACAAGCACACCCCTTCACTGGTTTAGATCATATCTCTCCGACCGCACTCAGTTTGTTCAACTCTGTTCATTCAAATCCCCTCCGTCTCCCGTTTCTTCTGGTGTCCCCCAGGGCTCTGTTCTTGGTCCCCTGCTTTTTATCATTTACATTCTTCCCCTGGGCAATATTTTCCGTAAATTTAAAATATATTTTCACTGTTATGCGGATGACACCCAGCTCTACATCTCCACCAAACCAACTGCCTCTCTCCCTCCTTCCTCCCTTACAGACTGCCTCAGTGAACTCAAGCAGTGGTTCTCATCCAATTTCCTTCAACTCAATAGTAATAAAACCGAAGTCTTACTTGTCGGTACAAAAACCATTCTCGCCAAAACCATCAGCTTGTCCGTTACTCTCGGCAATTCCTCTGTCTCACCCTCCTTCCAAGTCAAGAGTCTGGGTGTCATCCTCGACAGCACACTTTCCTTTCAAGCCCACATAAACAACATTACCCGGTCTGCTTACTTTCATCTACGAAACATTAATCATCTTCGCCCATCCCTTACCCCACATACTGCTGCCATACTAGTCCATAGCCTGGTCATCTCTCGCCTGGACTACTGCAACTCACTCCTGTTTGGTCTCCCTCACAAGTCACTTCACAAACTTCAGCTTCTCCAGAACTCTGCAGTCCGGATAATCACTAGAACCCCTTCAATCCAGCACATCACCCCTGTTCTGCAGCAACTCCACTGGCTACCCATCAAACATCGCATCCACTTTAAAATAATTATTCTCACTTTCAAAGCCATCCATAACCTCTCTCCATCATATCTCTCTGACCTGCTCCATGTCGCCACGCTCTCACGTTCCCTAAGATCCTCTTCATCCATCCATCTCACTGTCCCTTTATTTAAACTGTCCACCATGGGTGCCCGAGCTTTCAGCCGCTCTGCCCCACATCTTTGGAACTCTTTACCACCAGACCTTCGCAACTTAGATTCAATATCCCTCTTCAAATCAAGACTCAAAACACACCTATTCCTGACTGCTTATTCATTGTAATCATATTTTCTTTTCTCTTTGTTGTTGTTGTTGTTGTTGTTGTTTTTTTTTATCCAATTTGATTTTATTGTTGTGATTTTGTACGATGTCCTTAAGTGCCCAGAAAGGCGCCTTATAAATACAATTTATTCTTATTATCTTTGCCCGATGCAAGATGGCGCCAGTATGTGCTTTGGCCTGCCGTCTCTCGCTGTCAGCTCTGTTCGTTTTTGTGTTGTTTGCGTCTATTTTCGTCTCTGTCAGCTCACTGCTTGTGTATGACCGCCAAACACTGTTGGATCTTTGCCCCTCTCCCACTGATATGATCAACTTCGACGTTGGTTTTTCGACGTCCCAGTCAGCTTTTTCACCTGGCCGGATTCCTGCCTTCCTTTCCCGCCCCCTGGCTCCTCTCCCCCGGCGGAAGCGTCTCCGGCGCCGCGGTAAACGTGGCGGCCAGCTGGTGAAAGTTAGGGCACTCCTGGTCCGGCTTCCCGTGGCTTCCCGAAGGAGGAATGGTGCGGTATCCGGTCTCCTCCTGCACCCACGCTCGCTCGATCCCATCGGCTCCTGGCTGGTTCCTATCGTTGGTTTGGAGGAAGAAGCTTGCCGTCGTCGCTCCTGCTGTCCCTGCCCCCGGAGGCGCGGGGTGGATCACCGCCACCTGCGGGCTGTGTGTCGAGCCCCACCCGGATTAATTGCGGCCTTGGACGTGCTGGCCCCCGCCAGGTTCGGTCTTGTGAACGCAAGATCTTTGACAAACAAAACTTTTATCCTGAAGGATTTCTTCACTTCCCGCGGACTGGACTTCCTCTGTGTGACGGAGACATGGCTGAGAGCCGGTGAGTCCGCCCCTCTTAATGAACTTCTGCCTCCGGAGTGTTCCTACTTTAATTCCCCACGGCCGTCCGGTCGAAAAGGAGGAGGATTAGCAGTCGTTTTTAAAAATGACTTTAAATGCCGTCAGATCCGCCTACAATCCTCCTTTTCAAGCTTCGAACTGTGCATGTTTGAAGTGGGTCTTTCTGATGTCGTCCTGTGTGCCGTCATCTATCGACCACCCAAGTACCACAAAGACTTTATAACTGACTTTTCTGAATTTCTGGCTGAAATCCTGCCCAAATATGATCGTGTCCTTATTGTGGGTGATTTTAATATTCACACCTGCTGTCCAGACGAGCCGCTTTCCAGGAGCTTCCTGAATATAATCGACTCATTTAACTTTGTACAGTCTGTGTGTGGTTCTACACATGAACGCAGGCATACACTCGATTTAGTGCTCTCGTATGGTTTGTGTGTTTTTAATTTGGACATTTGCGACGCTGTGTTCTCTGATCACATGCCGATCCTGTTTGATATTGCCACGCAGTGTCCAGTTAAATTGTGCGCACCGCCCCAACGCTCTCGCATGTTTAATTCTTCGTCTCCTGCTCGTTTCTCCTCTATTTTTTCGACTCTTTGTGATGATAATTCTGCAGCATCTGTGTGTCTGAATACTGAAGAGTTGGTTTCTGGGTTCAACTCTATTTGTTTACAAACACTGGACACGATCGCGCCTTTCAAATGCCGCCGCTCTAAAGCCACGCCTCAACCCTGGTTGAATGACGTCACTCGGGCTGCCAGGCGCGTATGTAGAAGAGCAGAGAGAAAATGGAAAAAAGACAGGCTGCATGTGTCCTTTGCCATTTTTAAAGAAAGCCTGTTTTCCTTTCAGATGACTGTAAAAGCAGAAATGAATATATATCTATCTCAGATTATATCTTCTAACTGTAACAACCCCAGAGTTCTGTTTAAAACTGTTAACACTGTCATTGATGCTCCCAAATCTGCTGGTTTTGATGCTTCTTTTGAATTCTGTGAAAATTGTCTCCATTTTTTCACTGACAAAATTGTGTCAACTAGAGCCAGTCTATCTCAGCCTTCATATGACCCTTCTGTTCCTCTGCATTTCTCTTCTGTTTTCCATCAGTTTGAGCCGGTGTCCTTTTCTTTTTTAAGTGACACAGTTAGTCATATGAAGCCCTCTGGTTCTCCTGCAGATGCCCTCCCACCTCGCCGGTTTAAGGAGGTACTTGCTACTATTGGATCAAGTGTCCTTAACATTATCAATAGTAGCCTCTCTTCTGGAATAGTTCCAGTAGAGTTTAAACATGCAGTGGTACGACCTCTACTTAAAAAACCCAGCCTCGACTCCTCTCTCCTCTCTAACTTCAGACCTATCTCTAATCTTCCATACATTTCCAAAATATTAGAGAAGGTTGTCTACAGTCAGTTGTTGCCCTTCTTAGAGGATAATGGTATCACTGAGCTGTTCCAGTCCGGTTTTATAGCCCTCCACAGGACAGAGTCAGCGCTTCTAAAAGTTTTTAACGATATCCTCCTGTCCACTGATTCTGGTAAATATGTTGTCCTGGTGCTTTTAGATCTGTCTGCTGCGTTCGACACCGTCGACCACGCCACCTTAATCACTCGTCTTGAGAACTGTGTGGGCATTAAGGGCGCCGCCCTCAACTGGTTCCGTTCGTACCTAACCGACAGGAGTTTTTGTGTAAAAGTAGACAGTTTTATGTCGTCCACAGCTCCTTTACCACATGGGGTCCCCCAGGGCTCAATCCTTGCCCCAATTTTATTTGCGCTTTACCTTCTCCCCCTTGGTTCTATTTTTAGGAAGTACAGTATTGCATTTCATTTTTATGCCGATGATTGCCAGATTTATTTTCCCATGGCACAAAATAACACGGTTCAACGTCTTATTGACTGCCTGCACGACATCAAAGTCTGGCTTTCAGCTAACTTCCTGAGCCTAAATGAAGACAAAACAGAAGTTATGTTGTTCGGTCCAAGTCGCTCTCCCTCCCCCAACGTTGACCTCGGCACTCTGACCCCGTATCTCAGCGACTGTGTCACAAACCTGGGGGTAAAGTTTGACTCAGATTTTAAATTCGAAAAACAAATCAGCAGCGTCGTTCAAAAAAGCTTTTATCAATTACGCCAAATAGCGAAAGTGAAACCGCTTCTATCAAGACATGATCTTGAGAAATTAATCCACGCCTTTATCTCGACTCGTCTTGATTATTGCAATGCCCTGTATGTAGGCATTAGCCAGGCCTCCCTCGCCCGCCTGCAGCTCGTGCAGAACTCTGCTGCTCGTCTGCTAACACAGACCCGCAGACGTGAGCACATCACCCCTATTTTAGCGTCCCTTCACTGGCTCCCTGTGCGTTACCGTATCAATTTTAAACTCCTTTTATTTGTTTTTAAATGTCTAAACAACCTCGCGCCAACATATCTCTCCGACCTCCTTCAGCCTTACTGCCCCACCCGATCCTTAAGATCAGCCGATCAGCTGCTGTTGACGGTCCCTGACACAAGGCTGAAGCTTAGAGGTGACAGAGCTTTCGCCGTTGCTGCTCCCAAGCTCTGGAACGACCTACCTCTGAGTGTTAGACAAGCCTCCTCTCTTCCTGTTTTTAAATCTCTCTTAAAAACATACTTTTATTCCATGGCTTTTAACACTGAGTGATATCCATCCTGCAATGGCGCCCCATAATACACCTGCTGTGATCCTGTTTTTATGTTTTTATGTTTTTATTAATTCTATTTTAATTATTTATTTTTTATCGTGTTCTGTTTGTGTTGTGTTGTGTTTGCTCGGTACTCGTTTTATCTTTTAACCTGTTCATTGTACAGCACTTAGGCTACCCCTGTGGTAAATTGTAAATGTGCTTTATAAATAAAGTTGATTTGATTTGATTTGATGTGATGTCAGAGTGTGGACAATGCTGAAGAAACAAGTCTGTGTCAGAAAACCAACAAATTTAGCTGAACTGCACCAATTTTGTCAAGAGGAGTGGTCAAAAATTCAAGCAGAATAGAATAGAATAGAACGTACTTTATTGATCCCTTGGGAAATTCAGCACCACAGTTCGCTCACAATAGACAATAATAATAATAAATAATATAATATATGTAGTATATTATATATTATATATATAATATATGAATAATATAAATATATTCTACATATATTCTACATTTAAGTGCAGTCAAGGAACATGTGCATTATACAGTCTGATGGTTGTCGCTTTGAAGGGCCTCCTGTGTCGTTCCGTGTTGCATTTTGGGAGTCTGAGCCTTCCACTGAACGTGCTCATTCTCTCCGCAAGGTCCGAGTGTAGTGGGTGGGAGGTGTTGTCCATAATGGCTAGGAGCTTTACTAGACTTCTCCTCTCTGACACCACCGCCAGAGAGTCTAGCTCCACTCCCACCACGTTACTGGCCTTCTCTACCAACTTGTCCAGTCTGTTTGCTTCCCTCGCTCTCAGCCCGCTGCCCCAACAGGCCACGGCGTACAAGAAGGCGCCCGCCACCACCGACTCGTAGAACATCTTCAACATCTTTGTACAGACGTTGAAGGATCCTAGCCTCCTGAGGAAGTAGAGGCGGCTCTGTCCCTTCTTGTAGAGGGCCTCAGCGTGTTTTGACCCATTCAGCTTGTTGTCGATGTGTACACCGAGGTATTTATAATCCTCAACCATGCCCACATCGACCCCCCTGATGGAAACAGGGGTCGCCGGAGTACTCCTCCTCCTTCCCAGGTCCACAACCAGCTCCTTGGTCTTCGTCACATTGAGCTGGAGGTGGTTCTTTCCACCAGAGGTGTGGACTCGAGTCACATGACTTGGACTCGAGTCAGACTCGAGTCATGAATTTGATGACTTTAGACTCGACTTGACAAAATGTAAAGAGACTTGCAACTCGACTTAGACTTTAACATCAATGACTTGTGACTTCACTTGGACTTGAGCCTTTTGACTTGACATGACTTGACATGACTTGCCACTTTCCCCAAAATCCAAAGCTTAAAAAGTTATTTGGGAGCGCTCCGTATTTTTCATTTTCTCCGTCTGTCTATCAGCGTGTTGTTCCTGTCAGCTGGTGTGCTGTCAGTACAACAGCCAATCAAATTAGAACTACGTTGTTTTCATCACGCAGCATTCATCCAATCAAATTGCAGGACAACCAACCAATGAACAAGAGTTGGTCCAACAACGTGCCAGTGATAAACAATTATGTTAAAGTTGGTTTCGTTCGGGTATAAAAACTACGACTTGGTCAACAAAAAACGAATTGCCGTATGCAAATCACGCAGTTCGAATATTACAGACGGAGACGCAACAACTTCCAACTTCGTTCGACATTTGAAGTTGCACAAAGAAGGGTAAGTTTTGAATGTAAGATAACGTTTATTGGCTAAGTAACGTGACTTTTATTTGCTGTGTAGTTAAATCAGTGAGGCTGCAAACTCACTGCTAACGTTATAACCATAGACATCTTATAAGTAGACGCAGCATAGAGCGCTACTGCCTACTGGCGCAGACGAGGCGCGGGGCCGCCATCTTGGAGTGGTGATCCGCTCCACTCAGTGCAATTCATTTGGCAGGAGCAATGAACTGTCAGCGCATTTAATTCATTTTACCTCACTGAATACCACTGATTTTCACGTGCTTTTTTGTCATACGTGTGTAACAGACACATGTTTTGGCGTGTTTTATTATTCATAGTTTGCTTAACAGTAATATAATATTCTTATACGCTATAAGTGACCAGACGTCCGAGATCAAAACTGGGAATATAATCCCAGAGAAGGGGGAAAAAAACGGTAAACTATTTTTAAGTTGAAGAAACAATATGATTAGGTTATATATACATATGCGTGTATCCTACACAAACAATGTATGAATACATTAGATATCTATATATCTTAGGGACCTATAGACTGTATCTCTGTTGCTTCAGCAGCAGAGAGTTTATTCTGTCTTGACACTTTGTATTGATATTTTCTATTACATTCTTCCCTTAAATGATAATGTTTGCAGTGATTGTTTTATATGTATTATTTTATGTAAGTTGCTTTGGATAAAAGCGTCTGCCAAATACTTAAACATATATAAACACCTGAAAGTCTTCATATCAGCTAAAACCACCAATCTGTTTCACTGGATTCAGAATAAAACCAAATTCTGTTTAACCCAACAATGTTAGTATTTGAATATTGTTACTTGAAGACTGATTCCTGGTTACAATTATACTGTTATAAATAATGATAAATGGGTTGTACTTGTATAGCGCTTTTCTACCTTCAAGGTACTCAAAGCGCTTTGACACTACTTCCACATTTACCCATTCACACACACATTCACACACTGATGGAGGGAGCTGCCATGCAAGGCGCTAACCAGCACCCATCAGGAGCAAGGGTGAAGTGTCTTGCTCAGGACACAACGGACATGACGAGGTTGGTACTAGGTGGGGATTGAACCAGGGACCCTCGGGTTGCGCACGGCCACTCTCCGGGTTGCGCACGGCCACTCTCCCACTGCGCCACGCCGTTAAGAAAGTATTGTCTTATACTTTGCCTAAAATGAGAATGCATCATAATCAGTAGTGGCTGGTGAATTTTGTTTTAGGTGGGGCTGAAAGTTTGTAAACCAAACCCCTGTAGGGGCGTCATCCTCCCCCAGAAGATTTCTTTGTGATTTTCACATACAAATATTGAAGATCTTTGATCCTTCTCAACTCTGTGGTAATATTATTTTCATAAAATACAACCAATAGTACGTTAATGTTAAATCTTACTTGTGAAAAGTAATCCCCCGATTCCTATTTTCAACAGTCCGCTCATTAGAGCAGGAAAACGCTGAACACCATCTTTGTTTTCTACCTTTCAACTGTCAGTTTAGGCTGCTCGCCGGCTCCTCATCAGCACTTCAAGATGGCGGGCAAATTGCTCACGTCACAGCAACCAATGCTGCGTCTACTTATAAGATGTCTATGGTTATAACGTCATTGCAAACACTGCAATCTGTTGCGTCCACTGCAGTTTGCTACCTTATTCATACTTTTTGTCAAGTGATTTTTTTTTTAAGCAGGGTTTCATGAGGTACCTATACATAACGTTACGTTAGTCAATGTATCACACACAGTAACGTAACGTTAGTCAATGTATCACAAACAGTAACATTACGTTAGTCAATGTATCACACACAGTAACATTACGTTAGTCAATGTATCACACACAGTAACGTAACGTTAGACGGCAGTCAGCAGCACCGCGTATTTTAGCCACCTACAAAAAGACAAACATAGTCAAATAAAGGTCAGTTAAAATGTATACTATATTAAGAATATGTGTACATATTGCATAGGGTCCTGACATCTAAAAAGTACAACTCTGTTCATTGTTATGTTCATATATTTGTTATGTTTTTCATGTGTACGCACACATAAACACACATACAGTATGAGATGAGATCAATGAGATAAGGTAAGAACAGGATAGAAACTGCTGTGGAACTAGTTACAATGCAATATGCCATGGAAATACAATGTTAACACTTTTGTGCAAATAAGTACAGTTGCACTTGTTTTTTTCAAATGTGTTTATTCTGTAAAGGAATGAGTTACATGTTTAAAATGACTGGTTAATAGTGCTATTTTGAAGTGCAATGTCAGCACTATCTTTTTCCCTGCAATTTCAAATGCACTTGTTTTAATAAATAAATACAGCGTTTTAAAAGCATACACAATCTGTGTAAATATATTAGTCTGTGGTTAAATGACTTGAAAGGACTCGAAACTCAAAATGCAGGACTTGGGACTTGACTTGAGACTTTCCAGTCTTGACTTTGGACTTGACTCGGACTTGCCCTGTCTTGACTCGGGACTTGACTCGAGACTTGAGGGTAAAGACTTGAGACTTACTTGTGACTTGCAAAGCAATGACTTGGTCCCACCTCTGCTTTCCACACCATGTGACAAAGTCCTCCAGCAGTGCCCTGTATTCCTCATCGTCATCATCCTCAATACACCCCACTATCGCAGAGTCATCAGAAAACTTCTGAAGGTGGCAGGACTCTGAATGATAGTGGAAATCGGTGGTGTAGATGGTGAAGAGGAAGGGGGAGAGGACTGTGCCCTGTGGGGCCTCGGTGTTGCTGACCAGCCTGTCAGACACACAGCCCTGCAGTCGCACGTACTGTGGTCTGTCAGTCAGGTACTCAACAACCCAGGACACCAAGGGGGCCTCCACCTGCATCGTCTCCAACTTCACACCCAGTAGTCCAGGCCGTATGGTATCGAAAGCACTGGAGAAGTCAAAAAACATTAACCTCACACTGCTCGCAGGCTTGTCTAGGTGGGTGTGGGCTCGGTTCAGCAGGTAGATGACTGCGTCCTCCACTTCCAGTCGGGGCTGGTAGGCGAATTGGAGTGGGTTCAGGTAGGGCTTGACTGTAGGAAAGAAGCTTGCCAGAAGCTTGTGGATGGTTACCAAATGCACCTTATTGCAGTGAAACTTGCCAAGGGACATGTAAGCAAATATTAACATTGCTGTATGTATACTTTTGACCCAGCAGATTTGCTCACATTTTCAGTAGACCCATAATAAATTCATAAAAGAAGCAAACTTCCATCCATCCATCCATCCTCTTCCGCTTATCCAAGGTCGGGTCGCGGGGGCAGCAGCCTAAGCAGGGAAGCCCAGACTTTCCTCTCCCCAGCCACTTCGTCCAGCTCTTCCCTGGGGATCCCGAGGCGTTCCCAGGCCAGCCGGGAGACATAGTCTTCCCAACGTGTCCTGGGTCTTCCCTGTGGCCTCCTACCGGTTGGACGTGCCCTAAACACCTCCCGAGGCAGGCGTTCGGGTGGCATCCTGACCAGATGCCCGAACCACCTCATCTGGCTCCTCTCGATGTGGAGGAGCAGTGGCTTTACTTTGAGCTCCCCCCGGATGGCAGAGCTTCTCACCCTATCTCTAAGGGAGAGCCCCGCCACCCGGCGGAGGAAACTAATTTTGGCCGCCTGTACCCGTGATCTTGTCCTTTCGGTCATAACCCAAAGCTCATGACCATAGGTGAGGATGGGAACGTAGATCGACCGGTAAATTGAGAGCTTTGCCTTCCGGCTCAGCTTCTTCTTCACCACAACGGATCGATACAGCATCCGCATTACTGAAGACGCCGCACCGATCCGCCTGTCAATCTCACGATCCACTCTTCCCTCACTCGTGAACAAGAGTCCGAGGTACTCCCCAACCCGGAGATGGCACTCCACCCTTTTCCGGGAGAGAACCATGGACTCCGACTTGGAGGTGCTGATTCCCATCCCAATCGCTTTACACTCGGCTGCGAACTGATCCAGTGAGAGCTGAAGATCCAGGCCAGATGAAGCCATCAGGACCACATCATCTGCAAAAAGCAGAGACCTAATCCTGCAGCCACCAAACCGGATCCTCTCAACGCCTTGACTGCGTCTAGAAATTCTGTCCATAAAAGTTATGAACAGAATCGGTGACAAAGGGCAGCCTTGGCAGAGTCCAACCCTCACTGGAAACGTGTCCGACTTACTGCCGGCAATGTGGACCAAGCTCTGACACTGATCGTACATGGAGCGGACAGCCACAATCAGACAGTCCAATACCCCATACTCTCTGAGCACTCCCCACAGGACCTCCCGAGTGACACGGTCAAATGCCTTCTCCAAGTCCACAAAGCACATGTAGACTGGTTGGGCAAACTCCCATGCACCCTCAAGGACCCTGCCGAGAGTATAGAGCTGGTCCACAGTTCCACGACCAGGACGGAAACCACACTGTTCCTCCTGAATCCGAGGTTCGACTATCCGGCGTAGCCTCCTCTCCAGTACACCTGAATAGACCTTACCGGGAAGGCTCAGGAGTGTGATCCCACGATAATTGGAACACACCCTCCGGTTCCCCTTCTTAAAGAGAGGAACCACCACCCCGGTCTGCCAATCCAGAGGTACCGCCCCCGATGTCCACGGGATGCTGCTGAGTCTTGTCAACCAAGACAGCCCCACAGCATCCAGAGCCTTAAGGAACTCCGGGTGGATCTCATCCACCCCCGGGGCTTTGCCACCGAGGAGCTTTTTAACTAACTCAGCAACCTCAGCCCCAGAAATAGGAGAGCCCACCACAGATTCCCCAGGCACTTCTTCCTCATAGGAAGACGTGTCGGTGGGATTGAGGAGGTCTTCGAAGTATTCCCTCCACCGATCCACAACATCCGCAGTCGAGGTCAGCAGAACACCATCCGCACCATACACGGTGTTGACAGTGCACTGCTTCCCCTTCCTGAGGCGGCGGATGGTGGTCCAGAATTGCTATGAAGCCGTCCGGGAGTCGTTTTCCATGGCTTCCCCGAACTCCTCCCATGTCCGAGTTTTTGCCTCCGCGACCGCTGAAGCCGCACACCACCTGGCCTGTCGGTACCTATCCGCTGCCTCCGGAGTCCTATGAGCCAAAAGAACCCGATAGGACTCCTTCTTCAGCTTGACGGCATCCCTCACCGCCGGTGTCCACCAACGGGTTTTAGGATTACCGCCACGACAGGCACCAACTACCTTGCGGCCACAGCTCCAATCAGCCGCCTCGACAATAGAGGTGCGGAACATGGTCCACTCGGACTCAATGTCCAGCACCTCCCTCGTGACATGTTCAAAGTTCTTCCGGAGGTGGGAATTGAAACTCTCTCTGACAGGAGACTCTGCCAGACGTTCCCAGCAGACCCTCACAATGCGTTTGGGCCTGCCAGGTCTGTCCGGCATCCTCCCCCACCATCGCAGCCAACTCACCACCAGGTGGTGATCGGTAGAAAGCTCCGCCCCTCTCTTCACCCGAGTGTCCAAAACATGAGGCCGCAAATCCGATGACACAACTACAAAGTCGATCATGGAACTGCGGCCTTGGGTGTCCTGGTGCCAAGTGCACATATGGACACCCTTATGCTTGAACATGGTGTTTGTTATGGACAATCTGTGACGAGCACAAAAGTCCAATAACAAAACACCACTCGGGTTCAGATCTGGGCGGCCATTCTTCCCAATCACGCCTCTCCAGGTTTCACTGTCGTTGCCAACATGAGCGTTGAAGTCACCCAGTAGGACAAGGGAATCACCCGGGGGTGCACTTTCCAGTACTCCCTCGAGCCTATCCACAAAGGGTGGGTACTCTGAACTGCTGTTTGGTGCGTAAGCACAAACAACAGTCAGGACCCGTTCCCCCACCCAAAGGCGGAGGGAGGCTACCCTCTTGTCCACTGGGTTGAACTCCAACGTGCAGGCTTTGAGCCGGGCAACAAGAATTGCTACCCCAGCTCGTCGTCTCTCACTGCGTGCAACGCCAGTGTGGAAGAGAGTCCAGCCCCTCTCAAGAGAACTGGTTCCAGAGCCTTTGCTGTGCGTCGAGGTGAGTCCGACTATATCCAGCCGGAACTTCTCTACCTCGCGCACTAGCTCAGGCTCCTTCCCCACCAGCGAGGTGACGTTCCACGTCCCAAGAGTTAGCTTATGTAGCCGAGGATCGGACCGCCAAGTGCCCTGCCTTCGGCTCCTGCCGAGCTCACAATGCACCCGACCTCTATGGCCCCTCCCATGAGTGTTGAGTGAAATCTGAATCCTTGTTGTTTCATTCCCATAGAAGTCTTTGAGCTGCTCTTTGTCTGATCCCTCACCTAGGACCTGTTTGTCTTGGGAGACCCTACCAGGGGGCATGAAAGCCCCTGGACAACATAGCTCCTAGGATCATTGGGACACGCAAACTTCTCTACCACGGTAAGGTGGCAGCTCAGAGAGCAAACTTCATGAATGTTTTTTGTGACCAACAAGTATGTGCTCCAATCACTCTATCACAAAAAAATAAGAGTTGTAGAAATGATTGGAAACTCAAGACAGCCATGACATTATGTTCTTTACAAGTGTATTGTCACGGCCAGGGCACATTCAAATGCGCCCTCATCTTTGCGCTCTGCTTGTTGCGCCTCCGGGAGCACGCTTCGGGACGCACCCATGGCCGCGCACTTCTAGGGATGCGGCGGGCGCGTCTCCGCACTGCAGCAGCCGGCAGCTGCAATTATTCACCGCCAATCTGCCCACCTGCCGCTAATGAGAGGTCCTGCCTTCAAGAGCCTGCTCAGCCTGCTATCCATCGCCAGAACGTAATCATCTGTTGTCGTAAGCATCCCGTGTCTGGCCTCCCTGCCGTGCGCCTGATCTCTCTCCATGTCGTCCGAGTTCCCGTTCTGATCCCCCTTGTGTCTTCCCGCAGCGCTTCCCGTGCCTTCCATGATCGAGCTGTCCGTGTTGACTTTCCCTTTGGACTGCTTCCCTTGATCCCCGAACCCCGCTTTGCACACAGACCTCTTGACGCCTCTCTTAGCCCCACGGACCTACCGCTTGTCTCATGAACCTTCTTCCTGCTTTGTCCCTCCTCTCGCCCAACACGTCACGGTAAAACACAACAATTAATTACACACATAGTCACACACACATAAACCCCTTTTGGATTAGTCACACTCCATTCTCTTGTTTAGTTTATATTTTCTTAGTTGATTATTATATATACATATATATAACAAAATACATATATCAACATTTCCCCCTTGTGTCTGTGCCGTCAACTCCCTCCTGCAAACATAACAGTACGTTCTGGCCAACTTAATTACAAGGACCTGACAGCACAGTTTTTCCTTAGTCCTGATGTTAGTCCCGCCCCCAGTGACTTTTTTTTACTTTTTGCCCCACTCACCATGTCTTTTTCTTTTCACTCCACCCTGGATAATTTTTGTAGCCCTCCTCATTCTTTCAAGGGAATGTTTACTTCCCATATGGGGATGGAGAACTTTACCCGTCGCCTGACCGCCCGCTTCCCACCCTTAGTGACTGTTCCTCAGTGTGCAGGAAGCGTCTGGCATCCGCTGTCAGAGGGGATGATACTGACGGCTGTGCTGGTGGGGTAGCACAGCTGCGGCCAGAAAGACCGCTACCACTGGTCTTTCGGTTTGCCTGGCCGCACCCACCAAACAAACTACCAGCACACGCTCCTGAATTGGTCCCCGACCCAGCACATGCTCCAGAACTGGTTCCTGACTCAGCACCCAGGCTGGTCCCTGTATCAGCCCCAGCACCTAGGCTGGTCCCTGTACCAGCACCAGCACCCAGGATGGCCCCCGAGTCAGCACCAGCTCCCAGGATGGCCCCCGAGTCAGCACTAGCTCCCAGGCTGGCCCCCGAGTCAGCACCAGCTCCCAAGCTGGCCCCCGAGCTAGCACCCGCTCCGAGGCTGGTCCCCGAGCTAGCACCCGCTCCGAGGCTGGCCCCCGAGCTAGCACCCGCTCTGAGGCTAGCACCCGCTCCTGCACCACGACTGGCCTCTGCATCAGCACCAATAGTCACTACTAATGGTCACTAAAAATAGTCACTACTAACAGTCACTAAAATAGTCACTTCTATTAGTCCCTACTAACTGGCACTACTAATAGTGACTACTAATAGTCACTACTAATAGTCACAGTGAGTAAATCATTGACAACAAGCAGTAAAGGACACAAACACTACGTATAGTCAGTAGTATTTTATTAGGAGTGTGCCATTCATTCCATTTGTTATCATTCCGTGTAATAACTCTTTATTGTGATTACTAATAACTCTTTATTGTGATTACTAATAACTCATTATTATGATTACTAATAACTCATTATTGTCATTACTAACTAGGATTATTTGTCAGCATCATTAAATAAAGTCAACAAATATCAGACAGAACAATACAACACGTTCCCCACAACATAAAGTAATACATATTACATACAGTGTAATACTACATATTACAGACAGTGTAATACTACATATGTATGTAATACTATGTAATACATACAGTGTAATACATATTACATACAGTGTAATACATATTACATACAGTGTAATTATACATATTACATACAGTGTAATACATATTACATACAGTGTAATTCTACATATTACATACAGTGTAATACATATTACATACAGTGTAATACATATTACATACAGTGTAATTATACATATTACATACAGTGTAATACATATTACATACAGTGTAATTCTACATATTACATACAGTGTAATACATATTACATACAGTGTAATACATATTACATACAGTGTAATACATAAAGTGCTTTTACAAATAAGACTTCTTTGTACCAAAATGATTGTGTTGTTTCCACAGACGTCACTACCAGAATGTTTACTACAAAACAAATCAGAAATAATAAACACTTTCAAATCAAATTTAACAGCGATAAGTTCATTGAAGTAAAATCATCTTTTTTTGTACAATGAATACACCTAGTGTGTGTGTGTGTGTGTGTGTCTGTGTGTCTTTCTCAAGTGAGTGGAGTGAAAATAAAAGAAGTAAAAAAAAATAAAAAAAAAGTACTCCAGGGAAGCGTTTCAAGACAAGAGGCACTGAAAAGTGCTTGGACCCCTGCTGAGACTCCCATGATAACGTATTGGTGCTTGGACCCTTGCTGAGATCCCCATGATAACATATTGGTGCTTGGACCCCTGCTGAGACCCCCATGATAACATATTGGTGCTTGGACCCTGCTGAGACCCCCATGATAACATATTGGCATTGCTTCACTTTCCCCACATTTTCACATTTATGTCCAAAAAGGAACACATTCATTTTTGTTCTCAAAATTCTACACACAATACCCCATCATGACAATGTGAAAAGTTTTTTTTTGGCAAATGTAAATAAACAAGGAAGAAATGACATGCAGCTGAGATAGGCTCCAGCTACCCCCCGCGACCCCGAAAGGGACAAGCGGTAGAAAATGGATGGATGGATGGAAATGACATCATTATTCACAGCCTGGGCCTTGAAGCTGAAAAGGTGCAACTAGTCCTTCTTGAGATGTTCTTACAGCTTCAGTGGAGTCCACCTGTGCTAAATTCTGTTGGTCGGACACAGCTGTCTATATAAAAGGTCCCATGCAGAGCACAAACCAAGAAGGAAGTCCAAGGAACTGTCTGGAGACCTCAGGCACAGATCTGCGGCCTTGAAGGTCCCAATGAGCACAGCGGTCTCCGTCATCCAAAAATGGAAGAAGTTTGGAACCACCAGGACTCTTCCTAGAGATGAGTGATCAGGGGAGAAGGACCCTAGTCAGGGAGGTGACCAAGACCATGGTCACTCTGTCAGAGCTACAGCATTCCTCTGTGGAGAGAGGAGAACCTTCCAAAAGGAAAATCCACCAATCAGGACCAGACGGAATACATTTCTTGGTCAAAAGTTTGCACCTGAAAGACTCTCAGACCAGGAGGAAATAAATCCTCTGGTCTGATGAGACACAGATTGAAGTCTTTGGCGTGGATGTGTGGAGGAAACCAGATGCAATACCATCCCTACAGTCAAGCATGCTGGAGGCAGCATCATGCTCTCGGGTTGCTTTTCAGAGCCAGGAACTGTTAGACTAGTCAGGATGGAGGGAAAGACGAATGCAGCAATGTACAGAGACATCCTGCATGAAAACCAACACTTCATCCAACCTGATGGATCTTGAGAGGTGCTGAAAAGAGGAAAGAAAGAAAGTGCCCAAAGATAGGTGTGCCAAGGTTGTTCAAAAAGACTTGCCGCCAAAGGTGCATCGACAAAGTACTGAGCAGAAGATCTGAACACATGTCTTTTTTGAGTTTTTCTACATTTGCAACAATTAAAACAACTTTTCACATGGTCATTACCAGGACAAGAACCACGGTCTTCCATTTTGGAATAAGATTGTGACTACACCTGTGTCACACCTGCGTGGCGTCAGTAAGGTGTGGAGTAACAGTCACTGTCAGTCAGCTGCACCAGCTCGTTGACAACGTCCAACAGGTGGTACTGGTGTTGGTGCAGCAGGCGCTGGTTCAGGGGCCGGTCACCAAAGCCCATCTCCAGCAGCACGGCCATCATGGTGTCCTGGGTCCACTGGTCCACTGGGGGCTGACAACACTTTAGTAGGTACTCAAGAACATACTTCACTTGTACTTTAGTAGGTACTCACGAACATACTTCACTTGTACTTTAGTAGGTACTCAAGAACATACTTCACTTGTACTTTAGTAGGTACTTAAGAACATACTTCACTTGTACTTTAGTAGGTACTTAAGAACATACTTCACTTGTACTTTAGTAGGTACTTAAGAACATACTTCACTTGTACTTTAGCAGGTACTCAAGAACATACTTCACTTGTACTTTAGTAGGTATTGAAGAACATACTTCATTTGTACTTGGACTCTTTAGTAGGTACTCAGGAACATACATCACTTGTACTTAAGGAGGTACCCAAGAACATACTTCACTTGTACTTGGACACTTTAGTAGGCACTCAAGAACATACTTCACTTGTACTTGGACATTTTAGTAGGTACTCAAGAACATACTTCACTTGCACTTTAGTAGTTACACAAGAACATACTTCACTTGTACCTTAGTAGTTACTCAAGAACATACTTCACTTGTACTTTAGTGGGTACTCAAGAACATACTTCACTTGTACTTTAGTAGGTACTCAATAACATACTTCACTTGTACGTTAGTAGGTACTAAAGAACATACTTCACTTGCACTTTAGTAGGTACTCATGAACACACTTCACTTGTACTTTAGTAGGTACCCAAGAACATGCTTCACTTGTACTTTAGTAGGTACTCAAGAACATACTTCACTTGTACTTGGACTCTTTAGTAGGTACTCAGGAACATACTTCACTTGTATTTAAGGAGGTACTCAAGAACATACTTCACTTGTACTTGGACACTTTAGTAGGTACTCAAGAACATACTTCACTTGTACTTGGACACTTTAGTAGGTACTCAAGAACATACTTCACTTGTACTTCAGTAGGTACTCAAGAACATACTTCACTTGTACTTGGACACTTTAGTAGGTACTCAAGAACATACTTCACTTGTACTTTAGTATGTACTCAAAAACATACTTCACTTGTACTTTAGTAGGTACTCAAGAACATACTTCACTTGTACTTAGACTCTTTAGTAGGCACTCAGGAACATACTTCAATTGTACTTAAGTAGGTACTCAAGAACATACTTCACTTGTACTTTAGTAGGTACTCAAGAACATACTTCACTTGTACTTGGACTCTTTAGTAGGTACTCAGGAACATACTTCACTTGTACTTTAGTAGGTACTCAAGAACATACTTCACTTGTACTTGGACACTTTAGTAGGTACTCAAGAACATACTTCACTTGTACTTGGACACTTTAGTATATACTCAAAAACATACTTCACTTGTACTTGGACACTTTAGTAGGTACTCAAGCACATACTTCACTTATACTTGGACACTTTAGTAGGTACTCAAAAACATACTTCACTTGTACTTGGACACTTTAGTAGGTACTCAAGAACATACTTCACTTGTACTTTAGTAGGTACTCAAGGACATACTTCACTTGTACTTGGACACTTTAGTAGGTACTCAAGAACATACTTGTACTTGGACTGGAACTCCAAGCTAGTTGGTTCTACATGTTGTATTGTATGTGACATAAACAGTCATCATTTCCTGCAGGATTGATAGTAGGACACACACATGTTACATTGTTGAATACATGCGTGTGTAGTAGGGTGGTCCGGTATACTGTACTAGTAGCGGTATCCTATACTAGTACCGGTATACTCTATTAGTACCGGTATCCTATACTAGTACCGGTATACTCTACTAGTAGCGGTATCCTATACTAGTACCGGTATACTATACTAGTACCGGTATCCTATACTAGTCGCGGTATCCTATACTAGTAGGGGTATCCTATACTAGTATCAGTATACTATACTAGTAGCGGTATCCTATACTAGCACCGGTATACTATACTAGTAGCGGTATCCTATACTAGTACCGGTATACTATACTAGTAGAGGTATCTTATACTAGTACCAGTATAGTATACTAGTAGCGGTATCCTATACTAGTAGTGGTATCCTATACTAGTATCGGTATATGTTAATAGTAGGGGTATCATATGCTAGTACCAGTATCCTATACTAGTACCGATATACTCTACTAGTACCGGTATACTCTACTAGTAGTGGTATCCTATACTAGTACCGGTATCCTATACTAGTATTGGTATACTATACTAGTAGCAGTATCCTATACTAGTAATGGTCTAATATACTAGTAGTGGTATCCTATAATAGTAACAGTATACTATACTAGTAGCGGTATCCTATACTAGTAGGGGTATTCTGTACTAGTAGTGGTATACTATACTTGCAGTGGTATCCTATGCTTTTACCGGTATACTATACTAGTAGCGGTATCCTATACTAGTGCCAGTATCCTATAGTAGTAGCAGTATCCTATACTAGTAGCGGTATACTATACTAGTAGTGGTATCCTATACTAGTACCGGCATCCTATACTAGTAAGGGTATACCGTACAACCCTAGTGTGTAGTGGTTGTTGGCTTGATACAATATTCCACATGTGTGTGTTCCACCTGAAAGTATGAAGTACCTGAGTGGGGCCCTGTCCAGTGAAAATATGAAGTACCAGAGTGGGGCTTTGTCCAGTGAAAGTGTGAAAGTACCTAAGTGGGGCATTGTCCAGTGAAAGTATGAAGTACCTGAGTGGGGCCTTGACCAGTGAAAGTGTGAAGTACCTGAGTGGGGCCTTGTCCAGTGAAAGTGTGACGTACCTGAGTGGGGCCTTGTTCAGTCAAAGAGTGAAAGTACCTGAGTGGGGCCTTGTCCAGTGAAAGTATGAAGTACCTGAGTGGGGCCTTGTCCAGTGAAAGTGTGAAAGTACCTGAGTGGGGCCTTGCCCAGTGAAAGTATGAAGTACCTGAGTGGGGAGTGGGGTCTTGTCCAGTGAAAGTGTGAAAGTACCTGAGTGGGGCCCGGTCCAGTGAAAGTATGAAGTACCTGAGTAGGGCCTTGTCCAGTGAAAGTGTGAAAGTACCTGAGTGGGGCCTTGTCCAGTGAAGAGAGCTTTGTAGGCGGAGGCAGCGACCGACAGAGCTCCTTTGACCAGGTCACTGGTCACACCTGCATGCCTGAACACAGGTGACAAAAGAGCTCTCACCTGTGTGCTTCAGAGGACATTCTTCTTCTCATGCTTCTTCAACTTGCCAGTCTTCTTTAGACAAGATTGTGGAGCACAAGTACTTTCACATTTCATCCTCTCAAAGTCTCCTTTTTCTTGATTTGATACTTGACTATCAGTAACTTAGTTCATTGAGGTGCCTGACCATTATCTAGAATTTTCTTCTACTTGTCTAGGTCTGGATTGCGAAGTCCAGACATCCCAGTCCCTGGACACCTCTTTCTGGAGCTCCCAGGCCAAAAGTCCACAACGGGGCATGAACATGTCACCTGGGAAACATCCAGGAGGCATCAGGGTTTCCAAATCCATCTAAACCGGCGAAGAGGATCAGTCAGTGCCCAAAGCTGGTGAGCATAGGTGAGGAACGTACTGCAGAAGGACCAGTACATGGAGAGCTTTGTCTACTGGATCAGTACAGTACTGCTGCAGACACTAGCCTTCCCTCACCCAGGAACAAGATCCCCAGACATTTATACTCCTAGACCTAGTTTTGCTGTCCACATTTAATGATATTATTCCACAGTACAGGTTGTGTTATTTTCTTACTGTTTGATACAGCACAAGATATCCCATAATAAGAAAATAACACAACCTGAGTATGTTGCTGGCAGTATGAGTCGGGACACAAGATAGTCCGCAACATTGCAAACATTCATATGGAACAGTATCAGTCGGGAGACAAAATAGTCCAGGACATTGCAAACCTTCATCTGGAACAGTATCAGTCAGGACACAATATAGTCCAGATCATTGCAAACTTTCATCTGGAACAGCATCAGTCAGGGCACAAGATAGTCCAGCACATTGCAAACCTTCATCTGGAACAGTATCAGTCAGGACACAATATCGTGCAGAACATTGCAAACCTTCATCTGGGACAGTATCAGCCAGGACACAAGATAGTCCACAACATTGCAAACCTTCTTCTGGAACAGTATCAGTCAGGACACAATATAGTCCAGAACATTGCAAACCTTCATCTGGAACAGTATCAGTCAGGACACAAGATAGTCCACAATATTGCAAACCTTCATCTGGAACAATATCAGTCGGGACACAAGATAGTCCACAACTTTGCAAACCTTCATCTGGAACAGTATCAGTCAGGACACAAGGTAGTCCACAACATTGCAAACCTTCTCCTGGAACAGTATCAGTCGGGACATAAGATAGTCCAGAACATTGCAAACTTTCATCTGAAACAGGATCAGTCGGGACACAAGATAGTCCACAACAGTAACAATCTTCATCTAGAACAGTATCAGTCAGGACACAAGATAGTGCAGAACATTGCAAACCTTCATCTGGAACAGTATCAGTCAGGACAAAAGATAGTCCAGAGCATTACAAACCTTCATCTGGAACAGTATCAGTCAGGACACAAGATAGTCCAGCACATTGCATACTTTCAGCTGAAACAGTATGAGTCGGGACACAAGATAGTCCACAACAATAACGACCTTCATCTGGAACAGTATCAGTCAGGACACAAGATAGTGCAGAACATTGCAAACCTTCATCTGGAACAGTATCAGTCGGGACACAAGATAGTCCAGCACATTGCAAACCTTCATCTGAAACAGTGTCAGTCGGGGCACAAGATAGTCCACAACAACAATAACCTTCATCTGGAACAGTGTCAGTCAGAACACAAGATAGACCACAACATAGCAAACCTTCATTTGGAACAGTATCAGTCGGGACACAAGATAGTCCAGAACATTGCAAACCTTCATCTGAAACAGTATCAGTCGGGACACAAGATAGTCCACAACAATAACAACCTTTATCTGAAACAGTATAAGTCGGGAAGCAAGATAGTCCAGGACATTGCAAACCTTCATCTGGAACAGTATCAATGGAGACACAAGATAGTCCAGAACATTTCAAACCTTCATCTGGAACAGTATCAGTCGGGACAAAAGATAATCCAAAACATTGCAAACCTTCATCTGGAACAGTATCAGTCAGGACACAGGATAGTCCACAACATTGCAAACCTTCATCTGGAACAATATCAGTCGGGACACAAGATAGTCCAGAGCATTGCAAACCTTCATCTGGAACAGTATCATACGGGACATAAGATAGTCCAGGCATTGCAAACCTTCATCTGGAACAGTATCAGTCGGGACACAAGATAGTCCAGAACATTGCAAACCTTCATCTGGAACAGTATCAGTCAGAATACAAGATAGTCCAGGCAATTGCAAACCTTCATCTGGAACAGTTTAAGTCAGGACACAAGATAGTCCAGAACATTGTAACCTTCATCTGGAACAGTATCAGTCAGGACACAAGATAGTCCAGAACATTGAAACCTTCATCTGGAACAGTATCAGTCAGGACACAAGATAGTCCAGTACATTGCAACCGTCATCTGGAACAGTATCAGTCAGGACACAAGATAGTCCAGACATTGCAAACCTGCATCTGGAACAGTATCAGTCAGGACACAAGATAGTCCAGAACAATAACGACCTTCATCTGGAACAGTATCAGTCGGGACACAAGATAGTCCAGCACATTGCAAACCTTCATCTGAAACAGTGTCAGTCGGGGCACAAGATAGTCCACAACAACAACGACCTTCATCTGGAACAGTGTCAGTCAGAACACAAGATAGACCACAACATAGCAAACCTTCATTTGGAACAGTATCAGTCGGGACACAAGATAGTCCAGGACATTGCAAACCTTCATCTGAAACAGTATCAGTCGGGACACAAAATAGTCCACAACATTGCAAACCTTCATCTGAAACAGTATCAGTTGGTACACAAGATAGTCCAGGACATTGAAAACCTTCATCTGGAACAATATCAGTCGGGATACAAGATAGTCCAGACCATTGCAAACCTTCATCTGGAACAGTATCAGTCAGGACACAAGTGAGTCCAGAACATTGCAAACCTTCATCTGGAACAGTATCAGTCAGGACACAAGATAGTCCAGTACATTGCAACCGTCATCTGGAACAGTATCAGTCAGGACACAAGATAGTCCAGACATTGCAAACCTGCATCTGGAACAGTATCAGTCAGGACACAAGATAGTCCAGAACAATAACGACCTTCATCTGGAACAGTATCAGTCGGGACACAAGATAGTCCAGCACATTGCAAACCTTCATCTGAAACAGTATCAGTCAGGACACAAGATAGTCCAGCACATTGCAAACCTTCATCTGAAACAGCATCAGTCGGGACACAAGATAGTCCACAACAATAACAACCTTTATCTGAAACAGTATAAGTCGGGAAGCAAGATAGTCCAGGACATTGCAAACCTTCATCTGGAACAGTATCAATGGAGACACAAGATAGTCCAGAACATTTCAAACCTTCATCTGGAACAGTATCAGTCGGGACAAAAGATAATCCAAAACATTGCAAACCTTCATCTGGAACAGTATCAGTCAGGACACAGGATAGTCCACAACATTGCAAACCTTCATCTGGAACAATATCAGTCGGGACACAAGATAGTCCAGAGCATTGCAAACCTTCATCTGGAACAGTATCAGTCAGGACACAAGATAGTCCACAACATTGCAAACCTTCATCTGAAACAGTATCAGTTGGTACACAAGATAGTCCAGGACATTGCAAACCTTCATCTGGAACAGTATCATACGGGACATAAGATAGTCCAGGCATTGCAAACCTTCATCTGGAACAGTATCAGTCGGGACACAAGATAGTCCAGAACATTGCAAACCTTCATCTGGAACAGTATCAGTCAGAATACAAGATAGTTCAGGCAATTGCAAACCTTCATCTGGAACAGTTTAAGTCAGGACACAAGATAGTCCAGAACATTGTAACCTTCATCTGGAACAGTATCAGTCAGGACACAAGATAGTCCAGGACATTGAAACCTTCATCTGGAACAGTATCAGTCAGGACACAAGATAGTCCAGTACATTGCAACCGTCATCTGGAACAGTATCAGTCAGGACACAAGATAGTCCAGACATTGCAAACCTGCATCTGGAACAGTATCAGTCAGGACACAAGATAGTCCAGAACAATAACGACCTTCATCTGGAACAGTATCAGTCGGGACACAAGATAGTCCAGCACATTGCAAACCTTCATCTGAAACAGTGTCAGTCGGGGCACAAGATAGTCCACAACAACAACGACCTTCATCTGGAACAGTGTCAGTCAGAACACAAAATAGACCACAACATAGCAAACCTTCATTTGGAACAGTATCAGTCGGGACACAAAATAGTCCAGAACATTGCAAACCTTCATCTGAAACAGTATCAGTCGGGACACAAAATAGTCCACAACATTGCAAACCTTCATCTGAAACAGTATCAGTTGGTACACAAGATAGTCCAGGACATTGAAAACCTTCATCTGGAACAATATCAGTCGGGATACAAGATAGTCCAGACCATTGCAAACCTTCATCAGGAACAGTATCAGTCAGGACACAAGTGAGTCCAGAACATTGCAAACCTTCATCTGGAACAGTATCAGTCAGGACACAAGATAGTCCAGTACATTGCAACCGTCATCTGGAACAGTATCAGTCAGGACACAAGATAGTCCAGACATTGCAAACCTGCATCTGGAACAGTATCAGTCAGGACACAAGATAGTCCAGAACAATAACGACCTTCATCTGGAACAGTATCAGTCGGGACACAAGATAGTCCAGCACATTGCAAACCTTCATCTGAAACAGTATCAGTCAGGACACAAGATAGTCCAGCACATTGCAAACCTTCATCTGAAACAGTATCAGTCAGGACACAAGATAGTCCAGACATTGCAAACCTTCATCTGGAACAGTATCAGTCAGGACACAAGATAGTCCAGAACAATAACGACCTTCATCTGGAACAGTATCAGTCAGGACACAAGATAGTCCAGAACAATAACGACCTTCATCTGGAACAGTATCAGTCGGGAAACAAGATAGTCCAGAACATTGCAAACCTACATCTGGAACAGTATCAGTCGGGACACAAGATAGTCCAGAACATTGCAAACCTTCATCTGGAACAGTATCAGTCCGGACACAAGATAGTCCACAACATTGCAAACCTTCATCTGGAACAGTATCAGCCAGGACACAAATGGTCTTTTCCTTTGGATTTCAAATTCCTTCCATCAACCTACCGAGCCTTTTGAATGAGATCTGAGACATTCAAAGTTTCCATGATTCTCCTTCCAAAAATTCCTTCAAACAAACTCTATCCCGTCTTTCTTTGCTTCGGAGCTGCATCCCCCCAGATACCTTCTTGGTAGCGTCATGTTGGTAGCATCAATCCAAGACCATTTCTTGATGCTGTCTGCTATTGAATGTCAACATACCCACTGGAGACCTAATATTTCTGCCAATATTACAAACCCCGTTTCCATGAGTTGGGACATTGTTAGATGTAAATATAAACGGAATACATCCATCCATTTTCTACCGCTTATTCCCTTTGGGGTCGCGGGGGTCGCTGGAGCCTATCTCAGCTACAATCGGGCGGACACCCTGGACAAGTCGCCACCTCATCGCAGGGCCAACACAGATAGACAGACAACATTCACACTCACATCCACACACCAGGGCCAATTTTAGTGTTGCCAATCAACTTATCCCCAGGTGCATGTCTTTGGAAGTGGGAGGAAGCCGGAGTACCCGGAGGGAACCCACGCAGTCACAGGGAGAACATGTAAACTCCACACAGAAAGATCCCGAGCCCGGGATTGAACCCAAGACTACTCAGGACCTTCGTATTGTGAGGCAGATGCACTAACCCCTCTGCCACCGTGAAGCCCCCTGACTGATCATTGTATTCCGTGCTTCACGGAATACAATGATTTGCAAATCATTTTCAACCCATATTCAGTTGAATATGCTACAAAGACAACATATTTGATGTTCAAACTGATAAACATTTTTTTTTTTTTGCAAATAATCATTAATTTTAGAATTTGATGCCAGCAACACGTGACAAAGAAGTTGGGAAAGGTGGCAATAAATACTGATAAAATTGAGGAATGCTCATCAAACACTTATTTGGAACATCCCACAGGTGAACAGTAAAATTGGGAACAGGTGTGTGCCATGATTGGGTATAAAAGTAGATTCCATGAAATGCTCAGTCATTCACAATCAAGGATGGGGCGGGGGTCACCACTTTGTCAACAAATGCGTGGGCAAATTGTTGAACAGTTTAAGAAAAACCTTTCTCAACCAGCTATTGCAAAGAATTTAGGGATTTCACCATTTACGGTCCGTAATATCATCAAAGGGTTCAGAGAATCTGGAGAAATCACTGCACGTAAGCAGCTAAGCCCGTGACCTTCGATCCCTCAGGCTGTACTGCATCAACAAGCAACATCAGTGTGTAAAGGATATCACCACATGGGCTCAGGAACACTTCAGAAACCCACTGTCAGTAACTACAGTTGGTCGCTACATCTGTAAATGCAAGTTAAAACTCTCCTACGCAAGGCGAAAACCGTTTATCAACAACACCCAGAAACGCCGTCGGCTTCCCTGGGCCTGAGCTCATCTAAGATGGACTGATACAAAGTGGAAAAGTGTTCTGTGGTCTGACGAGTCCACATTTCAAATTGTTTTTGGAAACTGTGGACGTCGTGTCCTCCGGACCAAAGAGGAAAAGAACCATCCGGATTGTTATAGGCGCAAAGTTGAAAAGCCAGCATCTGTGATGGTATGGGGGTGTATTAGTGCCCAAGACATGGGTAACTTACACATCTGTGAAGGCGCCATTAATGCTGAAAGGTACATACAGGTTTTGGAGCAACATACAGTATGTTGCCATCCAAGCAACGTTACCATGGACGCCCCTGAGAATTTCAGCAAGACAATGCCAAGCCACGTGTTACATCAACATGGCTTCATAATAAAAGAGTGCGGGTACTAGACTGGCCTGCCTGTAGTCCAGACCTGTCTCCCATTGAAAATGTGTGGCGCATTATGAAGCCTAAAATACCACAACAGAGACCCCCGGACTATTGAACAACTTCAGCTGTACATCAAGCAAAAATGGGAAAGAATTCCACCTGAGAAGCTTAAAAAATGTGTCTCCTCAGTTCCCAAACGTTTACTGGGTGTTGTTAAAATAAAAGGTGATGTAACACAGTGGTGAACATGCCCTTTCCCAACTACTTTGGCACGTGTTGCAGCCATGAAATTCTAAGTTAATTATTATTTGCAAAATAAAAATAAAGTTTATGAGTTTGAACATCAAATATCTTGTCTTTGTAGTGCATTCGATTGAATATGGGTTGAAAAGGATTTGCAAATCATTGTATTCCGTTTATATTTACATCTAACACAATTTCCCAACTCATAGGGAAACGGGGTTTGTACAGCGGACATTACGTACCACAGAGCTCGGCTGGTAAATTGTAAGGACACACAGAGGCTAGTAAATAGTCATAGGTCAGCCGGCAAAGCAATATATTTATCCGTGCTAAAAGGAGATAAGCGCCCCCCAGTGTACGGGAGGCACACGGCGTATGACCAATAGGGGCATTAGAGAGAGTGCATGGACACTTGGACTTCACACCAACCAACCAATTTGACTCATTTAGTGAAAGGAGTGTTTCTTTCTAACCTGGGGTCCTCAGTGCTGTCTTCATCAGGGTCTGCCGTGGCTTGAGAAACATCTGACTCTTTCTTTTCCACACTAGATGCTGTAAGAAAAAACCCAGATCAAATGAATTAGAATTCAAGGATACAACTTCATACTACAGATACATGAAACATAATACTTACTATCATGAGTTTGATAGAGTTCACACTCCTCTGTTTCTTCCTCAGCTGCACCTACTTCTTCTCCTGCTGCTTTCCCAAAACTGTCTGGACTGTGGACACCAGGCAGCAAAGTTTAACCTTCATGCATGCCGAGCAGAATATCTGGCATACAATTCAATCTTAACAATCATAGCAGTATTCTTCTGAATGACCATTCATGCAATGAAGTATTCTTATGGAAGTATTCTTCTTCATGACCAATCCTGCTGACCTTGGTGTGAGGACGGCTGTCGGCGGCATCAGCACCTCAGGTGTCAGCGGCTCGTCATCAAGTGTCTGAGATGTGCAAAGCATGTCGTTAGCGCTGCTGTTGCCCAACGTCTCCGAATCCATCTCTGGAGCTGTGGTCTCATGCGCCTCTTCTTCTTCCTGGGGGTTGCTACCCGCAAGTTCCGAGGTCTGGGCTTCTGGCTCTGGGGGGTTGCTGGCTGGGATGTCCCCAGGTTGTGACAGAGCAGAGCTGTAACAGGATGACCAACATTAACAATCAAGTTCCACCAGGTGTCCATTAATCAGTGCAAAACACATATAGTCACGGTCTACACTGTAGTACACACTTGGGCTGTAAAACTACATGTATTTGTAGTACACACTTACATTGCCCATATCAAAAAAATCAAGCCAAACAATTTACAAAGCATTTTAGAAGTTAAGGGAGAGTCTAAAAAGGTGAGGTTCTGCATTGGTGATGACCCAATACCAATGGAGTCGCAGCAACCTGTCAAAAGCCTGGTTAGATGGTACAACGCAAGCCTCAGGAACAAGGACCAGGACCTCACTAACAGCCTGTAAGATAAATTGGAGACACATCTGACTGGAAGACATAGACCTTACTGAAGCTTGGCTCGCTACCCATGACAGCAGTTTCCAACCTTTTATGGGGCGCCGTAAGTGCATCCCATCATTATTCCTGTTCTGTTACGCTCTACGGTGTTCGTCTAATCTTGGACAGGTTTGTGCTGAACGTGACATTTTGTTGGACTTGTGCAATGACAAAACAGATCCTTCTTTCCTGTCTCAGTTTCTTGGAGACTAAAAAAGTAAAGAAACGAATATACCCCTAGAGCTTGCGGCGGTGCAAGATGGCTCAAAGATTGACAACAGCTACAGACAGACCCAGGAACGGATATGAGCATGAGCACGGCACATGAAACAACAAGCTGTGCACTTATGGTCGCACTTATGGCAAATATAACCCCATCCAGGGAACTGAGAATCCACCAAGGAATGAGAGGCTGCTTTAGAGAGCAGAGACAAGGGCCTCACATTGACCAGTGCTTCTCACAAAGCAACCAGTCAAGTCAGTCAATTGAAGCACAGCGACGAACAAATACAAAAGTTTACAGAACATCAGCACCCCAGTCACTGCA
Organism: Nerophis lumbriciformis; assembly: GCF_033978685.3. Taxonomy (NCBI): domain Eukaryota; kingdom Metazoa; phylum Chordata; class Actinopteri; order Syngnathiformes; family Syngnathidae; genus Nerophis; species Nerophis lumbriciformis. Next base: position 16,912,889 of record NC_084571.2, on the reverse strand, counting down.
AAGGATAACGCAAGGAAGTAAGGCAGGTTGACGTAAGGCAAGTTGATGTAAGGCTTCTACTTTACAGAGGTGGAAAATGGTGGTCGAGGAGGTGCAGGAGAAGAAGCACTGAGGCTGTCTCTCTTACTAAGCAGGGACAACAGATGAGGTGGGAAGAGGAGAGACCTCACTTGAAAGCAGCTCTGGGAAATGGCTTTATCAACTTCATTTTTAGAGCTACACATGAAGTGCTCCCGTGGACCCATGGTGTGGACTTCACCTGCAGCCTCTGCCCAAACCCAGCGACTCTCTAACACATATCGACAGGTTGTAAGACAAGTCTCTGTTACACCTGGAGGCCCAATCAGGTCCTCAAGAGGCTGACAGCAGCCCTCGGAAGCAAGAGGAATACTATTAACTCAATGCCTTGAGAGCAACTAATAGCACCAGAGTGCCAACATTCACCTGAAAGGGGAAGTAAAAGCCCAAACATTCTCCCAGTGGCATAAGGTCAAGCGCACAGATCATTGTTGGGCTCACAAAACAGCAACAAGATCCGCTCATTGACCTCAAACCCTTTGCCCACTGGCCCCACCCAGACATGGGACACAGGCTCAGGCTTGATCACCGTGGAGCTGGCCACCTTTGATGAGGGTGTCTAAAACCCCCAGTGATAAAGGTAAACTAATAATGTGTCCCCAAATGTACATTCTTCCCACGGCTGACACCAAATTCCCCCGACACTCTCAACATCAAGGCCAACACCAACAGTTTTGCATCATGACCTTGGTTTTAGGAACCTGTACCTGTACATGGACTCCCCTAGTGGCCGACTGGTGTCAAAGCAGTCAGGAAGGATGATGATGTAATCCTCAGAGGAGGTGGAAGATGAGCGACTCCTCCTTCCTTCCTCTTTTCCCCCGCCTTTGGTGACGTCTGCTTCTTTCTCACTTTGCCTTCCTGTGGGCGGCACACTGCGTCTCGGACCCTTGCCTTCAGCTGCGTTCAACACAGGAAACAAAAATTATACACATGACTTTAGCTAGCTCGTCCACTTTGAACATGCGCATGTGGAGAGTGTTCACTTTGGACATGTTTGTCTCACAGTCATGTTTTATTGACCATTCTACAAACAAGCCTTCATCTAGGCAGGAACAGCAATGTGAGCAGATCTCAGCATTCTAGGACAAAGTATAAAGATTGAAGCACAAATTTCACTTTTTCACCAATGCATTAAATGCTTCTTATTCAATTTTTGGCGGACATAGATTCATTTATCTAGGCTATCATTTAGATCGACTGTAACTACAGTATCTGGTCACTTTGGATTGACTGTACCGACAATATTCTGTCACTGTAGATTGACTGTAACTACAGTTATGTCACACCTGGGTGAAGTCTTGTCTGGGTTTCGTCTGGTTTCATGTTGTTTTGTCATTTCCCGTTTTATTTTGAAATGCTGACTCTCCCTCTCGTTTTAGATCACTTGCCCTTCCTCCTGTTTCACTGGTCTGATGTCTTTCCTGATTGCCTGATTGTGCCCACCTGTGTCACCCTCTCTCATGTGTATAAATGTCTCGTCCTCCTCCTGTCCTGTGCCAGAGTGTTTCGTATCTTCTTGTGCGTACCTCCAGCGTTCCTTTGCCATAGTATTGTCCACAGCCATAGCCACGTATTGTATACCTTTTTGGATCCACTGAGTATTTTGGTTTGTAAGTTTTCTCAGGTAAGATTAGCTTCCAGCATCACCTCTGTTGGAGCGCTTTTTGTTCTACTTAGTAGTTTTTGTTCATAGCCCTTTTTCCCTCCGTAAACGGAACCTTTTTTATTTTTTTAAATATTTTTAGTAAGTTTAGTGGTCAGGTTAGGTCTGGTTTGATAGCCTGTTTTTGTTTCTCCCGTTTTGGACCCCTTCCCTGTTCAGAATAAATATCTGTTTCTGAAAATCCTGCATCTGTGTTCAGAGTCCTGTTCTGGTCATGACACAAACACAACAATAACAACAACAACAATAGGGCAACATCAGCAAATACGATATGTACAAATATGATGGTAAAAGTGATAGCAAAGAAGCAGTTAGCAAAATAAATAATAATACAGAAATGACAATGAACATTATTACACTACAAATGGAGCATTACAAATACCGTATTTTTCGGACTATAAGTCGCAGTTTTTTTCATAGTTTGGCCGGGCTCCAGTGCGACTTTTATATGTTTTTTTCCTTCTTTATTATGCATTTTTGGCAAGTGCGATTTATACTCCGGTGCGACTTATACTTAGAAAAATACGGTACCAATAGAAATAGCGCTATTGATAATGAACAATACCAATAATTTACCTCTATTATCAACAATACAGTTGTTTAAATGCAACCATACATATATGTAAAAGAAAGCAGACAAATGGAGGGGAAGAAAGAGAAGCCAGCTATATTAACCTTGTAGATTGTTATAGTAACAATAGTTTAAGCTTTGTCAGCGTGCCATGTGTTACCCAGTTTACCCTAGGGCAACAACGTTAATTTATGTTTGATGAAACGTTATTATGTGCATGAGTGTATGTATGTATATGTACTTATGTATGTACAGTATGTGTATAAGTATGTTTGTACAGTGAATGTATGTATACAGTATGTGTGTATGTATGTTTGTACAGTGAATGTATAAGTACAGTATGTATATATGTATGTTTGTACAGTGAATTTATATGTATATGTACATGCATGTGTATATGTATGTGTGTACAGTGAATGTATATGTACAGTATGTGTGTATGTATGTTTGTACAGTGAATGTATATGTACAGTATGTGTATATGTATGTTGGTACAGTGAATGTATATGTACAGTATGTGTATATGTATGTTTATACAGTGAATGTATATGTACAGTATGTGTATATGTACGTTTGTACACTGAATGTATATGTACAGTATGTGTATATGTATGTTTGTACAGTTAATATGCGTGTGGATGTACGAACTTTGAGTATGTAGGTATGTACTGTATTTGTGTATGTATGTGGGAGCATAGGTACCTATGTTTGTATGAATAACAGTGTGTATGTGAGCATACGTGTATTTGTATCTAGGGATGATGTTCGAAAACCGGTTCTCCCGATGCTTCGATAAGAAAAGAACCGATTCCTTGTATTTCAATCCCTTTTTGAGAACTTGTTCCCATTATCGAAACCACTATACCGTATTTTCGCGACCATAGGGCGCACCGTATTAAAAGGCTCTGTTTCAGTTACGGGTGCTATTTCTGTATTTAACGCATAAATAAGGCGCAGCATATTTTTGGACGCAGGTATGGTTAAACATACGCACGCTAGCTTAAAACATATGCTAGCATGCATGGACACTGTTTTAAAAAGGCAGCAGGAGCAAAGCTGAGTTGGATTGTACTTTATTCAAGTATTTATCAATGTACTCACATTATTTTTTAATCAATCCTCATCCACAAATCCATCAAAGTCCTCATCTTCTGTGTCTGAAATGAACAGCTGGGCAAGTTCTCCATCAAACACGCCAGATTCCCTCTCGTCATTTACAAAGTCAGTCTCGTTGCCGTGGGTCTTCTCGGAAAAGATGCCGGTTTTTGCAAAAGCTCGAACAACAGTGCAAGCAGACACGTTAGCTCAAGAATCCACGATCCATTCACAAATTGTGGTGTAACTCGCCCGACGCTGCCTCACAGTTTTGGTGAAGCTGTGTTGGTCTGTCATTCATCACTCCCATGACGCTTACAACTTCACTTTGAACGTCCTGTTTATACCCATGTCCAGCGGTTGGAGTTCCTTCGTGATGCCTTAATGATGACTCCAGGTGGAAACTTTTCTTTCGGCAGCGTCTTCTCCTAGAAAATCACCATAGTTGGCAGTTTCTGTCCATTAGCCTAGCAAGCTACCACAACAGTAAAGGCCGACTTCTCTTGCCCCGTTATGCGTATGGATTCTCTACCGTGCTGGTCCCCTTCTTATCCACAATGTGCTTCACCGGGATGTCGAAAGTGAGCGGCACCTCGTCCATGTTGGTGATGTGTTTGTTGGCAATTTTTTTATTTACAACGCACATAGCAGCACTATATGATCACTGGGGGCGTGCCTTTAGCGTCCTCTCTCACCTGAAACCTTCACCCTTTAACGTCCGCATGCTGTCCTCAGTCACATCCGCCTTTCCTCCATATAAACAGCGTGCCGGCCCAGTCACATAACATCTATGGCTTTTGGAACTCAGTGCACACACAACAACCTATCTGGATTCGATAAGAGATTCCATAAGAGGATTCGATAATGGCATCGACATCGATAATTTCTTAACGAACATCATTCCTATTTGTATGTACAATATATTTGACTCCCAGTGTGTGTGGGAGCCAGAGTACGGCCCCAGCCACCCAGAGAGCCCAACCCACAAACAGCAGGTGTGGTGCCCAGGGAACAAGGGACCACCGGCCCCACGCAGCCAGGCCGGCCAGCGACAGGAACCCCAGAGCCCGGCCCACCGTCCCGCCCGGAAATGCCAGCAGCAGGCCGCAGACAGATGCGCCCGGCAGAAGACAAGACACGGGAAAAGCAGGGGACAGTCAGCCCTCAAGCCAGCGAGAGACCACACCCCACACGGGCAGAAAGGAGGGACGCCCTGCCTGAGGGGCCCAGACACTCCCCACAATCGGACGGAAAGACTGCCCCCGCCCCACCAGCAACTGGGCCCCCACCCACCATCGATTGTAACTACAGTATTAGGTCACTGTCGATTGACTGTAACTACAGTATTGTGTCACTGTGGATTGACTGTAACTACAGTATTCTGTCACTGTAGATCGACTGTAAGTACAGTATTCTGTCACTTTGGATCGACTGTATAACTACAGTCTTTGGTCACTGTAGATTGACTGTAACTACAGTATTCTGTCACTTTGGATCGACTGTAACTACAGTATTCTGTCACTGTAGACTGACTGTAACGACAGTATTCTGTTAGTTTGGATCGACTGTAACTACAGTATTTTGTCACTTTGGATCAACTGTACTCTGTCACTGTAGATTGACTGTAACTAAAGTATTCTGTCACTTTGGATTGACTGTAACTACAGAATTTTGTCACTTTGGATCGACTGTAACTACAGCATTCTGTCGCTGTAAATTGACTCTAACTACAGTATGCTGTCACTTTGGATTGACTGTAACTACAGTATTGTGTCACTGTAGATTGACTGTAACTACAGTATTTTGTCACTTTGGATTGACTGTAACTACAGTATTCTGTAACTGTAGATCGACTGTAACTACAGTATTCTGTTACTGTAGATTGACTGTAACTACAGTATTTGGACAATTTGGATCGACTGTAAGTACAGTATTCCATCACTTTGGATCCACTGTAACTACAGTATTCTGTCACTTTGGATCGATTGTAACTACAGTCTTTGGTCACTATGAATCAACTGTAACTACAGTATTCGGTCACTTTGGATCGACTGTAACTACTGTATTCTGTCACTTTTGATCGACTGTAATTACAATATTCTGTCACTGTAGATTGACTGTAACTACAGTACTTTGTCACTGTAGATTGACTGTAACTACAGTATATTGTCACTTTGGATCGACTGTAACTACAGCCTTTGGTCACTGTAGATTGACTGTAACAACAGTATTCTGTCACTGTAGATAGACTGTAACTACAGTATTCTGTCACTTTGGATCGAATGTAACTACAGTATTCTGTCACTTTGGATTGACTGTAATTACAGTATTCTGTCACTTTGGATCGACTGTAACTACAGTATTTGGTCACTATGAATTGACTGTAAGTACAGTATTTTGTCACTTTGGATCGACTGTAACTACAGTATTTGGTTACTATGAATCGACTGTACCTACAGTATTCTGTCAATTTGGATCGACTGTAACTACAGTATTCTGTCACTTTGGATCGACTGTAACTACAGTATTCTGTCACTTTGGATCGACTGTAACTATAGTATTCTGTCCCCTTAGATCAACTGTATTCTGTCACTGTAGATTGACTGTACCTACAGTATTTTGTCACTTTGGATCGACTGTAACTACAGTATTCTGTCACTGTAGATTGACTGTAACTACAGTATTCTGTCACTTTGGATTGACTGTAACTACAGTATTCTGTAACTGTAGATCGACTGTAACTACAGTATTCTGTTACTGTAGATTGACTGTAACTACAGTATTTGGACAATTTGGATCGACTGTAAGTACAGTATTCCATCACTTTGGATCCACTGTAACTACAGTATTCTGTCACTTTGGATCGATTGTAACTACAGTCTTTGGTCACTATGAATCAACTGTAACTACAGTATTCGGTCACTTTGGATCGACTGTAACTACTGTATTCTGTCACTTTGGATCGACTGTAACTACAATATTCTGTCACTGTAGATTGACTGTAACTACAGTACTTTGTCACTGTAGATTGACTGTAACTACAGTATATTGTCACTTTGGATCGACTGTAACTACAGCCTTTGGTCACTGTAGATTGACTGTAACAACAGTATTCTGTCACTGTAGATTGACTGTAACTACAGTATTCTGTCACTTTGGATCGAATGTAACTACAGTATTCTGTCACTTTGGATTGACTGTAATTACAGTATTCTGTCACTTTGGATCGACTGTAACTACAGTATTTGGTCACTATGAATTGACTGTAAGTACAGTATTTTGTCACTTTGGATCGACTGTAACTACAGTATTTGGTTACTATGAATCGACTGTACCTACAGTATTCTGTCAATTTGGATCGACTGTAACTACAGTATTCTGTCACTTTGGATCGACTGTAACTACAGTATTCTGTCACTTTGGATCGACTGTAACTATAGTATTCTGTCCCTTTAGATCAACTGTATTCTGTCACTGTAGATTGACTGTACCTACAGTATTTTGTCACTTTGGATCGACTGTAACTACAGTATTCTGTCACTGTAGATTGACTGTAACTACAGTATTCTGTCACTTTGGATTGACTGTAACTACAGCATTTTGTCACTTTGGATCGACTGTAACTACGGTATTCTGTCACTGTAGATTGACTGTAACTACAGTATTCTGTCACTTTGGATAGACTGTAATTACAGTATTTTGTTACTTTGGATTGACTGTAACTACAGTATTTGGTCACTATCAATTGACTGTAACTATAGTATTCTGTCACTCTGGATCGACTGTAACTATAGAATTCTGTCCGTTTGGATCAACTGTATTCTGTCACTGTAGATTGACTGTACGTACAGTATTTTGTCACTTTGGATCGACTGTAAACACAGTATTCTGTCACTATAGATTGACTGTAACTACAGTATTCTGTCACTTTGGATTGACTGTAATTACAGCATTTTGTCACTTTGGATCAACTGTAACTACAGTATTCTGTCACTATAAATTGACTGTAACTACAGTATTCGGTCACTTTGGATCGACTGTAACTACTGTATTCTGTCACTTTGGATCGACTGTAACTACAATATTCTGTCACTGTAGATTGACTGTAACTACAGTACTTTGTCACTGTAGATTGACTGTAACTACAGTATATTGTCACTTTGGATCGACTGTAACTACAGCCTTTGGTCACTGTAGATTGACTGTAACAACAGTATTCTGTCACTGTAGATTGACTGTAACTACAGTATTCTGTCACTTTGGATCGAATGTAACTACAGTATTCTGTCACTTTGGATTGACTGTAATTACAGTATTCCGTCACTTTGGATCGACTGTAACTACAGTATTTGGTCACTATGAATTGACTGTAAGTACAGTATTTTGTCACTTTGGATCGACTGTAACTACAGTATTTGGTTACTATGAATCGACTGTACCTACAGTATTCTGTCAATTTGGATCGACTGTAACTACAGTATTCTGTCACTTTGGATCGACTGTAACTACAGTATTCTGTCACTTTGGATCGACTGTAACTATAGTATTCTGTCCCTTTAGATCAACTGTATTCTGTCACTGTAGATTGACTGTACCTACAGTATTTTGTCACTTTGGATCGACTGTAACTACGGTATTCTGTCACTGTAGATTGACTGTAACTACAGTATTCTGTCACTTTGGATTGACTGTAACTACAGCATTTTGTCACTTTGGATCGACTGTAACTACGGTATTCTGTCACTGTAGATTGACTGTAACTACAGTATTCTGTCACTTTGGATAGACTGTAATTACAGTATTTTGTTACTTTGGATTGACTGTAACTACAGTATTTGGTCACTATCAATTGACTGTAACTATAGTATTCTGTCACTCTGGATCGACTGTAACTATAGAATTCTGTCCGTTTGGATCAACTGTATTCTGTCACTGTAGATTGACTGTACGTACAGTATTTTGTCACTTTGGATCGACTGTAAACACAGTATTCTGTCACTATAGATTGACTGTAACTACAGTATTCTGTCACTTTGGATTGACTGTAATTACAGCATTTTGTCACTTTGGATCAACTGTAACTACAGTATTCTGTCACTATAAATTGACTGTAACTACAGTATTCTGTCACTTTGGATTGACTGTAATTACGTCTTTGGTCACTATGAATCAACTGTAACTACAGTATTCGGTCACTTTGGATCGACTATAACTACTGTATTCTGTCACTTTGGATCGACTGTAATTACAGTATTCTGTCACTTTGGATCGACTGTAACTACAATATTCTGTCACTGTAGATTGACTGTAACTACAGTACTTTGTCACTGTAGATTGACTGTAACTACAGTATATTGTCACTTTGGATCGACTGTAACTACAGCCTTTGGTCATTGTAGATAAATAAATAAATGATAAATGGGTTGTACTTGTATAGCGCTTTTCTACCTTCAAGGTACTCAAAGCGCTTTGACACTACTTCCACATTTACCCATTCACACACACATTCACACACTGATGGAGGGAGCTGCCATGCAAGGCGCTAACCAGCACCCATCAGGAGCAAGGGTGAAGTGTCTTGCTCAGGACACAACGGACATGACGAGGTTGGTACTAGGTGGGGATTGAACCAGGGACCCTCGGGTCGCGCACGGCCATTCTTCCACTGCGCCACGCCGTCCCCTTTGATTGACTGTAACTACAGTATTCTGTCACTGTAGATTGACTGTAACTACAGTATTCTGTCACTTTGGATCGACTGTAACTACAGTATTCTGTCACTTTGGATTGACTGTAATTACAGTATTCTGTCACTTTAGATCGACTGTAACTACAGTATTTGGTCACTATGAATTGACTAAGTACAGTATTTTGTCACTTTGGATCGACTGTAACTACAGTATTTGGTCACTATGAATCGACTGTACCTACAGTATTCTGTCACTTTGGATCGACTGTAACTACAGTATTCTGTCAATTTGGATCGACTGTATCTACAGTATTCTGTCACTTTGGATCGTCTGTAACTATAGTATTCTGTCCCTTTGGATCAACTCTATTCTGTCACTGTAGATTGACTGTACCTACAGTATTTTGTCACTTTGGATCGACTGTAACTACAGTATTCTGTCACTGTAGATTGACTGTAACTACAGTATTCTGTCACTTTGGATTGACTGTAACTACAGCATTTTGTCACTTTGGATCGACTGTAATTACGGTCTTCTGTCACTGTAGATTGACTGTAACTACAGTATTCTGTCACTTTGGATAGACTGTAATTACAGTATGTTGTTACTTTGGATTGACTGTAACTACAGTATTTAGTCACTATGAATTGACTGTAAGTACAGTATTCTGACACTTTGGATCGACTGTAACTACAGTATTCGGTCACTTTGGATTGACTGTAACAACAGTATTCTGTCACTTTGGATCGACTGTAACTACAGTATTGTGTCACTTTGGATTGACTGTATTCTGTCACTTTGGATCAACTGTAAGTACAGTATTATGTCACTGTAGATTGACTGTAACTACAGTATTATGTTTCTTTGGATTGACTGTAACTATAGTATTCTGTCCCTTTGGATCAACTGTATTCTGTCACTGTAGATTGACTGTACGTACAGTATTTTGTCACTTTGGATCGACTGTAACTACAGTATTCTGTCACTGTAGATTGACTCTATCTACAGCATTTTGTCACTTTGGATCGACTGTAACTACAGTATTCTGTAACTATAGATTGACTGTAACTACAGTATTCTGTCACTTTGGATTGACTGTAACTACAGTATTCTGTCACTTTTGAATGACTGTAATTACAGTATTTTGTTACTTTGGATTGACTGTAACTACAGTATTTGGTCACTATGAATTGACTGTAAGTACAGTATTCTGTCACTTTGGATCGACTGTAACTACAGTATTCGGTCACTTTGGATTGACTGTAACAACAGTATTCTGTCACTTTGGATCGACTGTAACTACAGTATTGTGTCACTTTGGATTGACTGTATTCTGTCACTTTGGATCAACTGTAAGTACAGTATTATGTCACTGTAGATTGACTGTAACTACAGTATTATGTTTCTTTGGATTGACTGTAACTACAGTATTCTGTCACTTTGGATCAACTGTATTATGTCACTGTAGATTGACAGTACCTACAGTATTTTGTCACTTTGGATTGACTGTAACTACAGTATTCTGTCACTTTGGATTGACTGTAACTCAGTGACGTGCAGTCACTGGAGGCAGGTGAGGCGGGGCCTCACGTGCCATCACGGTTCCGGTTCACCGTGCGTGACTGCTCGCTGACTGCTCGCTGTTTCGAAAAAGCTAAGTATCGTTCTATTTGTGTGCTTTTAAATTGTTCTGCAGCTTTCTTTATTACTTTCTCAACATATTTAGTAGTACTATTTAACTTGCAAATCACCCGATCTCTGTCTCTCCACCCCTCCCGCAGCTAGCTAGCAGCTAGCTGCTAAGCTAACGAAGCTAGCGCGGAGAAAGGCGTCGCCGGGCGCCGGTCAGAAGGAGTCTACTCCTGCACACCGTGACCAGGACTTCTCGGAAGACAGCAGGAACTTCACTCGGTGACAGAAAACACCGTGAGTATGGCTTCCTGCGCGTCATGCACCTTACTCACGGAGAGGCTGGCTCTGCTAGAGGGCCATGTCCGCCAGTTAGAGCAGAGTAATCTCGTAACTTTAGATGTTGTGGACACATCTGCTAGCGTTAGCTGTAGCGAGCTAATTAGCCCAGTCTGTAGTAGTCCTAAGCGGCCTACAAGCTACGGTGTACCGGTTGAGACGCATAATAGATTTAGCTCTTAAGCTAGTCCTACACCCCAGTCTACCGGGCACCACACCTTAGTCATAGGGGACTCCATCACCCGAAACATAAAGCTTAGCAAACCAGCCACAATTAAGTGCATCCCGGGGGCCCGAGCACCTGACATTGAGGCTAATCTTAGGGAGCTAACTCGCAACAGGCCTAGTAAACACGTACGACAGGCTAATCGCACCACTAGTTATGCGAATATAGTTGTACACGTTGGCTCCAATGACACTAGAATGAGACAGTCAGAGATTACAAAGAGAAACATAGCCAGGACTTGTGATCTCGCTAGAAAGATGTCCAGGCATCGAGTAATTGTCTCTGGCCCCCTGCCTGCGAGAGGCAATGATGAGAGATATAGCAGATTAGTCTCGCTTAACAAGTGGCTGGCTAGCTTCTGTAGACAACAGGGACTAACGTTTATTGATAATTGGCCCTCTTTCTGGGGCAAACCAGGCTTGCTGATGAGGGACGGCCTTCGCCCTAACCAGGAAGGCGCCATCATCCTGTCTAAAAACATAGACTACTGTTTAAGTCACATTTGACTAACTACACTAGAGCAAGCCCGGTCACAGGCAATTACAGAGCCTGCTAGTCCGGGTGAGGAGTCAGTTAAGCTAGAACTAGCCAGCGCCAGGCTGGATAATTCCTGTACGCATAGCAATTTTCTTAGAATAACACACAACTCACATAATGTGTTTTCTGTTGTGAATGTGTCAGGGGTAGATATGCATTCTACTGAGGTGGCAAATCATGATGCGTTCAGTCGATCGCTGCATCAAGCAAACAATCTGAAAATTCCCGTCGTATCAATTCCTAGATATGGTCGAAACTATTTAAAGTGCACTACGTATAATAAACGCAACATTATTAATATTTCTACTACGGATAATTTAAACAAAAACTCGTCAAAACAGCCCAATACTTATAATCTGGGCTTTTTAAACATAAGATCATTGTCTCCCAAAACGTTATTAGTTAATGAGGTCATTAGAGACAACAATCTTTTTTTTTTTTTTTTTTTTTTTTTTATTTTTTATTTTTTTTTTTTATGTCCTGTCCAGCTTCTCAGGCAAATCATATAGTTGATGTAGATGCCCATGTCGGCTGTTCAGATTTACTTTACAAAAGAGAAGTGTAGGATACTTCTCTTGTTGCCTTATTTGTATTTGACTTTATTAAATGTATTTATATTATCATTTAGTGCAGCCGGGCCGGAGCAGGAGGGGATAGAAAGAGAAAAAAAAAGAAGACAGAGGGGGAAATTGTGGGGACAAGAGGGGGATTAGACAGAGAGACAAAAACAACAACAGCAAACAACAAGAGCAACATCAGCAAATATGACATGTGCAAATATGATGGTAAAAGTAATAGCAAATAAGCAGTTAGCGAAAAATAAAAAATAATACAGAAATGACAATGAGCATTATTACACTACAAATGGATCAATACAAATACCAATAGAAATAGCGCTATTGATAATGAACAATACCAATAATTTACCTTTATTATCAACAATACAGTTGTTTAAATGCAACAATACATATACGTAATGATAACTTGAGATACGAAAGAATGCAGAAAAATGGAGGGGGAGAAAGAGAAGCAACCTACATTAACCTTGTAGATTGTTATAGTCACAATAGGTTAAGCTTTGTCAGTGTGCCATGTGTTACACCCAGTTTACCCTAGGGCAACAACGTTAATATATGTTTGATGAAACGTGATTATGTGCATGAGTGTAAGTATGCATATGTACTTGTATATGTACAGAATGTGTATATGTGTTTGTACAATGAATGTATATGTACAGAATGTGTATATGTGTTTGTACAGTGAATGTATATGTACAGTATGTGTATGTGTATGTTTGTATATTGAATGTGCGTGTGGATGTACGAACATTAGGTAGGTAAATATGTACTGTATTTGTGTATGTATGTGGGAGCGTAGGTACCTATGTACGTATGTGAGCATATGTGAATTTGCATGTACAATACATTCGACTACCAGAGTGCGTGGGAGCCAGAGCACGGCCCCATCACCCCCGAGAGCCCAACCCACAAACAGGAGGCGTGGTGCCCAGGGAACCAGGGACCACCGCCCCCACGGACCAGAGACAACAATCTTAACGTCATTGGTCTTAGCGAAACCTGGCTCAAACCAGACGAATTTTTTGCGCTAAATGAGGCATCTCCTCCTAACTATACGAATGCGCATATTGCCCGTCCCCTTAAAAGGGGTGGGGGGGTCGCACTAATATACAATGAAAACTTTAACCTTACCCCTAACCTAAATAATAAATACAAATCGTTTGAGGTGCTTACTATGAGGTCTGTCGCACCGCTGCCTCTCGATATGGCTGTTATCTACCGCCCCCCAGGGCCCTACTCGGACTTTATTAATGAATTCTCAGAGTTCGTTGCTGATCTAGTGACGCACGCAGACAATATAATCATAATGGGGGACTTTAATATCCATATGAATACCCCATCGGACCCTCAGTGCGTGGCGCTCCAGACTATAATTGATAGCTGTGGTCTTACACAAATAATAAATGAACATACGCATCGCAACGGCAATACGATAGATCTAGTGCTGGTCAGGGGTGTCACCACCTCCAAAGTTATGGTACTCCCGTATACTAAAGTAATGTCCGATCATTACCTTATAAAATTCGAAGTTCTGACTCATTGTCAACAAACTAATAATAATAACAACTGCTATAGCAGCCGCAACATTAATGCTGCCACAACGATGACTCTTGCTGACCTACTGCCTTCGGTAATGGCACCATTCCCAAATTATGTCGGCTCTATTGATAACCTCACTAACAACTTTGACAATGCCCTGCGCAAAACCATTGATAGTATAGCACCGCTAAAACAAAAAAGGGCCCCTAAAAGGCGCACCCCATGGTTTACAGAAGAAACCAGAGCTCATAAATTATCATGTAGAAAGTTGGAACGCAAATGGCGCGCGACCAAGCTTGAGGTTTTCCATCAAGCATGGAGTGATAGTTTAATATCGTATAAACGCATGCTTACCTTAGCTAAAGCTAAATATTACTCAAATCTCATCCGCCTCAACAAAAACGACCCTAAATTTTTGTTTAGTACAGTAGCATCGCTAACCCAACAAGGGACTCCTCCCAATAGCTCCACCCACTCGGCAGATGACTTTATGAATTTCTTTAATAAGAAAATTGAACTCATTAGAAAGGAGATTAAAGACAACGCATCCCAGCTACAACTGGGTTCTATGAACACAGATACAACTGTATCTACGACGGATACTGCAATACAAAATAGTCTCTCTCTTTTTGATGAAATAACATTAGAGGAACTATTACAGCGTGTAAGTGGGATAAAACAAACAACATGTTTACTCGACCCACTTCCTGGGAAACTTATCAAGGAGCTTTTTGTATTATTAGGTCCATCAGTGCTAAATATTATAAACTTATCACTTTCCTCTGGCACTGTTCCCCTAGCATTCAAGAAAGCGGTTATTCATCCTCTGCTCAAAAGACCTAACCTTGATCCTGACCTCATGGTAAACTACCGACCGGTGTCCCACCTTCCCTTTATTTCGAAAATCCTCGAAAAAATTGTCGCACAGCAGCTAAATGAACACTTAGTGTCTAACAATCTCTGTGAACCTTTTCAATCCGGTTTCAGGGCAAATCACTCTACGGAGACAGCCCTCGCAAAAATGACTAATGATCTACTGCTAACGATGGATTCTGATGCGTCATCTATGTTGCTGCTTCTTGATCTTAGCGCTGCTTTCGATACCGTCGATCATAATATTTTATTAGAGCGTATCAAAACACGTATTGGTATGTCACACTTAGCTTTGTCGTGGTTTAACTCTTATCTTACTGACAGGATGCAATGCGTCTCCCATAATAATGTGACCTCGGACTATGTTAAGGTAACGTGCGGAGTTCCTCAGGGTTCGGTTCTTGGCCCTGCACTCTTTAGTACTTACATGCTGCCGCTAGGCGACATCATACGCAAATACGGTGTTAGCTTTCATTGTTATGCTGATGACACCCAACTCTACATGCCCCTAAAGCTGACCAACACGCCGGATTGTAGTCAGCTGGAGGCGTGTCTTAATGAAATTAAACAATGGATGTCCGCTAACTTCTTGCAACTCAACGCCAAGAAAACGGAAATGCTGATTATCGGTCCTGCTAAACACCGACATTTATTTAATAATACCACCTTAACATTTGACAACCAAACAATTACACAAGGCGAATCAGTAAAGAATCTGGGTATTATCTTCGACCCAACTCTCTCGTTTGAATCACACATTAAGAGTGTTACTAAAACGGCCTTCTTTCATCTCCGTAATATCGCTAAAATCCGTTCTATTTTATCCACTAGCGACGCTGAGATCATTATTCATGCGTTCGTTACGTCTCGTCTCGACTACTGTAACGTATTATTTTCGGGTCTCCCTATGTCTAGCATTAAAAAATTACAGTTGGTACAAAATGCGGCTGCTAGACTTTTGACAAGAACAAGAAAGTTTGATCATATTACGCCTATACTGGCTCACCTGCACTGGCTTTCTGTGCACTTAAGATGTGACTTTAAGGTTTTACTACTTACGTATAAAATACTACACGGTCTAGCTCCGTCCTATCTTGTCGATTGCATTGTACCATATGTCCCGGCAAGAAATCTGCGTTCAAAGAACTCCGGCTTATTAGTGATTCCCAGAGCCCAAAAAAAGTCTGCGGGCTATAGAGCGTTTTCTATTCGGGCTCCAGTACTATGGAATGCCCTCCCGGTAACAATTAGAGATGCTACCTCAGTAGAAGCATTTAAGTCCCATCTTAAAACTCATTTGTATACTCTAGCCTTTAAATAGCCCCCCTGTTAGACCAGTTGATCTGCCGTTTCTTTTCTTTTCTCCTCTGCTCCCCTTTTCCTTGAGGGGGGGGGGGGGCACAAGTCCGGTGGCCATGGATGAAGTGCTGGCTGTCCAGAGTCGGGACCCGGGGTGGACCGCTCGCCTGTGCATCGGCTGGGAACATCTCTGCGCTGCTGACCCGTCTCCGCTCGGGATGGTGTCCTGCTGGCCCCACTATGGACTGGACTCTTACTATTATGTTGGATCCACTATGGACTGGACTCTCACAATATTATGTCAGACCCACTCGACATCCATTGCTTTCGGTCTCCCCTAGAGGGGGGGGGGTTACCCACATATGCGGTCCTCTCCAAGGTTTCTCATAGTCATTCACATCGACGTCCCACTGGGGTGAGTTTTTCCTTGCCCTTATGTGGGCTTTGTACCGAGGATGTCGTTGTGGCTTGTGCAGCCCTTTGAGACACTTGTGATTTAGGGCTATATAAATAAAGATTGATTGATTGATTGATTGATGGAAAGAAAAAAAATGTAAAAAAAAAAAAAAAAAATTTAATTGTTATATGTATCCGGTGATTATACTATAAAGTTATTTTCCATTTAACTTCACCAGTTTTAGATTATATTTATTCAAAATCGCTGAATTTTACATTTGCCGTTCAAATACTGAGAAGAGACGGTGCGGTGATCAGCAGCCAGTTGAGGCACGTCACTCAGTTGTGCCTCACATGGATTGCGGACTCGGCTAACTGCTGGCCTGCTGTGCAGAGAGACCGTATTGCTATATTATATTATACATTTCCATAGTTTAGTTAGCTGAGGTATATAATGTACAGTGTATTTTGTCAACAACTGTATGTGTGTAAGTATTTCTTGTGCTGAGCGATCAGAAAACGGCTGCAAAAGACGCACTGGCTGAGGCTCGCAGTAATCCCGCCTCCTTGTGCTGGATGCACCCCCGCCGTAGAATGCACCCCCTAACGGGAGTGTTATATTAACTAAAGCCCACACTTAAACTTTCCACGTGCAAGACTGAATCTATTTAAAAAAGTTATTTAATAAGAAGCCAAAAAGTGCAAAAACAATAATGTTTGTGTTGGAGGAGTTGTGAATGACTGCAGGGCCACAACATAAGGTACACCTGCAGACTGCAGCACGGATTTCATATTTCATTCATTCACAACTCCTCCAACACGAACATTATTGTTTTTGCACTTTTTGGTTTCTTATTAAATAACTTTTGTAACCTATTTTTATGGGCTTTCCTCTTTGTGATGTTAAGTTCCTGTAATACGCTGTTATACAGTATATGCCTTGAGCTCTTATTTTGAAGGCGCTAAAAGCGGAAGTGATGACACGGAGTGGAGCGGAGGTTTTTGAAAGAAGGTAAATAAAGTGGTCCTCGTGTAAACTGGAGCCTCCGTGTTTGTTATTTTGTAGTTTCATACAGTATAGGCGACATTTATAAACCCTCGGTTACACTTTTTTAAATAGATTCAATCTTGCACGTGGAAAGTTTAAGTGTGGGCTTTAGTTGATTGATTGATTGAGACTTTTATTAGTAGGTTGCACAGTGTAGTACATATTCCGTACAATTGACCACTAAATGGTAACACCCGAATAAGTTTTTCAACTTGTTTAAGTCGGGGTCCACTTAAATTGATTTATGATACCGATATATACTATCATCATAATACAGTCATCACACAAGATAATCACATTGAATTATTTATTATTTACAATCCGGGGTGTGGAGGGGGGGTGGGGTTAGGTTTGGTTGTTATCATCAGTCATCAACAATTGAGAACAGAGAAATGGATATTGGAACAGTGTAGATCTGACTTGGTAGGATATGGACAGCAAGTAGTGGGCATAGAGAGAGAGAGAGAGAGAGAGAGAGAGAGAGAGAGAGAGAGAGAGAGAGAGAGAGAGAGAGAGAGAGAGAGAGATCAGAAGGCATAAGAAAAAGTATCTGCATTTGATTGTTTACATTTGATTATTAACAATCCGGGGAGGGTGTTAGTTGTAGGGTTGATATAACACTCCCGTCAGGGGGTGCATTCTACGGCGGGGGTGCATTAATCCAGCACAACAGCGGCGCATGGACTTAATTTATAAGTAAAGGTAAGACCATAATAACGTTTTTTTTATTAAATGTGCTTTTTTGTGTGCTACAGTTTGTATGTGTAAAGTTAAAGTTCAGTTAAAGTACCAATGATTGTCACACACACACTAGGTGTAATGAAATGTGTCCTCTGCATTTGACCCATCCCCTTGTTCACCCCCTGGGAGGTGAGGGGAGCAGTGGGCAGCAGCGGCGCCGCGCCCGGGAATAATTTTTGGTGATTTAACCCCCAATTCCAACCCTTGATGCTGAGTGCCAAGCAGAGAAGAATGCTGGTATGAGCTTTTAAACATATCCCGTTAACTGCTGCCAATTAAATGGTGAATAAGATACTCTTTAGGGTTCATATGTTTGTAAATCTGACTGTGATGAAGTCAGTGCCTCACCAGCCATGAACCTCACCGCACGTCACTGCTGTGACTACAGTATTTGGTCACTATGAATCGACTGTAACTGCAGTATTCTGTCACTTTGAATCGACTGTAATTACAGTATTTTGTTACATTGGATTGACTGTAATTACAGTTGTTTGTCACTTTGGATTGACTAACTACAGTATTTGGTCACTATGAATTGACTGTAAGTACAGTATTCTGTCACTTTGGATCGACTGTAACTACAGTATTCTGTCACTTTAGATCGACTGTAACTACAGTATTCTGTCACTTTGGATCGACTGTAATTACAGTATTTTGTTACTTTGGATTGACTGTAACTACAGTAGTTTGTCACTTTGGATTGACTGTAACTACAGTATTTGGTCACTATGAATTGACTGTAAGTACAGTATTCTGTCACTTTGACTCGACTGTAACTACAGTATTCTGTCACTTTGGATCGACTGTAATAACATAATTTTGTTACTTTGGATTGACTGTAACTACAGTAGTTTGTCACTTTGGACTGACTGTAACTACAGTATTTGGTCACTATATGACAATATGGGTTGAGAATAATTGAGGGAGAAATTTGCGATCAAGCACTGACCTATTGTGCTGCACTCCATAGGGGTGGTTGGAGTGTGGAGTGGTACTGGCACTGAGCTGGGACCGGCCACCTGGGCTGTAGACTGGGGAGCAGGTAGGTAGGCTTTAAGAGGGGACGGCAGGGACGACTTTTGGCCGCTGCCCCCAGTGTCACTGTCCAGAAGGTCATGGCTGCCACGTAGCACTGCCACAAGTACACAGAAGGATGATGCAGGATGTGCTATGGACTGTACAGCTTGTACACTTCTTTAAGGAGACCTGCTCTCATCGGTGGGCCATCAGGGGCCTCCTCCAAGGCCATGGAGCGAATCACCGTCTCACAGACAAACTGAGTGCCACTGATGTCCTCCTCGCCCTCCTCTTGTGCTGGCACGCCGCTGTCCTCCACACCAGCAGCCACCTCACCAGGGACGTCTGAGCACACACAAGAAGAACCATGAAGAACAGCTCAGGATGAAGAAGAGTCTTGCAACACACCCATGATGCTCATCTCCGTCTCTTCTTGGATCAGCCCCAGGGAAGGGCTGACTTTGTCCGGCAGGTAGCCATCTTGAGGAAGAGGTGAGATGCAAGGAGTCCCGTCTAAAAGAGAGGGAAATATCCCTCGGTGATAAGTACACAACAAAGGTATAAAGTAGGGGTGAACAATATGTTATCAATAACATCAAATTAGGGCTGGGCAGTATACCTGTATTATAGTTCATACTGGTATATCTTAGAAAGCAATGTATATTTCAGACAATACCGCCATACCCGTATTACAGTTCATACCGGTAAATCTTAAAAAGCAATGTATATTTCATCCGATTCAAAACGTTCCAACTTCAAAATATTCAGCCTGTTCAGGAATTGTGTGCTCCCTTTTAACAATTATATCATTTTTTTTGCAGATTTCCTGGAATTCCCAGTTTTAGGGACATTTTCACCATTAAAAATTAATTATCCATTTTTTAAACGTCCACAATTCCCACATTTTTCAACCTATTCAGACCATTCCACCTTCGACACATTCAACTCATCCCGGAAATTCAAACTACCATTTTTCCACGTTTAACACGTTTCCAGGAATTCCTGTTTTTTTCCAACCTTATTTTCAACTTTTTTTCATTCGACGACTTCTTTCACATTTTTCAACCCACTTCAACCGTTCCACCGTCAAAACATTCTTCTTAGTCAGGACAAAAAAACAAGTCGGTTTAAGAACTTGAAAAATTCCCGGTTTTCCAAAAATTCCGTAATATAATTTTTCAATTAAAAACTGTTACTAAGTTAACATTTGTTGACCGATTCAAGCAATTTCAACACCAACCAATTCAGCTCATTCAGGACATTCATGTTCCTAATTATTTTTTTTTAAATCCCGCTTTTCCCAAAACTCCCAAATTTTCATGAAGTTCCCTTTGAAATGAATGAGACATTTTTCCAAGTTGCACAATTCCACATTTTTATCCGATTCAAAATGTTCCAACTTCAAAATATTCAGCCTGTTCAGGAATTGTGTGCTCCCTTTCAACAATTACAAAAAAAAAATCCCTGATTTCCTAGAATTCCCAGTTTTTAGGGACATTTTCCCCATTCAAAATTAATGATCCATTTTTCAAACTTCCACAATTGCCATATTTTTCAACCCATTCCACCTTTGACACATTCAACTCATCCTGGAAATTCAAACTACCATTTTTCCACGTTCAACAAATTTCCAGGAATTCCTGTTTTTTTCTAACCTTATTTCCAACCTTTTTTCATTCGACGACTTATTTCACATTTTTCAACCCACTTCAACCGTTCCACCGTCAAAACATTCCTCTTAGTCAGGACAAAAAACAAGTCGGTTTAATAAAGAACTTGAAAAATTCCCGGTTTTCCAAATATTCCATCATATCATTTTTCAATTAAAAACTGTTACTAATTTAACATTTGTTGACCGATTTAAACAATTCCAACACCAACCAATTTAGCTCATTCAGCACATTCATGTTCCTAATGATTTTTTTCTTTAAATCCTGCTTTTCCCAAAATTCCCAAATTTTCATGAAGTTCCCATTGAAATGAATGGGACATTTTTCCAAGTTGCAAAATTCCCACATTTTTATCCGATTCAAAATGTTCCAACTTCAAAATATTCAGCCTGTTCAGGAATTGTGTGCTTCCTTTCAACAATTACAAAAAAAAATCCATGATTTCCTAGAATTCCCAGTTTTTAGGGACATTTTCCCCATTCAAAATGAATGATCCATTTTTCAAACTTCCACAATTCCCACATTTTTCAACCCATTCCACCTTCAACACATTCAACTCATCCTGGAAATTCAAACAACCATTTTTCCACGTTCAACAAATTTCCAGGAATTCCTGTTTTTTTCTAACCTTATTTCCAACCTTTTTTCATTCGACGACTTATTTCACATTTTTCAACCCACCGTCAAAACATTCCTCTTAGTCAGGACAAAAAAACAAGTCGGTTTAAGAACTTGAAAAATTCCGGTTTTCCAAAAATTCCGTAATATAATTTTTCAATTAAAAGTGTTACTGATTCAAAATTTGTTGACCGATTTAAACAATTCCAACACCAACCAATTCAGCTAATTCAGGACATTGATGCTACTAATATTTTTTTTTTTAAATCCAGCTTTTCCCAAAATTACCACATTTTCAGGAAGTTCTCATTGAAATGAATGGGACATTTTTCCAAGTTGCACAAATCCCACATTTTTCAAACCATTCCACTCATCCTGGACATTCAAACTAACACTTTCCCAAGTTCCAAACCAAATTCTGGTTTTCCTGGAAATTCAAACTCTTCAACATTCAAAGCATTCCAACATTCAAACTATTCTTACATTCATACTACATTCTGTCAGCATTTCACTTCAACTTCAGCATTGGAGCATTAACACCTCATCTAGTACTTCCTCGTTTATCCCCTCTTAATAAAACACAGGAAACACCCGCCTTTTTCCAGCACACGTTGATCTTCTTACCTGTGGAAGTGTTATTTGATCTTCTTAGCTGTGGGAGTGTTTATTTGATCTTCTTACCTGTGGGAGTGTTATTTGGGGCACTCTCCAACTCTTGAACAATGTTGATGTCCAACAACTCAAAAGAGAGAAGATCCTAGATGACAGAATGACAGGAGAGCATCGATGACTATTACTGGAATACTTTTGCACACACACACACACACACACACACACACACACACACACACACACACACACACACACACACACACACACACACACACACACACACACACACACACGTGCGCTGGTGTCAACATGCTTGGTTATAACGTTGGTCTTTCAAGGAGACTGGTGCATGCTGGGAAACATGACAATATCTTAATTATTCCTAAATGCATGCAATACTTTATTTCCTGGTGCATGTGAAGGTAGTGACCATGTTGTTGTATTAGCATATCAAACGGCCACATGCTAACTTCTGTAACTAGCTGTACTCTAGTTAATTTTCCTCTTAGCTATTTTGAAATATTGACTCACAATCCCAACACTCAGTGATTCACACATCTACCAAGCTGTTTTCCCTTTAGGGGGTGTATAGACCCCCAGCTGTTGCCCGGTGGGAAATGACTTAAAATCTTACAAAACCCCAAAAGCAGTGAAGTTGTCACGTTGTGTAAATGGTAAATAAAAAGAGAATACAATGATTTGCAAATCCTTTTCAGCTTATATTCAATTGAATAGACTGCAAAGGCAAGATATTTCATGTTAACGCTGAGAAACTTTGTTATTTTTTGCAAATAATCATGAACTTAGAATTTAATAACAGCAACACATTGCAAAAAAGTTGTCACAAGGGCATTTTTACCACTGTGTTACATGGCCTTTCCTTTTAACAACACTCAGTAAAGGTTTGGGAACTGAGGAGACACATTTTTGAAGTGGATTTACTTCCCATTCTTGCTAGATGTACAGCTTCAAGTTGTTCTCCCTTCTGATATTTTAGCCTTCATATTGCACCACACATTTTTAATGTCTGGACTACAGGCATGCCAGTCTAGTACCCGCACTATTTTACTATGATGCCACGCTGTTGTAACCCCTGACTTGGCATTGTCTTGCTGAAATAAGCAGGGGCATCCATGATAACGTTGCTTGGTTGGCAACAAGTGTTGCTCCAAAAGCTGTATGTACCTTTCAGCATTTGGGCATTAATACACCCCCATACCATCGCAGATGCTGCCTTTTACACCTTGACCCTAGAACAGTCTAAATGGTTATTTTCCTCTTTGGTCCACAGTTTCCAAAAACAATTTGAAATGTGGACTACAGAAGACTTTTCCACTTTGCACCAGTCCATCTTAGCTTGGCTTTGCATCGTAGAGTTTTAACTTGCACTTACAGATGTAGCGACCAACTGTAGTTACTGACAGTGGTTTTCTGAAGTGTTCCTGAGCCCATGTGGTGATATCCTGTACACACTGATGTGGCTTTTTGATGCAGTACCGCCTGAGGGATCCAAGGTGCGTAATATCATGGCTTGCATGCAGTGATTTCTCCAGATTCTCTGAACCTTTTGACGGTATTCCGGAGCGTAGATGGTGAAATCCCTAAATTCCTTGCAATAGCTGGTTGAGAAATGTTGTTCTTAAACAATTTGCTCAGGAATTTGTTGACAAAGTGGTGACCCTCGCCCTGTCCTTGTTTGTGAATGACTGAGCATTTCATGGAAGTTGCTTTTATACCCAATCACCTGTGGGATGTTCCAAATAAGTCTTTGATGAGCATTCCTCAACTTTCTCACTCTTTTTTGCCACTTGTGCCAGCTTTTTTTAAACATGTTGCAGGCATCAAATTCCAAATGAGATAATATTTGCAGAAAATAACAGTCTCTCAGTGTGAACATGAAATATCTTGTCTTTGCAATCTATTCAATTGAATATAAGTTGAAAAGTATTTGCAAATCATTGTATTCTCTTTTTATTTACCATTCACACAACGTGACAACTTCACTGCTTTTGGGCTTTGTATAATGATCACATTTCAAATACCGGTAGATGTTACTCCAGATCAGACATGGGCAAAATAGGGCCCGCGGGCCCATTAATATTTTCAATCCGGCCTTCCTTTTTTTTTTTAGATTTTTTAATATCAAAAGTCTATTTGCCATTATGATGTGCAGTGCTGTTTTTAAATGACCGTAAGTCTTGAACTACAGAAAGTATTTCAATGGTTGAAATCTGCGCTTTTGGGTGTTTTTGGAGTTATTACAGTAATCTACGTCACAAGGAAGCAGAGTGGGCGGGGTTTGTTTTCAGAGCAGTCAGCCCCAAACACATGTGTCAGGAACAGATGTGGAAGCAGATTTGTACAACAAATGTCTGTATGAAAGTGATAATATATCATATTGTAGGTGTTTATTACATTTTGCATTCATATTTTGCTATTTGTAGCATTTGTGTTGCGTTTTGCTTGATTGTAAAAGATACACAACTATGGAGAAGTAAAAGATGTTCATATGTTGTTAGTATTCAGTGTTTTATTGTTCGTAGTTAATATTGTAAATCTCACTTTCTTTATTTTCATGGACATTTTGGGTGTCCCATTCAGTAAAGAACTGCGAAATTCCATTCCGTTTTTTTGAGGTGGTCTGTCATAACTTTTTTAGAACTCTATGGGACATTGTGACTTTTGGTGTTAGTGTTACTGAACGAAAGGGAGCCAAACACACAGCAGATTGTTACAGTTACATGTGTACATATCATTTAAACACATTGGCACCCCAGACACATGTTTTTCTGTCAATATGGCCCCCGAGTCTGTCAAATTTAATGCGATTCATCCAAAAATTATGGCATTAATCATGTCTAAACACAGATCACAGTGTTTCCCACAGGACAGGCATCTATTTGTGGTGGTGTGGTCGGCAGGCGGGCGGGGGGGCCGGTGGGGGGGGCGGCGGCGGCAGCGGCGATGACCAAGAAGAACGCGGAGTTGGAATATAATTACAACATTTTATGTACATATTTATATACAGATTTGAACAATTAGTGATTCACTGAAATATATTTATTAATTGTGGTTCTTACAAAAAATATATCTTATAAAATATAAAAGCTAAAATGTCTCTTAAAGCTCTGCCCCTTTAATTAGTGAATACTAAATAATTTAACTTTAGCCTACTACTACAACCATATTATTTACCAGCAACATGAAGTGAAACAGAGGCAGAGGTGTCCTGCCACAGTCAGTCAACCTCCTCCTCCTCCTGCTGCTGCTGCTGAACAGGTCGCACCTGTGGTCCGAACTGTAGGCCTACCTCCTCTCCAAGTCGAGCCCTTTTCGGCCGTTGAAAATATTTTTCTATACTCATCTGTGTGAAGGAGTGAACATCCAACATTAGAATTTATTACTAACGAGCAGAAGCGCTCTATGTACAGTGCTGTCTAACCTTAAGCGGCAGCAGCTCAACACATGCAGAGTTCAATGTTAAGGTTTTTTTCTACTTGCCTGACTTCTCAAATCTACTTGCCCCAATATTTGTACTTGTCCTGCCTAGGTTTTTTTCTGGCTGTGTAGTGCTCATGGCTTATATCTTAATAGAATCCTTCCCGTTGACTATTTACAACACTACACAGTATTTATTATTATTATTATCTATAATTGCATTTAAATGGCATTGCATACATGTAAAATTAAATGCTATTTCACATTATTTGACCAGTAGCAGTTACACTCATCTGAACAGGTCAGCCACCTGTTTAAAGCCCAATCACAGTTGAAATCTTGAAATGAATGGTCTTTAATGGCCAAAACATTAACCTGGACAACATTTTAACAGCTGGTTGGCTCAGATTTTATTATTTTCATTGCATTCACATGCTGCAGGGGACAGTGGACAATTTAGCTTCAGTCCATGTGTGTTTATTGACAACATGGTTATAACCTGGACACGTTAGCTCGTCGGTATTGTAACACGTGACTGTTACTACGAGCGTCTGCCCCGGGCCACGAGTCAAACAGCGGCGGTGTTAATGAAGCAGCGTCAGGCTGCTCACCGTCAGTGAAACGCTCGGTGAAATCACGGATTAACGTTAAATATATGACGAGCCGCGAGCGATGCACCTATAACCTATCTACTAGTGATGGGTTGATGAGGCGTCATGAAGCGTTTTGACATATTGCAAAACTGTATTGATACTGTGTCGATACTGTGTCACTAAATAATGACATCTGCTGGACATTAAAAATCCCTACAGGCAACCTATGGACCGACTCAACTGACACTGATTTTATGACCTAGTACAGTGGTTCTCAAATGGGGGTACGCGAACCCCTGGGGGTACTTGAAGGTATGCCAAGGGGTACGTGAGATTTTTTTTTAAATATTCTAAAAATAGCAACAATTCAAAAATCCTTTATATATTTATTGAATAATACTTCAATAAAATATGAATGTAAGTTCATAAACTCAGTGAAGCACAAGCTCAGGTTTGTCACTAAAATGTCTGTCAAAAAGAACTGTGAAAAGAAATGTAACTATGCAATATTTAGTGTTGACAGCTAGATTTTTTGTGGACATGTTCCATAAATATTGATGTTAAAGATTTATTTTTTTTGTGAAGAAATGTTTAGAATTAAGTTCATGAATCCAGATGGATCTCTAATACAATCCCCAAAGAGGGCACTTTAAGTTGATTATTACTTCTAGGTGTAGAAATCTTTATTTATAATTGAATCACTTGTTTATTTTTCAACAAGTTTTTAGTTATTTTTATATCTTTTTTTTCCAAATAGTTCAAGAAAGACCACTACAAATGAGAAATATTTTGCACTGTTATACAATTTAATAAATCAGAAACTGATGACATAGAGCTGTATTTTACTTCATCTTTTTTTTTTCCAACCAAAAATGCTTTGCTCTGATTAGGGGGTACTTGAATTTAAAAAAAAAATCACAGGGGGTACATTGCTGAAAAAAGGTTGAGAACCACTGACCTAGTATATACAATAATATAAACCAAGTCATTGTATTTCATTTAGGATTATTTCATAACTTCATTTAAATAAAAATATATTTTTTGTCTTTTTTAGATACAGTCAAATAATGTGAACATGTATCATAACATGGAAATCTAAGAGAACATGTTGTGAATGAGGATGCTTGTGGACCTGGAAATTATTATTTATTTATTTTTACACATTTTTATTTTAAAAAAACAGTTTTTCCAACGTATTCAATTTTAGACGCTTTCTCTTCTTAGTTATTTCTCCGGCTGTAGAAAAGAGCCGCTCACAGGGCACAGAGGAGGCGTCAGTGCGACACAGTTCGCGTATCGGTCACGTGACCAAAACAACTCATGATCGGTCACGTGACTTTCTAAAAGCGGTACGCGCACCGACACAGGGTTTCGCTCTATGAGCTCGACGCATGCGCCGATGCATCGGTGTTGCCGGACACATCACTACTATCTACCTATAACACCTGTAAAAATGAAGCAATGCTACCACGCTAGCAAGCGTTAGCTAGCCGGCTATGAGCCACCAAGCTGCTAACTGTCGCCAAAAGGCACCATTTAAGTTTTTTTCCCCATGGCATCCTGGATCAAGGCTTTCAGCAGCTTTTGGACGTTTGAGGTAGAAACGTAGGAAGCGCCATCATTATGAAAAGTAGCCGGCGAGTATTTTGATTCCGTCCGTCCCTCTTCTTCTTCTTCTTCTTCTTCTGGCCCACCAGGTGAATTAAGTGCTATTGCATAGTGCATAGTAGGCTACCGCCACCTACTGCACCTGAGGTGTAACTACAAGCAACATTCACAGACAGTCCCATTGCTTTTATGAGCGGTCGACCGAGTCAAACGCCGAAAAATCCATTTGTGGCGGACGTAATTCTTTCGTGGCGGGCCGCCACAAATAAATGAATGTGTGGGAAACACTGGATCAATCACAGCATGTACTTGTATTCACCTTGGTTACCTGAAAGGTGTGTCACACGTCAGTGATCAGGTCGATGCGCATGAGTGACGCTGACTCAATCATTTCAAAATAAACCCTGACTGAGTTTCCAGATAGAAAAAAACATTTTAACAAATCTTGTTTATGACATTCTGACAATAAAACTGCTGTTTGTCAAGATATTTGAAAAGGTCTTTTAAATTATACGAGCAATCATTTCATCAAAAAAGACAAATGAAATGTGTTGTTATTAAATTAAATGACAGCAGTAATTTTTACCAGACTATTCTCTCATCATTTTAACGAGCTATTAGGGCATCACACTATTTATTTTCTAATTGACTTGGCCCACTTACGATGAAAATAACACAAATATTACTAATGAGCTACAATCGTGTACTTGCACTTGTAAAGAACATAATGTCATGGCTGTCTTGAGTTTCCAATCATTACAACTCTTTTTTTTGTGATAGTGTGATTGGAGCACATACTTGTTGGTCACAAAATATTCATGAAGTTTGCTTCTTTTATGAATTTATTATGGGTCTACTGAAAATGTGAACAAATCTGCTGGGTCAAAAGTATACATACAGCAATGTTAATATTTGGTTACATGTCCCTTGGCAAGTTTCACTGCAATAAGGCACTTTTGGTAGCCATCCACAAGCTTCTGCTTGAATTTTGACCACTCCTCTTGACAAAATTGGTGCAGTTCAGCTAAATGTGTTGCTTTTCTGACATGGACTTGTTTCTTCAGCAATGTCCACTCGCTTAAGTCAGGACTTTGGGAAGGCAATTCTAAAACCTTCATTCTAGCCTGATTTAGCCATTCCTTTACCACTTTTGACGTGTGTTTGGGGTCATCGTCCAGTTGGAACACCCAACTGCGCCCAAGACCCAACCTCCGGGCTGAAAATTTTAGGTTGTCCTGAAGAATTTGGAGGTAATCCTCCTTTTTCATTGTCCCATTTAAAGCACCAGTTCCATTGGCAGCAAAACAGGCCCAGAGCATAATACTACCACCACCATGCTTGACGATAGGTATGGTGTTCCTGGGATTAAAGGCCTTACCTTAGCTCCTCCAAACATATTGCTGGGTATTGTGGCCAAAAAGCTATTTTTTTTTTCATCTGACCACAGAACTTTTGTCCAGAAGTTCTTATCGTTATCCATGTGATGTCAGAGTGTGGACAATGCTGAAGAAACAAGTTTGTTTTTTAATTTAAAATTTAGCTGAACTGCACCAATTTTGTCAATAGGAGTGGTCAAAAATTCAAGCAGAAGCTAGTGGGTGGCTACCAAAAGCGCCTTATTGCAGTGAAACTTGCCAAGGGACATGTAAGCAAATATTAACATTGCTGTATGTATACTTTTGACCCAGCAGATTTGCTCACATTTTCAGTAGACTCATAATAAATGCATAAAAGAAGCAAACTTCATGAATATTTTGTGACCAACAAGTATGTACTAGTATTGTGAGTGCTGGTGGGGGTCCTACTTTGGAAAGTAACCCTTTTAGATCACATTTAGTTCCCTTTAACACCTTCACATGTTGCACAATGAGATGTAAACATAGGGTAAAGTGTACATTCCTGTAATCTTTTTATTAGCATTTCTGTAATCTAGTAACAGCATTTCACGATTAATATTTAAAAATGAACATTCCAGTAGAACAAGCACACGTCTGATTGGGGAGTCCGAATGTAATGACCTGGAATTACACTCTATGTCTGGTGTTGGAGTTGTCCCACTTTTTGTGCGGCCTTAAACGCATCACTGGCCAAGTGCCTAATGTGGGCGTGTTAGTGCAGCCATTGTTGATATGACAAAGAGTTGGTGATATTTTTAGCAGTTTTTGCTGTGGTTACGGCCCACAATAAAGAGTTTTGCTCGATTCGCGTTCCCCTTAAAGCGCCTCGACAGACGTTAGAATAATTGACCATCATTTGTCATGGCTTTATTTTGTTCAGGTGGACTTTGAGGGGCACGCACCTTAGAGGGAACGTTGCTTGTAAGCCAGTTGACTTTGAAATCAACCAACAAAGAGCGCCCCCACCTGGCCGTAAGAGTGATTATGATACAATTCAAACATGTCTAAGTATTTGATCGACAGTCTTTCATTTTAATTGGGATTTTTTTGAAGATGATTTTATTTTATGATTTAAATTTAATTTATGATTATTGTTATGATGATTTTACTTTGAATTATCATCATTTTTTTTACTATTTATTTTATTGACATTTCAATTATAATTGTTTTTATGATTTTACTTTATGATTTTGAATGGAATTCTGATTATTTTTAATAATTTATTTTATTATTTACATCCATCCATCCATTTTCTACCGCTTATTCCCTTTTGGGGTGGCGGGGGGCGCTGGAGCCTATCTCAGCTACAATCGGGCGGAAGGCGGGGTACACCCTGGACAAGTCGCCAACTCATCGCAGGGCCAACGCAGATAGACAGACAACATTCACACTCACATCCACACACTAGGGCCAATTTAGTGTTGCCAATCAACTTATCCCCAGGTGCATGTCTTTGGAGGTGGGAGGAAGCCGGAGTACCTGGAGGGAACCCACGCAGTCACGGGGAGGACATGCAAACTCCACACAGAAAGATCCCGAGCCCGGGATTGAACCCAAGACTACTCAGGACCTTCGTATTGTGAGGCAGATGCACTAACCCCTCTTCCACCGTGAAGCCCTATTATTTACATTTGAATTATAATTGTTTTTATGATTTTAAATTGAATTAGGATTACTTTTAATGATTTATTTGATTATTTATATTTGAATTCTAATTTTCTTTTATGATTTCAAATTGAATTATGATTACTTTAAATCATTTATTTTATTATTTACATTTGAATTATAACTGTTTTTATGATTTTAAATTGAATTATTATTACTTTTCATGATTTATTTTATTGTTTACATTTGAATTATAATTGTTTTTATGATTTTAAATTAAATTAAGATTACTTTTAATGATTTATTATATTATTTACATTTGAATTATAATTGTTTTTATGATTTTAAATTGAATTAACATTACTTTAAATTATTTATTTTATTATTTACATTTGAATTATAATTGTTTTTATGATTTTACATTGAATTCCTATTACTTTGAATTATTTATTTTATTATTTACATTTGAATTATAATTGTTTTTATGATTTTAAATTGAATTAGGATTACTTTTAATTATGTTTTTTTTATTATTAAAATTTCAATTATGACTATGATTATAATTTGAATTATGATTGTTTAATTCTGATTTTATTTCATATTGTTTGGAATAAAAAATGGTATATATATGTTGTCATTTGTATATGTAGTTGTATGTTTATATATATGTTGTCATATGTAAGTGTGTTTGTTGTGGTTGATCTTTCCTCTTACAGTCATGTATTATGGATGGATGGATGTATGATGCATATATATAATACATCATGTTCTATATTGACATTTTCTGGGCAAGTGTCCATTATTAAAAATGTCTCCTGCAGGTCCTAGTATGCTGTCAGTATGATGCAGATCCATACCTGTGCAGTGAGCAGGTCCACAGAGGGGATGAAGTACTCTTCTCCACTGTCCACAGACTTTCTCCATGCTGTACCTGCTTTTCCATCCTTCGGTACTGGGTTCTTACCCTGTGGTGTAGTATTACTTCAATCATCATTCCACAAAGGAGGCCATGTGTCCTACCTGTGGTGTGACACAAGGAGATACCAGGATCCCGTCAGCCAGCATGGGGGCAGGGGCCAGAGGGTCCACCAAGATGCTGCACCAGACTCTGGGTCCAAACTGCTCTCCAGCATGGGCCAGACGCCAGTGGGAGGTGTAGGAACCGTCCACCGAGGGAGCGCATAGTGCCACACTCACGATGCCAACCTGGACACATGTAGGTTCATGACTACAACCATTGCCACATATCAAGACTTAGACCAGGGCTGTCCAAATTCTTTGCCCTAGGGGCCACCTTGAAATCTAAACATTTGGTGCAGGGCATGCAAAGTAACATACAACATACATATACACATAGATATATGTATGTATAAATATTTATACATATATATATATATATATATATATATATATATATATATATATATATATATATATATATATATATATATACATATATATATATATATATATATATATATATATATATATATATATATATATATATATATATATATATATATATATATATATATATATATCAGTGACGTGTGGTCACTAGAGGCAGGTGAGGCGGGGCCTCACCTGCCATCATGGAAAGAAAAAAATGTAAAAAGAAAAAAAATTAATTAAATTGTTATATGTATCCAGTGATTATACTATAAAGTTATTTTCCATTTAACTTCACCAGTTTTAGATTATTTTTATTCAAAATCGCTGAATTTTCACATTTACCGTTCAAATATTGAGAAGAGACGGTGCGGTGATCGGCAGCCAGTTGAGGCACGTCACTGCGTTGTGCCTCACCATGGATTGCGGACTCGGCTAACTGCTGGCCTGCTGTGCAGTGAGACCGTATTGCTATATGAACTATATTATACATTTCCATAGTTTAGTTAGCTGAGGTACATAATGTACAGTGTATTTTGTCAACAACTGTATGTGTGTAAAGTATTTATTGTTCTGAGCGATCATAAAACTGCTGCGAAGACGCACTGGCTGAGGCTCGCGTAACCCCGCCTCCTGGTGCCGGTTAAGGCACCTCCGCAGCAGACTGAACCCCCCGACGGGAGCGCCACACCAACCAAAGCCCACACCCAAACCCTCCACGTGCAAGACCGAATCCACCAAAAAAAAGTCACTTAACAAGAAGCCAAAAAGTGCAAAAACAACATTGCTCGCGCCGGAGGAGCCGTGAACGACTGCAGGGACACAACATTAGGTACACCTGCAGACTACAGCACGGATTTCATATTTCATTCATTCACAACTCCTCCAACACGAACACCACTGTCCCGCACTTATAAGTAAAGGTAAGACCATAATAACGTTTTTTTTATTAAATGTGCTTTTTTGTGTGCTACAGTTTGTATGTGTAAAGTTAAAGTTAAGTTAAAGTACCAATGATTGTCACACACACACACTAGGTGTGGTGAAATTTGTCCTCTGCATTTGACCCATCCCTTGATCACCCCCTGGGATGTGAGGGGAGCAGTGGGCAGCAGCGGCGCCGCGCCCGGGAATAATTGTTGGTAATTTAACCCCCAATTCCAACCCTTGATGCTGAGTGCCAAGCAGGAAAGAATGCTGGTATGAGCTTTTAAACATAACCCGTTAACTGCTGCCAATCAAATGGTGAATAAGATACTCTTTAGGGTTCATATGTTTGTAAATCTGACTGTGATGAAGTCAGTGCCTCACCAGCCATCAACCTCACCGCACGTCATATGTGTGTATATATCTATACATCTATATGTATATATATATATATATATACATATATATATAAGTTATATATAAGTTATATATAAGTTTCCACCATCACTGATGGTGGAAACTTTACACTAGACTTCAGGCAACGTGGATCCTGTGCCTCTCCTGTCTTCCTCCAGACTCTGGGACCTCGATTTCCAAAGGAAATGCAAAATTTGCATGGTTGGGTGATGGTTTGGGGTGCCATGTCATCTGCTGGTGTCGGTCTACTCTGTTTCCTGAGATCCAGGGTCAACGCAGCCGTCTACCAGCAAGTTTTAGAGCACTTCATGCTTCCTGCTGCTGACCTGCTCTATGGAGATGGAGATTTCAAGTTCCAACAGGACTTGGCGCCTGCACACAGCGCAAAATCTACCCGTGCCTGGTTTACGGACCATGGTATTTCTGTTCTAAATTGGCCCGCCAACTCCCCTGACCTTAGCCCCATAGAAAATCTGTGGGGTATTGTGAAAAGGAAGATGCAGAATGCCAGACCCAAAAACGCAGAAGAGTTGAAGGCCACTATCAGAGCAACCTGGGCTCTCATAACACCTGAGCAGTGCCAGAAACTCATCGACTCCATGCCACGCCCCATTAACGCAGTAATTGAGGCAAAAGGAGCTCCAACCAAGTATTGAGTATTGTACATGCTCATATTTTTCATTTTCATACTTTTCAGTTGGCCAACATTTCTAAAAATCCCTTTTTTGTATTAGCCTTAAGTAATATTCTAATTTTGTGACAAACGGAATTTTGGATTTTCATTTGTTGCCACTTCAAATCATCAAAATTAAATGAAATAAACATTTGAATGCATCAGTCTGTGTGCAATGAATCAAGTTTTTCAAAATATTCTAATTTACTGGCTTTTACCTGTATATATACATATATATATATATATATATATATATATATATATATATATATATATATATATATATATATATATATATAATATATATATATATATATATATATATATATATATATATATATACAAACCCCGTTTCCATATGAGTTGGGAAATTGTGTTAGATGTAAATATAAACGTAATACAATGATTTGCAAATCCTTTTCAACCCATATTCAATAGAATGCACCACAAAGACAAGATATTTGATGTTCACACTCATAAACTTTATTTTTTTTTGCAAATAATAATTAACTTAGAATTTCATGGCTGTAACATGTGCCAAAGTAGTTGGGAAAGGGCATGTTCACCACTGTGTTACATCACCTTTTCTTTTAACAACACTCAAACGATTGGGAACTGAGGAAACTAATTGTTGAAGCTTTGAAAGTGGAATTCTTTCCCATTCTTGTTTTATGTAGAGCTTCAGTCGTTCAACAGTCCAGGGTCTCTGCTGTCGTATTTTACGCTTCATAATGTGCCACACATTTTCAATGGGAGACAGGTCTGGACTGCAGGCGGGCCAGGTAATTACCCGCACTCTTTTTTTTACAAAGCCACGCTGTTGTAACACATGCTGAATATGGCTTGGCATTGTCTTGCTGAAATAAGCAGGGGCGTCACAGATGTGTAAGTTACCCATGCCTTGGGCACTAATGCACCCCCATACCATCACAGATGCTGGCTTTTGAACTTTGCGTCGATAACAGTCTGGATGGTTCGCTTCCCCTTTGGTTCGGATGACACGATGTCAAATATTTCCAAAAACAATTTGAAATGTGGACTCGTCAGACCACAGAACACTTTTCCACTTTGCATGAGTCCATCTTAGATGATCTTGGGCCCAGAGAAGCCGGCGGCGTTTCTGGATGTTGTTGATAAATGGCTTTCGCTTTGCATGGTAGAGCTTTAACTTGCACATACAGATGTGACAAACTGTATTTAGTGACAGTGGTTTTCTGAAGTGTTCCTGAGCCCATGTGGTGATATCCTTTAGAAATTGATGTCGGTTTTTGATACATTGCCGTCTGAGGGATCGAAGGTCACGGTCATTCAATGTTGGTTTCAGGCCATGCCGCTTACGTGGAGTGATTGCTCCAGATTCTCTGAACCTTTTGATGATATTATGGACCGTAGATGTTGAAATCCCTAAATTTCTTGCAATTGCACTTTGAGAAACGTTGTTCTTAAACTGTTTGACTATTTGCTCACGCAGTTGTGGACAAAGGGGTGTACCTCGCCCCATCCTTTCTTGTGAAAGACTGAGCATTTTTTGGGAAGCTGTTTTAATACCCAATCATGGCACCCACCTGTTCTCAATTAGCCTGCACACCTGTGGGATGTTCCAAATAAGTGTTTGATGAGCATTCCTCAACTTTATCAGTATTTATTGCCACCTTTCCCAACTTCTTTGTTATGTGTTGCTGGCATCAAATTCTAAAGTTAATGATTATTTGCAAAAAAAAAGTGTTTATCAGTATGAACATCAAATATGTTGTCTTTGTAGCATATTCAACTGAATATGGGTTCGAAATGATTTGCAAATCATTGTATTCCGTTTATATTTACATCTAACACATTTTCCCAACTCATATGGAAACGGGGTTTGTATATAAAGTAAAAAAAAAGTTAAAGTACCAATGATTGTCACACACACACTAGGTGTGGCGAAATTATTCTCTGCATTTGACCCATCACCCTTGATCACCCCCTGGGAGGTGAGGGGAGCAGTGGGCAGCAGCGGTGGCTGCGCCAGGGAATCATTTTGGTGATTTAACCCCCAATTCCAACCCTTGATGCTGAGTGCCAAGCAGGGAGGTAATGGGTCCCATTTTTATAGTCTTTGGTATGACTCGGCCGGGATTTGAACTCCCAACCTACCGATCTCAGGACGGACACTCTAACCACTAGGCCACTGAGTAGGTATATATATATATATATATATATATATATATATATATATATATATATATATATATATAATAGTATATTATAATATATAATAATAATAGTAGGTATATATATATATATATATGTATGTATATACATACATATATATGTATATACATACATATATACATACACGTACATACATACATACATATATATATATATATATATATATATATATATATATATATATATATATATATATATATATACACAGTATATACATACATATATATATGTGTGTGTATACATATACACATATATATACATATATACACATATTGTTTATTGTTTAAACAATAAACACAACACGTACATACATACATATATATATATATATATATATATATATATATATATATATATATATATATATATATATATATATATATATACACAGTATATACATACATATATATATGTGTGTGTATACATATACACATATATATACATATATACACATATATGTACATATACACACACACATATATATATATATATATATATATATATATAAAAATATGTATATACATATATACAAATATATATAGTCGAGGTTTCTGTGGTTTATCCGTTATACAGTGCTCAATAACGGGGTAAAGCGGAATATACGTTAGGTCAGGAAAAAACACAAGAGGCTATATCATCCCTACACCAAGGACTGTTTTCACTGCTGGACTCTAGAAAGAGGTTCCGCAGCCTCCGAAGCAGAACCTCCAGGTTCTGTAACAGCTTCTTCCCTCAAGCCGTAAGACTCTTGAACGCATCATAATTAAATTATCCCCTCAACTCCCCCCAAAATGGATTAACTTGCTGGAATAAAAAAGACAATATAACATACATCCATAAACGTGGACGCATGTGAAAAAGTGCATTATATGTATCTGTACAGTAATCTATTTATTTATTTATATATATTTATTTATTTTATATATATATTATATATATTATTTATAAATATTTATTTCAGCGTTTCTCAAAGTGTGGTGCGCGCCCCACTGGTGGGGAATAGAGACATGACAGGTGGGGCGCGAGGAACGGGAGGAAATTTCACTTTACATTTTTATTTTTTATTATTATATTCTTAGATAAATTTTTTTACTATGCTTTCATTTTCTATACACACTGTAAATCACTTTGTGATTCTGTCTGTGAAATCCGCTATATAAATAAATGGAAATTACCGGTACTTATTTTTACTGTAGGCTTTATATTTCTCGGTACTAGCGAAAGTTTGACAGACATAGCAACAGTAACTAATGGGGGCGGGGCTAAGCTGAACAAACTTTCGCGCGAATGGGTAGCAGGCTAATGTGTGGATCACAATTACACAAATATATACATTTGTGACTCGCACCTCAAAGGTCGTCGAGCCAGAGCCAGAGCCAGCGCCTGCAGAGAAACAAAAATCTGACGGGCACACACTGTGTCATTCACTGCGAAGCACTCGCGTCAAGGCAGCTCAGCCCCGAACTCAATGAGGTTTTAACAGATGTTGTGAGCGTGGTAAATTTGATCAAAACACGACCACTGAAAGTGCGACTGTTCTCTGCACTGTGTGAGGAAATGGGAGCTGATCATACAGCCGTGCTGTTTCACAGTGAAGCAAGGTGGCTCTCCTGGGGCAAAGTGCTGTCACTTGCCCTGTCTTGCCAAATGCATAGCTCCTCCTTTTTTTTTTGCAAAGATTGCAAAGTGGCACTTTTATTGTATTTATTATTGAACTTGATGCAAGTTATTTGATTTATTATTGAACTTGATGCAAGTTATAACACTTTTTTTGATTTATTATTGAACTTGATGCAAGTTATAACACTTTTGTTTTATTTATTATTGAACTTGATGCAAGTTATAACACTTTTTTTGATTTATTATTGAACTTGATGCAAGTTATAACACTTTTTTTGATTTATTATTGAACTTGATGCAAGTTATAACACTTTTGTTTTATTTATTATTGAACTTGATGCAAGTTATAACACTTTTTTTGATTTATTATTGAACTTGATGCAAGTTATTTGATTTATTATTGAACTTGATGCAAGTTATAACACTTTTATTTGATTTATTATTGAACTTGATGCAAGTTATAACACTTTTATTTATTTATTATTGAACTTGATGCAAGTTATAACACTTTTGTTTTATTTATTATTGAACTTGATGCAAGTTATAACACTTTTTTGATTTATTATTGAACTTGATGCAAGTTATTTGATTTATTATTGAACTTGATGCAAGTTATAACACTTTTTTTGATTTATTATTGAACGTGATGCAAGTTATAACACTTTTTGATTTATTATTGAACTTGATGCAAGTTATAACACTTTTTTGATTTATTATTGAACTTGATGCAAGTTATAACACTTTTATTTGATTTATTATTGAACTTGATGCAAGTTATAACACTTTTTTTGATTTATTATTGAACGTGATGCAAGTTATAACACTTTTTTTTTATTTATTATTGAACTTGATGCAAGTTATAACACTTTTGTTTTATTTATTATTGAACTTGATGGAAGTTATTTTATTTATTATTGAACTTGATGCAAGTTATATCACAGCTGCACAGTTATTTTATTTATTATTGAACTTAATGTTATTTTATGTTATTGAGTTTGAATGTATACAACTTGATGTTCAATAAATTTGAAAATGTTAAAGCTTGGCATTAGCACTCTGTTGGGGCGATGGGGGCAGGTGGGGCTTGAAAACTCCCCCTTGTCCAAAGTGGGGGATGACAAAAAAAATTTGAGAACCACTGATTTATTTATTTATATATGCACCTTATTGCTTTTTTATCCTGCACTACCATGAGCTTATGTAACGAAATTTCGTTCTTATCTGTGAAGTAAAGTTCAAATTTGAATGACAATAAAAAGGAAGTCTAAGTCTAAGTCCTACAAGCCTATTTTGCAGGTTTCCCTTCATAAAAAAGGGAAACCTGCGAAACAGGCTTGTAGGACTGATATAGCCTCTGTGTTTTTTCCTGATCTAACGTGTATATATATACAG
Source organism: Nerophis lumbriciformis (assembly GCF_033978685.3). Classification (NCBI taxonomy): domain Eukaryota; kingdom Metazoa; phylum Chordata; class Actinopteri; order Syngnathiformes; family Syngnathidae; genus Nerophis; species Nerophis lumbriciformis. Next base: position 16,873,394 of record NC_084571.2, on the reverse strand, counting down.
TATATATATATATATATATATATATATATATATATATATATATGTATATATATATATATATATATATATTAGGGCTGCAACAACTACTCGATTAAATCGATTAAAATCGATTATCAAAACAGTTGGCGATTAATTTAGTCATCGATTCGTTGGAACAATGCTATGCGCATGCGCGGAGGCTTTTTTTTTGTTTGTTTGTTTTTTGTTATTTTCTCTGTTACTTTTTTTGTTTTATAAACCTTTATTTATAAACTGCAACATTTACAAACAGCTGAGAAACAATAATCAAAATAAGTACAAAAACAGTACAAAACAGCACCAGGGCGGCGCTGAGGCTACGTCTCATGAGGTGGAGGTAAGCTAGCCAATGATGTGTCATGTACAGCTCACGTGACCACGTCGTCTCCTTTGCTGGAAATATTCGAAAAATGGCGCAGGAAAACAGTACCGATAGTTCAGCGGAAAAACATCTTGAGGTTATTGCTTCAATGGAGAAAAGTGTACGACCTAAGTCGTCAAAAGTGTGGGAACACTTCACTTTAAAGACTTCAAAGAAGACCGTTTCCTGCAAAATGGCACGGAAGTACAACATTGCTTCAGGAGCACCTGAAAAGGAAACATGTTGGAGCCATGGATGAAGGGAACTCACAGTACGTAACTTTTTAAGACCATAGTGGCAACAACCATTCATGGGTTCAGCTTTTTTGTGAGTAACGTTATGCCTTTGTTGCAACGCGGGGCTGATAATGTGTCTACGGCACACTTGACTCCGTTTTGAGAGAGAAAATGCACGCTTACCAATTTCGAAATAAACGTACCGGACAGAAATATCTCAGGTTGGTTTCATAATGGATTGTAGCCGGGCCCGATAAATCTATATAAATATATTTAGATTTGAGTGACGCTTTAGTATTACTAAACGTTATGAAGGTGCTGGAATATTTCATGCTATTATTCAGAGGCAGCCTAAAATGAATCCTTTATTATTCACAACAGAAACGTGTACAATATCTGATTCAGTTCTGATGAGTTACATTTCTGTGTTATTATTGGTGTATGCTGCACCCCCAATGTCCAGAACATGGTGCCAGTATGCTGTTTTTTTTCAATAAAATACTGGAAAGGATAGAAATGTAGTTAGTCTCTTTTATCCGATTATTAATCGATTAATCTAAGTAATAATCGACAGATTAATCAATTATCAAATGAATCGTTAGTTGCAGCCCTAATATATATATATATATATATATATATATATATATATATATATATATACATACATATATTCATATATACACACACACACACACACACATATTATATATATATACGGTACACATACACACACATATTTATATATATATACACTGCATTGGAGCATTCACACCTCATCTAGGTTATATTCATATACAATAGAAACAAGTGATAGGACTTCAATTGCAAATTAATTGATTAGTGATCAGAGGAGTTGACAGAGGAAAAAAAAGGTCACCTGTCCAGGCTGGAGAAAGGGAACAGACACTTCTCTCCAACGATCTCCAGATCCCACAGCCAGGTTTCCCCACATGAACTTCAGCTAGAGGAAGCAAGTATTGGAGCGTTACAATAGAAGATTGAAAGAAGCAATCACTAAACAATGATAATGAGTATAGTAGTAATAATAAGAGTAACTTAGCCTCCTCATCTATGGGGGTTCTTGACTCTGAATATTTTTTACACAGATTTTTTTTTCACTGAATATTTTTTACACCAAATATTTTTACACTGAATATTTTTTACTCTGCATATTTTCACACTGAATATTTTCACTCTGAATATTTTTTACTCTGAATTTTTTTACATGTAATTTTTTTCACTGAATATTTTTACACTGAATTTGTTTACACTGGATATCTTTACTCTGAATACTTTTTACACTGATTTGTTTTTACACTAAATAGATATATAGATAGATAGATAGATAGATAGATAGATAGATAGATAGATAGATAGATAGATAGATGGATAGATAGTACTTTATTGATTCCTTCAGGAGTTCCATATGTTTACACTGAATATGTTTACTCAGAATTTTTTTGCATTTATTTTTTTTCACTGAATATTTTTAGACTGATTTTATTTTACTCTGAATATTTTTACACTGCATATTTTTACACTGATTATTTTTTTACACTGAATATTTTCACACTGAATATTTTTACACTGAATATTTTTACACTGAATATTTTTACACTGCATATTTTAACACTGAATTTTTTTTACACTGAATATTTTTACACTGAATTTGTTTACACTTTGTATTTTTGCACTGGATATTTTTACTCTGAATATCTTTACACTGGATATCTTTATACTGGATAATTTTTACACTGATTTGTTTTTACACTAAATATTTTTTACAGTATATATTCTTACTATGAATATTTCACACTGGCTGAATATTTTTACACTGAATATTTTTACTCAGACTTTTTTTGCATTGAATTTTTTTCTCTGAATATTTTTACACCAAATATTTTTGGACTGAATTTTTTTATTCTGAATATTTTTACACTGAATATTTTTACACTGAATATTTTTACACTGAATATTTTTATACTGCATATTTTAACACTGAATTTTTTTTACACTGAATATTTTTACACTCAATTTGTTTACACTTTGTATTTTTGCACTGGATATTTTTACTCTGAATATCTTTACACTGGATATCTTTGTACTGGATATTTTTTACACTGATTTGTTTTTACACTAAATATTTTTTACAGTATATATTCTTACTATGAATATTTTCACACTGGCTGAATATTTTTACACTGAATATTTTTACTCAGACTTTTTTTGCATTTAATTTTTTTCACTGAATATTTTTACACCAAATATTTTTGGACTGAATTTTTTTATTCTGAATATTTTTACACTGCATATTTTTACACTGATTTTTTTTTACGCTGAATATTTTCACACTAAATATTTTTACACTGAATATTTTTACAGTTAATTTTTTTTTCACACCAAATATTTTTACACTGGATATTTTTACTCTGAATATTTTTTACAGTGAATATTTTTTACACTGAATATTTTTACTCCTCTTTGAGCTGCCACCTTAACGTGGTAGAGGAGTTTGCGTGTCCCAGTGATCCTAGGAGCTATGTTGTCCGGGGGCTTCCATGCCCACTGGTAGGGTCTCCCAAGGCAAACTGGTCCTAGGTGAGGGATCAGACAAAGAACAGCTCGAAGACTTCTATGAAGAACACGAACAAAGGACCCAGATTTCCCTCGCCCGGACGCGGGTCACCGGGGCCCCCCTCTGGAGCCAGGCCCGGAGGTGGGTGACGATGGCGAGTGCCTGGTGGCCGGGCCTGTCCCCATGGGGCCCGGCCGGGCACAGCCCGAAGAGGCAACGTGGGTCCCCCCTCCAATGGGCTCACCACCCATAGCAGGGGCCATAGAGGTCGGGTGCAGTGTAAGCTGGGCAGCAGCCGAAGGCAGGGCACTTGGCGGTCCGATCCTCGGCTACATAAGGTAGCTCTTGGGACGTGGAGGGGAGGGAGCTTGAGCTAGTGCGTGAGGTGGAGAAGTCCCGCCTAGATAAAGTCGGACTCACTTCGACGCACAGCAAGGGCTCTGGAACCAGTTCTCTTGAGAGGGGCTGGACTCTCTTTCACTCTGGCGTTGCCGGCAGTGAGAGGCGACGAGCTGGGGTGGCAATTCTTGTTGCCCCCCGGCTCAAAGCCTGCATGTTGGAGTTCAACCCAGTGGACAAGAGGGTAGCTTCCCTCCGCCTTTGGGTGGGGGCACAGGTCTTGACTGTTGTTTGCGCTTACGCCCCAAACAGCAGCTCAGAGTACCCACCCTTTTTGGATTCACTCGAGGGAGTACTGGAGAGAGCTCACCCGGGTGATTCCCTCGTTCTACTGGGGGACTTCAACGGTCATGTTGGCAACGACAGTGAAACCTGGAGAAGCGTGATTGGGAAGAATGGCCGCCCGGATCTGAACCCGAGTGGTGTTTTGTTATTGGACTTTTGTGCTCGTCACAGATTGTCAATAACAAACACCATGTTCAAACATAAGGGTGTCCATATGTGCACTTGGCACCAGGACACCCTAGGCCGCAGTTCCATGATCGACTTTGTAGTTGTGTCATCGGATTTGCGGTCTCATGTTTTGGATACTCGGGTGAAGAGAGGGGCGGAGCTTTCTACCGATCACCACCTGGTGGTAAGTTGGCTGCGATGGTGGGGGAGGATGCCAGACAGACCTGGCAGGCCCAAACGCATTGTGAGGGTTTGCTGGGAACGCCTGGCAGAGTCTCCTGTCAGAGAGAGTTTCAATTCCCACCTCCGGAAGAACTTTGAACATGTCACGAGGGAGGCGATGGACATTGAGTCCGAGTGGACGATGTTCCGTACCTCTATTGTCGAGGCGGCCGATTGGAGCTGTGGCCGCAAGGTGGTTGGTGCCTGTCGTGGCGGTAATCCTAGAACCCGCTGGTGGACACCAGCGGTGAGGGATGCCGTCAAGCTGAAGAAAGAGTCCTATCGGGCTCTTTTGGCTCATTGGACTCCGGAGGCAGTAGACAGGTACCGACAGGCCAAGCGGTGTGCGGCTTCAGCGGTCGCGGAGGCAAACACTCGGACATGGGAGGAGTTCGGGGAAGCCATGGAAAACGACTTCCAGACGGCTTCGAAACGATTCTGGACCACCATCCGCCGCCTCAGGAAGGGGGCGCAGTGCAATGTCAACACCGTGTATGGTGGGGATGGTGTTCTGCTGACCTCGACTGCAGATGTTGTGGATCGGTGGAGGAAATACTTCGAAGACCTCCTCAATCCTACCAGCACGTCTTCCTATGAGGAAGCAGTGCGTGGGGAATCTGTGGTGGGCTCTCCTAGTTCTGGGGCTGAGGTTTCCGAGGTAGCTAAAAAGCTCCTCGGTGGCAAGGCCCCGGGGGTGGATGAGACCCGCCCTGAGTAACTTACTCAGTGGCCTAGTGGTTAGAGTGTCCGCCCTGAGATTGGTAGGTTGTGAGTTCAAACCCCGGCCGAGTCATACCAAAGACTATAAAAATGGGACCCATTACCTCCCTGCTTGGCACTCAGCATCAAGGGTTGGAATTGGGGGTTAAATCACCAAAATGATTCCCGGGCGCGGCCACCGCTGCTGCCCACTGCTCCCCTCACCTCCCAGGGGGTGATCAAGGGTGATGGGTCAAATGCAGAGAATAATCTCGCCACACCTAGTGTGTGTGTGACAATCATTGGTACTTTAACTTTAACTTTAACTTTAGTTCCTTAAGGCTCTGGATGTCGTGGGGCTGTCTTGGTTGACAAGACTCTGCAACATCGCGTGGATATCGGGGGCGGTACCTCTGGATTGGCAGACCGGGATGGTGGTTCTTCTCTTTAAGAAGGAGAACCGGAGGGTGTGTTCCAACTATCGTGGGATCACACTCCTCAGCCTTCCCGGTAAGGTCTATTCAGGTGTACTGGAGAGGAGGCTACGCCGGATAGTCAAACCTCGGATTCAGGAGGAACAGTGTGGTTTTCATCCCGGTCGTGGAACTGTGGACCAGCTGTATACTCTCGGCAGGGTCCTTGAGGGTGCATGGGAGATTGCCCACCCAGTCTACATGTGCTTTGTGGACTTGGAGAAGGCATTCGACCGTGTACCCCGGGAAGTCCTGTGGGGCGTGCTCAGAGAGTATGGAGTAACGGACTGTCTTATTGTGGCGGTCTGCTCCCTGTACGATCAGTGTCAGAGCTTGGTCCGCATTGCCGGCAGTAAGTCGGACCCGTTTCCAGTGAGGGTTGGACTCCACCAAGGCTGCCCTTTGTCACCGATACTGTTCATAACTTTTATGGACAGAATTTCTAGGCGCAGTCAGGGCGTTGAGGGTATCTGGTTTGGTGGCTGCAGGATTAGGTCTCTGCTATTTGCAGATGATGTGGTCCTGATGGCTTCATCTGGCCAAGATCTTCAGCTCTCACTGGATCGGTTCGCAGCCGAGTGTGAAGCGACTGGGATGGGAATCAGCACCTCCAAGTCCGAGTCCATGGTTCTCGCCCGGAAAAGGGTGGAGTGTCATCTCCGTGTTGGGGAGGAGACCCTGCCCCAAGTGGAGGAGTTCAAGTACCTCGGAGTCTTGTTCACGAGTGAGGGAAGAGTGGATCGTGAGATCGACAGGCGGATCAGTGCGGCGTCTTCAGTAATGCGGACGCTGTATCGATCCGTTGTGGTGAAGAAGGAGCTGAGCCGGAAGGCAAAGCTCTCAATTTACCGGTCGATATACGTTCCCATCATCATCTCTGGTTATGAGCTTTGGGTCATGACCGAAAGGACAAGATCACGGGTACAAGCGGCCGAAATTAGTTTCCTCCGCCGGGTGGCGGGGCTCTCCCTTAGAGATAGAGTGAGAAGCTCTGTCATCCGGGAGGAACTCAAAGTAAAGCCGCTGCTCCTCCACATCGAGAGGAGCTAGGTGAGGTGGTTCGGGCATCTGGTTAGGATGCCACCCGAACGCCTCCCTAGGGAGGTGTTTCGGGCACGTCCGACCGGTAGGAGGCCACGGGGAAGACCCAGGAGACGTTGGGAAGACTATCTCTCCCGGCTGGCCTGGGAACGCCTCGGGATCCCCCGGGAGGAGCTAGACCAAGTGCCTGGGGAGAGGGAAGTCTGGGCTTCCCTGCTTAGGCTGCTGCCCCCTTGACCCGACCTCAGATAAGCGGAAGAAGATGGATGGATGGATGGAATATTTTTTACTCTGCATATTTTTACTCTGAATATTTTTATTCTGAATTTGTTTACAGTGAATATTTTAACACTGAAATTTTTTACACTGAATTTGTTTTAACTGGATATTTTTACTCTGAATATTTTTACTCTAAGAATTGTTTTACATTTAATTTTTTTCACATAATATTTTTACACTGAAATTTTTTTACTCTAAATATCTTTACACTGGATATTTTTACAATGGATATTTTCACACCAAATTTTTTTTACACTGAATATTTTAACACTGAATTTGTTTACACTGGATATTTTTACTCTGAATATTTTTTACACTGAATATTTTTTACTGTGCACATTTTTACTCTGAATATTTTTTACACTGATTTGTTCTTACACTAAATATTTTTTACAGTGAATATCTTTACACTGAATACTTGTACTCTGAATTTTTTTGCATTGAATTTTTTTTCACTGAATATTTTTTACACTGAATATTATCTGCACCAAATATTTTTAGACTGAATTATTTTTACTCTGAATATTTTTACACTACATATTTTTAGACTGCATATTTTTTTACACTGAATATTTTTACTCTGAATATTTTTTTACAGTGAATATTTTTACACTGAATACTTGTACTCTGAATTTTTTTGCATTGAATTTTTTTTCACTGAATATTTTTTACACCAAATATTTTTAGACTGAATTATTTTTACTCTGAATATTTTTACACTGCATATTTTCTTTACACTGAATATTTTTACTCTGCATATTTTTTTACATTACATTTTTTTACACAGAATATTTTTACACTGAATTTTTTTCGACTGAATATTTTTACTCTGAATATTTTTACACTGAATGTTTTTACACTGATTTGTTTACACTGAATTTTTTTTTACATCTAATTTATTTGCACTGAATTCTTTTGCACCAAATATTTTACACTGAATATTTTTACACTGAAATGTTTTTACTCTGAATATCTTTACACTGGATATTTTTACAATGGATATTTTCACACCAAATTTTTTTTACACTGAATATTTTTACACTGAATTTGTTTACACTGGATATTTTTACTCTGAATATTTTTTACACTGAATATTTTTTACTCTGCACATTTTTACTTTGCACATTTTGACTCTGAATATTTTTTACACTGATTTGTTCTTACACTGAATATTTTTTACAGTGAATATTTTTACACTGAATACTTGTACTCTGAATTTTTTTGCATTGAATTTTTTTCACTGAATATTGTTTACACCAAATATTTTTAGACTGAATTATTTTTACTCTGAATATTTTTACACTGCATATTTTTACACTGTATACTTTTTTACACTGAATATTTTTACTCTGCATATTTTTTTACATTACATTTTTTTACACAGAATATTTTTACACAGAATTTTTTTAGACTGAATATTTTTTTCACTGAATTTTTTTTACATGTTTCTTATTTGCACTGAATTATTTTGCACCAAATTATTTTACACTGAATGTTTTTACACTAAATATTTTCATAATGAATATTTTCACTCTGAACTTTTTTTACACTGAATATTTTTACACTGAATTTTTTTTACACTTAATTTTTTTACACCGAATATTTTTACACTGAATGTTTACTCTGAATATATTTACTCCAAATATATTTACTCTGAATTTTTTTACAGTGAATATTTTTACACTGAATTTGTTTTACACGGAATATTTTTTACACTAAATATTTTTATACTGAATTTTAGAGATATCCGATAATGGCTTTTTTGCCGATATCCAATATTCCGATATTGTCCAACTCTTAATTACTGATTCCGATATCAACCGATACCGATATATACAGTCGTGGAATTAACACATTATTATGCCTAATTATGTTGTGATGCCCTGCTGGATGCATTAAACAATGTAACAAGGTTTTCCAAAATAAGAGAACAACTTCAACTCAAGTTATGGAAAAAAATGGCAACATGGCACTGCCGTATTTATTATTGAAGTCACAAAGTGCTTTTTTTTTTTTTTTAACATGCCTCAAAACAGCAGCTTGGAATTTGGGACATGCTCTCCCTGAGATAATCCTGATACCCACTACAACTATGGGAAATACTATACTTTGACTTTCACAAAGTGCATTATTATTATTTTTTTTTTAATCATGCCTCAAAACAACAGCTACAAAAACAATGAAGGCACACAGCTTCAGTCCAGAGTATACTAGAGTAATAAAGTAAACAATAACATAGTCCTCCTTTAGTGCAAGGCTGCCTGGTATACTGTATAACAGGAAATTATAAACTGGGCTCAATCTGCCCTGCTCTAACGTATTTGTATGAGTAACACAAATGTGCTGCAAGCTAGTGATGAGTGCTTGAAGTGGCCTACCAGTCAGCCAGAGCTTTTGAAATGCTGCGTTGAGACATGGCACCTCTGTTCACTGCAAGCTGCAAAGTGTGCGCGGGCAGACTAGCCATACCAAACTCCACCGTAGCTTTTGCCATACTGTGTGCGTTGTCCCTGACCACTACGTGGGCTTTCACCCTGGGGTGGTATTTGTTGTATTTTTGTTTTTTCTCGGCGGAGTCTTTAAGCGACAACTGTGTGGTACTACTTTTTTTCGGTGTTTGCTTTTCATCCATCTTCCGCTTGTATTCATCGTGTATCTCCTTATGATTCTTGAAGAGGTGAGAGATCTAATTGCTCGTGTTAAAGGAAGACGTCTTGGTTCCTCCTCGCATAACCAACTTTTTGCAGTCATTGCAAATTGTCAGTTTTTTATCCGTCAGACACACTTTAAAATAATCCCAAACCATAGACATGGTGTCGTTAGTCAGTCACCGGGCTCGCTGGCTTGTTAGCCACGGCTACAGCACCGGCAACAACACACTCTTGTTGTTGTTAGGTTGCGCTCGCGGCGGTTTGATGAGGTCATCAAGCGTCGCCAGTAAACCTCTCATGCTGCAGTCGTCAACTCTTGTGTTGTGTGTGGGAGAGGGGAGAGGGGAGGGGCTGCTGACTGGGATATGTACCGCTCCGTACAGCGGCGTTTTAAAAAGTCATTAATTTTACTTTTTGAAACCGATACCGATAATTTCCGATATTACATTTTAAAGCATTTATCAGCCGATAATATTGGCCTGCCGATATTATCGGACATCTCTACTGAATTTGTTTACACTTGGTATTTTTACACTGGATATTTTTAGTCTGAATATCTTTACACTGGATATCTTCACACTGAATATTTTACACTGAATATTTTTACTCTGAATATTTTTACATTAATTTTTTTAGACTGAATATTTTTAAACTGAATATTTTTACACTGAAATGTTTTAGACTGAATATTTTTACTCTGAATATTTTTACACTGCATATTTTTACACTGAATATTTTTACACTGATTTTTTTACTCTGAATATTTTTACATCTAATATTTTTGCACTGAATTATTTTGCAGCAAATTATTTTACACTGGATATTTTTACACTGAACATTTTCACTCTGAATATTTTCACTCCGAACTTTTTTACACTGAATTTTTTTTACACTGAATATTTCTTGCACTGAATATTTCTTGCACTGAATATTTCTTGCACTTAATATATTTTACACCAAATATTTTTTACACTGAATTTGTTTACACTGGATATTTTTACTCCAAATATTTTTACTCTGAATTTTTTTACGGTGAATATTTTTACACAGAATATTTTTACACTGGATGTATTTTCAATGCAATTGTCATCGTAATGTAAATGAATTCAGTTCACCAAATTCAAAGGCAAACGATTCATTTCCATAAATGTAAGACAGAAAGTTAGAGACCAGATACAGGATTGTGTCACAACACGCTAAACCTGCTGTCCAATTGCAGTTTTTTATGGCCCCTCAGCAGATTGCGAAAATAAAATAATTATTAATGAATAGGAATATCAGGTATAATTTGTCAGTCAATATTATCATCAAATCAAGTCATGTCAGTGACATTTATTGTGATGGATCACAACTAAACTTTTCATTTCAGCTTCATCAGGTCATGATTTACATGTTTAAAGCAGCACTAAGTCACTTTTCAAGAACTTCTGGGATCACACATGGACTCACAACTAGGTGAATGACGCCTGTGTCATGGCTAGAGGGGTCTGGGTCGCTCTCACTGGCACTTAGTTACTTTGAAGTCGCACAAAAAACTACAAACGTGCTGCCTTGCTTTACGGCATACGTCACTCACCCTTTCACCACTGGTTAAAAAGACGGAAGTTGAGGCGAACGCCTAAAAGAAGAAGAACAACGCCTCCGTGCAACTACTGCTATCATGGCCGAAATTCCAAAACAACCAAAGAAACAAAAAGTTTTGTCTGAGGAGAACAGGACAGTCAGGATCAACATTGTCCTGGCTTTGACTCGCTGGCGTGAGCTTGGGAACATCAGATCTAGGTGTCACTGACATCAGGTGAGCATCAGATCTAGGCGTCACTGACATCAGGTGAACATCAGATCTAGGTATCACTGACTGTAGGTGAACATCAGATCTAGGTGTCACTGACATCAGGTGAACATCAGATCTAGGTATCACTGACTGTAGGTGAACATCAGATCTAGGTGTCACTGACTGTAGGTGAACATCAGATCTAGGTGTCACTGACTGTAGGTGAACATATCAGGTGAATATCAGATCTATGTGTCACTGACGACAGGTGAACATCAGATCTAGGTGTCACTGATGGCAGGTGAACATCAGATCTAGGTTTCAATGACGGCAGGTGAGCATCAGATCTAGGTGTCAATGATGGCAGGTGAACATCAGATCTAGGTGTCACTGATGGCAGGTGAACATCAGATCTAGGTGTCACTGACGGCAGTTGAACATCAGATCTAGGTGTCACTGACGGCAGGTGAACATCAGATCTAGGTGTCACTGACATCACATCAGATCTAGGTATCACTGACATCAGGTGAACATCAGATCTAGGTGTCACTGACGGCAGGTGAACATCAGATCTAGGTGTCACTGACATCAGGTGAACATCAGATCTAAGTGTCACTGAGGGCAGTTGAACATTAGATCTAGGTGTCACTGACATCAGGTGAACATCAGATCTAGGTGTCACTGACATCAGGTGAACATCAGATCTAGGTGTAACTGACTGTAGGTGAACATTAGATCTAGGTGTCATTGATGGCAGGTGAACATCAGATCTAGGTGTCATTGATGGCAGGTGAACATCAGATCTAGGTGTCACTGATGGCAGGTGAACATCAGATCTAGGTGTCACTGACATCAGGTGAACATCAGATCTAGGTGTAACTGACTGTAGGTGAACATCAGATCTAGGTGTCACTGATGGCAGGTGAACATCAGATCTAGGTGTCACTGACATCAGGTGAACATCAGATCTAGGTGTCACTGATGGCAGGTGAACATCAGATCTAGGTGTCACTGACATCAAGTGAACATCAGATCTAGGTGTCACTGACATCAGGTGAACATCCGATCTAGGTGTCACTGACGGCAGTTGAACATCAGATCAAGGTGTCACTGACATTAGGTGAACATCAGATCTAGGTTTCACCGACATCAGGTGAACATCAGACCTAGGTGTCACTGACATCAGGTGAACATCAGATCTAAGTTTCACCGACATCAGGTGAACATCAGATCTAGGTGTCACTGACATCAGGTGAACATCAGATCTAGGTGTCACTGACATCAAGTGAAGATCAGATCTAGGTGTCACTGACATCAGGTGAACATCAGATCTAGGTGTCACTGACATCAGGTGAACATCAGATCTAGGTGTCACTGACGGCAGTTGAACATCAGATCTAGGTGTCACTGATGGCAGGTGAACATCAGATCTAGGTGTCACTGACATCAGGTGAACATCAGATCTAGGTGTCACTGATGGCAGGTGAACATCAGATCTAGGTGTCACTGACATCAAGTGAACATCAGATCTAGGTGTCACTGACATCAGGTGAACATCCGATCTAGGTGTCACTGACGGCAGTTGAACATCAGATCAAGGTGTCACTGACATTAGGTGAACATCAGATCTAGGTTTCACCGACATCAGGTGAACATCAGACCTAGGTGTCACTGACATCAGGTGAACATCAGATCTAAGTTTCACCGACATCAGGTGAACATCAGATCTAGGTGTCACTGACATCAGGTGAACATCAGATCTAGGTGTCACTGACATCAAGTGAAGATCAGATCTAGGTGTCACTGACATCAGGTGAACATCAGATCTAGGTGTCACTGACATCAGGTGAACATCAGATCTAGGTGTCACTGACGGCAGTTGAACATCAGATCTAGGTGTCACTGACGGCAGGTGAACATCAGATCTAGGTGTCACTGACATCACATCAGATCTAGGTATCACTGACATCAGGTGAACATCAGATCTAGGTGTCACTGATGGCAGGTGAACATCAGATCTAGGTGTCACTGACATCAGGTGAACATCAGATCTAAGTGTCACTGACGGCAGTTGAACATTAGATCTAGGTGTCACTGACATCAGGTGAACATCAGATCTAGGTGTCACTGAGATCAGGTGAACATCAGATATAGGTGTCACTGACATCAGGTGAACATCAGATCTAGGTGTAACTGACTGTAGGTGAACATTAGATCTTGGTGTCATTGATGGCAGGTGAACATCAGATCAAGGTGTCACTGATGGCAGGTGAACATCAGATCTAGGTGTCACTGACATCAGGTGAACATCAGATCTAGGTGTCACTGACGGCAGGTGAACATCAGATCTAGGTGTCACAGATACTGACCTTGGTGTCAGCGCTCCAGCTCATAGTTCCAGTGTTCCTCATCTTCCAGTACTTGATGAACTTGGTCCCAGGACGCAGGCGGGTGCCATCAGGAAGGTTCTCATCCAGAAAGGTGGCTGTCATGGCAGGAACCATCAGAGGACATGGACGCTTTGGTCGCCTGGAGAAAAAATGCAAGGATTGTTCAGCGTGTCTTTCACTTTCAGTCTGTACTGTAGGGCTGGACCATTATGGCAAAAATGATCATCACCATAATTCTTGTAGGTATTGTAGTCACGATTATTCAATCACTTGAAAACATGAGTATTTATTCTACCACCACAACTTGAAATATAGTTTAAAAGAACACATATAACTTAGTAACCAATCAACCTTGATGTTACATCCATGATGTCGTTCACAACAACAAAACAGATGAGATGTGTTGTGTGTATGTGATTGTTTTTACATAGATGTTACATCCATGATGTCGTTTACAACAACACAACAGATGACGTGTGTTGTGTGTGTATGATTGTTTGTACATTGATGTTACATTTATGATGTCGTTCACAACAACACGACAGTGTTGTGTGTATGGTTGTTTGTACATTGATGTTACATCCATGATGTGGTTCACAACAACACAACAGTGTTGTGTATGATTGCAGAAAAAAGTAGATAAACACTAACTCTGGGCTGCTGTGCTGTGTGGCGCGAGGCTGAAGGAGGACAGGCGAAGAAGTGGCATCATGGTGGGAGGAGCTCCACTGTAGGCCACGCCTCTCCATCCGTAACTGTTTACGGATCTCCTTGACCTCGGCCTTCAACAGACGTTTTTCTGCTTTAAGACGCTGCTTCTCGGCCTTACGGAAGCTGCGGTCTCCCCGCCTGTAGAACCTGGAAACCATACCGTCATGAGATAGGATGGACTTGGATTTTAACAGGGACAAGAACTACAGTCAAACAGCTAAAAATGAACAGTAAATAATACATATTGCACACAAATGATTCCAATGTGTACAAAAGCTAAAAGCAGTGAAGTTGTCACATTGTGTAAATGGTAAATAAAAAGAGAATAGAATGATTTGCAAATCCTTTTATTTCCTTATATTCAATTGAATAGACTGCAAAGACAAGATATTTACTTAATTTTTAGAATTTAATGGCAGCAACACATGTCAAAAATGTTGTCACAGGGGAATTTTTACCACTGTGTTACATGGCCTTTCCTTTTAACAACACTATTGGGAACTGAGGAGACCCATTTTTGAAGTGGAATTATTTCCAATACTTGCTTGATGTACAGCTTAAGTTGTTCAACAATCTCCCTTCTGATATTTTAGGCTTCATATTGCACCACACATTTTCAATGGGAGACAGGTCTGGACTACAGGCAGGCCAGTCTAGTACCCGTACTCTTTTACTACGAAGCCACGCTGTTGTAACACGTGGCTTGGAATTGTCTTGCTGAAATAAGCAGGGGCGTCCATGATAACGATGGCAACATATGTTGCTTCAAAAGCTGTATGTACCTTTCAGCATTAATGGTGCCTTCACAGATGTGTTAAGTTACCCATACCTTGGGCACTAATACACCCCCATACCATCACAGATGCTGCCTTTTACACTTTGACCCGAGAACAGTCCGGATGGTACTTTTCCTCTTTGGTCCACAGTTTCCAAAATCAATTTGAAATGTAGACTCGTCAGACCCACCAATGGTCATGAGCTTTGGGTCATGACCGAAAGGACAAGATCACGGGTACAAGCGGCCGAAATGAGTTTCCTCCGCCGAGTGGCGGGGCTCTCCCTTAGAGATAGGGTGAGAAGCTCTGTCATTCGGGGGGAGCTCAAAGTAAAGCCGCTGCTCCTCCACATCGAGAGAAGCCAGATGAGGTGGTTCGGGCATCTGGTCAGGATGCCACCCGAACGCCGCCCTAGGAAGGTGTTTCGGGCACGTCCGACCGGTAGGAGGCCACGGGGAAGACCCAGGACACGCTGGGAAGACTATCTCTCCCGGCTGGCCTGGGAACGCCTTGGGATCCCCCGGGAGGAGCTGGACGAAGTGGCTGGGGAGAGGGAAGTCTGGGCTTCCCTGCTTAAGCTGCTGCCCCCGCGACCCGACCTCGGATAAGCGGAAGAAGATGGATGGATGGATGGATGGATGGACTCGTCAGACCGCAGAACACTTTTCCACTTTGCATCAGTCCATCTTAGATGAACTCGGGCCCAGCGAAGCCGGCGGCGTTTCTGGGTGTTGTTGATAAAGGCTTTGACTTTGCATAGTAGAGTTTTAACTTGCACTTACAGATTTAGCGATCAACTGTAGTTACTGACAGTGGTTTTCTGAAGTGTTCCTGAGCCCATGTGGTGATATCCTTTACACACTGATGTGGCTGTTTGATGCAGTACCGCCTGAGGGATCCAAGTTTCGTATTATCATGTCTTACGTGCAGTGATTTCTCCTAATTCTCTGAACCTTTTGATGACATTACAGTGCGTAGATGGTGAAATCCCTAAATTCAACAAACACTCAGGCATTTGTTGACAAAGTGGTGACCCTCACCCCATCCTTGTTTGTGAATGACTGAGCATTTCATGGAAGCTGCTTTTATACCCAATCATGGCACCCACCTGTTCCCAATTAGCCTGTTCACCTGTGGGATGTTCCAAATAAGTCTTTGATGAGCATTCCTCAACTTTCTCACTCTTTTTTGCCACTTGTGCCAGCTTTTTTGAAACATGTTGCAGGCATCAAATTCCAAATGAGATAATATTTGCAAAAAATAACAAAGTTTCTCAGTGTGAACATGAAATATATTGTCTTTGCAGTCTATTCAATTGAATATAAGTTGAAAAGGATTAATGCAGCTGAGATAGGCTCCAGCACCCCCGCGAACCCAACAGGGACAAGCGGTAGAAAATGGATGGATATATTCTCTTTTTATTTACCATTTACACAACGTGACAACTTCACTGCTTTTGACTTTTGTAGATGACGACAGGTGTGGACAGTATTGTAGACGGACACATTTGTCCCGAGTTAGCATGCAGCATGTGATGTGTCGTGAACGTTGTCACAACTTGTTTATAAAGTCTGTAGTTTGACTGGGATGTTCACTCCTCCTTCATTTAACTGCAAACTTTATCAGTGCTCCAATAACATCAACACTAGCTCAAATGTGTTGTCGTCTCATCCAACTGAACGCAGGCTTAGTTGTCAGTGAGGCACAAAGATTGTGTGTTGGATGTGAGGGGTATCACTCTGTTTATTTTTGTTGGCCAAACTGTTACACTGAACCACAA
The DNA here is from genome assembly GCF_033978685.3 of Nerophis lumbriciformis. Lineage (NCBI taxonomy): Eukaryota > Metazoa > Chordata > Actinopteri > Syngnathiformes > Syngnathidae > Nerophis > Nerophis lumbriciformis. The sequence continues at coordinate 16,856,556 of NC_084571.2, read as the reverse complement.
GGAGGTGTTGTTGGAGAACAAAGCTTGCATCTTCATTCGCCAAACTGCTTTGTGTTTTATATTGATATCAAAAAGTAAACATTGTTTGTTTTTTTAATTACTTGTGTTTTTTATTTTTATTTCACAGTCCATCCATCCATCTTCTTCCGCTTATCCGAGGTCGGGTCGCGGGGGCAGCAGCTTAAGCAGGGAAGCCCAGACTTCCCTCTCCCCAGCCACTTCGTCCAGCTCCTCCTGGGGGATCCCGAGGCGTTCCCAGGCCAGCCGGGAGAGATAGTCTTCCCAGCGTGTCCTGGGTCTTCCCCGTGGCCTCCTACCGGTCGGACGTGCCCGAAACACCTTCCTAGGGAGGCGTTCGGGTGGCATCCTGACCAGATGCCCGAACCACCTCATCTGGCTCCTCTCGATGTGGAGGAGCAGCGGCTTTACTTTGAGCTCCCCCCGAATGACAGAGCTTCTCACCCTATCTCTAAGGGAGAGCCCCGCCACTCGGCGGAGGAAACTCATTTCGGCCGCTTGTACCCGTGATCTTGTCCTTTCGGTCATGACCCAAAGCTCATGACCATAGGTGAGGATGGGAACGTAGATCGACCGGTAAATCGAGAGCTTTGCCTTCCGGCTCAGCTCCTTCTTCACCACAACGGATCGATACAGCGTCCGCATTACTGAAGACGCCGCACCGATCCGCCTGTTGATCTCACGATCCACTCTTCCCCCACTCGTGAACAAGACTCCGAGGTACTTGAACTCCTCCACTTGGGGCAAGATCTCCTCCCCAACCCGGAGATGGCACTCCACCCTTTTCCGGGAGAGAACCATGGACTCGGACTTGGAGGTGCTGATTCCCATCCCAGTCGCTTCACACTCGGCTGCGAACCGATCCAGTGAGAGCTGAAGATCTTGGCCGGAGGAAGCCATCAGGACCACATCATCTGCAAATAGCAGTGACCTAATCCTGCAGCCACCAAACCAGATCCCCTCAACGCCCTGACTGCGCCTAGAAATTCTGTCCATAAAGGTTATGAACAGAATCGGTGACAAAGGGCAGCCTTGGCGGAGTCCAACCCTCACTGGAAACGTGTCCGACTTACTGCCGGAAATGCGGACCAAGCTCTGACACTGATTATACAGGGAGCGAACTGCCACAATAAGACAGTCCGTTACCCCATACTCTCTGAGCACTCCCCACAGGACTTCCCGGGGTACACGGTCGAATGCCTTCTCCAAGTCCACAAAGCACATGTAGACTGGTTGGGCAAACTCCCATGCACCCTCAAGGACCCTGCCGAGAGTATAGAGCTGGTCCACAGTTCCACGACCAGGACGAAAACCACACTGTTCCTCCTGAATCCGAGGTTCGACTATCCGGCGTAGCCTCCTCTCCAGTACACCTGAATAGACCTTACCGGGAAGGCTGAGGAGTGTGATCCCACGATAGTTGGAACACACCCTCCGGTTCCCCTTCTTAAAGAGAGGAACCACCACCCCGGTCTGCCAATCCAGAGGTACCGCCTCCGATGTCCACGCGATGTTGCAGAGTCTTGTCAACCAAGACAGCCCCTAAACATCCAGAGCCTTAAGGAACTCCGGGCGGATCTCATCCACCCCCGGGGCCTTGCCACCGAGGAGCTTTTTAACTGCCTCGGCAACCTCAGCCCCAGAAATAGGAGAGCCCACCACAGATTCCCCAGGCCCTGCTTCCTTATAGGAAGACGTGCTGGTAGGATTGAGGAGGTCTTCGAAGTATTCCCTCCACCGATCCACAACATCCGCAGTCGAGGTCAGCAGAGCACCATCCCCACCATACACGGTGTTGACACTGCACTGCTTCCCCTTCCTGAGGCGGCGGATGGTGGTCCAGAATTGCTTCGAAGCCGTCCGGAAGTCTTTTTCCATGGCCTCCCCGAACTCCTCCCATGTCCGAGTTTTTGCCTCCGCGACCGCCGAAGCCGCACACCGCTTGGCCTGTCGGTACCTGTCTGCTGCCTCAGGAGTCCCATGAGAAAAAAGAACCCGATAGGACTCCTTCTTCAGCCTGACGGCATCCCTCACCGCCGGCGTCCACCAACGGGTTCTAGGATTACCGCCACGACAGGCACCAACTACCATGCGGCCACAGCTCCAATCGGCCGCCTCGACAATAGAGGTACGGAACATTGTCCACTCGGACTCAATGTCCAGCACCTCCCTCGTGACATGTTCAAAGTTCTTCCGGAGGTGGGAATTGAAACTCTCTCTGACAGGAGACTCTGCCAGGCGTTCCCAGCAAACCCTCACAATGCGTTTGGGCCTGCCAGGTCTGTCCGGCATCCTTCCCCACCATCGCAGCCAACTCACCACCAGGTGGTGATCGGTAGAAAGCTCCGCCCCTCTCTTCACCCGAGTGTCCAAAACATGAGGCCGCAAATCCGATGACACAACTACAAAGTCGATCATGGAACTGCGGCCTAGGGTGTCCTGGTGCCAAGTGCACATATGGACACCCTTATGTTTGAACATGGTGTTTGTTATCGACAATCTGTGACGAGCACAAAAGTCCAATAACAGAACACCACTCGGGTTCAGATCCGGGCGGCCATTCTTCCCAATCACACCTCTCCAGGTTTCACTGTTGCTGCCAACATGAGCGTTGAAGTCCCCCAGTAGAACGAGGGAATCACCCGGGGGAGCACTCTCCAGTACTCCCTCGAGTGAATCCAAAAAGGGTGGGTACTCTGAGCTGCTGTTTGGCGCGCAAACGCAAACAACAGTCAGGACCCGTCCCCCCACCCGAAGGCGGAAGGAAGCTACCCTCTCGTCCACTGGGTTGAACTCCAACGTGCAGGCTTTGAGCCGAGGGGCAACAAGAATTGCCACCCCAGCCCGTCGCCTCTCACTGCCGGCAACGCCAGAGTGGAAGAGAGTCCAGCCCCTCTCAAGAGAAGTGGTTCCAGAGCCCTTGCTGTGCGTCGAAGTGAGTCCGACTATATCTAGCCGGAACTTCTCCACCTCACGCACTAGCTCAGCTCCTTCCCCCCCAGCGAAGTGACGTTCCACGTCCCAAGAGCCAGCTTATGTAGCCGAGGATCGGACCGCCAAGTGCCCTGCCCTCGGCTGCCGCCCAGCTCACACTGCACCCGACCTCTATGGCCCCTGCTATGGGTGGTGAGCCCATTGGAGGGGGGACCCACGTTGCCTCTTCGGGCTGTGCCCGGCCGGGCCCCATGGGGACAGGCCCGGCCACCAGGCGCTCGCCATCGTGCCCCACCTCCGGGCCTGGCTCCAGAGGGGGGCCCCGGTGACCCGCGTCCGGGCGAGGGAAATCTGGGTCCTTGGTTTGTGTTCTCCATCGAGGTCTTCGAGCTGCTCTTTGTCTGATCCCTCACCTAGGACCAGTTTGCCTTGGGAGACCCTACCAGGGGGCATAGAAACCCCCGGACAACATAGCTCCTAGGATCATTGGGACACGCAAACTCCTCTACCACGGTAAGGTGGCAGCTCAGAGAGGAGTTTATTTCACAGTGATTACTTTAAAAACCATTTATGTGCCGAAGCATTTTGTTCCTGTTTTATGATGTATAGTCCTATTTCTGCTGAAACTCTTAATGGATGTGTCCCAATACAGCATGTATGTCATGTCTTTTGATCATGTTTTGTTTTAGTTATGTCCTGTTTTGTTTTTGGTCACTTCGTTCCTGCTTTTTCACTCCCTTGTTTTGTTTCCATGGTTACCCATTAGTTTCACCTGTTGCTCATTTGCACACACGCACCTGTGTTAATCATGTCACTACTATTTAAGCCTTTCAGTTAGTCGTCCTGGCGACATTAACTCTGATACCCTTGCTACCCTAGTCACTCATGCCTGTTCATAGTTTCATGTTGATGTCTATTTCATGCTCCGCTCATGCCACAGTAAGTGTTGTTTGTTTTATGTTCATAGTTTTGCCTTTGTGCGAGTTAATTGTTTTCATAGCCAAGTTTGTTATCCGCCTTGTGCGCGCCTTTTGTTTACACCTTTTTGTTAGTGTTAAAATAAATTATGTATTTACCTTCTCGCCATGTCCGCTCCAGTTCTTTTGCATCCCAGGAAAACAAACCATCCCATAGTCCACGTTATGACAATGTACAAGTACATACAGCAGTACATGTATGTACATAACTTAAGACATACCTGTCTTTAGGAAAATGTAAAAACAGAGATAAAGGCATCATGTAAAGATAAAAAGTTGATATAATTGATAATATTTGTCTTTAGACATTACAAATGACATGATGGCGTCATGTTCCCTAACACTGTTTTACCTAACAATAAATAATCCTGATAAAAATAATCTTCATTATTATTTTGGCCATAATTGTGAAGCCCTATGTGTGAGACTAGATCTCATAAATGAACACTATTTGTATTTATATGGACAACAAGTGCAGTTACCTCTTATGTCCATAAGGTGCCATCTTGCAATTTTCATATGTATTTTTATTTATTCATGTTATTTGTTTCTGCCATATTACATATGCACATTCAATGTTCTACTTGAGGTACATGCATTTTGAATTTGTTCATTTTTTAAATAAAACTTCAGCTTAATTTAAAATATTTTAGTAGAAGTAGTTTTTGAACATTTTGAGCACATTTAAAAATACCGCAATAAGATAAATGATAATTACGGTCACAATAACCGTGATAAGAAGTGTTCATATTGTGCCATCCATAACTGTGTATCAATAAACAATCAAACAAAAACACAGATCACAGGGATCAAGTCAAACCCATCCATCCATTTTCTACCGCTTATTCCCTTTGGGGTCGCGGGGGGTGCTGGAGCCTATCTCAGCTACAATCGGGCGGAAGGCGGGGTACACCCTGGACAAGTCGCCACCTCATCGCAGGGCCAACACAGATAGACAGACAATATTCACACTCATATTCACACACTAGGGCCAATGTAGTGTTGCCAATCAACCTACCCCCAGGTGCATGTCTTTGGAGGTGGGAGGAGGCCGGAGTACCCGGAGGGAACCCACGCAGTCACGGGGAGAACATGCAAACTCCACACAGAAAGATCCCGAGCCCGGGATTGAACGCAGGACTACTCAGGACCTTTGTATTGTGAGGCAGATGCACTAACCCCTCTACCACCGTGCTGCCCTCAAGTCAAACCCAATTTGTTTAATAAAAAAAACTATTTGTACCACTACATTAGAAGTGCATGAGTCATGTTGTGAGTCATGTTGTGACTCATGTAATGACTCATGTAGTGAGTCATGTTGTGAGTCATGTTGTGAGTCATGTCATGAGTCATGCCGTGAGTCATGTTGTGAGTCATGCCGTGAGTCATGTTGTGAGTCATGCTGTGAGTCATGTTTTGAGTCATGTTGTGAGTCATGCCGTGAGTCATGTTGTGAGTCATGTTGTGAGTCATGTTGTGATGAGTCATGCCACGTAGTAGCAGTATGAATCCTACCTGTTGTGGTCGGGGGCAGGTGATCCATGTTCGGGGATGGAGAGGGGAGTTCTGGCCCTCACCAAATTGTGACTGGGGTCATGAGAGAAACTGCAAGGCTCACACAGAGTACAAGATGTACACACACTGTTGGCAGAAATACACAGAAAACACACTATTACAAGGTAATGGTGGGTAAAAGTGCCCCCTAGACCGGTGTTTTTCAACCTTTTTTGAGCCAAGGCACATTTTTTGCGTTGAAAAAATCCGGAGGCACACCACCAGCAGAAATCATTAAAAAACTAAACACAGTTGACAGTAAAAAGTCGTTGTCGCAATTGTTGGGTATGACTTTAAAGAATAACCAAGCATGCATCACTATAGCTCTTGTCTCAAAGTAGGTGTACTGTCACCACCTGTCACATCACGCCCTGACTTATTTTGACTTTCTTGCTGTTTTCCTGTGTGTAGTGTTTTAGTTCTTGTCTTGCACTGCTATTTTAGTGACTTTTTCTTTTTTTTTGGTATTTTCCTGGAGCAGTTTCATGTCTTCCTTTGAGCGATATTTCCCGCATCTACTTTGTTTTAGCAATCAAGAATATTTCAGTTGTTTTTATCGTTCTTTGTGGGGACATTGTTGATTGTCATGTCATGTTGGGATGTACATTGTGGACGCTGTCTTTGCTCCACAGTAAGTATTTGCTGTCGTCCAGCATTCTGTTTTTGTTTACTTTGTAGCCAGTTCAGTTTTAGTTTTGTTTTGCATAGCCTTCCCTAAGCTTCAATGCCTTTTCTTAGGGGCACTCACCTTTTGTTTCTTTTTGGTTTAAGCATTTGACACCTTTTTACTTGCATGCTGCCTCCCGCTGTTTCCGACATCTATAAAGCAATTAGCTACCGGCTGCCACCTACTGATATGGAAGAGTATTACACGGTTACTCTGCTGAGCTCTAGACAGCACAGACACTCAACAACAACACATCATTTTCCAACTATAATTACTGGTTTGCAAAATATATTTTTAACCCAAATAGGTGAAATTATATAATCTCCCACGGCACACCAGACTGTATTCATACAGTGGTTGAAAAACACTGCCCTAGATCACCATCTCTACCTGCTGTTGTCCCGGCAGGGCCAGAAACATCTAAAGGACACCACACACCCGGACACATGTAAAGGACACCACACACTCAGAAACATCCAAATGACACCACACACCCAGAAACATCTGAAGGACACCACACACCCAGAAACATCTAAAGGACACCAAACACCCAGAAACATGTCAAAGGACACCACACACCCAGAAACATGTCAAAGGACACCACACACCCAGAAACATCTAAAGGACACCACCGACCCAGAAACATGTCAAAGGATATCACACACCCAGAAACATCTAAAGGACACCACACACCCAGAAACATCTAAAGGACACCACACACCCAGAAACATCTAAAGCAGTGGTTTCCAACCACCGGGCCGCAAAAAAAAAAAAAAAAAAATTAAATCAACATAAAAACACAATATATACACTATATGTCAATGTATATCAATACAGTCTGCAGGGATACAGTCCGTAAGCACACATGATTGTATTTCTTTATTAAAAAAAACAAAACAAAACAAAAAAACTCATCCCCCCGGTCCGCGGGACAAATTTTCAAGCGTTGACCGGTCCGCAGCTACAAAAAGGTTGGGGACCACTGATCTAAAGGACACCACACACCCAGAAACATATAAAGGACACCACACACCCAGAAACATATAAAGGACACCACACACCCAGAAACATGTCAAAGGACACCACACACCCAGAAACATGTCAAAGGACACCACACCCTCAGAAACATAAAGGACACCACACACCCAGAAACACGTAAAGGACACCACACACCCAGAAACATGTCAAAGGACACCACAAACATCTGAAGGACACCACCTTTCCGAAAGCTGATGTACACCAACGTTATCAGTGTTGTTGCACCAACACTGATCCATCCATCCATCCATTTTCTACCGCTTATTCCCTTTTGGGGTCGCGGGGGGCGCTGGAGCTTATCTCAGCTACAATCGGGCGGAAGGCGGGGTACACCCTGGACAAGTCGCCACCTCATCGCAGGGCCAACACAGATAGACAGACAACATTCACACTCACATTCACACACTAGGGCCAATTTAGTGTTGCCAATCAACCTATCCCCAGGTGCATGTCTTTGGAAGTGGGAGGAAGCCGGAGTACCCGTAGGGAACCCACGCAGTCACGGGGAGGACATGCAAACTCCACACAGAAAGATCCCGAGCCCGGGATTGAACCCAAGACTACTCAGGACCTTCGTATTGTGAGGCAGATGCACTAACCCCTCTTCCACCGTGCTGCCCCCAACACTGATCCTTCAGACACAAACTAGTAAACATTTATTTTGAAAGGTCGCTGTATATCTCATAAAAACATAGTCACAGCATAATTAAGAAGTATAGTCCAATTATTACAGTGATAATAATATAATAACAAAAGTATATTATTGACATGTATAGTCTAATTATTATTATTATTTTTATCAGCGAAACCTGGCTCAAACCAGACACATTTTTCCCACTGAACGAGGCATCTCCTCCTAACTATACGAATGCGCATATTGCCCGTCCCCTTAAAAGGGGTGGGTGGTCGCACTAATGTACAATGAAAACCTTAACCTTACCCCTAACCTAAGTAATAAATATAAATAATTTGAGGGGCTTACTATGAGGTCTGTCGCACCGCTGCCTCTCTACCTGGCTATTATCTACCGCCCCCCTGGGCTCTATTCGCACTTTATCAGTGAATTCTCAGAGTTTGTCGCTGACCTAGTGACGCACGCCGACAATATAATTATAATGAGGACTTTAATATCCATATGAATACCCCATCAGACCCTCCATTCGTGGTGCTCAAGACTAATTGATAGATGTGGTCTTACACAAATAATAAATTAACCCACGCATCGCAACGGTAATACGATAGCTCTAGTCCTTGTCCGGGGTGTCACCACCTCCAAAGTTATGATACTCCCGTATACTAAAGTAATGTTCGATCATTACCTTATAAAATGTGAAGTTCTGACTCATTGTCAACAAGCTAATAATAACCACTGCTTTAGCAGCCGCAACATTAATGCTGTCACAACTATGACTCCTGCTGGCCTACTGCCTTCGGTAATGGCGCCATTCCCAAATGATGTGGGCTCTATTGATAACCTCACTAACAACTTTAACGATGCCCTGCGCGACACCATTGATAGTATAGCACTGCTAAAGCTAAAAAAGGCCCCTAAAAGACGTACCCCATGGTTTGCAGAAGAAATTAGAGCTCTGAATTTATCATGTAGAAAGCTGGAACGCAAATGGCGCGAGACTAAACTTGAGGTTTTCCATCCAGCATGGAGTGATAGTTTAATAACTTATAAACGCATGCTTACCTTAGCTATAGCGAACTACAACTCCAATCTCATCCGCATCAACAAAAACGATCCTAAATATTTGTTCAGTACAGTAGCATCGCTAACCCAACAAGGGACTCCTCCCATTAGCTCCACCCACTCGGCAAATGACTTTATGAATTTCTTTAATAAGAACATTGAACTCATTAGAAATTAGATTAAAGCTACAACTGGGTTCTATTAACACAGATACAAATGTATATGAGACAGATATTGCCCTCCAAAATAGTCTCTCTCTTTTTGATTACATAACATCAGAGGAACTCCTGCAGCATGTAAATGGGATAAAACAAACAACATGTTTACTTGACCCGCTTCCTGGGAATCTTATCAAGGAACTGTTCGTAATATTAGGACCATCAGTGCTAAATATTATAGACTTATCACTTTACTCTGGCACTGTTCACCGAGCATTCAAAAAAGCGGTTATTAATTCTCTGCTCAAAAGACCTAACCTCGATCCTGACCTCATGGTAAACTACCGGCCGGTGTCCCACCTTCCCATTATTTCAAAAATCCTCGAAAAAATTGTTGCACAGCAGCTAAATTAACACTTAGCGTCTAACAATCTCTGTGAACCCTTTCAGTCCAGTTTCAGGGAAAATCACTCTACGGAGCCAGCCCTCGCAAAAATGACGAATGATCTTTTGCTAACGATGGATGCTGATGTGTCATCCATGTTGATGCTTCTTGATCTGAGTGCTGCTTTTGATACCGTCGATCATAATATTTTATTAGAGTGTATAAAAACACGCATTGGTATGTCAGACTTAGCCTTGTCTTGGTTTATCAGTAGGGATATTTCCTTAGCAAGAAGACCCTTGCTGAAGTCCTGGTCCTCCTGCATGCCTGTATGTCACTTCCCGTGGTGCCTAGCCTAGCCAGCACACTGGGATAGAAGACTGGTTCTCGGCTGACCGCGCGAAAGAAACCCTCAGAGGTTCAACGGGCTGAATGGCGACTCCAGCGAGCTTTGTGGAGCGCTACGGGCTGGATGTGTTACGCTATAATGTGTCCAGGCCATCCAATGCACCTGGATCTATCTCCAGCCGTCTCGACTCAGTCTTGCCAATGGATACAGGTGGACTCGGGCGAGAGAGTGAGGTTGGCGCTGCGCAACCCACCCTCACTTAAATCAAATGCACTGCGCAAGTCATGACTTCACACACACACAACCCCCGCAATCTCCCCCGTCCCCACCCAAGTCCTGCGGCGTCGGGCACGTGGTGAAATGGCAGGTGTGGACTTCACTGGAAGCCATAGTCACAAACTCACACGCAGGCAGCTCAGGCCATAGGGTCGCTGTCCAATGACTGAGGCAGCACTGGACTTTGGCAGCCCCCGAGCGACTAGGAAACCCTCTTTAAGTATGCACTGCCTACCTCCTGGCATGAGGAACAGGCTAGAAAAAGTGCCCCAAAAATTTCCTGCCTCACTTTTTCCACTCCAGCTAGCCGCAGCTGGCAGGAGTCCCATTACCAGCGGTAAGAAACAGGGAAACAGAAAAAAGGTGACACCGATCACCCTTGGCGCATGGAATGTGCGCATACTTCTTGATAGGGCTGGTGACCTATCAAGACCTGAAAGGAGAACTGCCCTGATCGCCAGAGAGCTGGACCAGTAAGGCATCCAGATGGCTGCTCTCAGCGAAACACGTCTAGCTGGAGAGGGACAGTTGACAGAGACTGGTGCTGGCTATACATTCTTCTGGATAGGCCACACTGAAGCAGAGCGGCGTGAGGCAGGAGTTGGCTTTGCCATTAAACCCAACTTGGTCTGTAAGCTGGCTGCACTTCCCAAAGGTGTCAATGACCACCTGATGACGCTGCTCCTGCTTCTTCCAGGAAAACACTCTGTCACTCTCATCAGTGCCTATTCCCCGATGACGAACCCAGACGATGTGAAGGAGAGGTTCTATGAAGACCTGAACACTACCATTGCGGCAGTTCCCAGGGCAGACAAGCTCATCATCTTTGATGACTTCAATGCCAGGTGACTGATCACAAGTCATGGGAAGGAGTCCTTGGCAAAAATGGCGTGGGCAGCTTTAACAGCATGGGCACCCTTCTGCTGGAGACCTTGATCACCAACTCAATTTTCAGCCTCCCAAAGCGCAACAGGACCTCATAGATGCATCCCCGCTCAAGACACTGGCACCTACTGAACTATGTCATCGTGAGACAAAAGGGACAGACATGATCCCAGGGTTACAAAGGCGGTGTGCGGTGCAGAGTGCTGGACTGACCATAGGCTCCTTGTGTCTAAGCTGAACAGCATCACAGGACTTCATCAAAGGCCCTCTCCATCCGAGAGGAGGATGTACCCCGGCAGTTCTTGAAGCTGGACACGCGGGGTGGACGGTGCCTCCCCGTCCACCTTGAGACACTGCGCGAATCAGCTGGCTCCTGTTTTCACTGACATTTTTAACACATCTCTGGAGCTATGCCGCGTGCCGTCCTGCTTCAAGACCTCCACCATCGTCCCTGTTCCCAAGAAAGCACAGATCACAGGACTTAATGACTACAGGCCGGTGGCGCTGACGTCTGTGGTCATGAAGTCCTTTGAGTGCTTGGTCCTGCCTCACCTCAAGGACATCACTGCCCCCCTCCTGGACCCACTGCAATTCGCCTACAGAGCCAACAGGTTTGTGGATGATGCAGTGAATCTGGCCCTCTACTTCATCCTGGAGCATCTGGACTCCCCAGGAACCTACGCTAGGATCCTATTTGTGGACTTCAGCTCTGCCTTCAACAGCATCCTCTCTGGATTGCTCCGAGACAAGCTTTACCAGCTCAGCGTGCCTGACTCCCTCTGCAGTTGGATCAATGACTTCCTGACGGACCGAAGACAGCACGTGCGGCTGGAGAAGATTGTTTCGGATGGTCGAACCACGAACACCGGTACTCCTCAGGGCTGTATACTTCCCCCCTGGCTCTTCTCCCTTTATACAAACTGCTGCACTTCCAGTCACCAGTCCATAAAGCTGCTCAAGTTTGCGGACGACACTACCCTCACCCGGCTCATCTCGGATGGCGATGAGTCCGCCTACAGGAGAGAGGTGGACCGGCTGGCGTCCTAGTGCAGCGTCAACAACCTGGAGCTGAACGCCCAGAAAACAGTGGAGATGATCTTGGATTTCAAGAAAGTCAAAGCCCCACCATCCCCCCTCACCCTGATTGAATATCCCACCGTGTCCATTATGGACTCCATCCGTTTCTTGGGCACCACCATGACCCAGGACCTCAAGTGGGAGCCGACCATCAGCTACCTCATCAAGAAGGCCCAGCAGAGGATGTACTTCCTGCGGAAGCTGAAGAAACTTAAGGTGCCGACCGAGATGCTGGTACAGTTCTACTCAGCCATCATCGAGTCAATACGCACCTCCTCCATCATCGTGTGGTTCCCCAGCCCAACAGTCCGGGACAAGCATCGACTGCAGCGCATCGTACATGCTGCTCAGAAGGTTATTGGCTGCAAACTCCCATCCCTCCAGGAGTTGTTCTCCTCCAGGACCAGGAGGTGTGTGGGGCGGATCACAGCTGACTCTTCTCACCCTGGACACAAACTCTTATCCCCTCTCCCCTCAGGCAAGAGACTACGGTCCATCCAGACCCACACCTCCCGCCACCTGAACAGTTTGTTCCCCTAGGCCATCAGGCACATGAACAATAACAAGATCTGATAGCTAAGTTACAGCTTATGTTATTCTATTCTGTGTTATATGTGTTTTATGTTGCACGATTGCACCAAGTAAAATGTATAGTTTGTGAACCAGTTCTCAAACAATGGCAATAAAAACTATGCTGATTCTGATTCTGTACATCAAGATCCATCCTCCCAGAAGGGCTCAAGGTTCCAAACCTCCGAAGCGCTTGAACGTTTCCAGGCTCACCAATGCCTCTGTCAAGCAATCCCTGACTGAAGAGCTCACCAGCAAACTCCAGGACCTGAAACCCTCTGGAAACGTCGAGGAGGACTGGGCTGCGTTCAGAGACACCGTCCACACTGCTGCTCTCAATGCAGTAGGACCTACAGCCCGCAGGAAACCGGACTGGTTTGATGAGAACGATGATCACATCAGAGATCTTCTCCAGGAGAAACATCGTCTGCACAAAGCCCACCTCAGTGATCCAACATCCTCTCGAAAACAGTCTGCCTTCAAGAACATTAAAGCAACCATCCAGCGGGAGCTGCGTCGAGTGCAGGATGACTGGCTCTGCAGAAAATCTGACAAGATCCAGTGCTACGCAGAACAGAATGACAGCAAGAAGTTCTACAGCACCTTAAAGGCCATCTACGGGCCCACAACATCAGGATATCCCCCTCTCCTCTGTGCTGATGGCAGCACACTGGTCACAGACAGAGAGAAGATCCTTGAGCGCTTGGCTGAGCACTTCCACTGTGTTCTCAACTGCCCCTCAGCCATCAATGACAAAGCCATTGCACGCCTCCCTCAAGTCCCAGTCAACACCTCCCTTGACAAACCACCAACAGAAGCTGAGGTCATCAAAGCCATCAGAGGACTTCCAAATGGCAAAGCACCTGGTGCTGATGCAATTCCAGCAGAAATCTACACAGTTGGTGGACCACCTCTGACCAAACAACTGGTAGACCTATTCTGCACCATGTGGAACCAAGGGAAGTTGCCACAAGAGTTCAAAGATGCCTCCATTGTCCACCTATACAAACGCAAGGGCAACAGCAGGACTGCAACAATCACCGCAGCATTGCTATCCTGTCTGTAGCAGGAAAGATCCTGGCCAGAATTCTGCAGAACCGCCTGACGGAACATCTCGAACAAGAAGACCTCCTATCGGAGAGCCAATGTGGATTCAGGCAAGGTCGTGGTACAGTCGACATGATCTTTGCTGCTCGCCAACTCCAAGAGAAGTGCCGAGAACAGAACGTCAGTCTATACTCCACCTTTGTAGATCTGACGAAGGCCTTCTACACTGTCAGCCGAGAGGGCCTCTGGAAGATCATGGCCAAGTTTGGCTGCTCTAACATCTTCGTCAACATGGTCCGTGAATTCCATGATGGAAGGCAGGCACGAGTCCAGGACAATGGCGCATCATCTAAGCCTTTCCATGTGGAAAACAGAGTCAAACAAGGCTGTGTTCTGGCACCCACTCTGTTCAGCATGTTGTTCTCAGCCATGCTGACAGATGCTTTCCAGTCTGGGGACATGGGGATAGACCTGCGCTACCGCACTGATGGCAAGCTGTTCAATCTGATAAGACTCCAAGCAAGGACGAAAGTACAGACCACCAAGGTTTGCGACTTCCTCTTTGCGGATGACTGTGCCCTGAATGCTTCCAACGAGCTGGAAATGCAACTGAGCATGAACAACTTCGCCACAGCATGCTCAGACTTTGGACTCACCATCAGTACAAAGAAAACAGAGGGGATGCATCACCCTGCTCCTGGAGCGACGTACACTGAGCCCCTCGTCAGCGTAAATGGTGAAGACCTCAAAGCTGCTGAAAAGTTTGTCTACCTGGGTAGCATCTTGTCACGCGTGGGCAACATCGACGAGGAGGTCATGCATAGGATAGCGCATGGCAGTGCTGCAGTTCTGTCTGCGAGCGCAGAGGGCTTTGCCTACGGACCAAACTTAACGTCTACCGTGCTGTTGTCCTACCCGCCCTGCTGTATGCCTGTGAGACCTGGACTATACAGCCGGCATGCCAAACAACTTAACGCCTTCCACATGAGATCCTGCAGAAGGCTGCTCAATATCAGGTGGCAGGACAAGATCCCAGACACTGAAGTCCTCCACAGGGCTGAGATGGAGAGCATCTATGCCATCCTCAAGCGCTCCCAGCTGAGATGGGCTGGCCATGTCTGCCGCATGTCAGACGAATGCCTACTAAAAAGGCTCCTGTATGGTGAACTGCACCATGGAAAGCGCTCGCGCAGCGGACAGCTTTAAGGACACCCGAAAGGCCAGTCTCAAGGGCTGTGGTCTGGACCCAGAGACCTGGGAAGCTGATACCCAAAATCGTTCCAAATGGCGCTCTGCAGTCTGGCATGGTGTAGCAGACTTCGAGAAAAAACGCATTCATGAAGCTGAACAGAAGCGACAGCTCCGCAAGACCAGAGACAGTTCCTCCCTCTCAGCCAGCCAACCCCTAGCCATAACCTGCCCTCACTGCAGCCGGTCATTCCGCTCGAGGATTGGCCTTATCAGCCATCTTCGCAAACACAAGTCAACGCGAAGTCACCTGGTCATCTTCGAAAAGGAAGGACGAACATACATATATCTATATCTATATCTATATCTATATCTATATATATATATATATATATATATATATATATACAAACCCCGTTTCCATATGAGTTGGGACATTGTGTTAGATGTAAATATAAACGAAATACAATGATTTGCAAATCATTTTCAACCCATATTCAGTTGAATATGCTACAAAGACAACATATTTGATGTTCAAACTGATAAACATTTTTTTTTGCAAATAATCATTAACTTTAGAATTTGATGCCAGCAACACGTGACAAAGAAGTTGGGAAAGGTGGCAATAAATACTGATAAAGTTGAGGAATGCTCATCAAACACTTATTTGGAACATCCCACAGGTGAACAGGCAAATTGGGAACAGGTGGGTGCCATGATTGGGTATAAAAGTAGATTCCATGAAATGCTCAGTCATTCACAAACAAGGATGACTGAGCATTGGGTAACTTACACTGAGGGTCACCACTTTGTCAACAAATGCGTGAGCAAATTGTTGAACAGTTTAAGAAAAACCTTTCTCAACCAGCTATTGCAAGGAATTTAGGGATTTCACCATCTACGGTCCATAATATCATCAAAGGGTTCAAAGAATCTGGAGAAATCACTGCACGTAAGCAGCTAAGCCTGTGACCTTTGATCCCTCGAGTGACATCAGTGTGTAAAGGATATCACCACATGGGCTCAGGAACACTTCAGAAACCCACTGTCAGTAACTACAGTTGGTCGCTACATCTGTAAGTGCAAGTTAAAACTCTCCTATGAAAGGGGAAAACCGTTTATCAACAACACCCAGAAACGCTGTTGGCTTCGCTGGGCCTGAGCTCATCTAAGATGGACTGATACAAAGTGGAAAAGTGTTCTGTGGTCTGACGAGTCCACATTTCAAATTGTATTTGGAAACTGTGGACGTCGTGTCCTCCGGACCAAAGAGGAAAAGAACCATCCGGATTGTTATAGGAAAGTTGAAAAGCCAGCATCTGTGATGGTATGGGGGTGTATTAGTGCCCAAAACATGGGTAACTTACACATCTGTGTAGGCGCCATTAATGCTGAAAGGTACATACAGGTTTTGGAGCAACATATATTGCCATCCAAGCAACATTACCATGGACGCCCCTGCTTATTTCAGCAAAACAATGCCAAGCCACGTGTTACATCAACGTGGCTTCATAGTAAAAGAGTGCGGGTACTAGACTGGCCTGCCCGTAGTCCAGACCTGTCTCCCATTGAAAATATGTGGCCCATTATGAAGCCTAAAATACCACAACGGAGACCCCCGGACTGTTGAACAACTTAAGCTGTACATCAAGCAAGAATGGGAAAGAATTCCACCTGAGAAGCTTAAAAAATGTGTCTCCTCAGTTCCCAAACGTTTACTGAGTGTTGTTAAAAGGAAAGGTCATGTAACACAGTGGTGAACATGCCCTTTCCCAACTACTTTGGCACGTGTTGCAGCCATGAAATTCTAAGTTAATTATTATTTGCAAAAAAAAAATAAAAGTTTATGAGTTTGAACATGAAATATCTTGCCTTTGTAGTGCATTCAATTGAATATCGGTTGAAAAGGATTTGCAAATCATTGTATTCCGTTTATATTTACATCTAATACAATTTCCCAACTCATATGGAAACGGGGTTTGTGTATATATATATATACACACCTATGTATGTATATACAATATATATATATATATATATATATATATATATATATATATATATATATATATATATATATATACCTATACACATATATATTTATGTGTGTATATATATATATATATATATATATACACATATATATTTATGTATATATATATATATATATATATATATTTATGTATTTATTTATTTATATATATATATATATATATATATTTATGTATTTATTTATTTATATATATATATATATATATATATATATATATATATATATATATATATATATACACAGGTAAAAGCCAGTAAATTAGAATATTTCGAAAAACTTGATTTATTTCAGTAATTGCATTCAAAAGGTGTAACTTGTACATTATATTTATTCATTGCACACAGACTGATGCATTCAAATGTTTATTTCATTTAATTTTGATGATTTGAAGTGGCAACAAATGAAAATCCAAAATTCCGTGTGTCACAAAATTAGAATATTGTGTAAGGCTAATACAAAAAAGGGATTTTTAGAAATGTTGGCCTAATGTTCGTACATCCACACGCACATTCAATATACAAACATACACATACACATACTGTACATATACATTCACTGTACAAACACATATACACATTCTGTACATATACATTCATTGTACAAACACATATACACATTCTGTACATATACAAGTACATATGCATACTTACACTCATGCACATAATCACGTTTCATCAAACATATATTAACGTTGTTGCCCTAGGGTAAACTGGGTGTAACACATGGCACACTGACAAAGCTTAACCTATTGTGACTATAACAATCTACAAGGTTAATGTAGGTTGCTTCTCTTTCTCCCCCTCCATTTTTCTGCATTCTTTCGTATCTCAAGTTATCATTATGTATATGTATTGTTGCATTTAAACAACTGTATTGTTGATAATAAAGGTAAATTATTGGTATTGTTCATTATCAATAGCGCTATTTCTATTGGTATTTGTATTGATCCATTTGTAGTGTAATAATGCTCATTGTTATTTCTGTATTATTTTTTATTTTTCGCTAACTGCTTATTTGCTATTACTTTTACCATCATATTTGTACATGTCATATTTGCTGATGTTGCTCTATTGTTGTTGTTGTTGTTGTTTGCTGTTGTTGTTTTTGTCTCTCTGTCTAATCCCCCTCTTGTCCCCACAATTTCCCCCTCTGTCTTCTTTTTTTTTCTCTTTCTATCCCCTCCTGCTCCGGCCCGGCTGCACTAAATGATAATATAAATACATTTAATAAAGTCAAATACAAATAAGGCAACAAGAGAAGTATCCTACACTTCTCTTTTGTAAAGTAAATCTGAACAGCCGACATGGGCATCTACATCAACTATATGATTTGAATGAGAAGCTGGACAGGACATAAAAAAAAAAAAAAAAAAAGAAATGTTGGCCAACTGAAAAGTATGAAAATGAAAAATATGAGCATGTACAATACTCAATACTTGGTTGGAGCTCCTTTTGCCTCAATTACTGCATTAATGAGGCGTGGCATGGAGTCGATGAGTTTCTGGCACTGCTCAGGTGTTATGAGAGCCCAGGTTGCTCTGATAGTGGCCTTCAACTCTTCTGCGTTTTTGGGTCTGGCATTCTGCATCTTCCTTTTCACAATACCCCACAGATTTTCTATGGGGCTAAGGTCAGGGGAGTTGGCGGGCCAATTTAGAACAGAAATACCATGGTCCGTAAACCAGGCACGGGTAGATTTTGCGCTGTGTGCAGGCGCCAAGTCCTGTTGGAACTTGAAATCTCCATCTCCATAGAGCAGGTCAGCAGCAGGAAGCATGAAGTGCTCTAAAACTTGCTGGTAGACGGCTGCGTTGACCCTGGATCTCAGGAAACAGAGTGGACCGACACCAGCAGATGACATGGCACCCCAAACCATCACTGATGGTGGAAACTTTACACTAGACTTCAGGCAACGTGGATCCTGTGCCTCTCCTGTCTTCCTCCAGACTCTGGGACCTCGATTTCCAAAGGAAATGCAAAATTTGCTTTCGTCAGAAAACATGACTTTGGACCACTCAGCAGCAGTCCAGCTGGTGTCAGTCCATTCTGTTTCCTGAGATCCAGGGTCAACGCAGCCGTCTACCAGCAAGTTTTAGAGCACTTCATGCTTCCTGCTGCTGACCTGCTCTATGGAGATGGAGATTTCAAGTTCCAACAGCACTTGGCGCCTGCACACAGCGCAAAATCTACCCGTGCCTGGTTTACGAACCATGGTATTTCTGTTCTAAATTGGCCCGCCAACTCCCCTGACCTTAGCCCCATAGAAAATCTGTGGGGTATTGTGAAAAGGAAGATGCAGAATGCCAGACCCAAAAACGCATAAGAATTGAAGGCCACTATCAGAGCAACCTGGGCTCTCATAACACCTGAGCAGTGCCAGAAACTCATCGACTCCATGCCACGCCGCATTAACGCAGTAATTGAGGCAAAAGGAGCTCCAACCAAGTATTGAGTATTGTACATGCTCATATTTTTCATTTTCATACTTTTCAGTTGGCCAACATTTCTAAAAATCCCTTTTTTGTATTAGCCTTACACAATATTCTAATTTTGTGACACACGGAATTTTGGATTTTCATTTGTTGCCACTTCAAATCATCAAAATTAAATGAAATAAACATTTGAATGCATCAGTCTGTGTGCAATGAATAAATATAATGTACAAGTTACACCTTTTGAATGCAATTACTGAAATAAATCAAGTTTTTCAAAATATTCTAATTTACTGGCTTTTACCTGTATATATATATATATATATATATATACACCTATACCGACTCACCTGCACTGTCTTCCTGTGCACTTAAGATGCGACTTTAAGGTTTTGCTACTTAGGTATAAAATACTAAAGGGTCTAGTTCCATCCTATCTTGCTGATAGAAATCTAAGTTCAAAGAACTTATTAGTGATTCCCAGAGCCCAAAATAAGTCTGCGGGCTATAGAGTGTTTTCTATTGGGGCTCCAGTACTCTGGAATGTTCCAGCAGTAACAGTTAGAGATGCTACCTCAGTAGAAACATTAAAGTCCCATCTTAAAACTAATTTGTATACTCTAGCCTTTAAATAGACCCCCCTTTTAGACCAGTTGATCTGCCGTCTCTTTTCTGCTCTGCGCCCTCTCTTTACAGATTAACTGACCACAGATGATGCTCTAGCTGTTCAAAGTCAGGACCCGAGGTGGACCACTCATCTGTGCATCATTTGGGGACGTCTCTGCGCTGCTGACTTGTCTCCAATCAAGATGATCTCCTGCTGGTCCCACTATGGACTGGACTCTCACACTATTAACTAGATTCACTCCTGCTGGTCCCACTATGGACTGGACTCTCACACTATTAACTAGATCCACTCCTGCTGGTCCCACTACGGACTGGATTCTCACACTATTAACTAGATACACTCCTGCTGGTCCCACTACGGATTGGACTCTCACACTATTAACTAGATCCACTCCTGCTGGTCCCACTATGGACAGGACTCTCACACTATTAACTAGATCCACTCCTGCTGGTCCCACTATGGACAGGACTCTCACACTATTAACTAGATCCACTCCTGCTGGTTCCACTATGGACTGGACTTTAACACTATTAACTGGATCCACTCCTGCTGGTCTTACTATGGACTGGACTCTCACACTATTAACTAGTTCCACTCTTGCTGGTCCCACTATGGACTGGACTCTCACACTATTAACTAGATCCACTCCTGCTTGTCCAAATATGGACTGGAGCTTCACAACTATGACCTAGATCCACTATGGACTGGACTCTCACGCTATTAACTAGATCTACTATGGACTGGACTCTCACACTATTAACTAGATCCACTCCACATCCATTGCACAGGTCACCCAGGGGGGTCCCCACATCTGTGGTACCCTCCCTGGTTTCTCATTGGGTGGACTTTTTCCTTGCCCTGATGTGGGATCTGATGTGGTTGTGGCTTGTGCAGCCCTTTAAAACACTTGTGATTTAGGGCTACAGTGAAGAAAGTAAGTATTTGAACACCCTGCTATTTTGCAAGTTCTCCCACTTAGAAATCATGGAGGGGTCTGAAATTTTCATGGTAGGTGTATGTCCACTGTATGAGAGATAACCTAAAATGAAAAAATCCAGAAATCACAATCTATGATTTTTTAACAATTTATTTGTGTGATAAAGCTGAAAATAAGTATTTGAACACCAACATTAATATTTGGTAGAGTAGCCTTTGTTTGCAATTACAGAGGTCAAACGTTTCCTGTAGTTCTTCACCAGGTTTGCACAGACTGCAGGAGGGATTTTTGCCCACTCCTCCACACAGATCTTCTCTAGATCAGTCAGGTTTCTGGGCTGTCGCTGAGTAACACAGACTTTCAGCTCCCTCCAAAGATTTTCAATTGGATTTAGGTCTGGAGACTGGCTAGGCCACTCCAGAACCTTGATATGGTTCTTACGAAGCCACTTCTTGGTTTTCCTGGCTGTGTGCTTTGGGTCATTGTCATGTTGGAAGATCCAGCCACAACTCATCTTCAATGATCTGACTGAGGGAAGGAGGTTTTTGGCCAAAATCTCACAATACGTGGCTGTAGTCATCCTTTCCTCAATACAGTACAGTCGTCCTGTCCCATGAGCAGAAAAACACCCCCAAAGCATGATGCTACCACCCCCATGCTTCACAGTAAGGATGGGGTTCTTGGGATGGTCTGCATCATTCCTCCAAACACGCATAGTGGAATTATGACCAAAAAGGTAAATTTTGGTCTCATCTGTCCACAAAACTTTCTTCCATGACTCCTCTGGATCATCCAAATGGTCATTGGCAAACTTAAGACGGGCCTTAACATGTGCTGGTTTAAGCAGGGGAACCTTCCGTGCCATGCATGATTTCAAACCATGACGTCTTAGTATATTACCAACAGTGACCATGGAAACAGTGGTCCCAGTTCTTTTCAGGTCATTGACCAAGTCCTGGCGTGTAGTCCTGGGTTGATTCCTCAACTTTCTTAGCATCATTGAGACCCCACGAGGTGATATCTTGCATGGGGCTCCACTCCGATTGAGATTGACCATCATGTTTAGCTTCTTCCATTTTCTAATGATTGCTCCAACAGTGGACCTTTTTTCACCAAGCTGCTTGGAAATTTCTCCGTATTCCCTTTCCATCCTTGTGGAGTTGTACAATTTGGTCTCTGGTGTCTTTGGACAGCTCTTTGCTCTTAGCCATGCTGAATGTTTGGGTCTTACTGATTGTATGGGGTGGACAGGTGTCTTTATGCAGCTAACAACCTCACACAGGTGCATCTGATTCAGGATAATACAGTGGAGTGGAGGAGGACTTTTAAAGGCGGACTAACAGGTCTTTGAGGGTCAGAATTCTAGCTGATAGACAGGTGTTCAAATACTTATTTTCAGCTGTATCACACGAATAAATTGTTAAAAAATCATAGATTGTGATTTATGGATTTTTCTTTTTAGGTTATCTCTCATACAGTGGACATGCACCTACCGTGAACATTTCAGACCCCTCCATGATTTCTAAGTGGGAGAACTTGCAAAATAGCAGGGTGTTCAAATACTTATTTTCTTCATTGGTGATTTAGGGCTATATAAATACACTTTATTGATTGATTGAATGTATCGACTTATTTTGTCGTGACTGTCAAAGTGTCTAATATCATTTATCCTGAATGTATCGACTTATTTTGTCATGACTGTCAAAGTGTCTAATATCATTTATCTTGAATGTATCGATATCATTTATCCTGAATGTATCGACTTATTTTGTCATGACTATCAGTGTCTGATATCATTTATCCTTAATGTATCTACTTATTTTGTCATGACTGTCACAGCGTCTGATATCATTTATCCTGAATGTATCGACTTATTTTGTCATGACAGTCACAGTGTCTGATATCATTTATCCTGAATGTATCAACTTATTTTGTTACGACTATCAGTGACTGATATCATTTATCCTGAATGCATCAACTTGTTTTGTCGTGACTGTCAGTGTCTGATATCATTTATCCTGAATGTATTGATTTATTATGTCATGACTGTCACAGTGTCTGATATCATTCATCCTGAGTGTATCGAATATTTTGTCATGACAGTCACAGTGTCTGATATCAGTTATCCTGAATGTATTGACTTATTTTATGGTGACTTTCACAGTGTCTAATATCATTTATCCTGAATATATTGACTGATTTTGTTGAGACAGTCACAGTGTCTAATATCATTTATCCTGAATTTATCGACTTAGTTTGTTGTGACTGTCACATTGTCTAATATCAGAATCAGAATCAGAATCAGCTTTATTGTCATTACCCAAGGTAACGAGATTGAGGCCATTCCATACAGTGCGATGTGTGCATGCTAGAAAAACAATGTGCAAATATATAAAAATATAAAAAATGTAGAAGTGCAATGAATATGGTGTGAAATGAATATATACATGAAAAAAACAAAAACAAAAACAGGGTGGTTGGTGGAATGGGTTATTGCACCGAAGAGAAGGCAGTTATGAGGGACAATGGGGCAGTCCGTTCAGGATGGTTATGGCCCTGGGGAAGAAGCTGTTCTTTAGCCTGTTTGTTTTGGTTTTAATGCACCTGTAGCGCTTCCCAGAGGGCAGCAGGTGGAACAGGTCAGAGCCAGGGTGGGTGCTGTCCTTGATGATGGCACTGGCTCTGTTGAGGCAGCGGGAGGTGTAGATGTCCGTCAGAGAGGGGAGAGGGCGGCCGATGATCTTCTGAGCCGTCTTGACCACTCTTTGCAGCCTCTCCCTGTCTGCTGCAGTGCAGCTGCCGTACCATACTGTAATACAGTAGGTCAGCAGGCTCTCGATGGACGAGCGGTAGAAGGTCAGCAGCAGGTCAGGCTTCAGGTTGTACTTCCCGAGGACTCTAAGGAAGTGTAGCCGCTGCTGAGCCTTCTTGATGATTGATGTGGTGTTGACTGTCCAGGAGAAGTCATTAGAGATGTGGACTCCAAGGTACCTGAAGGTGTGGACCCTCTCTACACGCTCGCCGTTGATGTAGAGGGGGGCAGGGTCGGTGCTGCTCCTCCTGAAGTCGACGATGATCTCTCTGGTCTTGCTGGTGTTGAGAGCGAGGTTGTTCTCCGAAGACCAGGCCGTCAGCTTCAGGACCTCCTCTCTGTAGGCAGCCTCGTCACCCCTGGAGATGAGCCCGACCACTGTGGTATCGTCGGCGAACTTGACGGTAAGGTTGTCACTGTGGGCCGGACTGCAGTCATGGGTGTAAAGGCAGTAGAGGAGGGGGCTCAGCACACAGCCCTGTGGGGAGCCGATACTCAGCGTGCGGGAGGATGAGAGGTGCGGGCCAAGTCTCACATTCTGGGGTCGGTCCGTTAGGAAGTCCCTTATCCAGGCGTTTGTGAGAGGGGGGAGGCCAAGAGTGTCCAGTTTATTGCAGAGTCTGTCCGGGATTATTGTATTGAAGGCAGAGCTATAGTCCACAGAGAGCATCCGGACGTAGCTCTGCTGCTGCTCCAGGTGGTTCAGAGCAGAGTGGAGAGCAACAGCGATGGCGTCCTCTGTGGACCTGTTCGCCCGGTATGCGAACTGGTGGGGGTCGAAGTCTGGAGGGATATGGTCCTTGATGTGCTGGAGAACAAGTCGCTCGAAGCACTTCATGATTACCGGAGTGAGGGCCACTGGTCGGTAATCATTCAGGCTGGTGATGGGAGACTTCTTCGGCACCGGGATTATTGTAGATGACTTCAGGCAGGATGGGATGACTGCCTGAGCCAGGGAGAGGTTGAAGATCCTGGTGAGGGGGGGAGCGAGCTGGTGGGCGCACGTCCTGAGCACCTTTCCAGGTACTCCGTCTGGTCCGGTAGCCTTCCTGGGGTTCACAGCCAGGAGCACTCGTCTGACACTGTGCTCCTGTACAGTGAGTGGAGTGGCGCCGGAGCCCGGTGGGGGCGGGGGCAGGGCTGGAGCAGATGAGTGTCGCTGGGGGGTTTCGAAACGGGCAAAGAAACAGTTAAGCTCCTCTGCCAGTGTCGCACTCTGATCCGCAGTTGTCATATTGCAGCCTCTGAAGTTCGTGATGTCATGAATGCCCCGCCACACCTCCCGTGAGTTTTTGCTGGACAGATGGGACTCTATGCACCTCCTGTGGTCCGCCTTTGCTTTTTTAATCCCTCTCTTCAGGTCGGCTCTAGCAACACTGTACTGTGCCCTGTCCCCTGACCTGAAGGCTGCGTCGCGGGCCCTGAGGAGTGTGCGGACCTGGCTGGTCATCCAGGGTTTCTTGTTGGGGTAAACCCGGATGGTTTTTTCCACCATCCATCCATTTTCTACCGCTTATTCCCTTCGGGGTCGCTGGAGCCTATCTCAGCTACAATAGCATTTATCCTTAATGTATGGACTTATTTTGTCATGACTGTCACAGTGTCTGATATCATTTATCGATTTATTTTGTTATGACTGTCAGTGTCTGATATCCATCCATCCATCCATTTTCTACCGCTTGTCCCTTTTGGGGTCACGGGGGGTGCTGGAGCCTATCTCAGCTGCATTCGGGCGGAAGGCGGGATACACCCTGGACAAGTCGCCACCTCATATCATTTATCCTAAATAGACCGACTTATTTTGTTGTGACAGTCAGTGTCTGATATCATTTATCCTGAATGTATCAAATATTTTGTCATGACTGTCACAATGTCTGATATCATTTATCCTGCATGTATTGACATATTGTGTTGTGTCTGTCAGTGTCTGATATCATTTATCCTAAATGTAGCGACTTATTTTGTCATGACTGTCAGTGTCTGATATCATTTATCCTGAATGTATCTGATATGACTATCAGTGTCTAATTTCATTTATCCTGAATGTATCAACTTGTTTTGTTGTGACAGTCACAGTGTCTGATATCATTTATCCTGAATGTATCAACTTATTTTATCGTGACTGTCACAGTGTCTGGTATCATTTATTTTAAATGTATCGACTTATTTTGTCATGACTGTCACAGTGGCTGATATCATTTATCCTTAATGTATCAACTTATTTTGTCATGACTGTCAGTGTCTGATATCATTTATCCTGAATAGATCGACTTATTTTGTTGTGACTGTCACAGTGTCTGATATCATTCATCCTGAATGTATTGACATATTGTGTTGTGACTGTCAGTGTCTGATATCATTTACCGTATTTCCTTGAATTGCCGCCGGGTATATAATATGCGCATGCCTAGAATTACCGCCGGGTCAAACTCGTTTCGCAAAATAATTAACATATGCCTAGAATTACCGCCGGGTCAAACTCGTCACGTCGCGAGTGACACTTTACCTTTCAAGGCATCATTTTCAAAATGGAGGAGGCTAATTTCAATAATTTAAAATCGCAAAAAGGGAAGAAGATAAAAGAGCTATTCAGTAGGATTTAAGGTAATTGCAATTCTTATTATTAATATTGTGTTAGTTTGTAGTGGTGGAGAGCTGACTTTTTGTTGTTGGAGTTGCGTCTTTCAAATCGCTTTATTTAGTTTTATTAATATAGCTGCGTGTGTCAAATATGAATAATTTTGATGCAGTTGTACGAGTAACATTTCAGAAACAAATCATGAGCTAAGAAAACCTGCTAACAGGCGGTAATAATGTTATTTTAATTGCCTTTTTAGACCCAAACAAAAAGAACTCCCGGGATGATTCTTGGGCTTTAAATTTTATTGCGGCATTAAGCGATGTCATGATGGTATCCTTACATCACACTCAAATTAATAAGCGCATGCCTAAATTTACCGCATGCCTTTGGTAAGCGCCGGAGTGAGAAGAGGTTTAAAATAATTAGCGCATGCCTAAATTTACCGCATGCCTTTGGTAAGCGCCGGAGTGAGAAGGTTTTAAATTAATTACCGCCCCGGCGCTAATTCAAGGAAATACGGTATCCTAAATGTATCAACTTATTTTGTCATGACTGTCAGTGTCTGATATAATTTATCCTGAATGTATCAACTTATTGTGTTATGACTATCAGTGTCTGATATCATTTATCCTGAATGTATCAACTTGTTTTGTTGTGACAGTCACAGTGTCTGGTATCATTTATCCTGACTGTACCGACTTATTTTGTCGTGACTGTCACAGTGTCTGGTATCATTTATTCTTAATGTATCGACTTATTTTGTCAAGACTGTCACAGTGTCTGATATCATTTATCCTTAATGTATCGACTTGTTTTGTCATGACTGTCAGTGTCTAATATCATTTATCCAGAGTGTATTGACTCTTTTTGTTGTGACTGTCAGTGTCTGATATCTTTTATCCTGAATGTATTGACTTATTTTGTTGTGACTGTCACAGTGTCTGATATCATTTATCCTGAATGTATTGACTTATTTTAGTGTGACAGTCAGTGTTTGATATCATTCATCCTGAAAGTATTGATTGATTTTGTCATGACTGTCACAGTGTCTGATATTATTTATCCTGAAATAAATCGACTTATTTTGTCATGACAGTCACAGTGTCTGATATCATTTATCCTAAATGTTATTTTGTCTGATATTACCTGCATTGGTAGCCTCCACCTGTGGTCTGCCCCCTGCAGGAGGAGCAAGGAGGGGTGGAGGAGGACGGCGATCCAGGCAGGGTAGAAGAAGACACCTCTGGTATCACCTGGGTGGATGCTCCTCCCTCAGCTCCTCCACTCAGAGGCTTGTGGATACAACACTGTCCAGAGAACTCTCTGCAGATCTTCTCCACAGCCTCGCGCACCACCTGGTCTTTAAACTGGAGAGAAGTGGGAGAAGCCATCAGAGAGAAGTGGGAGGAGCCATCAGACAGGTTCACACCACTGGTGCTCTTCTTCTACCTTCTCCATGTAGGAAGTAAACCAGGCAGGTGGAGTCTTGTCTTCTTCTTTGGTGCCTTTCATCATCACCTGGCAGGAGGACACACATGTGGCAGTGAGGACAATGCTGTAGATCATGGGTGTCAAACTCTGGCCCACGGGTAATTTCACTTGGCCCTTGAGGCGATATCAAATTAACACTAGAGCTGGCCCGCCGATTATATTCAGCGGCGGTAACAACGCATTCACCGCTAATTCTCATACTTGCCAACCCTCCCGGGAGAGTCACAGATTTCAGTGCCTCTCCCGTAAATCGTCACATCCGCTTTTCATCCAGTCCAGCGTGTGCTGGCCCAGTCACATAATATGTGCGGCTTCTGAACACACACACAAGTGAATGCAACGCATACTTGATCTACAGCGATACAAGTTACACTGAGGGTGCCCGTATAAACAACTTTAAGTTTTGTTAGAAATATACGCCACACTGTGAACCCACACCTAACAAGAATAAATAAACACATTTCGGGACAACATCCGCACCGTAACACAACATAAACACAACAGAACAAATACCCAGAATCCTAAGAAGCACTAACTCTTCCGGGACGTGGGTGTATATTGTAGCGTCCCGGAAGAGTTAGTGCTGCAAAGGGTTCTGGGTATTTGTTCTGTTGTGTTTATGTTGTGTTACGGTGCGGATGTTCTCCCAAAATGTGTTCGTCATTCTTGTTTGGTGTGGATTCACAGTGTGGCGTATATTTGTAACAGTGTTAAAGTTATTTATATGGGCACCTTCAGTGTAACCTGAATCGTTGTTGATCAAGTATGCGTTGCATTCAAGTGTGTGTCTATGCAGAAGCCGCACAAATCTTGTGACTGGGCCGGCATGTTGTTAGAATGGATGAAAAGTGGACGTGACGACAGCTCACCTTTAAGGCACGCCCCCAAGACTGTGGTCCGGGCGCACTACGAGATATAATGACTGATGAACAGCTTCGTTCGATAATGAAGGTTGCCTTCGCTCAAAGCCTGAGCCCCGACATTAATGAACTAGCATCTAAGAAAAGATGGCAGGTATCTGGTTTAGGCATATCAGATTAGATCAGTGTGTTGCAAACTGAGCAGTTTAAAGTCCTGAATGGTTGGTTCATTCATTGTTATTTTATAGGGATGTCCGATAATGGCTTTTTGCTGAAATCTGATATTCCGATATTGTCCAACTCTTTAATTACCGATACCGATATCAACCGATACCGATATCAACCGATATATACAGTCGTGGAATTAACACATTATTATGCCTAATTTGGACAACCAGGTATGGTGAAGATAAGGTACTTTTAAAAATTTTTTGTAAAATAAGATAAGATAAATACATTTAAAACATTTTCTTGAATAAAAAAGAAAGTAAAACAATATAAAAACAGTTACATAGAAACTAGTAATTAATGAAAATTAATAAAATTAACTGTTAAAGGTTAGTACTATTAGTGGACCAGCAGCACGCACAATCATGTGTGCTTACGGATTGTATCCCTTGCAGACTGTATTGATATATATTGATATATAATGTAGGAACCAGAATATCAATAACTGAAAGAAACAACCCTTTTGTGTGAATGAGTGTAAATGGGGGAGGAAGGTTTTTTTGGGGTTGGTGCACTAATTGTAAATGTATCTTGTGTTTTTTATGTTGATTTAATAAAAATACCAAAAAACAAAAAAAAACAAAAAAAAAACGATACCGATAATAAAAAAAACGATACCGATAATTTTCGATATTACATTTTAACGCATTTATCGGTCGATAATAGCGGCCTGCCGATATTATCGGACATCTCTATTATTTCATTTTCAAATTTATTAGCCTGTGGAAAAAGTTAATGTTGATATTTACCTCAGAAGGCTGCAAATAGAAAAGAGGCATTCAATTTTTATTTAAATTGTATTTGATATGCCATTGATATTTTTTTAATTATTATTATTATTATTTGAAACTCGATTTTGCATGTCACTATAATGTTATATAAGCCTTGCTTGTTCAATATTCAATGCAAAACTTGTTTGGGTCCTTATTAAAAGGTTAATTTGTTCAACCTTGGCCCGCGGCTTTGTTCAGTTTTAAATTTTGGCCTTCTCTGTATTTGAGTTTGATACCCCTGGTGTAGATCAAGTACTTCTACCAGCAGTTATAGTCAAGTACTTCTACCAGCAGTTATAGTCAAGTACTTCTATCAGCAGTTATAGTCAAGTACTTCTACCAGCAGCGATAGTCAAGTACTTCTACCAGCAGCGATAGTCAAGTACTTCTAACAGCAGTTATAGTCAAGTACTTCTACTAGCAGTTATATTCAAGTACTTCTACTAGCAGTTATAGTCAAGTACTTCTACTAGCAGCTATAGTCAAGTGCTTCTACCAGCAGTTATAGTCAAGTACTTCTACTAGCAGTTATAGTCAAGTACTTCTACCAGCAGTTATAGTCAAGTACTTCTACTAACAGTTATAGTCTACTAACGGTTCCGGTTCACCGTGCGTGACTGCTCGCTGACTGCTCGCTGTTTCGAAAAAGCAAAGTATCGTTCTATTTGTGTGCTTTTAATTGTTCTGCAGCTTTCTTTATTACTTTCTCAACATATTTAGTAAATAAATTAATGATAAATGGGTTGTACTTGTATAGCGCTTTTCTACCTTCAAGGTACTCAAAGCGCTTTGACACTACTTCCACATTTACCCATTCACACACACATTCACACACTGATGGCGGGAGCTGCCATGCAAGGCGCTAACCAGCAGCCACCAGGAGCAAGGGTGAAGTGTCTTGCTCAGGACACAACGGACATGACGAGGTTGGTACTAGGTGGGGATTGAACCAGGGACCCTCGGGTTGCGCACGGCCACTCTTCCACTACGCCACGCCGTCCTATTTAACTTGCAAATCACCCGATCTCTGTCTCACCACCCCTCCCGCAGCTAGCTAGCAGCTAGCTGCTAAGCTAACGAAGCTAGCGCGGAGAAAGGCGGCGTCCGTCGTTGGTCGGAAGGAAGCGAATCCCCGCACACCGTGACCACGACTTCTCGGAAGACAGCAGGAACTTCACTCGGTGACAGAAAACACCGTGAGTATGGCTTCCTGCGCGTCTTGCACCTTACTCACGGAGAGGC
This sequence comes from Nerophis lumbriciformis, assembly GCF_033978685.3. NCBI lineage: Eukaryota > Metazoa > Chordata > Actinopteri > Syngnathiformes > Syngnathidae > Nerophis > Nerophis lumbriciformis. Next base: position 16,825,701 of record NC_084571.2, on the reverse strand, counting down.
TGGCTCTGCTAGAGGGCCGTGTCCGCCAGTCAGAGCAGAGTAATCTCGTAATTTTAGATGTTGCAGACACATCTGCTAGCGTTAGCTGTAGCGAGCTAACTAGCCCAGCCTGTAGTAGTCCTAAGCGGCCTACAAGCTACGGTGTACCGGTTGAGACGCATAATAGATTTAGCTCTTTAGCTAGTCCTACACCCCAGTCTACCGGGCACCACACCTTAGTCATAGGGGACTCCATCACCCGAAACATAAAGCTTAGCAAACCAGCCACAATTAAGTGCATCCCGGGGGCCCGAGCACCTGACATTGAGGCTAATCTTAGGGAGCTAACTCGCAACAGGCCTAGTAAACACGTACGACAGGCTAATCGCACCACTAGTTATGCGAATATAGTTGTACACGTTGGCTCCAATGACACTAGAATGAGACAGTCAGAGATTACAAAGAGAAACATAGCCAGGACTTGTGATCTCGCTAGAAAGATGTCCAGGCATCGAGTAATTGTCTCTGGCCCCCTGCCTGCGAGAGGCAATGATGAGAGATATAGCAGATTAGTCTCGCTTAACAAGTGGCTGGCTAGCTTCTGTAGACAACAGGGACTAACGTTTATTGATAATTGGCCCTCTTTCTGGGGCAAACCAGGCTTGCTGATGAGGGACGGCCTTCACCCTAACCAGGAAGGCGCCATCATCTTGTCTAAGAATATAGACTACTGTTAAAGTCACATTTGACTAACTACAATAGAGCAAGCACAGGCAATTACAGAGCCTGCTAGTCCGGGTGAGGAGTCAGTTAAGCTAGAACTAGCCAGCACCAGGCTGGATAATTCCTGTACGCATAGCAATTTTCTTAGAATAACACACAACTCACATAATGTGTTTTCTGTTGTGAATGTGTCCGGGGTAGATATGCATTCTACTGAGGTGGCAAATCATGATGCGTTCAGTCGATCGCAGCATCAAGCAAACAATCTGAAAATTCCCGTCGTATCAATTCCTAGATATGGTCGAAACTATTTAAAGTACACTACGTATAATAAACGCAACATTATTAATATTTCTACTACGGATAATTTAAACAAAAACTCGTCAAAACAGCCCAATACTTATAATATGGGCTTTTTAAACATAAGATCATTGTCTCCCAAAACGTTATAAGTTAATGAGGTCATTAGAGACAACAATCTTAACGTCATTGGTCTTAGCGAAACCTGGCTCAAACCAGACGAATTTTTTGCGCTAAATGAGGCATCTCCTCCTAACTATACGAATGCGCATATTGCCCGTCCCCTTAAAAGGGGTGGGGGGGTCGCACTAATATACAATGAAAACTTTAACCTTACCCCTAACCTAAATAATAAATACAAATCGTTTGAGGTGCTTACTATGAGGTCTGTCGCACCGCTGCCTCTCGATATGGCTGTTATCTACCGCCCCCCAGGGCCCTACTCGGACTTTATTAATGAATTCTCAGAGTTCGTTGCTGATCTAGTGACGCACGCAGACAATATAATCATAATGGGGGACTTTAATATCCATATGAATACCCCATCGGACCCTCAGTGCGTGGCGCTCCAGACTATAATTGATAGCTGTGGTCTTACACAAATAATAAATGAACCTACGCATCGCAACGGCAATACGATAGATCTAGTGCTGGTCAGGGGTGTCACCACCTCCAAAGTTATGGTACTCCCGTATACTAAAGTAATGTCCGATCATTACCTTATAAAATTCGAAGTTCTGACTCATTGTCAACAAACTAATAATAATAATAACTGCTATAGCAGCCGCAACATTAATGCCGCCACAACGATGACTCTTGCTGACCTACTGCCTTCGGTAATGGCACCATTCCCAAATTATGTCGGCTCTATTGATAACCTCACTAACAACTTTGACAATGCCCTGCGCAAAACCATTGATAGTATAGCACCGCTAAAACAAAAAAGGGCCCCTAAAAGGCGCACCCCATGGTTTACAGAGGAAACCAGAGCTCATAAATTATCATGTAGAAAGTTGGAACGCAAATGGCGCGCGACCAAGCTTGAGGTTTTCCATCAAGCATGGAGTGATAGTTTAATATCGTATAAACGCATGCTTACCTTAGCTAAAGCTAAATATTACTCAAATCTCATCCGCCTCAACAAAAACGACCCTAAATTTTTGTTTAGTACAGTAGCATCGCTAACCCAACAAGGGACTCCTCCCAATAGCTCCACCCACTCGGCAGATGACTTTATGAATTTCTTTAATAAGAAAATTGAACTCATTAGAAAGGAGATTAAAGACAACGCATCCCAGCTACAACTGGGTTCTATGAACACAGATACAACTGTATCTACGACGGATACTGCAATACAAAATAGTCTCTCTCTTTTTGATGAAATAACATTAGAGGAACTATTACAGCGTGTAAGTGGGATAAAACAAACAACATGTTTACTTGACCCACTTCCTGGGAAACTTATCAAGGAGCTTTTTGTATTATTAGGTCCATCAGTGCTAAATATTATAAACTTATCACTTTCCTCTGGCACTGTTCCCCTAGCATTCAAGAAAGCGGTTATTCATCCTCTGCTCAAAAGACCTAACCTTGATCCTGACCTCATGGTAAACTACCGACCGGTGTCCCACCTTCCCTTTATTTCGAAAATCCTCGAAAAAATTGTCGCACAGCAGCTAAATGAACACTTAGTGTCTAACAATCTCTGTGAACCTTTTCAATCCGGTTTCAGGGCAAATCACTCTACGGAGACAGCCCTCGCAAAAATGACTAATGATCTACTGCTAACGATGGATTCTGATGCGTCATCTATGTTGCTGCTTCTTGATCTTAGCGCTGCTTTCGATACCGTCGATCATAATATTTTATTAGAGCGTATCAAAACACGTATTGGTATGTCAGACTTAGCTTTGTCGTGGTTTAACTCTTATCTTACTGACAGGATGCAATGCGTCTCCCATAATAATGTGACCTCGGACTATGTTAAGGTAACGTGCGGAGTTCCTCAGGGTTCGGTTCTTGGCCCTGCACTCTTTAGTATTTACATGCTGCCGCTAGGCGACATCATACGCAAATACGGTGTTAGCTTTCATTGCTATGCTGATGACACCCAACTCTACATGCCCCTAAAGCTGACCAACACGCCGGATTGTAGTCAGCTGGAGGCGTGTCTTAATGAAATTAAACAATGGATGTCCGCTAACTTCTTGCAACTCAACGCCAAGAAAACGGAAATGCTGATTATCGGTCCTGCTAAACACCGACATTTATTTAATAATACCACCTTAACATTTGACAACCAAACAATTACACAAGGCGAATCAGTAAAGAATCTGGGTATTATCTTCGACCCAACTCTTTCGTTTGAATCACACATTAAGAGTGTTACTAAAACGGCCTTCTTTCATCTCCGTAATATCGCTAAAATTCGTTCTATTTTATCCACTAGCGACGCTGAGATCATTATTCATGCGTTCGTTACGTCTCGTCTCGACTACTGTAACGTATTATTTTCAGGTCTCCCTATGTCTAGCATTAAAAAATTACAGTTGGTACAAAATGCGGCTGCTAGACTTTTGACAAGAACAAGAAAGTTTGATCATATTACGCCTATACTGGCTCACCTGCACTGGCTTCCTGTGCACTTAAGAAGTGACTTTAAGGTTTTACTACTTACGTATAAAATACTACACGGTCTAGCTCCGTCCTATCTTGTCGATTGCATTGTACCATATGTCCCGGCAAGAAATCTGCGTTCAAAGAACTCCGGCTTATTAGTGATTCCCAGAGCCCAAAAAAAGTCTGCGGGCTATAGAGCGTTTTCTATTCGGGCTCCAGTACTATGGAATGCCCTCCCGGTAACAATTAGAGATGCTACCTCAGTAGAAGCATTTAAGTCCCATCTTAAAACTCATTTGTATACTCTAGCCTTTAAATAGCCCCCCTGTTAGACCAGTTGATCTGCCGTTTCTTTTCTTTTCTCCTCTGCTCCCCTTTTCCTTGAGGGGGGGGGGGGCACAGGTCCGGTGGCCATGGATGAAGTGCTGGCTGTCCAGAGTCGGGACCCGGGGTGGACCGCTCGCCTGTGCATCGGCTGGGAACATCTCTACGCTGCTGACCCGTCTCCGCTCGGGATGGTGTCCTGCTGGCCCCACTATGGACTGGACTCTTACTATTATGTTGGATCCACTATGGACTGGACTCTCACAATATTATGTCAGACCCACTCGACATCCATTGCTTTCGGTCTCCCCTAGAGGGGGGGGGTTACCCACATATGCGGTCCTCTCCAAGGTTTCTCATAGTCATTCACATCGACGTCCCACTGGGGTGAGTTTTTCCTTGCCCGTATGTGGGCTTTGTACCGAGGATGTCGTTGTGGCTTGTGCAGCCCTTTGAGACACTTGTGATTTAGGGCTATATAAATAAAGATTGATTGATTGATTGATTGACTACAATGAGACAGTCAGAGATTACAAAGAGAAACACAGCCACTTGTGATCTCGCTAGAAAGATGTCCAGGCATCGAGTAATTGTCTCTGGCCCCCTGCCTGCGAGAGGCAATGATGAGAGATATAGCAGATTAGTCTCGCTTAACAAGTGGCTGGCTAGCTTCTGTAGACAACAGGGACTAACGTTTATTGATAATTGGCCCTCTTTCTGGGGCAAACCAGGCTTGCTGATGAGAGACGGCCTTCACCCTAACCAGGAAGGCGCCATCATCCTGCCTAAAAACATAGACTACTGTTTAAGTCACATTTGACTAACTACACTAGAGCAAGCCCGGTCACAGGCAATTACAGAGCCTGCTAGTCCGGGTGAGGAGTCAGTTAAGCTAGAACTAGCCAGCGCTAGGCTGGATAATTCCTGTACGCATAGCAATTTTCTTAGAATAATACACAACTCACATAATGTGTTTTCTGTTGTGAATGTGTCAGAGGTAGATATGCATTCTACTGAGGTGGCAAATCATGATGCGTTCAGTCGATCGCAGCATCAAGCAAACAATCTGAAAATTCCCGTCGTATCAATTCCTAGATATGGTCGAAACTATTTAAAGTGCACTACGTATGATAAACGCAACATTATTAATATTGCTACTACGAATAATTTAAACAAAAACTCGTCAAAACAGCCCAATACTTATAATATGGGCTTTTTAAACATAAGATCATTGTCTCCCAAAACGTTATAAGTTAATGAGGTCATTAGAGACAACAATCTTAACGTCATTGGTCTTAGCGAAACCTGGCTCAAACCAGACAATTTTTTTGCGCTAAATGAGGCATCTCCTCCTAACTATACGAATGCGCATATTGCCCGTCCCCTCAAAAGGGGTGGGGGGGTCGCACTAATATACAATGAAAACTTTAACCTTACCCCCAACCTAAATAATAAATACAAATCGTTTGAGGTGCTTACTATGAGGTCTGTCGCACCGCTGCCTCTCGATATGGCTGTTATCTACCGCCCCCCAGGGCCCTACTCGGACTTTATCAATGAATTCTCAGAGTTCGTTGCTGATCTAGTGACGCACGCAGACAATATAATCATAATGGGGGACTTTAATATCCATATGAATACCCCATCGGACCCTCAGTGCGTGGCGCTCCAGACTATAATTGATAGCTGTGGTCTTACACAAATAATAAATGAACCTACGCATCGCAACGGTAATACGATAGATCTAGTGCTGGTCAGGGGTGTCACCACCTCCAAAGTTATGGTACTCCCGTATACTAAAGTAATGTCCGATCATTACCTTATAAAATTCGAAGTTCTGACTCATTGTCAACAAACTAATAATAATAATAACTGCTATAGCAGCCGCAACATTAATGCTGCCACAACGATGACTCTTGCTGACCTACTGCCTTCGGTAATGGCACCATTCCCAAATTATGTCGGCTCTATTGATAACCTAACTAACAACTTTGACAATGCCCTGCGCAAAACCATTGATAGTATAGCACCGCTAAAACAAAAAAGGGCCCCTAAAAGGCGCACCCCATGGTTTACAGAAGAAACCAGAGCTCATAAATTATCATGTAGAAAGTTGGAACGCAAATGGCGTGCGACCAAGCTTGAGGTTTTCCATCAAGCATGGAGTGATAGTTTAATATCGTATAAACACATGCTTACCTTAGCTAAAGCTAAATATAACTCAAATCTCATCCGCCTCAACAAAAACGACCCTAAATTTTTGTTTAGTACAGTAGCATCGCTAACCCAACAAGGGACTCCTCCCAATAGCTCCACCCACTCGGCAGATGACTTTATGAATTTCTTTAATAAGAAAATTGAACTCATTAGAAAGGAGATTAAAGACAACGCATCTCAGCTACAACTGGGTTCTATTAACACAGATACAACTGTATCGACGACGGATACTGCAATACAAAATAGTCTCTCTCTTTTTGATGAAATAACATTAGAGGAACTATTACGGCGTGTAAGTGGGATAAAACAAACAACATGTTTACTTGACCCACTTCCTGGGAAACTTATCAAGGAGCTTTTTGTATTATTAGGTCCATCAGTGCTAAATATTATAAACTTATCACTTTCCTCTGGCACTGTTCCCCTGGCATTCAAGAAATGCCAGGGGAACAGTATTCATCCTCTGCTCAAAAGACCTAACCTTGATCCTGACCTCATGGTAAACTACCGACCGGTGTCCCACCTTCCCTTTATTTCGAAAATCCTCGAAAAAATTGTTGCACAGCAGCTAAATGAACACTTAGTGTCTAACAATCTCTGTGAACCTTTTCAATCCGGTTTCAGGGCAAATCACTCTACGGAGACAGCCCTCGCAAAAATGACTAATGATCTACTGCTAACGATGGATTCTGATGCGTCATCTATGTTGCTGCTTCTTGATCTTAGCGCTGCTTTCGATACCGTCGATCATAATATTTTATTAGAGCGTATCAAAACACGTATTGGTATGTCAGACTTAGCTTTGTCGTGGTTTAACTCTTATCTTACTGACAGGATGCAGTGCGTCTCCCATATTAATGTGACCTCGGACTATGTTAAGGTAACGTGCGGAGTTCCTCAGGGTTCGGTTCTTGGCCCTGCACTCTTTAGTATTTACATGCTGCCGCTAGGCGACATCATACGCAAATACAGTGTTAGCTTTCATTGTTATGCTGATGACACCCAACTCTACATGCCCCTAAAGCTGACCAACACGCCGGATTGTAGTCAGCTGGAGGCGTGTCTTAATGAAATTAAACAATGGATGTCCGCTAACTTCTTGCAACTCAACGCCAAGAAAACGGAAATGCTGATTATCGGTCCTGCTAAACACCGACATTTATTTAATAATACCACCTTAACATTTGACAACCAAACAATTACACAAGGCGAATCAGTAAAGAATCTGGGTATTATCTTCGACCCAACTCTCTCCTTTGAATCACACATTATGAGTGTTACTAAAACGGCCTTCTTTCATCTTCGTAATATCGCTAAAATTCGTTCTATTTTATCCACTAGCGACGCTGAGATCATTATTCATGCGTTCGTTACGTCTCGTCTCGAATACTGTAACGTATTATTTTCGGGTCTCCCTATGTCTAGCATTAAAAGACTACAATTGGTACAAAATGCGGCTGCTAGACTTTTGACAAGAACAAGAAAGTTTGATCATATTACGCCTATATTGGCTCACCTGCACTGGCTTCCTGTGCACTTAAGATGTGACTTTAAGGTTTTACTACTTAGGTATAAAATACTACACGGTCTAGCTCCGTCCTATCTTGTCGATTGTATTGTACCATTTGTCCCGGCAAGAAATCTGCGTTCAAAGAACTCCGGCTTATTAGTGATTCCCAGAGCCCAAAAAAAGTCTGCGGGCTATAGAGCGTTTTCTATTCGGGCTCCAGTACTATGGAATGCCCTCCCGGTAACAATTAGAGATGCTACCTCAGTAGAAGCATTTAAGTCCCATCTTAAAACTCATTTGTATACTCTAGCCTTTAAATAGCCCCCCTTTTAGACCAGTTGATCTGCCGTTTCTTTTCTTTTCTCCTCGGCTCCTCTCTTCCTTGTGGAGGGGGGGGGGGGCACAGGTCCGGTGGCATGGATGAAGTGCTGGCTGTCCAGAGTCGGGACCCGGGGTGGACCGCTCGCCTGTGCATCGGCTGGGAACATCTCTGCGCTGCTGACCCGTCTCCGCTCGGGATGGTGTCCTGCTGGCCCCACTGTGGACTGGACTCTTACTATTATGTTGGATCCACTATGGACTGGACTCTCACAATATTATGTCAGACCCACTCGAAATCCATTGCATTCGGTCTCCCCTAGAGGGGGGGGGTTACCCACATATGCGGTCCTCTCCAAGGTTTCTCATAGTCATTCACATCGACGTCCCACTGGGGTGAGTTTTTCCTTGCCCTTATGTGGGCTTTGTACCGAGGATGTCGTTGTGGCTTGTGCAGCCCTTTGAGACACTTGTGATTTAGGGCTATATAAATAAACATTGATTGATTGATTGGTAGTCAAGTACTTAAAGCAGCAGTTATAGTCAAGTACTTAAAGCAGCAGTTATAGTCAAGTACTTCTACTAGCAGTTATAGTCAAGTACTTAAAGCAGCAGTTATAGTCAAGAACTTCTACTAGCAGTTAGTCAAGTACTTAGAGCAGCAGTTATAGTCAAGTACTTCTACTAGCAGTTATAGTCAAGTACTTCTACCAGCAGCTATAGTTAAGTACTTCTACCAGCAGTTATAGTCAAGTACTTCTACCAGCAGCTATAGTTAAGTACTTCTACCAGCAGTTATAGTCAAGTACTTCTACTCGCAGTTATAGTCAAGTCCTTAAAGCAGCAGTTATAGTCAAGTACTTCTACTGGCAGTTATAGTCAAGTACTTCTACTAGATGTTATAGTTATAAAACACTACTATAAATAATATTACTGTAATTGAATGAGATAATAAACTACTATAAATTCACATCGACGTCCCACTGGGGTGAGTTTTTCCTTGTCCTTATGTGGGCTCTGTACCGAGGATGTCGTTGTGGCTTGTGCAGCCCTTTGAGACACTTGTGATTTAGGGCTATATAAATAAACATTGATTGATTGATTCATTGATAAATAATAATATTACTGTAAATGAACGAGATAATAAACTACTATAAATAATAATATTACTGTAATTGAATGAGACAATAAACTACTATAAATAATAATATAACTGTAAATGAATGTGATAATAAAACTACTATAAATAATAATATTACTGTAAATGAATGAGATAATAAACTACTATAAAGTAATAATATTACTGGATATGAATGAGATAATAAAACTACTATAAATAATAACAATTATTGTAAATGAATGAGATAATAAAACTACTATAAAGTAATAATATTACTGTAAATGAATGAGATAATAAAACTACTATAAATAATATTATTGTAAATGAATGAGATAATAATCTACTATAAATAACAATATTACTGTAAATGACTGAGATAATAAACTACTATAAAGTAATAATATTACTGTAAATGAATGAGATAAACTACTATAAATAATAATATTACTGTAAATGAATGAGATAATAAACTACTATAAATAATAATATTACTGTAAATGAATGAGATAATAAACTACTATGAAGTAATAATATTACTGTAAATGAATGAGATAATAAAACTATTATAAATAATAATATTACTGTAAATGAATGAGATAATAAAACTACTATAAAAAATAACATCACTGTAATTAAATGAGATAATAAACTACTATAAATAATAATATTACTGTAAATGAATGAGATAATAAACTACTATAAATAATTACTGTAAATGAATGAGATAATAAACTATTATAAATAATAATATTACTGTAAATGAATGAGATAATAAAACTACTATAAATAATATTACTATAAATGAATGAGATAATAAAACTACTATAAATAATATTACTGTAAATGAATGAGATAAACTACTATAAATATTAATATTACTGTAAATGAATGAGATAATAAAACTACTATAAATAATATTATTGTAAATGAATGAGATAGTAAACTACTATAAATAATAATATTACTGTAAATGAATGAGATAATAAACTACTATACATTTTGTATTATTATTTCTTCTTTTTTCTCTCTCTCTTTTTTTCTCTTTCTTTGTTTATTTAATCGACATATTTGTAGATATTACTTTGTTTTTGTTGTTGTTTCTTTCTTTTTTTGGGGGGGGGGTGGGTGGTATGGGTGGGATATAAACAAAAATATTTTGACATTTAGGGCAGACAATAGATATATGATTTATGAGAATATGATGTAATGGATAGAAATGTCTGATGCTGGATGTCAATAAAAAAAAAAGAAAATAAATAAATAAAAATAAAAATAAAAGACTACTATAAATAATAATATTACTGTAAATTAATTAAATAATAAAACTACTATAAATAATAATATTACTGTAAATGAATGAGATAACAAACTAATATAAATAATAATATTACTGTAAATGAATAAGATAATAAACTACTATAAATAATAATATAACTGTAAATGAATGAGATAATAAAACTACTGTAAATAATAATATTACTGTAAATGAATGAGATAATAATCTACTATAAAGTAATAATGTTACTGTAAATGAATGAGATCATATCAATAATAATCAAGTACAGTAAGTGATACTTACCAGTCCTTGTTCTGGCACTGCAGCCTGGATCTTGCGAGTGACCAGGTGTGTGATGGTGGGACAGTTCTGTGGGGGTCTGAACCCTCTCTTTGCTTCTGTGGTATTGGTCTTAGTACTAGACCCCCTCACTGTGTGGCCCCTGGTCTCATACACGTTCATGTGCAGACGATGACCCTGTCTGGATGCACTCTGAACAGAAAAGCACTATGTTATTCATATTCATATCATCCTGTACATAGAACATGTCTAATGAAAACTACTTTCATTACAAGATTTGAATGCAGGCGTGCTTAGCAGGACCAGAGGGCGGAGCACATTACACCAGTTGGAAAGTTCTTTTCACTTTTGAAATGTCTATCTGACTTGCTTTGATCCTATTATTTAACAGCGGGCCAGAGAGCCTCAGGTCTATTTTGAAAAAAGGCTAAACACACACTTTTTAATCAGGCTTTTTACTGATCATGTTAAACTTTTCTTACGTTTTTTTTTGTAATTCATTTGTAATTTTTTTGTCTTATTTTCCATTTTATTCATTGCTATTATTACTACTTTTATTCATTCAATGTTATGTTTTTAATCATTCATTAATGAATCCATTCATCCATTTTTGTACTGCCTGATGGTGATATAATATATTTTGTATTTATTATATTTTAAATGATAATATATTTTTGTAGTGCACCTTTATAATTGTATTTGTACAAAAGCAAAAAGCAGTGAAGTTGTCAAGTTGTGTACATGGTAAATAAAAACAATGATTTGCAAATCCTTTTCAACTAATATTCAATTGAATAGACTGCTAAGACAAGATATTTAACGTTCGAACTGGAAAACTTAATTTTTTGCAAATATTATCTCATTTGGAATTTGATACCTGCAACATGTTTCAAAAAAGCTGGAACAAGTGGCAAAAAAGAGTGAGAAAGTTGAAGAATGCTCATCAAAGACTTATTTGGAACATCCCACAGGTGAACAGGCTAATTGGGAACAGGTGGGTGCCATGATTGGGTATAAAAGCAGCTTCCATGAAATGCTCAGTCATTCACAAACAAGGATGGGGCGAGGGTCACCACTTTGTCAACAAATGCCTGAGCAAATTGTTAAAGAACAACATTTCTCAGCCAGCTATTGCAAGGAATTTAGGGATTTCACCATCTACGCTCCGTAATATCATCAAAAGGTTCAGAGAATCTGGAGAAATCACTGCACGTAAGCCATGATATTACTCAGGCGGTACTGCATCAAAAAGCCACATCCGTGTGTAAAGGGTATCACACCACACTTCAGAAAACCACTGTCAATAACTACAGTTGGTCGCTACATCTGTAAGTGCAAGTTAAAACTCTACTATGCAAAGCCAAAGCCATTTATCAACAACACCCAGAAACGCTTCGCTGGGCTCGAGCTCGTCTAAGATGGACTGATGCAAAGTGGAAAAGTGTTCTGTGGTTTGATGAGTCCACATTTCAAATTGTTTTTGGAAACTGTGGACGTCGTGTCATCCGGACCAAAGAGGAAAAGAACAATCCGGACTGTTGTAGGCACAAAGTTGAAAAGGCAGCATCTGTGATGGTATGGGGGTGTATTAGTGCGCAAGGCATGTACTGGAGAGGAGGCTACGCCGAATAGTCGTACCTCGGATTCAGGAGGAACAGTGTGGTTTTTGTCCTGATGGTGGAACGATAGACCAGCTCTATACTCTCGGCAGGGTCCTTGAGGGTGCATGGGAGTTTGCCCAACCAGTCTACATGTGCTTTGTGGACTTGGAGAAGGCATTCGACCGTGTCCCCCGGGAAATCCTGTGGGGAGTGGGGAGTGCTCAGAGAGTATGGGGTATCGGACTGTCTGATTGTGGCGGTCCGCTCCATGTATGATCAGTGTCAGAGCTTGGACCCGTTTCCAGTGAGGGTTGGACTCCGCCAAGGCTGCCCTTTGTCACCGATTCTGTTCATAACTTTTATGGACAGAATTTCTAGGCGCAGTCAGGGCGTTGAGGGGATCCGGTTTGGTGGCTGCAGGCTTAGGTCTCTGCTTTTTGCAGATGATGTGGTCCTGATGGCTTCATCTGGCCAAGCTCTTCAGCTCTCACTGGATCGGTTCGCAGCCGAGTGTGAAGCGACTGGGATGGGAATAAGCACCTCCAAGTCCGAGTCCATGGTTCTCGCCCAGGAAAGGGTAGAGTACCATCTCCAGGCTGGGGAGGATATCTTGCCCCAAGTGGAGGAGTTCAAGTACCTAGGAGTCTTGCTCACGAGTGGAGGAAGAGTGGATCGTGATATCGACAGGCGGATCAGTGCGGCGTCTTCAGTAATGCGGACGCTGTATCGATCCGTTGTGGTGTAGAAAGAGCTGAGCCGGAAGGCAAAGCTCTCCATTTACCGGTCGATCTACATTCCCATCCTCACCTATGGTCATAGCCTTGGGTTATGACCGAAAGGACAAGATCACGGGTACAAGCGGCCGAAATGAGCTACCTCCGCCGGGTGGCAGGGCTCTCCCTTAGAGATAGGGTGAGAAGCTATGTCATCCGTGAGGAGCTCAAAGTAAAGCCGTTGCTCCTCCACATGGAGAGGAGCCAGATGAGGTGGTTCGGGCATCTGCTCAGGATGCCACCCAAACACGTTTGGGGCACGTCCGACCGACAGGAGGCCAAGGGGAAGACCCAGAACACGTTGGGAAGACTATGTCTCCCGGCTGGCCTGGGAACGCCTCGGGTTCACCCGGGAGGGGCTGGACGAAGTGGCTGGGGAGAGGGAAGTCTGGGCTTCCCTGCTTAGGCTGCTGCCCCTGCGACCCAACCTCGGATAAGCGGAAGAAAATGGATGGACGGATGGATGACATGGGTAACTTACACATCTGTGAAGGCACCATTAATGCTGAAAGGTACATACATCTTTTGGAGCATATGTTGCTATCGTTATCATGGACGCCCCTGCTTATTTCAGCAAGACAATGCCAAGCCACAGCGTGGCTTTGTAGTAAAAGAGTGCGGGTACTAGACTGGCCTGCCTGTAGTCCAGACCTGTCTCCCATTGAAAATGTGTGGTGCAATATGAAGGCTAAAATATCAGAAGGGAGACTGTTGAACAACTTAAGCTGTACATCAAGCAAGAATGGGAAAGAACTCCACTTCAAAAATGTGTCTTCTCAGTTCTCAAACCTTTACCGAGTGTTGTTAAAAGGAAAGGCCATGTAACACAGTGGTAAAAATGCTCCTCTGACAACTTTTCTGCTATGTGTTGCTGCCATTAAATTCTAAGTTCATGATTATTTGCAAAAAAAAATGAAGTTTCTCAGTGTGAACATTAAATATCTTGTATTTGCAGTCTATTCAATTGAATATAAGTTGAAAAGGATTTGTAAATCATTGTATTCTCTTTTTATTTACCATTTACACAACGTTACAACTTCACTACTTTTGGGGTTTGTATTCATGAGACTTGTATGTCATATATTGTTTGTATTTATGAGATTTTTTATATAAAAGTATATGATAGTATATTTTTGTAATTCTTTTACATTTGTATACAGTAATAAAATAGATTTTTGTATTTATGATATTTTTATATAATAATATATTGTTTGTATTTACATATATGATGTTTTTATGAGGTAAAATATTGTTTGTGTTTAAGATATTTTTATAAAATGATATATGATAATATATTTTGTAGTGTTTTAATACAATAATATAATACAATATATTTTGTATTGATGATATTTTCATCTACTATACTATTTAAAGTTAAAGTTAAAGTACCAATGATTGTCACACACACACTAGGTGTGGCGAGATTATTCTCTGCATTTGACCCATCACCCTTGATCACCCCCTGGGAGGTGAGGGGAGCAGTGGGCAGCAGCGGTGGCCGCGCCCGGGAATCATTTTGGTGATTTAACCCCCCAATTCCAACCAATTTGCATTTATATATAATAATACATCATTTTATGTAGTGATTTGATATATTTTATGGAATAATGTCAATGTATTTTTCTATATGTGATATTTTATATAGTAATATAATGATTACGTTAGGGCAGCACGGTGGTAGAGGGGTTAGTGCGTCTGCCTCACAATACGAAGGTCCTGAGCAGTCCTGGGTTCAATCCCGGGCTCGGGATCTTTCTGTGTGGAGTTTGCAGGTTCTCCCCGTGCCTGCGTGGGTTCCCTCCGGGTACTCCGGCTTCCTCCCACCTCCAAAAACATGCACCTAGGGATAGGTTGATTGGCAACACTAAATTGGCCCTAGTGTGTGAATGTGAGTGTGAATGTTGTCTGTGTTGGCCCTGTGATGAAGTGGCAACTTGTCCAGGGTGTATCCCGCCTTCCCCCTGATTGTAGCTGAGATAGGCTCCAGCGCCCCCCGCGACCCCGAAGGGATTAAGCGGTAGTAAATGGATGGATGATTACGTTAGTTATGGATCCATCATGATATGCATGCCAGGGTCATGTGATGTGACGATGACGTGTGATTGGTGAAAAGCAGGAAGTGTGTGTGATCTTATGGAATGAGTCAAAAAACCGGACAATAAATCTAGAATAAGAACAAATAAACAAACCTTGAGTGCTTCTTCGTACTCCGCTGTGACGGAAGCACAATTTGAAATATGTGCTTTGCCAAGAATTGAGGAGTGAGAAGGTCAATCTTACCTTGACTGTTGATGGACACCTGGAAGAAGAGGAAGATGACCTTATTTGGATGGCAAGTGCACTAAAAATGTCACTTCCTGCTTGGTTTTGGCCTAACAAACACAAATATTATATCTATCATTCCTTGTAGTGATTTTGTCACCTGTAAGGAAGAGAATGCTACATGCTAATAGCTAGGTGTGTAATGAAGAGAATGTTACATGCTAATAGCTAGGTGTGTTAGGAAGAGAATGCTACATGCTAATAGCTAGGTGTGTTAGGAAGAGAATGCTACATGCTAATAGCTAGGTGTGTAGGGAAGAGAATGCTACATGCTAATAGCTAGGTGTGTAGGGAAGAGAATGCTACATGCTAAAAGCTAGGTGTGTAAGGAAGAGAATGCTACATGCTAATAGCTAGGTGTGTTAGGAAGAGAATGCTACATGCTAATAGCTAGGTGTGTAAGGAAGAGAATGCTACATGCTAATAGCTAGGTGTGTAAGGAAGAGAATGCTAAATGCTAATAGCTAGGTGTGTTAGGAAGAGAATGCTACATGCTAATAGCTATGTGTGTTAGGAAGAGAATGCTACATGCTAATAGCTAGGTGTGTTAGGAAGAGAATGCTACATGCTAATAGCTAGGTGTGTTAGGAAGAGAATGCTACATGCTAATAGCTAGGTGTGTTAGGAAGAGAATGCTACATGCTAATAGCTAGGTGTGTAAGGAAGAGAATGCTACATGCTAATAGCTAGGTGTGTAAGGAAGAGAATGCTACATGCTAATAGCTCGGTGTGTTAGGAAGAGAATGCTACATGCTAATAGCTATGTGTGTTAGGAAGAGAATGCTACATGCTAATAGCTAGGTGTGGTAGGAAGAGAATGCTACATGCTAATAGCTAGGTGTGTTAGGAAGAGAATGCTACATGCTAATAGCTATGTGTGTAGGGAAGAGAATGCTACATGCTAATAGCTAGGTGTGTTAGGAAAATAATGCTACACGCTAATAGCTAGGTGTGTAAGGAAGAGAATGCTACATGCTAATAGCTAGGTGTGTAAGGAAGAGAATGCTACATATATGTATAGTTATGTTAGAATTAATACTTGTACAGTACATATATGTACCGGTATAGTTATGTTAGAATTAATACTTGTACAGTACATATATGTACCGGTATAGTTATGTTAGAATTAATAGTTGTACAGTACATATATGTATAGTTATTAGGGATGTCCCGATCCGATATTTGGATCGCATAGGCCGCCGATATTTGCAAAAAAATGCGTATCGGCAAGGCATGGGAAAATGCCGATCCAGATCCAGTTAAAAAAAAAACCTCCGCTCCGTGTTTTCCAACGCACCTATTTAAATAGTACATTCCACTTTTCTGCTGCTCCCTAATTTCCGTTCCGCAATTTCCAGCACACCTTCAACACATCCACAGGTCTGTGGATTCTCACGCAGTTGCTTTTAGCTGCTGGCATTACACGACAGGCTCTTCTCACTCTTTTCTGTCTCCCTCTCACAGACAGCAAGCGCACCTTCTTACACACGTCACATACTGTCACGTCATACGTCACATACGTATACGCCCTCCCCGAGCAGAGAGGTAGCAGCATGGCTAACGTTAGCTGTGATGCTAGCGCAGCCGTGTGACCAACGTTCTCTCTAAGGTGCGCGCTTGTGCAATTGCGCACTGTTTAAACGTCCTCTGCGCATAGCAATTATATGCCACGCACAAAATCAAATAAAAAAATAAGCGCACAACAATTTTCGACACACGGACACGACAGAGAAAACAGTTTTCGTCATCATTGTTCAAATATTATAACGTCTGCCGAGACGCTTATCTCCGTTCGGTGCTACACGTCCACACCATCAAAATGCCGAGGCAAAAATTTCCAGATCAACACCGTATGAAAACATTTGTGATTTTTTTAGTTGTGATTTCCTTCTCTGCATGAAAGTTTAAAAGTAGCATATATTAATGCAGTATGAAGAAGAATGTTTTAATGTAGACATGCAAGCCTTGAAGGAAAATGTTGAAAATCAAGACTACATTTCCTGCAAATGGATGCATTTCTACCCTATATTTTAACTTTATATTTATTCTCATATCAAACTCTTTTGGCTGTCTTTTTGACACTTACATCCGGCGCCCCCCTCCACACCCTGGATTATAAATAATGTAAATAATTCAATGTGATTATCTTGTGTGATGACTGTATTAAATGATAGTATATATGTGATAGTATGTATCTGTATCATGAATCAATTTAAGTGGACCCCGACTTAAACAAGTTGACAAACTTATTCGGGTGTTACCATTTAGTGGTCAATTGTACGGAATATGTACGGTACTTCACTGTGCAACCTACTAATAAAAGTCTCAATCAATCAATCAAAACACATAGAATCATCATACTGCTGTGATTATATGCATCAAGTGTTCATTCAAGGCTAAGGCAAAATATCGAGATATATATCATGTATCGCAATATGGCCTTAAAATATCGCAATATTAAAAAAAGGCCATATCGCCCAGCCCTTGTTTCAATTATGCCATTTCTGTTTGTCATGTATAATTTTGTCTATTTTGTGTTTATCCTTGAATAAACAGGTCAGTTTCTTGTTACCAACCATTGTGTATTATTTAAACTCACCTAATTCAGCTGGCTAGTTGTTATCAAGAGTTCTAAAACCCTTTTCAACATGATTCTGACAACTAAGTAGGCTAAATAACTTTAAACTTTAATACATGCTCGGATAGGCCATTATCGGTCAGTATCGGTATCGGTCAGTATCGGTATCGGATCGGAAGTGCAAAAACAATATCGGTATCGGAAGTGCAAAAACCTGGATCGGGACATCCCTAATAGTTATGTTAGAATTAATAGTTGTACAGTACATATATGTGTAGTTATGTTAGAATTAATACTTTTACAGTAAATATATGTGTAGTTATGTTAGAATTAATACTTGTACAGTAAATATATGTGTAGTTATGTTAGAATTAATACTTGCACAGTACATATATGTGAAGTTATGTTAGAATTAATACCGGTACAGTAAATATACGTGTAGCTATGTTAGAATGAATACTTGTACAGTACAAAAATGTGTAGTTATGTTAGAATTGATATTTGCTCACCTCCTCGTTCTCCTCATCAAAGTAAGTGAGCTGAAGACTGCACAAGCTAAAGGAGCGCTTCACCTGTGGACACACACACACACACACACACACACACACACACACACACACACACACACACACACACACACACACACACACACACACACACACACACACACACAATTCAAGTAGTCAGAAGAGCTGGGTGATAAATGGAGTTTGTAAGATAAATAGATATATTTTTAAACAAGATAAGAATTAAGAAAATATCCTAATATGGATATAATGTATTTCACGTTAAAATGAGCAAACGCCGCTTATTTGTTGTGTTGTCCATGACATCATACGTGTGTGTGACAGTCCATGACATCAAACAGTGGTCCCCAACCGGTCCGTGGCTCGATTGGTACCGGGCCGCACAAGAAATTAAAAAAAATAATATATATATATATATATATATATATATATATAATTTTTTGTTTTTGTTTTTGTTTTTATTAAATCAACATAAAAAACACAAGATACACTTACAATTAGTGCACCAACCCAAAAAACCTCCCCCCCATTTACACTCATTCACACAAAAGGGTTGTTTCTTTCTGTTATTAATATTTCTGGTTCCTACATTATGTATCAATATAGATCAATACAGTCTGCAGGGATACAGTCCGTAAACACAAGATTGTATTTTTTTATGAAAAAAAAAAAACATCCCCCCCCACCCCGCACCCCTGGTCCGTGGGACAAATTGTAAGTCAAGTGGTCAGTGTATAAAAGTATAATACAAGTAGTCAGTGTGTATAAAACTATCAATTCAAGTAGTCAGTGTGTATAAAAGTATAATTCAAGTAGTCAGTGTGTATAAAAGTATAATTCAAGTAGTCGGTGTGTATAAAAGTATAATTAAAGTAGTCAGAATGCATAAAAGTATAATTCAAGTAGTCAGAGTATGAAAGTATAATACAAGTAGTCAGTGTGTATAAAACTATCAATTCAAGTAGTCAGTGTGTATAAAAGTATAATTCAAGTAGTCAGTGTGTATAAAAGTATAATTCAAGTAGTCAGTATGTATAAAAGTATAATACAAGTAGTCAGTGTATAAAAGTATAATACAAGTAGTCAGTGTATAAAAGTATAATACAAGTAGTCAATGTGTATAAAACTATCAATTCAAGTAGTCAGTGTGTATAAAAGTATAATTTAAGTAGTCAGTGTGTATAAAAGTATAATTCAAGTAGTCAGTATGTATAAAAGTATAATTCAAGTAGTCAGTGTGTATAAAAGTATAATCCAAGTAGTCAGTGTATAAAAACATAATACAAGTAGTCAGTGTATGAAAATATAATACAAGTAGTCAGTGTATAAAAGTATAATACAAGTAGTCAGTGTATAAAAGTATAATTCAAGTAGTCAGTGTATAAAAGTATAATTCAAGTAGTCAGTGTGTATAAAAGTATAATTCAAGTAGTCAGTGTATAAAAAATATAATTCAAGTAGTCAGTGTATAAAAGTATAATTCAAGTAGTCAGTGTGTATAAAACTATAATTCAAGTAGTTAGTGTATAAAAGTATAATTCAAGTAGTCAGTGTATAAAAGTATAATACAACTAGTCAGTGTGTATAAAAGTATAATACAAGTAGTCAGTGTATAAAAGTATAATACAAGTAGTCAGTGTATAAAAGTATAATTCAAGTAGTCAGTGTGTATAAAACTATCAATTCAAGTAGTCAGTGTGTATAAAACTATCAATTCAAGTAGTCAGTGTGTATACAAGTATAATTCAAGTAGTCAGTGTGTATAAAAGTATAATCCAAGTAGTCAGTGTATAAAAATATAATACAAGTAGTCAGTGTATGAAAATATAATACAAGTAGTCAGTGTATAAAAGTATAATACAAGTAGTCAGTGTATAAAAGTATAATTCAAGTAGTCAGTGTATAAAAGTATAATTCAAGTAGTCAGTGTGTATAAAAGTATAATTCAAGTAGTCAGTGTATAAAAGTATAATTCAAGTAGTCAGTGTATAAAAGTATAATTCAAGTAGTCAGTGTGTATAAAACTATAATTCAAGTAGTTAGTGTATAAAAGTATAATTCAAGTAGTCAGTGTATAAAAGTATAATACAGCTAGTCAGTGTGTATAAAAGTATAATACAAGTAGTCAGTGTATAAAAGTATAATACAAGTAGTCAGTGTATAAAAGTATAATTCAAGTAGTCAGTGTGTATAAAACTATCAATTCAAGTAGTCAGTGTGTATAAAACTATCAATTCAAGTAGTCAGTGTGTATAAAACTATCAATTCAAGTAGTCAGTGTGTATAAAAGTATAATTCAAGTAGTCAGTGTATAAAAGTATAATACAAGTATTCAGTGTGTATAAAACTATCAATTCAAGTAGTCAGTGTGCACTGCAAAAACTGAAATCTAAGTAAGAATAAATATCTCAAATAAGGGTGATATTTGATAATGTTTTGTCTGATAAGATAATTCTTCTCACTAAGCAGATGTTATGTTAGAGTGTTTTACTTGTTTTAAGGGTTTTGGTCCTAAATGATCTCAGTAAGATATTAAAGCTTGTAGCTGAGATTGTATGACCTATATTGAGTAAAACATGCTTGAAACTAGAATATCAACTGTTGCAAAGCTGTGTCATCAACACTCACAAGTGTAAAACTACTTTTTTAAAGTAATAGTTTCTTATTTCAAGCATGAAAAAAAAAAATCATGTCTCATAATTAAAACAGATGACAGCCAAATGGACTTTGCTGTTTTATTTTCAATGAAACAATAGAAAATACGTACTCATAAAGTAGTACAGTTGGCACAGTACAGTAAACTGACATTTAATATTTAAACATTTAACATGTGACATTTCTAACAATGTTGAACAGAAATAGTTCATGCACATTCAGATAAATTCCTCAAAATTACAATTAAAAAATTTTTGGCCGCGGGGCAGGCTGTATATATGCGCACTAATTGACGAAAACAGCACGCACTTGGCGCGATGATGTCATGTTATCGATGGAAAAATGCATTTTTAGACAATATGATTTGCCTGAGCGGCTAGGAGACCCTGAGAGTAACAAACGGTTGCCTTGTTGCCTTTCCATTAGGAACAGTACATTTGTTTTTAAGTTTGCTGGTTTCAAGAAATGTAATGCCGAGCGCATATCATTATGTCAAGATAATGGCACTAGCATTTATTTAATTTAAGAATATTTTTCAACATATTGAGCAAAAAGGTCTCTTTTATTTCTACCAAGAAAAGTGCACTTGTTATTAGTGAGAATATACTTATTTTAAGGTATTTTTGGGTTCATTGAGGTTAGCTAATTTTACGTGTTTTGGAAAGTCTTGACAAGCCGAATTTTCTTGTTTTATTGGCAGATAATTTTGCTTAGTTCAAATAAAATACCCCTAATTTTTGCTTTGTTTTTTCTTGTTTTTGAACACTGACTTTTTGCAGTGAGTATAAAAGTATAATTCAAGTAGTCAGTGTGTATAAAAGTATAATACAAGTAGTCAGTGTGTACAAAAGTATAATTCAAATAGTCAGTGTATAAATGTATAATTCAAGTAGTCAGTGTGTATAAAAGTATAACACAAGTAGTCAGTGTATAAAAGTATAATTCAAGTAGTCAGTGTGTATAAAAGTATAACACAAGTAGTCAGTGTATAAAAGTATAATTCAAGTAGTCAGTGTGTATAAAAGTATAATACAAGTAGTCAGTGTGTATAAAAGTATAATTCAAGTAGTCAGTGTGTATAAAAGTACAATTCAAGTAGTCAGTGTGTATAAAAGTATAATACGAGTAGTCAGTGTATAAAAGTATAATTCAAGTAGTCAGTGTATAAAAGTATAATTCAAGTAGTCAGTGTGTATAAAAGTATAATACAAGTAGTCAGTGTATAAAAGTACAAATCAAGTAGTCAGTGTATTAAAGTATAATTCAAGTAGTCAGTGTGTATAAAAGTATAATACAAGTACTCATTGTATAAAAGTATAATACAAGTAGTCAGTGTGTATAAAGTATAATACAAGTGGTCAGTGTATAAAAGTATAATTCAAGTAGTCAGTGTGTATAAAAGTATAATTCAAGTAGTCAGTGTGTATAAAAGTATATATAAGTAGTCAGTGTATAAAAGTATAATACAAGTAGTCAGTGTATAAAAGTATAATACATGTAGTCAGTGTGTATAAAAGTATAATACATGTAGTCAGTGTGTATAAAAGTATAATACAAGTAGTCAGTGAATAAAAGTATAACACAAGTAGTCAGTGTGTATAAAAGTATAATACAAGTAGCCAGTGTATAAAAGTATAATTCAAGTAGTCAGTGTGTATACAAGTATAATACAAGTAGTCAGTGTATAAAAGTATAATACAAGTAGTCAGTGTGTATAAAAGTATAATACAAGTAGTCAGTGTGTATACAAGCATAATACAAGTAGTCAGTGTATAAAAGTATAATACAAGTAGTCAGTGTGTATAAAAGTATAATACAAGTGGTCAGTATGTATATAATGTTCATCACAGTACAAGTCAGCTGCGAAACAACAATATTTTGCTACATGTCCATCAATCAATCACATTGATCTGTATAGTTCTTGATCACGGGTATAAGATTGTACTACAGCAGTGGAACTCTAGTAATGCAGTATTTAGCTGTTAGCTTGCTAATATTACTGTTAGCTTAGCAATATGTACAGTATGTTTAGCTGTTAGCTGAGTTTTGTGTATTTCGGTGTTTGCTTAGTATTAGGTATGTTCAGCTGTGAGCTTGTAACAACTATTAGCTGTGATTTTAGTAACAAGAATTAGCTGTGAGCTTAGTGATAGTGTGCTAGCTGTTAGCTTAGTAACAAGTATTAGCTGTTAGCTTAGTGATATGTGTGCTAGCTGTGAGCTTAGTAACAAGTGCTAGCTGGTAGCTTAGTGATACCTATGTTATCTTCATGCTGTTAGCTTAGTTGTGAGTGTGTTAGCTGTTAGCTAAGTAATAATATGTGTTAGCTAACTAATAATATGTGTTAGTTAGCTAAGTAATAATATGTGCTATCTAAGTAATAATATGTGCTAGCTAGGTAATAATATGTGCTAGCTAAGTAATAATATGTGTTAGCTAAGTAATAATATGTGTTAGCTAAGTAATAATATGTGCTAGCGAAGTAATAATATGTGTTAGCTAAGTAATAATATGTGCTAGCTAAGTAATAATATGTGTTAGCTGTTAGCTAAGTAATAATATGTGTTAGCTAAGTAATAATATATGTTAGCTAAGTAATAATATGTGTCAGCTGTTAGCTAAGTAATAATATGTGCTAGCTGCTTAGGCTGCTGCCCCCGCGACCCGACCTCAGATAAGCGGAAGAAGATGGATAATATGTGTTAGCTGTTAGCTTACCATGGCCTCCATCGAGTCCCAGCTCTTGGTCTCCGTGCCCGACAGGAGGAAATTCTTAGAATTCCCTCTGAAGTTGAGTTTGACGTTGATGTATGAATCCATGATGTCCGCACATTAAAACGTATTCGTCACAAAAATAGCCAGGCAGGATGGAGGTCAATCTCGCCGCTATATTCTGTGTTTACATCAGCATCATAGACACGCCCACTCTGCACCTCGTGACCGGAACAACGAAAGCCGCTTCCGCTTAATTCCTTTCGAAACAAAACGTCTTTTCTATCCGGGCCCGAGCAGCGCAGCAAGAGCCGTATTGAATGCACTGTTTTTTTAAATTATCATTATCCCCGTTTAAACGCCTTTTGGAGGCCCTTAACGTGCACGAAAACTCCCCAAATGTTCCAAGCGCATCAGGTTCGGTGAAAAATTTTATAATTTGGTCATCCCAAAAATGAAATTTCAAAATTGGCTCTCTCGCGCCACCTTTAAAAGTAGAAACAATGAGCCCCAATTTCCCAGTATTCCCACATGAGCAGGTACCCGTACAAATACTACCTCTACTTTCATTTCCCAGTATTCCCACATGAGCAGTACCGGTACAAATACTACTTCTACTTTCATTTCCCAGTATTCCCACATGAGCAGGTACCCGTACAAATACTACTTCTACTTTCATTTCCCAGTATTTCAAAGTATGATAACTTTCATGTTTCTCTTCCAGGATCTTTGCTAAACATCTTTCTCACAACTTACACACATAACGTTCATGTTTCTCTACCTTCCAGGACCTTAGAGAATAAGATGACGCAACGTTCCTACTGCAGGAGAACTATTACACAAAACATCTTCAGCTCGACATTCATCAATCTTGCGTGTGTGTGTGTGTGTGTGTGTGCGTGTGTGTGTGTGTGCGTGCGTGTGTGTGTGTGTGTGTTTGTGTGTGCGTGCGTGCGTGCGTGTGTGTGCGCGTGTGTGTGCGCGCGCGCGCGCGTGTGTGTGTGTGTGTGTGTGTGTGTGTGTGTGTGCGTGTGTGCGTGTGTTCGTGTGTGATGCCTCCTCCACAAATTAAAGTTAAACAGAATTGTTAAAATTCTTTAGTCAGACTTTTTCCTGGTCGTAAAAATTGAGCAATAAAATCATCTTGTCACATGTGAGAAGTATTTTACACATATACTGTGCAATACTACAGTGCAATATGTATTAGTGTAGTGCGATGTGTGTATTAGTGCAGTAGAGTGTGTATTAGTGCAATAGAATGTGTGTATTAGTGCAGTACATTGTGTATGAGTGTAGTAACATGTGTTTTAGTGTAGTAGAATGTGTATTTGTGTGGTACAATGTGTGTATTAGTGTAGTAGAACGTGTATTAGTGTAGTACATTGTGTATATTAGTGTAGGACAGGGGTCGGCAACCCGCGGCTCCGGAGCCGCATGCGGCTCTTTGATCACTCTGATGCGGCTCAGCTGCATACTTGCCGACCCACCCGATTTTTCCGGGAGACTTACGGATTTCAGTGCCTCTCCCGAAAATCTCCCGGGGCAACCATTCTCCGACTTTCACCCGGACAAGAATATTGAGGGCGTGCCGTAATGGCACTCGCGTCAGCTTCTTCACCATACTGTCTGCATGCCGGCCCAGTCACATGTTGTATGCTGTTTCTGCTTACACACGTAAGTGACTGCAAGGCATACTTGGTCAACAGCCATACAGGTCACACTGAGGGTGGCGATATAAACAACTTTAACACTCTTACTGTGACGACGTGGTCGCATAGTGATGCGGGTGTGGTTCTCCCAAGGATGCAGACGGCTTCGGACACAGCTTGCAGGTAGGAAAAATGATTTATTTTAAATATAAATAATATGATGAATAAACAAAAGGGCTAGCGTGGGAGCTAGCAAACCAAAAGAGCCTAGCGTGAGAACTAGTAGCTAAGAAACAGTAAATAATCGTCGTCATCAGTTGTGTGAGAACAAACTACGAAGCCAGACAGAGTGAGGCCAGAGCAAAGACTAAATAGCCCTCTGATTAGTGCCCGGGCAACAGGTGCGCGTCCCGAACACTAACCAGAGGCAGGTGAAAGTAATCAGCTGACATGGCAACTGAACACAAACAAAATCAAATGTGCTGAAAACATATGTGACGAGAAACATAAACAAACTATGATCCGTGCAGCGGATCGTAACAGTACCCCCCCCCTTAAAGGACAGATTCCAGATGTCCCTTGACACTAAATAAAACTAGAACCCAAAAAACAAGAAATAGTTCGAGAGTCAAGGGAGGGTGGAGGGAGGATTTGGTGGTGGGTCGCCAGGCCACGTGTCCCTGAATCCACCGGGGAAGAGTCAGGTGGCGGCGGCGAGTGGAACGCCGCTGCCGCAGGCGAGGCGGGCGACCACGGAAAGGCCACATTCGTGGCTGCCGAGAAGGTGGGCGTGAATGGCGCCAGAAGTTCAGCAGCCGGAGAGTTCTACGACTACGTCTCGGGTGTCGCTGCTGTTTGCGCCACTGGCGTCCATAAACAAACCTCTGAGAGCGCCGCTTGCGCAGCCAGACCACTCGAGGTCGCTGAGACGAAGACGAGGAGAGAGCAGACGTCGCCGTGGAAACAGGAGGAGCCGACGTCGCCGTGGAAGCAGGAGGAGCCGACGTCGCCGTGGAGGCAGGAGGAGCCGACGTCGCCGTGGAGGCAGGAGGAGCCGACGTCGCCGTGGAGGCAGGAGGAGCCGACGTCGCCGTGGAGGCAGGAGGAGCCGACGTCGCCGTGGAGGCAGGAGGAGACGTCGTCGCCGTGGAGGCAGGTGCAGGTTCTGGTACCAGCCGTGGAGCAGGTGCAGGTTCTGGTACCAGCCGTGGAGCAGGTGCAGGTTCTGGTACCAGCCGTGGAGCCGGCGCTGGTGTGGGTACCAGCCGTGGAGCCGGCGCTGGTGTGGGTACCAGCCGTGGAGCCGGCGCTGGTGTGGGTACCAGCCGTGGAGCCGGCGCTGGTGTGGGTACCAGCCGTGGAGCCGGCGCTGGTGTGGGTACCAGCCGTGGAGCCGGCGCTGGTGTGGGTACCAGCCGTGGAGCCGGCGCTGGTGTGGGAACCAGCCTTGGAGCCGGCGCTGGTGTGGGAACCAGCCTTGGAGCCGGCGCTGGTGTGGGAACCAGCCTTGGAGCCGGGACAGGGGTTGGTCTTGGAGTCGGTGCTGGTGTGAGAACCAGCCTTGGAGCCGGCGCTGGTGTGAGAACCAGCCTTGGAGCCGGCGCTGGTGTGAGAACCAGCCTTGGAGCCGGCGCTGGTGTGGGAACCAGCCTTGGAGCCGGCGCTGGTGTGGGAACCAGTCTTGGAGCCGGCGCTGGTGTGGGAACCAGCCTTGGAGCCGGCGCTGGTGTGGGAACCAGCCGAGGAACTTGGCATTGTGGAGCTTGGCGTGGAGGAGGTACAGGAGACGAAGCTTGGTGTGTCAGCTGAGGTGCAGGAACAGGTGCTAGCCGAGGTGCAGCTGGAGGTGGCCTAGCTGGCGGTTGTGGCTTAGCAGGACGAAGGACTGGTGGCGGTGGCCGTGCAGGAGGTTGCGGTTTAGCACGCCGGAAGACTGGTGGCGGTGGCCTTGCAGGAGGTTGCGGTTTAGCACGCCGAAAGACTGGTGGCGGTGGCCGTGCAGGGGGTTGCGGCTTAGCACGCCGAAAAACTGGTGGCGGTGGCCGTGCAGGAGGTTGCGGTTTAGCACGCCGAAAAACTGGTGGCGGTGGCCTTGCAGGAGGTTGCGGTTTAGCACGCCGAAGTTGTGCCACCACACTAGCACAGTTCCCAGTACTAGCCTCCCCTTCAAGACGCGGATACCAGACGCGCTCTTTGCGGTTTGGAACCGTCTTCAAGGGTGGGTGGGGGGAGGTATGGAGGGGGGTATACTCCTCTTTAAATTGTCCAAATTGACTATTATCACTCCTCACTTGAGATTTGGTGGGAGCACAGGGGGGGAAAATACGTGCAGTGGGCGTAGCAATAGTCACTGGGGGCGGAACCAAATTCACTGGAGGTGGAGTCTGAAAATCAGAATGTGACTGACTAGACTTACACTTAATAAAAATGTCCTGATAATGTTTTATCTTGGAATAAAAGTCATTTGGAGGTGGCTGACAGAAAGAATTAGAAGATGGAAAAAAAAAATCTTGTTCAATGATGTCATCAGAAGTGGGCGGAGTTACCTCTTCGGGAGGCGCCAATGACATGACATTACTGTTGCAACTGTCCATGTGACTTACAGCCCAATCGGAGAACTTTTTGGCGAAGTGGTCGATGGGGTTGCCAAACATCTGAGGAGGGGGAGTTTGGGCTGAATGTAGCTTGCTTCGGTCCGGGGGAGGAGTTTGCAGGAGCGGCGCGTCTTGGCGGCGAGGGAAAGACCTCCTGGCCGGCTTCCGTCTTTGACGGCGCGCACGGTACTGCGGTGTAGCGGCGATGTCTTCCGACCAGAGGGAATCGATGGGGATAAGAGAGCCTCCAGGTCCCCACATGAGATTCGACCTCTCCTCCGTCGAATAGCGAAGCGTCTCGGCTTCCATCGCTCGCAACACCATGAGCGTACCTTCGTCCAACTCCTCGTTAGCCAGTGCGGGAGAATTGTTTTCTGCTGGCTTCGTACTGTGACGACGTGGTCGCATAGTGATGCGGGTGTGGTTCTCCCAAGGATGCAGACGGCTTCGGACACAGCTTGCAGGTAGGAAAAATGATTTATTTTAAATATAAATAATATGATGAATAAACAAAGGGCTAGCGTGGGAGCTAGCAAACCAAAAGAGCCTAGCGTGAGAACTAGTAGCTAAGAAACAGTAAATAATCGTCGTCATCAGTTGTGTGAGAACAAACTACGAAGCCAGACAGAGTGAGGCCAGAGCAAAGACTAAATAGCCCTCTGATTAGTGCCCGGGCAACAGGTGCGCGTCCCGAACACTAACCAGAGGCAGGTGAAAGTAATCAGCTGACATGGCAACTGAACACAAACAAAATCAAATGTGCTGAAAACATATGTGACGAGAAACATAAACAAACTATGATCCGTGCAGCGGATCGTAACACTTACTAATATGCGCCACACTATGAACCCACACCAAACAAGAATGACAAACACATTACGGGAGAACATCCGCACCGTAACACAACATAAACACAACAGAACAAATACCCAGAATCCCATGCATCCCTAACTCTTCCGGGCTACATTATACACCCCCGCTACCACCAAACCCCGCAACCCCAACCCCACCCACCTCAACCGACGCACGAAGGGGGGAGGGGGTGTTTGATGTGTGGGGGGGCAGGGTTGGGGGGCGGGGTTTGGTGGTAGCGGGGGGTGTATAATGTAGCCTGGAAGAGTTAGAGATGCATGGGATTATGGGTATTTGTTCTGTTGTGTTTATGTTGTGTTACGGTGCGGATCTTCTGCCAAAATGTGTTTGTCATTCTTGTTTGGTGTGGGTTCACATTGTGGTACATATTAGTAAGAGTGTTAAAGTTGTTTATATCGCCACCCTCAGTGTGACCTGTATGGCTGTTGACCAAGTATGCCTTGCAGTCACTTAGGTGTGTGTACAGAAGCCTCATACAACATGTAACTAAGCTGGCACGCTGTTAGTACAGACTGTAGATGGCGCTAAAGGCAGTGTCATCACGGCACGCCCTTATTAGTGTTGTTTGGTTGAAAATCAGCAGACATTCAAGAGGAGATTCCCGGAAAAATCAGGAAGGTTGGCAAGTATGATGCTGTCAAGTGCCATTCACATAAAATTACATAAAATGTTCTTATTGAGGTGCGGGCCGCGTGTCTGAGACCCCTGGTTTATACATAGCACAAAGCAAAAAAAAAACTTTGTATGCAGTGTTATTTCATTTTAAATTTCAAAAGAGTTTTGTGGCTCCCATTGTTTTCTTTAATTTGTGAAACGGGTCGAAATGGATCTTTGAGTGGTAAAGGTTGCCGACCTCGGGTGTAGGACAATGTGTGTATTGGTGTAGTAAAATGTGTTTTAGCGTAGTAGAATGTGTATTAGTGTGGTACAATGTGTGTTTTATTTAGTGTAGTATAATTTGTGCATTTGTGTAGTACAATGTGTGTATTAGTGTAGTAGAATGTGTATTAGTGTAGTACAATGTGTGCATTTGTGTAGTACAGTGTGTATTAGTGTAGTAGAATGTGTATTAGTGTAGTACAATGTGTGTATTAGTGTAGTAAAATGTGTTTTAGCGTAGTAGAATGTGTATTAGTGTGGTACAAGGTGTGTTTTAGTGTAGTATAATGTGTGCATTCGTGTAGTACAATGTGTGTATTAGTGTAGTAGAATATGTATTAGTGTAGTACAATGTGTGTATTAGTGTAGTAGAACGTGTATTACTGTAGTACAATGTGGATAATAATAATAATGGATTAGATTTTATATCGCACTTTTCTATTGTTAGATACTCAAAGCGCTCACAGAGAAGTGGGAACCCATCATTCATTCACACCTGCTGGTGGTAAGCTACATTTGTAGCCACAGCTGCCCTGGGGTACACTGACGGAAATCGAGGCTGCCAGTTTGCGCCTACGGCCCCTCCGACCACCACCTATCATTCATTCATCATTCATTCACCAGTGTGAGCGGCAGCGGGGGCAAGGGTGAAGTGTCCTGCCCAAAGACACAACGGCAGCGATTTGGATGTCAAGAGGCGGGGAGCGAACCTGCAACCCTCAGGTTTCTGGCATGGCTGCTCTACCCACTACGCCATACCGCCCTGGATTAGTATAGTAGAATGTGTATTAGTGTAGTACTATGTGTGTATTAGTGTAGTAGAATGTGTATTATTGTAGTAGGATGTGTATTAGTGTAGTAGAATGTGTGTATTAGTGTAGTAGAATGTGTATTAGTGTAGTACAATGTATGTATTAGTGTAGTAGAAAGTTTATTAGTGTAGTAGAATGTGTGTATTAGTGTAGTAGAATGTGTGTAATAGTGTAGTACAATGTGTGTATTAGTGTAGTAGAATGTGTATTAGTGTAGTACAATGTGTGTATTAGTGTAGTAGAATGTTTATTAGTGTAGTACAAGGTGTGCATTAGTGTAGTACAATGTGTGTATTAGTGTAGTAGAACGTGTATTAGTGTAATACAGTGTGGATTTGTGTCGTAGAATGTGTATTAGTGTAGTACTGTGTGTATTAGTGTAGTAGAATGTGTATTAGTGTAGTACAATGTGTGTATTAGTGTAGTAGAATGTTTATTAGTGTAGTAAATTGTGTGTATTAGTGTAGTAGAATGTGTGTATTAGTGTAGTACAATGTGTGTATTAGTGTAATACAATGTGTATCGGTGTAGTAGAATATGTATTTGTGTAGTATTCGAGTACATGAAAGTATTGCATCAGAAGAGGATTCTTCTCCACTCCACTTCTCCACTCTCCACTGACATTCTTCTGTTTCTCTGCTATTGGATCATGCAGGAAGTGGGCGGGTTCTCATGCAGAACTTTCGTCTGGCCACCTTCTCACCACTGCTCTCAGACTCTTCAGACCACCTTCTCACCACTGCTCTCAGACTCTTCTGACCACCTTCTCCTACTGGTCTCGGACACTTCTGACCACCTTCCCCTACTGGTCTCGGACTCTTCTGACCACCTTCCCCCGCTGGTCTGGGACTCTTCTGACCACCTTCCCCCGCTGGTCTCGGACTCTTCTGAGTACCTTCCCCCGCTGGTCTTGGACTCTTCTGACCACCTTCCCCCGCTGATCTGGGACACGGTGCGAGCACAGAAGCACAAGATGCACTCTCTGGTTAAATGGACGCTTCTTGTCCTGGTCCTGGTCTCTGTTCTTCTTAACATTGTTTTGCTGGGCTTCCACTCCAGCAGGGCTCCCAAATGCTCCGGGCGACGCCTTCATCCTATCAAAGGCAAACACGACAAGCGCAGCCGCGTCTTTGCTGATGTCACTCAAGAGGAGTACCTGCAGGTCCAGCAGTACATGGTCCAGCAGAAGGACTTGGCCATCAGCACCAGGCAGCTCACCAAGCCGTCGGAAAACTTCCTGTTCCTAATCGACTTGTCTCTGCCCAAAAAGGCGGACGTTTTGTCCTACCTGGACGGGGCAGGTCCTGAGCCGGTGCGCGAAGCCACTGTGGTGGTCTTCTACGGGTCCTTGGGCCACATCAAGGAGTACGTGGTAGGACCTCTGCCTAAGCCCACGTACCACACGGACGTGACCAAGAAGAAGTATAAGAGGGAGCTGCCCATCAACGCCCGCACCGTGACCGTGGGGGAGTACGATTTGTTGTCTAAGTTTTTCGAACAACAGTTTTCCAAGATGGAGCAGCTTGTGAAGGAGAGTTTTGGTGCTAAAAAACTGAACCTGTTTGAGCAAATGCCGCGAGGACTTCGTTCTGGAGACAGAAAAACCTGGGTGTCTTTCTTCAGGAACATGAGCGGCATGTACATCCACCCGGTAGGTTTGGAGATGCTGGTTAACCACGAGAGCGTAGACGCCTCCGACTGGACGGTGGATAAGCTCCTGTACAACGGTCAGTACTTCGACACGGTGGAAGAACTCCGTGACAAGTACTCCGCAGGGTCCGTGAGAAGAATTGTCTACCAGGAAGTGGCCGACTATGGCTCGCTGAAACCTAGGAATACACCTTTGCAGCTCGGTCCTCTGCAGTTCTACGCAGAAGGCAAACGCTTCAGTGTCAGCGGTAATCACGTCCTCTACCTGGACTGGAGTTTTGCCTTCGGTCTGAGCTCCCTCACTGGCATGCGAGTTTTTGACGTGCGCTTCAAGGAGGAGCGGATCATCTACGAGCTGAGCGTGCAAGAAGCCATGTCGGTTTACGGCTCGGTGACGCCCGGGATGATCCTCACCAAGTTTTTGGACTCCAGCATCGGAATCGGACGCTTTGCACACGAACTGGTCCGCGGCGTGGACTGTCCCTACCAGGCCACTTATGTGGACACCTTCCGCTACATCGATGTGCCGGCGCCCGTCAGGTACAGGAGGTCCATCTGCATCTTTGAGCACAACTTTGGTCAGCCCCTGCGCAGACACTTCTCCGACTTCTTCAGCAACAGTTACGGCGGCCTGGTCAACAGCGGCCTGGTGTTCAGGACCATCACCGCCATCGGGAACTACGACTACTTGTGGGACTTCATCTTCTACCAGAGCGGCTCAGTGGAAGCCAAGGTCCACGCCACGGGTTACATCTCCTCGTCTTACCTGCTGGACGGCAGCCTGCGGCACGGCCACCAGGTAGCGCCAAATGTCCTGGGCAACATCCACACACACTTCATCAACTTCAAAGTGGACGTGGATGTGTTGGGTGAGCAGATATTCACAATTATTATTATACATTATCTATCTACAATTTACATGTTTTATATATTATTATGTATTCACAATTATTAGTATATATTATCTAGCTACAATTCACATGTTTCATATATTAATATGTATTCACAATTATTATTATATATTTTCTATCTACAATTTACATGTTGTATAGATAATTATGTATTTACAATTATTATTATATACTATGTATCTAAAATGTACATGTTTTATATATTATTATGTATTTACAATTATTAGTATATATTATCTATCTACAATTTACAATTTTTATATAATATTATATATTTAGAATTAAATATATTATATGTATCTATAATTTATATGTTTTATATATTATTATGTATTCACAATTATTAGTATATATTATGTATCTACAATTTACATGTTTTATATATTATTATGTATTTACAATTATTAGTATGTATTGTGTATCCACAATTTACACGTTTTATATATTATTATGTATTTACAATTATTAGTATATATTGTGTATCCAGAATTTACATGTTTTATATATTATTATGTATTTACAATTATTATTATATATTATCTATCTACTGGTTACACGTTTTATATAATATATATTTACAATTATATATTATTATATATTTACAATTTACACATATTATATATTTTGTTTTTACAATTTACAATTATATATTATTATGTATTTACAATTATTATATGTTATGTATCTATAATTTACAATCATCATTATATATTATTATGTATTTACAATTATATAGTATTATGTATTTACAATGTAGAAATAATATTATATATTATGTATTAACAATTTACAATTATACAATATTATGTATTTACAATTTAAATTTTGTATATCTTATTATATATTTATAATTATTATTATATATTATGTACCTGCAATTTACAATTATTATTATATATTATTATGTATTCACAATGATCATATATTATGAATTTACAATTTACATGTTTTATATACGTATTATTATGTATTCACAATTATTATTATATATTATGTATCTACAATCTACATGTTTTTATAATATGTTTTATATAATATGTATTTACACTCATTAGTATATATTATGTATCTACAATTTACAATTATTTATTTATTATCATATATTTAAAATGATTGTACATTATGTATTTACAATTATCTTTATATATTATGTATCTACAATTACATTTTTTATATATTATCATATATATATTATCATATATCAGGGCGGCATGGCGTAGTGGGTAGAGCAACCGTGCCAGAAACCTGAGGGTTGCAGGTTCGCTCCCCGCCTCTTACCATCCAAAAAAAAAAAAAATCGCTGCCGTTGTGTCCTTGGGCGGGACACTTCACCCTTTGCCCCCGGTGCCACTCACACCGGTGAATTGAATGATGAATGATAGGTGGTGGTCGGAGGGGCCGTTGGCGCAAATTGCAGCCACGCTTCCGTCAGTCTACCCCAGGGCAGCTGTGGCTATGAAAGTAGCTTACCACCACCATGTGTGAATGATTGATGGGTTCTACATGTAAAGCGACTTTGGGTACTTAGAAAAGCGCTATATAAATCCCAGTTATTATTATTATTATTATATTTACAATTATTATTATATACTATGTATTTAAAATTATTTTATATTATATATTTACAATTTACAATTGTATAATATTATAAATTTACAATGTACATGTTTTATATATTGTTA
Source organism: Nerophis lumbriciformis (assembly GCF_033978685.3). NCBI lineage: Eukaryota > Metazoa > Chordata > Actinopteri > Syngnathiformes > Syngnathidae > Nerophis > Nerophis lumbriciformis. Next base: position 16,790,797 of record NC_084571.2, on the reverse strand, counting down.
TATATTTACAATTATTATTATATATTGTGCATCTACAATTTACCATTATTATTACATATAAGTATGTATTTACAATTCTTATGATATATTATGTATCTACAATTTACAATTATTAATATACCTTATGTATTTACAATCATTATATATTTATAATTTACCTTTTTTATAAATTATTATATATTTACAATGTATATTATTAATTATTTATCTACAATTTATAATTATTAATATATATTATTATATATTTACAAATATTATATATTATGTATTTACAATTCACAATTATGTAATATAATGCATTTACAAATTACAACTATCTATTATGTATTATCAATCAATCAATCAATGTTTACTTATATAGGCCTAAATCACTAGTGTCTCAAAGGGCTGCACAATCCACAACAACATCCTCGGCTCAGATCCCACATCAGGGCAAGGAAAAACTCAACCCAATGGGACAATGAGAAACCTTGGAGGGGACCGCAGATGTGGGGACCCCCCCTGGGTGACCGGTGCAATGGACGTCGAGTGGCTCTAGCATAATATTGTGAGAATCCAGTCCATAGTGGATCTAACATAATAGTGAGAGTCCAGTCCATAGTGGGGCCAGTAGGAGACCATCCCGAGCGGAGACAGGTCAGCAGCACAGAGATGTCCCCAACCAATGCACAGGGTCCCGACTCTGGACAGCCAGCGCATCATCCGTGGCCACCGAACCTGTGCCCCCCCCCCCCCCCTCCACGAAGGAGAGGGGGCAGAACAGAAAAGAAAAGAAATGGCTGATCAACTGGTCTAAAAGGGGGGTCTATTTAAAGGCTAGTGTATACAAATGAGTTTTAAGATGGGACTTAAATGCTTCTACTGAGGTAGCATCTCTAACTGTTACCGGGAGGGCATTCCAGAATACTGAAGCCCGAATAGAAAACGCTCTATAGCCCGCAGACTTTTTTGGGCTCTGGGAATCACTAATAAGCCGGAGTTCTTTGAACGCAGATTTCTTGCCGGGACATACGGTACAATACAATCAGCAAGATAGGATGGAGCTAGACCGTGTAGTATTTTATACGTAAGTAGTAAAATCTTAAAGTCCCATCTTAAGTGCACAGAAAGCCAGTGCAGGTGAGCCAGTATAGGCGTAATATGATCGTACTTTCTTGTTCTTGTCAAAAGTCTAGCAGCCGCATTTTGTACCAACTGTAATCTTTTAACATTAGACATAGGGAGACACGAAAATAATACGTTACAGTAATCGAGATGAGACGTAACGAACGCATTAATAATGATCTCAGTGTCGCTAGTGGACAAAATGGAACGAATTTTAGCGAAATTACGGAGATGAAAGAAGCCCGTTTTAGTAACACTCTTGATGTGTGACTCAAACGAGAGAGTTGGGTCGAAGATAATACCAAGATTCTTTATCGAGTCGCCTTGTGTAATTGTTTGGTTGTCAAATGTTAAGGTAGTATTAATAAATAGGTGTCGGTGTCTAGCAGGACCGATAATCAGCATTTCCGTTTTCTTAGCGTTGAGTTGCAAAAAGTTAGCGGACATCCATTGTTTAATTTCATTAAGACACGCCTCCAACTGACTACAATCCGGCGTGTTGGTCCGCTTTAGGGGCATGTAGAGTTGGGTGTCATCAGCATAACAGTGAAAGCTAACACCGTATTTGCGTATGATGTCACCTAGCGGCAGCATGTAGATGCTGAAGAGTGCAGGGCCAAGAACCGAACCCTGGGGAACTCCACACGCACCTTAACATAGTCCGAGGTCACATTGTTATGGGAGACGCACTGCATCCTGTCAGTAAGATAAGAGTTAAACCAAGACAAGGCTAAGTCTGACATACCAATGCGTGTTTTGATCAATCAATCAATCAATGTTTATTTATATAGCCCTAAATCACAAGTGTCTCAAAGGGCTGATACGCTCTAATAAAATATTATGATCGACGGTATCAAGAAGCAGCAACATAGATGACGCATCAGAATCCATCGTTAGCAATAGATCATTAGTCAGTTTTGCGAGGGCTGTCTCCGTAGAGTGATTTGCCCTGAAACCAGATTGAAAGGGTTCACAGAGATTGTTAGACGCTAAGTGTTCATTTAGCTGCTGTGCAACAATTTTTTCGAGGATTTTCGAAATAAAGGGAAGGTGGGACACCGGCTGGTAGTTTACCATGAGGTCAGGATCGAGGTTAGGTCTTTTGAGCAGAGGATGAATAATCGCTTTTTTGAATGCTAAGGGAACAGTGCCAGAGGAAAGTGATAAGTTTATAATATTTAGCACTGATGGACCTAATATTACAAAAAGCTCCTTGATAAGTTTCCCAGGAGGTGGGGCAAGTAAACATGTTGTTTGTTTAATCCCATTTACACGCCGTAGCAATTCCTCTAATGTTATTTCATCAAAAAGAGAGAGACTATTTTGGAGGGCAATATCCGTTGTATATACAGTCGTATCTGTGTTAATAGAACCCAGTTGTAGCTGGGATGCGTTGTCTTTAATCTCCTTTCTAATGAGTTCAATTTTCTTATTAAAGAAATTCATAAAGTCATCTGCCGAGTGGGTGGAGCTACTGGGAGGAGTCCCTTGTTGGGTTAGCGATGCTACTGTACTGAACAAATATTTAGGATCGTTTTTGTTGAGGCGGATGAGATCAGCAAGATAGGATGGAGCTAGACCGTGTAGTATTTTATACGTAAGTAGTAAAACCTTAAAGTCACATCTTAAGTGCACAGCAAGCCAGTGCAGGTGAGCCAGTATAGGCGTAATATGATCAAACTTTCTTGTTCTTGTCAAAAGTCCAGCAGCCGCTTTATATATTTACAATTATTATTATATACAATGTATCTACAATTACAATTATTATTATACATCATTATGTATTTAAAATGTACAATTATATAATAATATGTATTTACAATTTACAAATATCATCATTTATTAAGTATTTACAATTTACAATTACTATATGTAATTATTTATTTACAATTATTACATATTATGTGTTTACAATTTACATGATTTATATATTATTATATATTTACAATTATTATTCAATATTATGTATCTACAATTTACAAATATTAATATATTATATTGTGTATTTACAATTATCATATATTATTAATTTACAATTATATAATATTATGTTTCTACAATTTACAATTATTATATATTTACAATTTACAATTATTATATATTATTATATATTTACAATTAGCCCGCCCGGCGGAGGAAACTCATTTCGGCCACCTGTGATCTTGTCCTTTCGGTCATAACCCAAAGTTAATGACCATAGGTGAGGATGGGAACGTAGTTCAACCGGTAAATGGAGAGCATTGCCTCCCGGCTCAGCTCCTTCTTCACCACAACGGATCGATATAGCGTCCGCATTACTGAAGATGCCGCACCGATCCACCTGTCGATCTCACGATCCACTCTTCCCTCACTTGTGAACAAGACTCCGAGGTACTTGAACAAAATCTCCTCCCAAACCCGGAGATGACACTCCACCCTTTCCCGGACGAGAACCATGGACTCGGGCTTGGAAGTGCTGATTCGCATCCCAGTCGCTTCACACTCGGCTGTGAACCGATCCAGTGAGAACTGAAGATCCTGGCCAGATGAAGCCGTCAGGACCACATCATCTGCAAAAAGCAGAGACCTAATTCTGCAGCCACCAAACCGGATCCCCTCAACGCCCTGACTGTGCCTGGAAATTCTGTCCATAAAAGTTATGAACAGAATCAGTGACAAAGGGCAGCCTTGGCACAGTCCAACCCTCACTGGAAACGGGTCCGACTTACTGCCGGCAATGGGGACCAAGCTCTGACACTGATCGTACAGGGAGCGGACCGCAACAATCAGACAGTCCCATACCCCATACTCTCTGAGCACTCCCCACTTCCCGGGGTACAGGGTCGAATGCCTTCACCAAGTCCACAAAACACATGTAGACTGGTTGGGCAAACTCCCATGCACCCTCAAGGACCCTGTCGAGAGTATAGAGCTGGTCCACAGTTCCACGACCAGGACGAAAACCACACTGTTCCTCCTGAATCTGAAGTTCGACTATCCGGCGTAACCTCCTCTCCAGTACACCTGAATAGACCTTACTGGGAAGGCTGAGGAGTGAGATCCCACGATAGTGGGAACACATCCTCTGGTTCCCCTTCTTGAAGAGAAGAACCACCACCCGGGTCTGCCAATCTAGAGGTACTTCCCCCGATGTCCACGCGATGTTGCAGAGTCTTGTCAACCAAGACAGCCCCACAGCATCCAGAGCCTTAAGGAACTCCGGGCGGATCTCATCCACCCCTGGGGCCTTGCCACCGAGGAGCTTTTTAACTACCTTGGCAACCTCAGCCACATACATAAGAGAGTCCACCACAGATCATCCAGGCACTGCTTTCTCATAGGAAGACGTGTTGGTGGGATTGAAGAGGTCTTCGAAGTATTGCCTCGCCCGATCCACAACATCCGCAGTCGAGGTCAGTAGCACACCATCACCACCATACACAGTGTTGACAGTGCACTGCTTCCCCTTCCTGAAGCGGCAGATAGTGGTCCAGAATCACTTCGAAGCCATCTGGAAGTCGATTTCCATGGCTTCCCCGAACTCTTCTCATGTCCGGGTTTTTGCATCTGCGACCGCTGAAGCTGCACACTGCTGGGCCTATCGGTACCTGTCCATTGCCTCCGGAGTTCCATGAGCCAAAAGAACCGGATAGGACTCTTTCTTCAGCTTGACGGCATCCTTCATCGCTGGTTCTTGGATTACCGCCACGACAGGCACCAACCACCTTGCGACCACAGCTCCAATCGGCCGCCTCGACATATAGGGTACGGAACATGGTCCACTCAGACTCAATGTCCAGCGCCTCCCTAGTGACATGTTCAAAGTTCTTTCGGAGGTGGGAATTGAAACTCTCTCTGACAGGAGACTCTGCTAGACGTTCCCAGCAGACCCTCACATTGCGTTTGGGCCTGCCAGGTCTGTCCGGCATCCTCCCCCACCATCGCAGCCAACTCACCACCAGGCGGTGATCGATAGAAAGCTCCGCCCCTCTCTGCACCTGAGTGTCCAAAACATGAGACCGCAAATCCGATGACATAACTACAAAGTCGATCATGGATTTGCGACCTAGTGTGTCCTGGTGCCAAGTACACATATGGACATCCTTATGTTTGAACATGGTGTTTGTTAAGGACAATCTGTGATGAGCACAAAAGTCCAATAACAAAACACCACTCGGGTTCAGATCCGGGCGGCCATTCTTCCCTATAACGCCTCTCCAGGTTTTACTGTCGTTGCCAACATGAGCGTTGAAGTCCCCCAGTAGAACAAGGGAATCACCCGGGGGAGCACTCTCTAGTACTCACTTGAGTGAATCCAAAAAGAGTGGGTACTGCGAACTGCTGTTTGGTGCGTAAGCACAAACAACAGTCAGGACCCGTCTCCCCCACCCGAAGGCGGAGGGAAGCTATCCTCTCGTCCACTGGGTTTAACTCTAACAACAAGAACTCTACCCCAGCCCATCGCCTCTCACTGCGTGCAATGCCAAAGTGGAAGAGAATCCAGCCCCTCTCTAGAGAACTGGTTCCAGAGCCTTTGCTGTGCGTCAAAGTGAGTCCGACTATATCCGGCCGGAACTTCTCCACCTCGCACACCAGCTCTGGCTCCTTCCCCCCCAGCGAGGTGACGTTACACATCCCAAGAGCTAGCTTATGTAGCCTAGGATCTTCGAGCTGCTCTTTGTCTGATCCCTCACCTAGGACCTGTTTGTCTTGGGAGACCCTACCAGGGGTCATAGAAGTCCCCGGACAACATAGTTCCTAAGATCATTGGGACACGCAAACTCCTCTACCACGATAAGGAGGAGATTATAATTTGATATCATTATTTATTTACTATTTAAAATTATCACTATATATCATTATATATTTACAATTTACAATTGTCACTAAATATCATTATATATTTACAATTTACAAGTAGTATTACAGTAAATACAATGAAGAATGATCTGCCAGACAGTAGAAGAAGCTAGTTTGTGAGTAATATCTGGGTGCTGCATGTAAAGTACTGCAGTCCAAAAATATTTGTGTGTATTTTCCTGCAGGAGTGAGAAACGTGTTCCAGACCAAAGACATGCAGTTTGTCAACAGCACAATTCCATGGGTGGCTAACGGCTATGCTATGGTTCCCCAGCTGGTGGAGAGGCAGCTGAAATCAGAACAGGTCATATTTCCATTCATTTAGCGAAATGTATTTGGAGTCGTCAATAATGACAACATCAATACAAACATGTACTTACTTACATGTGTACATGACTTTTAAAGTTTGATAATAATAACAAACATGTGTTTCAGCGTGTAGGAACATCACTTTTAAGTTGTACTGGTATTTATTGTTAATGCTAACATGAACATATGTTTAAGTGTGTACAAACATGACTTTTAAGTTGTATTAGTATTTATCAATAATAACATAAATACACAATCACGTATTTAAGTGTGTAAAAACATGATTTTTAAGTTGTACTCGTATTCATTAATAATACTAACATGAATATGTGTTTAAGTGTGTAAAAACATGACTTTTAAGTTGTATTAGTATTTATTAATAATAACATAAATATACAAACACGTGTTTAAGTGTGTAAAAAACATGACTTTTAAGTTGTAATAGTATTCATTAATAATACTAACATGAATATGTGTTTAAGTGTGTAAAAACATGACCAAAGCTATATTAGTATTTATTAATAATAACATAAATATACAAACATGTGTTTAAGTGTGTCAAACATGACTTTTAAGTTGTATTAGCATTAATTAATAATACTAACATGAATGTGTTTAAGTGTGTAAAAAACATGACTTTTTAAGTTGTAATAGTATTCATTAATAATATTAACACTAGTGTGTATTTAAATGTGTAAAAATATGACTAAAGTTATATTAGTATTTATTAATAATAACATATATACACAAACACGTGTTTAAGTATTTAAAAACATGACTTTTAAGGTATATTAGTATTTATCAATAATACTAACATGAAAATGTGTTTAAGTGTGTAAAAACATGACTTTTAAGTTGTATTAGGATTTATTAATAATAACATAAATATACAAACACATGTTTAAGTGTGTAAAAACATGACTTTTAAGTTGTATTAATATTTATTAATAATAACATACAAATACAAAAATGTTTTTAAGTGTGTAAGAACATGACTTTTGTGGTACTAGTATTTATTAATAATAACATGAATATACACACACGTGTTTAAGTGTGTAAGAACATGACTTTTAAGATGTACTAGTATTTATTAATAATACTAACATGAACATGTGCTTAAGTGTGTCAAAACATGACTTTTAAGTTGTATTAGTATTTATTAATAATACTAACATGATAATGTTTTTAAGTGTGTAAAAACATGACTTTTAAGTTGTAATAGTATTCATTAATAATACTAACATGAATATGTGTTTAAGTATGTAAGAACATGACTTTTAAGTTGTACTAGTATTTATTAATAATTACATAAATATACAAACACATGTTTTAGTGTGTAAAAACATGACTTTTAAGTTGTAATATATTTTATTAATAATAACATGAATGTACAAAAACATTTTTAAGTGTGTAAGAACATGACTTTTGTGGTATTAGTATTTATTAATAATAACATTAATATACACAAACTTATTTAAGTGTGTAAGAACATGACTTTTAAGTTGTATTAGTATTAATCAATAATAACATAAATATACAAACACGTGTTTAAGTGTGTAAAAACATGACTTTTAAGTTGTACTAGTATTCATTAATAATACTAACATGAATATGTGTTTAAGTGTGTAAAAACATGACTAAAGTTATATTAGTATGTATTAATATTAACATAAATATACAAACACGTGTTTCAGTGTGTAAGAACAAGACTTCTAAGTTGTATTAGTATTTATTAATAATACTTACATTAATATGTGTTTAAGTGTGTAAAAAACATGACTTTTAAGTTGTACTAGTATTCTTTAATAATACTAACATGAATGTGTTTAAGTGTGTAAAAACATGACTAAAGTTATATTAGTATTTATTAATAATAACATAAATATACACACACATGTTTAAGTGTGTTAAACATGGCTTTTATGTTGTATTAGCATTAATTAATAATACTAACATGGATTTGTCTTTAAGTGTGTAAAAAACATGACTTTTAAGTTGTAATAGTATTCATTGATAATACTAACATTAATATGTGTTTAAGTGTGTAAAAAACATTATTCTTAAGTTGTACTAGTATTCATTAATAATACTAACATGAATATGTGTTTAAGTGTATAAAAACATGACTAGTTATATTAGTATTTATTAATAATATTATAAATACACAAACACGTGTTTAAGTGTGTAAAAACATGACTTTTAAGTTGTATTAGCTTTAATTAATAATAACATAAATATACAAACACGTGTTTGAGTGTGTAAAAACATGACTTTTAAGTTGTATTAGGATTTATTAATAATAACATAAATATAAAACACGTGTTTAAGTGTGTAAAACATGACTTTTAAGTTGTATTAGTATTCATTAATAATAACGTAAATGTACAAAAACATTTTTAAGTGTGTAACAACATGACTTTTGTGGTACTAGTATTTATTAATAATAACATAAATATACACACATGTGTTTAAGTGTGTAAGAACATGACTTGTAAGTTGTGCTAGTATTTATCAATAATACTAACATGAAAATGTGTTTAAGTGTGTAAAAACATGACTTTTAAGTATTCAATACTAGTATTAACAACCTCTGCTGCACGGAGAGTACGGCCGATGACAGAAAATCAGTTTGGAAATCAATAGGGTTGAAAATGCCAGAACGCAGAAAAGACAAGTCCAATCCACCGGACATGTCAACAATCATGTCAATATGGAACAGTTTTAACACCCTTGAGGGTATCAAGGGCCAACTGGAAAGCTTTGATGGCATCAAGGTCCAGATGGACAACTTCATGAACGAGATCCGTTACCTCAAGGACCAAAATATCAAACAGGACCAAAAAATAAAATCCCTGACCAACAGAGTTGAGGAGCTCGAGCAAGTTGGGAAATTTAACGATGTCATAGTGACTGGCCTGAAAATAAGGCCCAGGAGCTATGCCGTTGCAACAGCAGGGCTCAGTGTGAACCTAAATGAGGAGATCAAATATGTGGAAGCTCAGGTGACAGGGTTTCTACACAAACAAGGCATCGAGATGGATCCTGGAAATGTGGATACCTGCTATCTGCTTCCCAAAAAAGCAGGGAGTGGTGACGGTGACAACGACACCCGTGCCGTGGTGCTGTCCTTCACAAACAAGAAATACAAAATTGCTCTGTTGAGGCAATGTACCAAACTGAAAGGCTCCAGAATGTATGTAAACCAATATCTCAGCAAGAAGAATGCAACAATCACTTGGAAGGCTTGCCAGCTGAAGAAAAATAAAAGGATTCAAAACATCTGGACGGCTAACTGCAAAGTCTACATCAAACCAAATGGATCAGATACCACCAGACCGGTGCTGATCAGGGCACTGGAGGAGCTGGAAAAGTATGACTAGAAATAGGTAGAAAGATACCTATGGAATAAGACAGCTCATTGAACTCAGTTCAACCTGATTGTTCACAAATAAATAAGAATGAATTGGATAACCTGATTGCTGTCTATGGAAAAATAAGTATATCATCTGATCTGCATCAAGGATATGAAGACCCAAATGAAGAAATTGAGCCGGATTATCATTTCTATTATAACGGGGTAAACGATTGTGGATATTACACAGAGGGTAAATTCAACGAGAACATTTACCTCAAAGGAAATCTTTCAATAATTCATTTTAGCGCCAGGAGCCTATATGCTAACTTTGATCAAGTACAGGACTACCTTTCATCATTTGACAAGCCCTTCAACATAATCGCAGTGTCGGAAACCCGAAACAAATATTGGGGTGGAGTTCCATTGTTTATTGATTAAACATTATTTCAAGATTCTGGAAAATATGTTGAGAGTGGTTGATGATGTGATGGTGTGAGTAACAATTCAAATCTCAGGGCTGAAAGGAAAAAAACATCTGTATGCTGTGTTTACAGTGCTCCAAATTCAAACATTGATATATTTGGAAATTGCCTGGGGGAAATAATCGCATAAATGAAACAAGGAAATGTATTTCTATGTGGTGACTTTAATATTGATCTGTTAAACCCCAATGACAACAACCAGAATGAGGACTTTGTTAACTCTATGTATGCCTATGGCTTGTGACTTCTTATCACACGCCCTAGTAGAATCACGAAGCAGAGCGCCACTCTAATTGACAATATTTTTACCAACATATGAGTGTTGAACTGAAATAACTAGCGGTCTTATGGTAACTGATATATCGGATCACCTTCCGGTATTCGCCGTCTGTAGTTTGGATTATTGCACACTTCAAAAACCAGAAACAAAAACCATTAGAAGCCTCTGTAATGAAAGGAGAATCATGGCCTTTGAACGTGACATGATAAACAAAGAATGGAATAGTGTATTCAGTGAATCGGATACCAACTCCGCATATGAGATATTCCTTAACACAATAATTGAATCATACAACATGCACAATCACTACTTCATGCAGAAGTAAAAAACACAAATATAAAAAGCTTTGGATGACAAAAGCGTTGAGTAATGCATGCAGGAAAAAGAATACATTATATAAAAACTTTTAAAAGGCCAGAAATGAGCAAACATATGACAAATACACATTCTACAGAAATAAAGTGACTTATTTAATCAGAAAACAGAAAAAGGACTATTATGATAAAATATTGACGGATAACCGGAAATTTACTAAGAGCCTGTGGAAAATGTTAAACAAGGTTGCTGGGAGACCCACGACAAGGTCATTTCCAACTCACTTCGAGATAAACGGGTTGAAGGAGGAAAATAAGGAGTGGATTCCGGAGAAATGTAATGAGTATTTTGTGCAGGTGGGCCCGTCACTGGCCAGAAACATTCCTCCCTCACATGTGCACTGGAATTATTTTGACTCAAACTAACTAACAGCAACATGACAGAGCACATGTTCCTGACACCAGTGTCACAGCATGAAGTGGCTTCTCTATTCAGAGAGTTCTCACCAAAAGCCTCCACTGATGGAGATGGTTCATCAATGAGACTGTTAAAAACCATCACCACGGCTCTAGTGCCAGCACTGACACATGTCTGTAATTTATCATTTTTAAATGGTGTTTTTCCTGATAAAATGAAGAAGGCGAAAGTGTTTCCTCTGTACAAAAGCGGTGATAAACTTTTGTTTTCAAATTACCGTCCGATTGTATTACTACCCCAATGCTCTAAATTCTCAGAGAGGCTTTTCCAGACCAGATTACAAAAATTCATTGATAAACATAGACTGTTGTGTGATAGCCAATACGATTTTAGAAAAAAACATTCTACAGGAATCAGTCTCAGGGGTCAGTCTTGGGACCAAAACCTGGCCGGGGGTGGGGCGGGGGCGTGGTTGGGGCGTGGTTAAGAGGGGAGGAGTATATTTACAGCGAGAATTCACCAAAAGTGAAGTATTTCATATTTATATATATATATATATATATATATATAAATATATATATATATATATATATATATATATATATATATATATATATATATATATATATATATATATATATATATATATATATATATAAGAAATACTTGACTTTCAGTGAATTCTAGCTATATATATATATATATATATATATAAATAAAATAAATACTTGAATTTCAGTGTTCATTTATTTACACATATACACACACATAACACTCATCTACTTATTGTTGTACTTGAAAGTGCAATGCTTTGCAGCCAGAAGCACAGCCTTATATACTACATACATACTAAATACACAGTAATGAAAACACAGTTGTTCTACTAACTGTACTGTGCTTGCTGCTTACTTACTAAAAAAACCACAACAACACTCACCTTTCAATATTTGAGTAGCCTTTGTTCTGCCATTTGCGTACTGGCGAGCAATCTCTGAATCCAGGAACATATCCTTCACGGATTTGTTGAAAACATCCGCAAATGAGAACGGGATGTTGCTTCCAGCTATCAGCATAGCCACCTTTGTCTCGGCATATGTTACATCATCGGGTCTTCATTTAGCGAGGTGGCCCATAATACTGGGCTGGGACCGGTGCTGCACTGCCGACGCTTTGTGCTTCGCTGTCCGTTCATGACTGAGTATATCCGTTCGGCCACCGTGTTCAATGGAGAAGTCTGTTCTACAAAATTTACAGGCAACATACACCTTCCCCTTCGAACTGTCCTGGATAAACTGAAATTCTTGTTTCCATTCGTTTTGGAACTTACAAGCGTATTTCTTCATCTTACTCGTCGTCGGTGTCGCCATTGCTGTATCTTCCTCGTCCGCATGGAGCTGGAGGGGGCGTGGCCTCCAGCTCCGGCTGGAAATCGGGAGAAAATCGGGAGAAAATTTAGAGAGAGAAGCGCTGAAATTCGTGAGTCTCCCGGGAAAATCGGGAGGGTTGGCAAGTATGGTATACTGACTTGTCATCATCATCCATTATCATATGTTATACTTGTTCTGAAATTGTCATGTATCCATCAAATCTGCTGTTGAAACTTGGACTATATAACCAACATATATAACCAACATATATAACCAACACATATAACCAACATATATAACCAACATATAATAACAATAATAATAATAGATTAGATTTTATATCGCGCTTTTCTATTATTAGATACTCAAAGCGCTCACAGAGAAGTGGGAAGCCATCATTCATTCACACCTGGTGGTGGTAAGCTACATTTGTAGCCACAGCTGCCCTGGGGTAGACTGACGGATATATAACTAACATATATAACCAACACATATAACCAACATATATAACCAACATATATAACCAACACATATAACCAACATATATAACCAACATATATAACCAACATATATAACCATAAATTGATTGTAAATTAGGGGCCGGACATGAATAAGCATTCTTGCTTTATTCCCGTATCCCTTTTCGGTGGGTGCCATTGCATGTCTGTCAAATTACAAAGAGTGATGAAGTGTTGCTGTATATGTCTGTCCGCCGGAATAAATAAATAAATAAATTCATTCATTCATTAATAATACTAACATGAATATGTGTTTAAGTGTGTAAAAACATGACTTTTAAGTTGTATCAGTATTTATTGATAATACTAACGTGAAGATGTGTTTAAGTGTTTAAAAACATAACTTTTAAGTTGTATTAGCATTAATTAATAATAACATAAATATAAAAACACGTGTTTAAGTGTGTAAAAACATGACTTTTAAATTGTATTAGTATTTATTAATAATAACATAAATGTACAAAAGCGTTTTTAAGTGTGTAAGAACATGACTCTTATGGTACTAGTATTTATTAATAACATTAATATACACAAACGTGTTTAAGTGTGTAAGAACATGACTTTTAAGTTGTACTAGTATTTATTAATAATACTAACATGAATATGTGTTTAAGTGTGTAAAAACATGACTAAAGTTATATTAGTAGTTGTTAATATTAACATAAATATACAGACACGTGTTTAAGTGTGTAAAAACATGACTTTTAAGTTGTATTAGTATTTATTAATAATAACATACGTATACAAACACATGTTAAAGTGTGTAAAAACATGACTTTTAAGTTGTACTAGTATTCATATATATATACAGTATATATAATACTAACATGAATATGTGTTTACGTGTGTAAAAGCATGACTAAAGTTATATTAGTATTTAATAATAATAACCTAACTATACAAAAACATGTTTCAGTGTGTAAGAACATGACTTTTAAGTTGTATTAGTGTTTATTAATAATACTAACATTAATATGTGTTTAAGTGTGTAAAAAACACGACTTTTAAGTTGTAATAGTAATCATTACTAATACTAACATAACTATGTGTTTAAGTGTGTAAAAACATGACATTTAAGTTTTAATAGTAATCATTAATAATACTAACATAAATATGTGTTTAAGTGTGTAAAAACATGACTAAATTTATATTAGTATTTATTAATAATGACATAAATATACAAACACGTGTTTAAATGTGTAAAAACCTGACTTTTAAGTTGTATTAGTGTTTATTAATAATACTAACATGAAGATGTGTTTAAGTGTTTAAAAACATAACTTTTAAGTTGGATTAGCATTAATTAATAATAATAACATATAACTATACAAACACGTGTTTAAGTGTGTAAAAACATGACTTTTAAGTTGTATTAGTATTTATTAATAATAACATAAATATACAAACACGTGTTTAAGTGTGTAAAAACATTACTTTTAAGTTGTATTAGTATTTATTAATATTACATAAATATATAAACACATGTTAAAGTGTGTAAAAACATGACTTTTAAGTTGTTCTAGTATTCATTACTAATACTAACATAAATATGTGTTTTAGTGTGTAATATCACTTTACAGTGGTATTTTGTCTATTAATAATACTAATATGTATTATGTCTATTAATAATACTAATATGTATTTTGTCTATTAATAATACTTGTATGTATTAATTCTTGTTATAATACTAGTATGCATTAAGTCTAGTAATAACATGTAATATGTCTCGTAATAATAAGTATTGTGTGTAGTAATAATAAGCATTATGTCTAGTAATAATGTGTATTATATCTCGTAATAATAAGTATTATGCCAAGTAATAATACATGTTATGTCTAGTAATAATGTGTATTATGTCTAGTAATAACACGTATTATGTCTAGTAATAGTATGTATTATGTCACGTAATAACGTGTATTATATGTTGTAATAGTATGTATTACTTATGTCTAGTAATATTGTGAATAATGTGTATTAATAGTATGTATTACGTATGTCTAGTAATAATTGGGAGCGTAGTAGTCCTATCCCTGGGACACACAGTCTTCCACGAATACTGCAGGGAATTTTGTCCAGTGTGGAGGTGAGAGGTCCACGTTTCCTGCAGTCTCTTTTGTCTTGGATGGAGTCCGCCCCTGTCCGTTCGAAGCTCTGAGTGCCTCGGTAACCTGGTGCCTCCACCTTTCCCTGTCGGCAGCTGTATCCTCCCAGTTTGCTACATCGATGTTGCAAGGCCCTGGGATTGGCCTTCAGGGTGTCCTTGAAGCAGATAAGGGGTCTTTCCAGGCCACGCTGTCCCTCCTTCAGCTGACCGTAGAGCATCATCTTTGGTATCCGACTATCTGGTATACGGACAACATGACCTGCCCACCGGAGCTGGGCTGTGATGACCAGGCTTTAAACGCTGGGTAGACCACACTTCTGCAGGACCTCGAGGTTAGACACTTTGTCCTGCCACTAGATGTTGCATATTGAGCGCAGACACCTATGGTGGAACCGTTCCAGCTGATGGATGTGACAATGGTAGGTTGTCCAGGTTTCACAGCCGTAGAGCAGTGCACTCACCACTACTGCTCTGTAGACAGCAGCTTTTGTGCACAGCTTTATGCCGTGGTTCTGCTACAGCCTCTTTGTCAGTCCTCCAAATGATGAGCTTGCTTTGGAGATGCGCAGTGAGATCTCGTTGTCCAGAGATCCATTGCTGGAGATGGTTCTTCCAAGGTAGCAGAACTTCTCTACGGTCTTGAGGTCCGTACTATCAATGGTCACAGGTGGTGGAGGGAGCACAGCAGGGTTCTGAGGTGATGGGGGCGGTTGAAACATGGCCACTGTCTTCCCCAGGCTTATAGTCAAACCAAAGTGTCTGCAGGACACTGAAAAGCGGTTCAAAATGTGCTGGATGTCATCTGAAGTTGTAGCTGTCAAAGCACAGTCATCAGCAAAGAGAAATTCCCGCAGTAGAGCCTCACACTTTGGTCCTTGCCTGGAGTCTCCGCAAGTTGAAAAGCTTGCCACTGAAGCGGAACTGGATGTAAACACCCATGTCACAGTCTGTGAAAGCATCCAGCAGCATTGCAGAGAACAAGATGGAGCAGAGAGTTGGCGCTAGAACACATCCTTGCTTCACTCCATTCCTAACAGGGAATGGCTCGGATGCATAACCATTCTCTTGGACCCTGGCTTGCATCCTGTCACGAAAAGACACGATGAGTGATATCAGCTTCTTTGGGCTGTCAAACTTGCCAAGGATCTGCCATAGGCCCTCACGATTGACTGTGTCAAAGGCCTTGGTGAGGTCAACGAACACCATAAAGAGACCCTTGTTCTCCTCTCTTCACTTTTCTTGTAGTTGTCAGATGGCAAAGATCATGTCACAGGTACCTCTGCCTGCACAGAAACCACATTGGGATTCAGGGACAACATTCTCACCAACATGTTTGATGAGTCGGTTGAGGATGATTCTCGCCAGGATTTTTCCTGCGATGCTCAGCAGGGCTATACCGCGATGGTTATTGCAGGATGCCCTGTACCCTTTCCTCTTGTAAACATGCACTATGGATGCATCCTTGAAGTCTTGAGGGACTTTACCCTTCCTCCAGATGACCTGGTACAGGGACAATAGCTTCTCTACTAGTGCCATGCCTCCAATCTTGTAGATGTCTGCAGTCAGCCCATCGCCTGCTGGAAGTGGTCTGTTGGAGTGCTTTCACTGTCTCTGCACTGGCAGCTGGGGGATCGTGGCAATTGCTTCTTTAGAAATTGAGGAATATCTGTTTAAAAGCTCCTTGAAGTGATCTGCCCAGCATGCTAGGATGTCACTTTTGTCAGTGAGCAGGACTGCATTGTCGGATGAACGAACTGGAGCTGAACCAGTGGTTTTGGGCCCATAAACAGCACGCAGGCCTGCATGAAAAGACCCAAAGTCCATGGTGTCAGCAGCAAGCAGAAGATCTTTTGCAATTTTATCCCACCAGTTTTTTTCCATCTGCCGAGTCCTACGCTGCAGCTTTTGCTTGGCTTGTTGGTATCGCTGCTTCTTCTGGCTGCAAGCCTTATCATCAATATGTTGTTTGTGGGCTTCATGGAGCCTGTTGATGAGGATGTTGATCTCTGGGTCGTTCTCGTCAAACCAGTCCCTATGCTTCCTTTTGATGAAACCGAGAGTATGAGCAGCAGCAGTGTAGACACACTCCTTAAAGATCTTTCACTGTTCTTCCATGCAGCACTTCCATGATACTCTCTTCTAGTGCCTTGTTATCATGTACCAAGCTTGCAACATTGAGCTTACGCATGAGCTTGCCTCGGGTCGTCTTCCTCTTCTGGGCAAGCTGGATGTTTATCTTGCTCCTGAATAGACCGTGGTCTGACCAGCAGTCCGCACCCCTCATGCAGCCTGTGATGTGCACATCAGCTCGGTTTCTCTGGCGGGCTATGACATAGTCGAGCATGTGCCACTGTTTGGAGCGAGGGTGCATCCAGAGGACTGACCTGCCAGGCAACATGTGGTTTGGAATCAGAGTTTCCCTCTCCTATCCGATGTGTTGGCTAGACTAGGTACTACCGGACGTACCATACAGGCATGCAGGAGGCCCAGGTCTGTCAGTAGGGACATTTCCTTGCTGAGGTAAGGTTTTGCCTCTCTGCAGCCTGCGGTTGCAGTTTAACGTCTTACCCAGGACACTATGTGTAGTAGTAGTATGTAAGTGTAGTAGTAATTTGTGTAGTACTAGCATGTAAGTGTAGTAATAATGTGTAGTAATAGTATGTAAGTGTAGTAGTAATGTGTGTAGTACTAATACTGTGCAGGAAGCGGCTCTGCGTCACGATGCCAAGGTTCCTCGCTATCTCCACATAGCGAGCAACAAAAGCAACGCCTGGGGCCATCAGCGCTCCTACAGACTTCAGCTTCTCAGCTCCACAGGAGATCACCTGCCAGAGAGCCAGACCGAGGAGCGTGCCATGTCCTGGGCCAGGTGAGAACGCTTGATACAAGTGGTCTGAGTCACATGACTCAGACTTGACTGGAATCAAAATTAATCCATTATTGGTTATGTAAGTTGATCGTTTAAAGAAGACAGTTTGTGTGTGTGTGTGTGTGTGTGTGTGTGTGTGTGTGTGTGTGTGTGTGTGTGTGTGTGTGTGTGTGTGTGTGTGTGTGTGTGTGTGTGTGTGTGTGTGCAGGTACAAGGTGGCCATCAGCAAGCATAAGGACGAGGAACAGAGCAGCAGCAGTTTGTACAACCAGAACAACATCTGGATGCCAGCAGTCGACTTCAGCTCTTTTATTGCAGACGACGAAAACATCGAGAACGAGGTACGTTGACATGAACACAAGAAGACATGAACACATAAACACAAAAAAATACATGAATACATGAACACAAAAAATACATGAATACATGAACACATTAAAACATGAACATATGAAAATATGAATACATGAACACATACATATGTAAATACATGAATGCTTGAATGTATGAACATACATGTACATATAATACATGAACACATAAATATATTAATACATGAACATATGAATACATAACTACATGAACACATGAATATATAAAAACATGAATGCTTGAATGCATGAACATTTGAAAACGTGAACACATGAACACATTAATACATGAACCTATGAACAAATGAAGACATGAATACATGAACACATTGATTTATAAATACATGAACATATGAATATATGAATAAATTAATACATAAACATATGAATACATAACTACATGAACACATGGATATATAAATACATACATACTTAAAGCATGAACATATGAATACTTGATTACATGAACACATTAATACAATAATACATAAACATATGAATACATAACTACGTGAATACATGGATATATAAACACATGAATGCTTTAATACATGAACATATGAATATATGAACACACAAATACAATAATACATTAACATATGAATACATAAATACATGAGCACATTGATATATAAAGACATGAATGCTTGTCAGCACGGTGCGAGAGGGGTTAGTGCATGTGCCTCACAATACGAACGTCCTGAGTAGTCCTGAGTTCAATCTTTCGATCTTTCTTTGTGGAGCTTGCATGTTCTCCCCGTGACGGCGTGGGTTCCCTCTGGGTACTCCGGCTTCCTCCCACCGCCAAAAACATGCACCTGGGGATAGGTTGATTGGCAACACTAAATTGGCCCTAGTGTGTGAATGTGAGTGTGAATGTTGTCTGTCTATCTGTGTTGGCCCTGCGATGAGGTGGCGACTTGTCCAGGGTGTACCCCGCCTTCCGCCCGAATGCAGCTGAGATAGGCTCCAGCACCTCCCGCGACCCCAAAAGGGACAAGCGGTAGGAAATGGATGGATGGATGGATGAATGCTTGAATACATGAACATATGAATATGTGAGAACATGAAAACATTAATACATGAATACATGAATACAGGAAAATATGAATGCATATATACATGAACACATGGATATATAAATACATGAATGCTTGAATACATGAACACAAATAAATAAACACATCAACATATGACACATTACTACATCAACACATGAACAGATGATACAATGTAAACATGAACACATGAACACATCAATACATGAACAAATGATTACATCAAAACATGAACAAATGATTACATGAATACATGAACAAATGATTACATCAAAACATGAACAAATGATTACATGAATACATGAACACATTAACTTGTGTTCATAAGCTCATGTTTCCATGAACACATAAATAAATGAACGACATCGACATATGACACATACATACATCAACGCATGAACAAATGACTACATGAACACATAAATACATGGACACGTGAATACATGGACACATGAATACATAAAAAAATAAACACTTCAACATATGACACATACATACATCAAGACATGAGCAAATGATTACATGAACACATAAATACAAGAACACGTGAATAAGTGGACATTGGAATTCATAAATAAATTAACATATGACACATACATACATCAAAGAATGAGCAAATGATTACATGAACACATAAATACATGGACACATGAATACATGGACACATGAATACATGAACACTAATAAATGAACGCATCAACATATGACACATACATACATCAATGCATGAACATATGATTACATGTACACATAAAAACATGGACACATGATTACATAAACACATGTATACATGAACACATGAACACATGAATACATGAACACATGGACGAATGAACACATGAGCACGTGGATACATGAATACATGAACACATGAACAAAATAATACAGGAACACACGGATACATGAATACATGAACACATGGATACATGAACACATAAATACATGAACACATGGATACATGAATACATGAAAACATGAATACATGAACACATGGACACATGAACGCATGAGCACATGGATACATGAGTACATGAACACATGAACAAAATAATTCAGAACACATGGATACATGAATGCATGAACACATGGATGCATGAACAAATGAATACATGAACGAATTAAGACATGAATAAATGGATAAAAGAATATATGGATATACGAATACATGAACACATGGATACATGAACACATGAAAACATGAGCACATGGATACATGAACATATAATTACATGAATATATGAACACATAACTACATTAACACATGAACACATGGATAGATGAATACATGAACACATGGATACATGACCACATGAATACATGGTTACATGAATACATGGACACATTGATACATTAATACATGAACACATGAATACAAGAGCACGTGAATACATGATGAACACATGAATACATGGATAAATGAATATATGAATGCATGAACACATGGATACATGAACACATGAAAACATAAATACATGGACACATGAACACAGATAGATGAATACATGAACACATGGATACATGACCACATGAATAGATGGATACATTAATACATGAACACATGAATACACAAACACATGAATACATGGACACATTGATACATGAATACATGAACACGTGAATACAAGAGCACATGAATACATGAATAAGTGGATACATGAACACATGAATACATCAACACATGGATACATAAACACATGAGCACATGGATACATGAATACATGAGCACATGAAAAAATGAACACATGAATAATGAACACATTGATGCATGAACACATGAGCACATGGTTACATGGATACATGAACACAAATACATGAACACATGAGCACATGAACACATGAATACATTAATACATGAACACATGGATACATGAGCACACGGATACACGAACATATGAATACATTACCACATGGATACATGAATACATGAGCACATGGATACATGAACAGATGAGCACATAATACATGAATACATGAGCACATGGATACATGAACACATAAATACATGAATACATGAGCACATGAATACATGAATGCATAAATACATGAATACATGAATACATGAACACATGAATACATGAACACATGGATACATGAATGCATAAATACATGAATACATGAATTCATGAGCACATGAATACATGAATGCATAAATACATGAATACATGAATACATGAACACATGAATACATGAACACATGAATACATGAACACATGGATACATGAGCACATTGATACACGAACATATGAATACATTACCACATGGATACATGAATACATGAGCACATGGATACATGAACAGATGAGCACATAACACATGAATACATGAGCACATGGATACATGAACACAAAAATACATGAATACATGAACACATGAATACATGAACACATCAACACATGAGCACATGGTTACATGGATACATGAGCACTTGGTTACATGGGTACATGAGCACATGAATACATGAACACATGGATACCTACTCAGTGGCCTAGTGGTTAGAGTGTCCGCCCTGAGATCGGTAGGTTGTGAGTTCTAACCCCGGCCGAGTCATACCAAAGACTATAAAAATGGACCCATTACCTCCCTGCTTGGCACTCAGCATCAAGGGTTGGAATTGGGGGTTGAATCTCCAAAAATGATTCCCGGGCGCGGCCACCACTGCTGCTCACTGCTCCCCTCACATCTCAGGGGGTGATCAAATGGGATGGGTCAAATGCAGAGAATAATTTCGCCACACCTCGTGTGTGTGTGTGACAATCATTGGTACTTTAACTTTAACTTTAATACATGACCACATGAGTACATGGTTACATGGATACATGAACGCATAAATCATGAATACATGAATACATGAACACATGGATACATGAATACATGAACACATGAACACATGGATACATGAACACATGAAACATGAACACATGGATACATTAATACATGAGCACATGAACACATGGATACATGAATACATGAACACATGAACACATAAATACATGAACACATGAGCACATGGATACATGAACACATGAATACATGAACACATGGCTACATGAACACATGAGCACATGGTAACATGGATACATGAATACATGAATATATGAACACATAAATACCTGAATACATGGATACATGGACACATGAATACATGGACACATGGATACATGAATACATGAAAACATAAATACATGAATACATGGACACATGGATACATGAATACATGAAAACATAAATACATGAATACATGGACACATGGATACATGAATACATGAAAACATAAATACATGAGTACATGGACACATGGATACATGAATACATGAAAACATAAATACATGAATACATGGATCCATGGATACATGGATACATGCACACATGAATACATGAATACATGAATACATGAGCACATGAACCACAAAACAGAGGTACCAGTGATGATAGTTTCTGTATTTGCAGGATCTGGTTGCCTGGGTAACCACTGGCTTCCTGCACATTCCACATGCTGAGGACATCCCTAATACAGTAACCGTGGGCAACGGGGGCGGAGTCTTACTGCGACCTCACAACTACTTTGATGAAGACCCTTCAGTCCAATCAGATGACAGCGTCTACTTCCAACCAGGAAGTGAAGGGTCATGTGACCTCAACAAGATGGCGTGTGTGTCTCAGCAGACTTGTAGTCCTGTCATGGAGACCTGGGACTACCACGGCTTTGATGGAGTCATGAAGTTCATAGACTGGCACTGAGTACTACTACTACATCCTACATGTATTACTACTACATCCTACATGTATTACTACTACATCCTACATGTTCTACTACTACATCCTACATGTTCTTCTACTACATCCTACATGTCCTTCTACTACATCCTACATGTACTACTACTACATCCTACATGTACCACTACTACATCCTACATGTTCTTCTACTACATCCTACATGTTCTTCTACTACATCCTACATGTACCACTACTACATCTTACATGTACCACTGTATCCTACATGTACCACTACAACATCCTACATGTTCTTCTACTACATCCTACATGTTCTTCTACTACATCCTACATGTTCTTCTACTACATCCTACATGTACTACTACTACATCCTACATGTACCACTACTACATCCTGCATGTACTACTACATCCTACATGTACTACTTTTAAGCTAGCGTATGTTTAACCATGCCTGCGCCCAAAAATACGCTGCGCCTTATTTATGCGTTAAATACAGAAATAGCACCCGTAACTGACACAGAGCCTTTTAGTACGGTGCGCCCTATGGTCGCGAAAATACGGTATAGTGGCTTTGATAACGGGAACCGGTTCTCAACAAGGGATTCGAATCCATGGAATCGGTTCTTTTCTTATCGAACAATCGGGAGAACCGGTCTCGAACATCATCCCTACTACAGGATATAGTAATACATCATACATGTACTGTAGGATATAGTAGTACATCATACATGTTCTACATGATATAGTAATACATCATATATGTACTACATGATATAGTAATAAATCATACATGTACTATAGGAAATAGTAATACATCATACATGTACTATATAATATAGTAATACATCATACATGTACTGCAGGATATAGTAATACATAATACATGTACTGTAGGATATAGTAGTACATCATACATGTTCTACATGATATAGTAATAAATCATACATGTACAACTGATATACTAATAAATCATACATGTACCAGAGGATATAGTAATACATCATACATGTACTGCAGGATATAGTAATACATAATACATGTACTGTAGGATATAATAGTACATCATACATGTTCTACATGATATAGTAATACATCATATATGTACTACATGATATAGTAATAAATCATACATGTACTAGAGGATATAGTAATACATCATACATGTACTATATAATATAGTAATACATCATACATGTACTGCAGGATATAGTAATACATAATACAGGTACTGTAGGATATAGTAGTACATCATACATGTTCTACATGATATAGTAATACATCATACATGTTCTACATGATATAGTAATACATCATACATGTACAACTGATATACTAATAAATCATACATGTACCAGAGGATATAGTAATACATCATACATGTACTATATAATATAGTAATACATCATACATGTAGTACATGATATTGTAGTATAGTATTCATCATAAATGTACTACTGGATAATAGTAATATTGTATACATGTACTAATGGATATAGTAATACATCATACATGTATTACATGATATAGTAATACATCATATATGTACTACATGATGTTATAATACATCAAACATGTAGTATATAAAGTAGTAATACATCATAAATGTACTACTGGATAGAGTAATACATCATACATGTACTACATGATATAGTAATACATCATATATGTACTACATGATGTTATAATACATCATACATGTAGTATATAAAGTAGTAATACATCATAAATGTACTACTGGATAGAGTAATGCATCATACATGTACTACATGATATAGTCATACATCATACATGTACTAATGGTAAATGGGTTATACTTGTATAGCGCTATTCTACCTTTTTTTAAGGAACTCAAAGCGCTTTGACACTATTTCCACATTTACACATTCACACACACATTCACACACTGATGGCGGGAGCTGCCATGCAAGGCGTTAACTAGGACCCATCAGGAGCAAGGGTGAAGTGTCTTGCTCAAGGACACAACGGACGTGACGAGGATGGTAGAAGGTGGGTATTGAACCAGTAACCCTCAGATTGCTGGCACGGCCACTCTACCAACTTCGCCATGCCATCTCCTACATGATATAGTAATACATCATACATGTACTACATTATATAGTAATACATCATACATGTACTACATTATATAGTAATACAGCATACATGTACTGCAGTTTACAGTAATAATCTGCAATTACTACGGTACTTTCTAATTTGTCATACAATTAAAGTATCAAGTACTGTGTCTTCATTCTTTTTTTAAAGTTATTAAATTCTTTAAGTGTAATATTTCAGTGCGAATGAATATTTTCCAAATGTATACTGCATTTCTTTGCTGTACATAAAAGGTATGTTCTTTACAAAATGCAGTATGGTAGTATACATAATACTTTGTTATATACAAAATATGATGTTATACAAAGTACTTCTATATTTACCAAATATGATGTTATACAAAATACTTCTATATTTACAAAATATGATTGTATACAAAATACTTATATAGTTGCGAAATATGATATTTTAGAAAATACTTCTATATTTACAAAATATCATCAATCAATGTCAATCAATGTTTATTTATATAGCCCTAAATCACAAGTGTCTCAAAGGGCTGCACAAGCCACAACGCACAACGACATCCTCGGTACAGAGCCCACATAAGGGCAAGGAAAAACTCACCCCAGTGGGACATCGATGTGAATGACTATGAGAAACCTTGGAGAGGACCGCATATGTGGGTAACCCCCCCCTCTAGGGGAGACCGAATGCAATGGATGTCGAGTGGGTCTGACATAATATTGTGAGAGTCCAGTTCATAGTGGATCCAACATAATAGTAAGAGTCCAGTCCATAGTGGGGCCATCACTATGAGGCCATATGATATTTTAGAAAATACTTCTATATTTACAAAATACGATCATATACAAAATACTTCTATATTTACAAAATATGATTGTATACAAAATACCTCTATATTCACAAAATATGATTGTATACAAAATACTTCTATATTTACAAAATATGATCTTATACAAAATACCTCTATATTTACTAAATATGATTGTATACAAAATACTTCTATATTTACAAAATATGATTGTATACAAAAGACATCTATATTTACAAAATATGATTGTATACAAAATACTTCTATATTTACAAAATATGATTGTATACAAAATACTTCTATATTTACAGAATATGACTGTATACAAAATACTTCTATATTTACAAAATATGATGGTATACAAAGTACTTCTATATTTACAAAATATGATTGTATACCAAATATGCTTGTACACAAAATACTTCTATATTTACAAAATATGATTGTATACAAAATACTTCTATATTTACAAAATATGATTGTTTACAAAATACTTCTATATTTACAAAATATGATTGTATACAAAATACTTCTATATTTACAAAATATGATCGTATACAAAATACTTCTATATTTACAGAATATGACTGTATACAAAATACTTCTATATTTACAAAATATGATGGTATACAAAGTACTTCTATATTTACAACATATGATTGTATACAAAATATGATTGTATACAAAATATGATTGTACACAAAACACTTCTATATTTACAAAATATGATTGTATACAAAATACTTATATATTTACAAAATATGATTGTATACAAAATACTTCTATATTTACAGAATATGACTGTATACAAAATACTTCTATATTTACAAAATATGATGGTATACAAAGTACTTCTATATTTACAAAATATGATTGTATACAAAATATGATTGTACACAAAATACTTCTATATTTACAAAATATGATTGTATACAAAATACTTCTATATGTACAAAATATGATTGTATACAAAATACTTATATATTTAGAAAATATGATTGTTTACAAAATACTTCTATATTTACAAAATATAATTGTATACAAAATACTTCTATATTTACAAAATATGACTGTATACAAAATACTTCTATATTTACAAAATATGATGGTATACAAAGTACTTCTATATTTACAAAATATGATTGTATACAAAATATGATTGTATACAAAATATGATTGTACACAAAATACTTCTATATTAACAAAATATGATTGTATACAAAATACTTCTATATTTACAAAATACGATCTTATACAAAATACTTCTATATTTGCAAAATATGATTGTATACAAAATACTTCTATATTTACAAAATATGATCTTGTACAAAATACTGTGTAGTACAACGCTAAAATAGTACTACAGTAATGTAGAATAACAGTGTGGTAGTACAACAGCAGTAGTACAGTGCAGTAATAAAATAGTATTATAGTATAACAGCAGTAGTGAAGTGAAGTGAAGTGAAGTGAAGTGAATTACATTTATATAGCGCTTTTTCTCAAGTGACTCAAAGCGCTTTACATAGTGAAACCCAATATCTAAGTTACATTTAAACCAGTGTGGGTGGCACTGGGAGCAGGTGGGTAAAGTGTCTTGCCCAAGGACACAACGGCAGTGACTAGGATGGCGGAAGCGGGGATCGAACCTGCAACCCTCAAGTTGATGGCACGGCCGCTCTACCAACCGAGCTATACCGTCCCAAGTAAAACAGTAAAACAGTAGAGTAGTACAACAGTAAAGTAATAATACAGTATAGTAGTATACCAGTACAGTAGTGTAACAGCTGTACTGCAATAGAATAGTATACAAGTACAGTAGCAAAACAGCGGTACTACAGCAAAGTGTCATAACAGTACGATAGTACAACAGCAGTAGTAGTTCAGTAGCAAAGTAATTCTACAGTTAAGTAATACAAGAGTACAGTAATAAAGAACAGTAATACAATATAGTAGTACTACAGTAGTACTATGGAGTAGTAGATAGGAAGGCAGTAGACATGTGATGAAGCACGTTATTAAAGCATAATAATTCATAAAAATAAGACTTATGAATCATATTTTATATCTAGTATAATAGTATTACAGTAGTACTACAGTAGTACTTCAGTAGACAGTAAGTAGACATGTGATGAAGCACGTTATTAAAGCGTAATAATTCTTTATGAATCCTATTTTTCTACACTTCATTGACTTAGGCAAAGTTCATCTCGGAGCAGAGAGGACATCTTTGTTGACACAAGTGGGCGTTAAATGTGCGGCAGGAAGAAGGCCCTGAGGTACTTGACTACCAGCAGCCAGCAGTAGTACTCGCTGGTGTACTTCCTAGTGTGACTTCACAGTCATCAGTGTGTAACAACAAGTTGGGTGTTTGCGACCTTTGATCCGCTCTTTTAACGCCATCACGTCCAAAATGTCACGAGTTCAAACTCCTCCTATCATCTTCTCTCTACAAAATCTTCCTCCTTCACTTCAGACTGTAGCTTTAACTCAGTGTACCTGGCTGGTCCTGACTTCTACTTTAACTCAGTGTACCTGACTGGTCCTGACTTCTACTTTAACTCAGTGTACCTGGCTGGACCCGAATGCTGCTTTAACTCAGTGTACTTGGCTGGTCCTGACTTCTACTTTAACTCAGTGTACCTGGCTGGTCCTGACTTCTACTTTCACTCAGTGTACCTGGCTGGACCTGACTTCTACTTTAACTCAGTGTACCTGGCTGGTCCTGACTTCTACTTTAACTCAGTGTACCTGGCTGGTCCTGACTTCTACTTTAACTCAGTGTACCTGGCTGGACCTGAATGCTGCTTTAACTCAGTGTACCTGGCTGGTCCTGACTTCTACTTTAACTCAGTGTACCTGGCTAGACCTGAATGCTCCTTTAACTCAGTGTACCTGGCTGGACCTGACTTCTACTTTAACTCAGTGTACCTGGCTAGACCTGAATGCTCCTTTAACTCAGTGTACCTGGCTGGACCTGACTTCTACTTTAACTCAGTGTACCTGGCTGGACCTGAATGCTGCTTTAACTCAGTGTACCTGGCTGGACCTGAATGCTGCTTTAACTCAGTGTATGTACCTGGCTGGACCTGACTTCTACTTTAACTCAGTGTACCTGGCTGGATCTGAATGCTGCTTTAACTCAGTGTACCTGGCTGGTCCTGACTTCTACTTTAACTCAGTGTACCTGGCTGGACCTGACTTTTACTTTAACTCAGTGTACCTGGGTGGACCTGACCTCTATTTTAACTCAGTGTACCTGGCCGTACCTGACTGCTGCTTTAAGTGGGCGTACCTGGCTGGACCATGTGGTGGTGGCTGCTGGCCGTGTTGTTGGCAGGAACGTTGGTGGCCTTCCTCACCTTTGGTCGCCGTTACAAAGTGTTCAGCGAGAAGAACCTGAGAGCTCCTGCACCTTTTGTCAGCGACACCAAGAAGAGAGACGACAGGCTGAAGAAAGGTGACTACACACTTTTTATACCTACCCAAGTACTACTCTACAGTAGTACAACACTAGTACTACAATATAATAGTAAACCAGTACAGTAGTGTTACAGTAGAGTAGTATTACAGTACAGCAGTACTACAGTAGAGTAGTATTCCAGTGCAGTAGTACTACATGAGAGTTGTAATACAGTACAGTAGTATCACAGGAGAGTAGTATTACAGTACATTAGAACCACAGTAGAGTAATATTGCATTACAGCAGTACTCCAGTTTAGTAGCATTACAGTACAGTAACACTGCAGTGGAGTAGTGTTACAGTACAGTAGCATTACAGTATAGTAGTATTACAGTGCAGCACTACTACCGTAAAGCGGCATTCCAGTACAGTAGTACTACAATATAGTAATAGTCCAGTACAGTAAAATGGTATTCCGGTATAGTAGTACTGCAATAGAGTAGTATTCCACTACAGTAGTACTACAGTAGAGTAGTATTCCAGTACAGTAGCACTACAATAGAGTAGTATTCCAGCACAGTAGTACTTTGTACAACCTTTGACCTGCGAGTGTGTTTCTGCCCAACAAAAATTCACAGTCTTGGTATCACCGCAGGATTCCGCTTGGATCGAGTTCCAGGCGACTTGGACGCTGTGGTTATCGGCAGCGGTGTAGGAGGACTGACAGCGGCGGCCATATTGTCCAAAGCTGGAAAGAAGGTTCTGGTTTTGGAGCAGCATGACCAGGCCGGTGGATGCACACACACCTTCCAAAATAAAGGCTTTGAATTTGATGTTGGTAAGTCAAGTCAATATTCTCATAAACATGCTCATAAATGATCAGCAATATTCATAAATGTTGATCAATATTCCACAATATTCATCAATATTCATCAATATTGCACAATGTTCATCAATATTCCACAATGTTCATCAATGTTTATCAATATTCATCAATGTTCATCAATATTCATCAATGTTCATAAATGTTCATCAATATTCCACAATGTTCATCAATGTTCATCAACATTCATAAATGTTCATCAATGTTCATCAATATTCATCAATGTTGATCGATATTCATAAATGTTCATTAATATTCTTCAATATTCATAATTGTTCATTAATATTCATCAATATTCATCCATGTTTATAAATATTTATCAATGTTCATCAATATTCCACAATGTTAATCAATATTCATCAATGTTCATAAATGATCATCAATATTCCACAAAATTCATCAATGTCGATCAATATTCATAAATGTTCATTAATATTCATCAATATTAATCCGTGTTTATCAATAAGTATCAAAATTCATCAATGTTCATCCATATTCATCAATATTCATAAAAAATATTTTGTTTATCAATATTCATCAATGCTCATCAGTAATCATTAATGTTCATCAATGTTAATCAATATTCATAAATGTTCATCAATTTTTTTAAATCAATATTCATCAATGTTCATCAATATTCATAAATGTTCATCAAAATTTCACAATGTTCATCAACATTCATAAATGGTCATCAATGTTCATCAATATTCATCAATGTTCATCAATGTTCATAAATGTTCATAAATGTTCATAAATGTTCATCAATATTCATACAATTTAATTAATATTCATCAATATGTATCACTATTCATCAATTTAATCAATATTCATCAATGTTCATAAATGTTCATCAAAATTTGACAATGTTCATCAACATTCATTAATGTTAATGAATGTTCATCAATATTCATAAATGTTTATCAATATTCATTAATGTTCACCAATGTTAATCAATATTCATAGATGTTCATCAATGTTCATGAATATTCTCAAATGTTCATCAATGTTCATCAATATTCCACAGTGTTCATCAAAATGCATCATTTTCATCAATATTCATAAATCTTCATCAATATTCCTCAATGTTCATCAACATTCATAAATGTTCATCAATATTCATAAACGTTCATTAATATTCATCAATGTTCATCAATGTATATCAATGTGTATTAATATTCATCAATGTTCATCAATATGCATCAATGTTCATCAAAATTCATAAATGTTCATTAATATTTTTGTCAATATTCATAAATTGTTATCCATATTTATCAATGTTCATCAATATTCATCAAAAGCAATACATGTTCAATAATATTCATCAATATTTATCATTGTTCATCAATAGTAATAAAGGTTCAATAATATTTATCAATATTCATCAATTTCCATCCATGTTTATCAATATTCCACAATGCTAATCGATGTTTATCAATATTCATAATTTTTTAAATCAAAATTCATTAGTATTTATCGATATTCAGCAATGTTCATTAA
This sequence comes from Nerophis lumbriciformis, assembly GCF_033978685.3. Lineage (NCBI taxonomy): Eukaryota > Metazoa > Chordata > Actinopteri > Syngnathiformes > Syngnathidae > Nerophis > Nerophis lumbriciformis. The sequence continues at coordinate 16,759,005 of NC_084571.2, read as the reverse complement.
TATTCCACAATGTTAATCAATGTTCATCAATATTCATAAACGTTTATCAATATTCATCGATATTCATCAATGTTCACCACTGTTCATTAGTATTCATCAATGTTCATCAATATTCATAAATGTGTATCAATGTTAATCAATACTCAAAAATGTTAATCAATGTTAATCAATACTCATAAATGTTCATCAATGTTCATCAATATTCATCAATGTTCATCCATATGAGTTAATGTCCATCCATGTTCATCAATATTCATCAATATGCATCAATATTCATCAATATTTATCAATATTTGTCAAAGTTTATCAATATTTATAAATATTCCTCAATGTCCATGAACATTAGTGAATGTTCATAAATGTTCATCAATGTTCATTAATATTCTTAATGTTCATCAGTAGTCATCAATATTCATACATTTTCATTAATGTTCATCAATATTCATAAATATTAATCAATATTCATACATGTTCATCAATATTCGTAAATGTTCATAAATATTCAGCCATATTCATACATTTTCATAGATGTTTATTAGTGTTTATGTAATGTTTATCAATATTCATCATTTTTTATGTTTAGCAATATTAATCAATGTTCATCAATGTTCATCAGTATCCATCAATATTCATTAATGTTCATCAATGTTCATCAATATTCATCAATATGTTACGGTTTGTACAGAGGAAGAAGACGGCACAGACAGGAGAGACGTCGTTTAACTATATGTTTATTTATATATATGAATAATATATATAAATATTAAATAATAATAATAAACAAGGTAATAGAGTGAGACTACTCTAAAAGTGTATGGTGTGTGACTATGTGTAGGAATTAAAAGAGGAGTGTTACCCATAGTGTTGAATGAGAGGCGGAAGTCCAAGACGGGCAAAGTTTGCTCGGATGTCCGTGAGCTGACGTGAGGTCGAGGGGAGAAGAGAGGTGTCAAAGTCCGTTTCCAGGCGGGAGGTGGAGATCTAAGAAGCAGCCAGGGAAGCAGAGGGAATGCGGAGAGACAAGATACATCTCGTGACACGGGAACGGAGATATGCTGCTGGAAGACAGGAGAACACAAGACAATTGAACACGACTGGGAAGAAAATACAGAGAGAGCAAAGAGTGCATAGAGCTAGATATGTACGGCTTACTGTACAGGACAGGTCGCTACGTTCTGGCCCAGGATAGCAGGTTGCTCTGGCTTAAGAAGGCAGGTCCTCTCATCAGCGACAGGTGCGTTGATTGCTGATGATTGAATGCAGCTGCTTGCTGCAGCCGGAGGTGCGTGCTCTCGGAGGTGTGTCCGGCGCAGGGCACAGATGAATGCACACTGAGGTACGCCCGGGCCGTGACAGTACCCCCCTCTTATGGACAGCTTACAGATGTCTTAACACTGGAACCAGAAGAACACAGAGACCAAGAGTCAAAGGAGGGTGGAGAGGTGAACTGGTGGTGGGTCGCCGGCGCAAGTGTCCCTGAATCTGGTGGCGGCGGCGAGTAGAACGCCATTGCAGCCTGCGAAGGACCAAGGAACGGTCACCTTCTTGGCCGTCGGGACGGCGGACGCGAGTGACGCCAGAACCACAGCAGCCTAAGAGTTCCACGTCTCTGTCCTGGGCGTCGCTGCTATTGGCGCAAAAAGCGTCCATGCACTGGCCACAGAGGGTTACGCGTGCGGGCACCTGATGGCCACCTGTGCGACCGGCCAGCCGGAGGTTGCAAGGGCAACAATGCAGGAGACGAGGAGGTTGGTGGCGCTGTGGAAAGGACCGCCAGAGGTGAGGAGGATGATGTCGTCAGAGTCAGAGATGAGGAGGACGATGTCGTCGGAGTCAGAGACAAGGAAGACGACGTCGTCAGAGCCAGAGACGAGGAGGATGATGTCGTCGGAGTCAGAGACGAAGCAGCAGGCTGAGGAGCTGGCTGAGTTGCTGAAGGAGGCAGTGGACATAGGGTGCCGGTGCTGGTACGGAGACCAGCCTTGGAGCGGGTGTTGGTTTGGGGCCCAGCCTTGGAGCGGGTGCTGGATCGGGAACCAGTCTTGGAGCGGGTGCTGTGCCTGGGATCAGTCTTGGAGCGGGTGCTGATTAGCGGACCAGTTTTGGAGCGGGTGCTGGTTCGGGGACCAGACTTGGAGCGGGTGCTGCTTTGGGGACCAGTCTTGGAGCGGATGAGCGTTTGGGGACTAGTCCTCGAGCGGGTGCTTGTACGGGGACCAACCTTGGAGCGGGTGCTGGTACGGAGACCAGCCTTGGAGCAGGTGGTGGTGGTCTGGCTGGAGGTTGCGGTTTGGCCTGTCGAAGAACAGGTGGTGGTGGTCTGGCTTGTGGTTGCGGCTTGCTATGCCGGAGAACAGGTGGTGGTGGTCTGCCTCGGGGATGGTGTTTGGCCTGTTGAAAAACCGGTGGTGGTGGTCGAGCAGGAATATCCGTTTTGCACGCCGCATCTGTGCTACCCCACCAGCACAGCCACCAGTATAATTCCCCCCAGTCTGACAGTGGATGCCAGACACTTCCTGCCAACTGTGGAATAGTCACAAAGGGTGGGAAGCGGGAGGCCAGGAGGCGGGTAGATTCATCCTCCCCTTTAGCTATGCTAAACACTAAATCATAAGATTGTTGATGAAGGTCCGAAAAAAAATTCCCGAGTGGTGGGCGGACCAAAAGGCAAAGGGGGCGGGCCAAAGTCACTGGGGGCGGAGCTTTAATCACTGGAGGCGGAGCTTTAATCACTGGAGGCGGAGCTTTAATCACTGGGGGAGAAGTCTGGATCACTGGAGGCGGAGCTTGAATCACTGGAGGCGGAGTTTGAATCACTGGGGGCGGAGATTTCCGACAGCGAGTCGAAGCCCTTCTGGGAGGTCTTTGTCCTCGCCGACGCAACCGGGACGCGGCCGCGGTCTTCTCGGGCCAGACAGAGTCAATGGTAACCAGCGAACACTCGGGGCTCCACACAATGTTCACCAGCTCCTCGGGTGAATAGCTGAGGGCCTCCGCTATATCATTGCGTCCGCCGCACTTCACGTCGTGGGTACATAGCCGTAGTTTGTGTCGCGGGGATCTAGCACTGGGGAGTTCCTTGTCTGGGTCGGGTGAAGGTATAGATGCCTGCGGGCAAAGTGGTGAGGACGATGTCCGGGCGGCTTGCGAGTGGGAGAGGAAGCGGTCTTCTGCTTCTGTCACCTTAGCCATTAGCTGCCACCATAGTGTCAGAAGGGAGATCTTCTACGGCTTGCTCTGCTTTGTCCTCGCATTCCCATGGCTGGGTGTCTGCCTTAAGCTCCAGGAAGATCGCTTGCTTGTCTTTGTTGGACAAGAACACTTCATCCTCTGAGGAACACCATGACTGCAACGAGTCTGCCTTCAACTGCTGGAACATCCTTTTCTGCGAGATACGCTTCGCCAGGTTGGGGCAATTCACGGCATCTCGGGCGCATGGTGACGGATAGGGAACTGTGGGGGTCGAGAAAGGGGCGGGGACTGAGGTCACTGTGCCGTCTGTTTCCTAATGTTATGGCCAGAACGTACTGTTACGGTTTGTACAGGGGAAGAAGACGGCACAGACAGGAGGGTCGTCGTTTAACTCTATATAACTTTAATGATCTATATATGAATAATATATATATAAATAAGAAATAATACTAATAAACAAGGGAATAGAGTGTGACTAATCCAAAAGTGTATGATGTGTGAGTATGTGTAGGAATTAAATGATGAGTGTTACCCGTAGTGTTGAGAGAGAGGCAGAAGTCCAAGAGGGGCAAGGCTTGCTCGGCGGTCCGTGAGCCGACGTGAGGTCGAGGGGAGGAGAGAGGCGTCAAAGTCCGTTTCCAGGCGGGAGGTGGAGATCCAAGAGGCAGCCAGGGAAGCAGAGGCAATACGGGAAGACGAGACACACAGCTTGTGATGTGGGAACGGAGGTATCTGCTGGAAGGCGACAAGGAGGACACGAGACAATTGAACACAGCGGGGAAGAAAATACAGAGGGAGCAAAGAGTGCATAGAGCTAGATATGTACGGCTTACTGTACAGGACTGGTCGCTACGTTCTGGCCCAGGATATTAGGTTGCCCTGGCTTAAGAAGGCAGGTCCTCTCATCAGCGACAGGTGTGTTGATTGCTGATGATTGACTGGAGCTGCTGGCTGCAGTTGGAGTGGCGCGCACCTGACGTGCTCTTGGAGGTGCGCCCAGCGCAACACACCGATGAATGCGACTGAGGTGTGCCTGGGCCGTGACACAATATTCATAAATGTTCATCAGCATTCATCAATGTTCATCAACATTCATAAATGTTCATCAACATTCATAAATGTTCATCAATATTCATAAATGTTCATTAGCATTCATCAATGAATGATGAATGAATGATATGTGTTGGTCGGAGGGGCCGTAGGCGCAAACTGGCAGCCTCGCTTCCGTCAGTCTACCCCAGGGCAGCTGTGGCTACAAATGTAGCTTACCACCACCAGGTGTGAATGAATGATGGGTTCCCACTTCTCTGTGAGCGTTTTGAGTATCTAATAATAGAAAAGCGCGATATAAAATCTAATCCATTAATTAATTAATTAATTAATTAGTTGTTGAGTACGGTTTCAAAATTTGATGATTGGCAAGACCTGGACGACAAAGAATCTAGTATGAACAGGACCTGAGTGACTAAGAATCTAGCATTACCACTACCTGGACGACGAAGACTCTACTATTACCAAGACCTGGGCGACTAAGAATCTACTATTACCAAGACCTGGACGACTAAGAATCTACTATTGCCAAGACCTGTACGACTCAGAATCTAGTATGACCAAGACCTGGATGACTAAGAATCTAGTATTATAAAGACCTGGAAGACTAAGAATCTAGTACTACCCAAGACCTGGATGACTAAGAATCTAGTATTACCAAGATTTTGATGACTAAGAATATAATATGACCAAGACCTGGATGACTAAGAATATACTATTACCAAGACCCAGATGACTAAGAATATAGTATTACCAAGACCTGAATGACTAAGACTCTATCATTACCTAGACCTGGATGACTAAGAAATACTTTTACCAAGACTTGGATGACTAAGACGTAGTATTACCAAGACATGGATGATTAAGAATCTGGTGTTACCAAGACCTGTATGACTAAGAATCTAGTATTACCAAGACCTGGACAACTAAGAATCTCATATTGCCAAGACCTGAATGACTAAGAATCTACTATTACCAAGACCTGGATGACTAAGAATCTACTATTACCAAGACCTGGATGACTAAAACGTAGTATTACCAAGGCCTCGATGACTGAGAATCTAGTATTACCAAGACCTGGATGACTAAGAATTTAATATTACCCAGACATGGACACCTAAGAATCTTGTATTGCCAAGACCTGGATGACTAAGAATCCAGTTTTACCCAGACCTGGACGACTAAGAATCTAGTATTACTAAGACTTGGACGACTAAGAATCTAGTATTACGAAGACCTGAATGACTAAGAATCTACTATTACCAAGACCTGGACAACTAACAATCTAGTATTACCAAGACCTGGATGACTAAGAATCTACAATTACCAAGTCCTGGATGACTAAGAATTTACTATTACCAAGACCTGGATGACTAAGAATCTACTATTACCAAGACTTGGATGACTAAGACGTAGTATTACTAAGACCTTGACGACTAAGAATCTAGTATTACCAAGACCTGGATGACTAAGAATCTAGTATTACCAAGACCTGCATGACTAAGAATCTAGAATTACCAAGACCTGGATAACTAAGAATCTCGTATTGCCAAGACCTGAATGACCAAGAATCTACTATTACCAAGACCTGGATGACTAAGAACCTACTATTACCAAGACCTGGATGACTAAAGCGTAGTATTACAAAGACCTGGATGACTGAGAATCTAGGATTACTATGACCTTGATGAATAAGAATGTACTATTACCAAGACCTGGATGACTAAGAATCTAGTATTACCAAGACTGTATGACTAAGAATCTAGTATTACCAAGACCTGGACAACTAAGAATCTCATATTGCCAAGACGGGGATGACTAAGAATCCAGTATTACTTAGACTTAGACAAACTTTAATGATCCACAAGGGAAATTGTTCAACCCTGCCCTTAACGACTAATAATCTAGTATTACCAAGACTTGGAAAACTAAGAATCTAGTATTACCGAGACCTGAATGACTAAGAATTTACTATTAACCAGACCTGGACAACTAACAATCTAGTATTACCAAGACCGGGATGACAAAGATTCTCATATTGCCCAGGCCTGGACGACTAAGAATCTAGTATTACCAAGACCTGGACGATAAAGAATCTAGTATTACCAAGACCTAGACAACTAAGAATCTCGTATTGCCAAGACATGGATGACTAAGAATCCAGTATTACCCAGACCTGGACGACTAGGAATCTAGTATTACCAAGACCTGGACGATTAAGAATTTAGTATTACCAAGACCTAGACAACTAAGAATCTCGTATTGCCAAGACCTGGATGACTAAGGATCCAGTATTACCCAGACCTGGACAACTAAGAATCTAGTATTACCAAGACTTGGACGACTAACAATCTAGTAGGGGACGGCGTGGCGCGGTTGGGAGAGTGGCCGTGCCAGCAACCTGAGGGTTCCTTGTTCGATCCCTACCTTCTACCAACCTCGTCACTTGAGCAAGACACTTCACCCTTGCTCCTGATGGGTCGTGGTTAGGGCCTTGCATGGCAGCTCCATCAGTGTGGGAATGTGTGTATGAATGGGTGAATGTGGAAATAGTGTCAAAGCGCTTTGAGTACCTTGAAGGTAGAAAAGCGCTATACAAGTACAACCCATTTACCATTTATCATTAGTATTACCAAGACCTGGATGACTAAGAATCTCATATTGCCCAGACCTGGACGACTAAGAATCCAGTATTACCAAGACTTGGACAATTAAGAATTTAGTATTGCCAAGACCTGTATGACTAAGAATCTAGTATTTCTAAGACCTGAATAGTACTATGTGAAGTTTCCCTCTTGTGGGTCCTCCTCAGGGCCGGCCCGTGGCATAGGCCGTATAGGCAAATGCTAAGGGCGCCGTCCATCAGGGGGCGCCACGCCAGTTCCACAAATGTTGGAGAAAAAAAAAAAAAAAAGTTGATACTATTATTTCTAAATACAAAAAATAATCCCACGTTAATTAAAATGCAAAGTAAAGCCTATTTAATAGAAATATTATTTGTAACAACATTACGCGCCCCCTCCCTTCCCGTATCATGACTCTTTTTGGACGTCACCACATCAAACAATCAACACAAGATGTCAAAACGGCCAAAACTGTCAGGTGCCCAGGGAAGAAAAAAGAGAAAAGAGGAGAAACGAGAAAAGACAGAGGTAGCAGGTATGCCTACATGAAATGATTTGTCTGTTACAGAATGTGATAGTAACCTGGCTTTTTAGCATTAAGCTAATGTTACATGATTCGGCAATTGCTAATCAATAAATAGCTAGTTCTGTTTTAACGTCGGGTTAATATTGTGGAGGGGGCTAAATTGTTATGGAAAATAATAATGTAACGTTAGGTAATTACAGTACTCCCACCTTACATTCCTCAGGGACATTTGTATTAGATCTTTTAAGGAGGTGTTTTTTGTTTACACTGTTATTGCCTTCTGGTTAGCTAATGTTTGCCCTGCAGGTAATAGTCACTTTTCCACCCCTTTATATATTAGGTATAGTTGTAAGTTAAAAAAAAAAAGGTCAAAGACAAAGCTATTCGGTTTCTTGTGAGTATATACCGGTACACTTCACTGCCGATGTGGGGGGGCGCCACCTAAAATCTTGCCTAGGGCGCCAGATTGGTTAGGGCCGGGCCTGGTCCTCCTGACCGTAATAGATGTTCTCATGAGCCCGGTAGTCTGGTGTAACAATGTATTTTATTTGTGCGCACACGCGCCAACACAGCACACTGTTCTTGCAACTTTCCAGTCCTTCTGCTGCTCTCCTTCTTGCGACGTGGTCTCGGGCACATACAGGTAGTGTCTGTCTGCAACTCTAACTCCAACGTGTCTCGGTCCGGCTGCTGCTAATAAAGGCGAAAGGTGATTAGATAACCATCCCCAGCTGGGCAATCTATTCACCTGCCGCTGGCTTCGAGGCTGGTCCTTACACACCCCGCTGCGCGGCAGGCCCGCAGACCACGCCCCCTCCACATACTACTATTACCAAGACCCTGTACAACAACCTTTCTTTAGTCCAGTGTTAAGTGTTGTGATTGTTCCTTCTGTCAGGTATTCATTATCTTGGTCAGCTTCACGACAACAGTCTGCTTCGAGTGGCTCTGGACCAGATCACAGAGGGTCAGCTGCAGTTCACCCGACTTGAACAACACTTTGATACTTTAGTTCTGGGCCAGCCTGGACAACACAGGTACAGTAAGTACTTCAAATGTGTAGTACTTCATCTCAGACTATTTGCATGCACTGCTCAGGGAGTACCACATCCATGCCGGAAAGACTGAAATGGCGGAGAGTCTGAAGAAACAGTTTCCAGGGGAGGAAGACGCCATTGATGAGTTCTTTCGCTTGATGAAGGTACACTCGGAGAAGTACTGGTGATCAAAACCGGCGGTAGTATTGGTGTCAAACTCAAGGCCCATGGGCCAAATCTGGCCCGCCACGTCATTATACTGTTTGTGGTCCGCCACTTTAGGTTAATGTGGTCCGCCACTTTAGGTTAATGTGGCACGCCACATCATTTTGAAGTGGCCTGCCAAATCTTTTTTATGTGGCCTGCCCCATCATATATAAGTCAAGCCACATATTTTTAAACTAGCCAGCCAAATATTTTTAAACTGCCCAGCCAAATCATTTTAAAGTGGCCCACCACATCAGATTAAATTGACCAGCCACATCTTTTTAAAATGGCCAGCCACTTCTTTTTAAAGTGGCCAGTCACATCTCTTTAAAATGGCCTGCCTAATCATTCTAAAGTGGCCTGCCCCATCATATGTATGTCAAGCCAGATCTTTTTAATCTGGCCTGCCAGATCTTTTTATATGTCCTGCCAAATCATTTTGAAGTGATCCGCCACATCATTTTAATATGGCATGCCAAATCATTTTAAAGTGGACCGCCACTTCATTTTAAAGTGCAAAGCCACATTTTTTAACATCGCCATTTTTAACGTGGATTGCTAAATAATTTTAAAGTGAACAGCCACATCTTTTTAAAGTGACAAGCTACATTTTAAAAAATTGCCTGCCAAATCATTTTAAATTGGCCCGCCACATCATTTTAATGTGGTAAGCTACATTTTTTAAAACGGCCTGCCAAATCATTTTAAAGTAGCCCGCCACATCTTTTAAAATGGCCTGCCAAAACAACTACCGGTAGCATGCTTCTTGCGACTGTGTGCTGTATTGCAGTCGGTGTCACAGCGGACGCCACTCATCGCTTGTTTGAAGATTATTCCTTACTGGCTGGTCACATTCCTCATTTGGACGGGTCTACTGGATCGCATATCTACAGTGTTCCGCCTGGCGACAACAAACCATTCTCAAATGATGTCCCGTCTGACAGACAACAAGGACCTGCAAGCCTTGTCCGCCTACCTCTTCTATGGTGACACACACACATTCCTAAATGGGACTCAGGAAGCCGAAAGTGACACTTTCTTCTCTCGTTTCCTTGAAGGTGTGCCTCCTAAAGAGTCCAGCTTCCTCATCAACGCTCTTCTTATTCACCATTACAAGCGGGGTGCGTATTACCCACGAGGGGGCGCCAGTGAGTTTGCCTTCCACATCATTCCGGTCATCCAGCAGTCAGGGGGCGCTGTATTGGTCCGAGCTCCTGTGCAGCGAGTTCTGCTGAACCAGCAAGGGAGAGCCTGTGGTGAGAAAAGATTCTTCATATGTTCGTCATAATAATAATGTTTGACATATTTATTCTTCATATTCACGTCAGGAGTTTAAGGATGTTTGCATCATTCCAGGAGCTTTTAAAATCTGTTGGTTTGTGTTTCCACCGCACCTCCGAACCTTGAAGAAAATGATATTCCAGTCATCAATCTCCTTCTGCCATTTCAAGTTTGGTCGCGGGGACAGCAGCCCAAGCAGAGAAGCTCAGACTTCCCTCTCCCCAACTACTTCATCCAGCTCCTCCCCGAGACGTTCCCAGGCCAGCTGGGAGACATAGTCTCCCCCCGATGTGTCCTGGGTCTTCCCCGTGGTTTCTTACTGGTCAGACGTCTCCCCAGGGAAGCATCCGCGGGACATCCTCACCAGATGCCCGAACAACCCCATCGACTTTGCTCCAAGTTCCTCCCGTATTACAAAGCTTCTCACCCTATTTCCAAGGAAGAGCCCCACCACCCTACGGAGGAAACTCATTTTGGCCGCTTGTTTGTGAACCATAAACTCACTCTTTGAGGTGCTGATTCATATCCCAGTCGCTTCACACTCAGCTTTAAACTGATCCAGTGAGAGCTGAAGATTGCGACCAAATTAAGCCAGCAGGACCACATCAAAAAGAAGAGACCTAATCCTGCAGCCACTAAAGCAGATCCCCTCAACGCCCTGACTGTGCCTAGAAAATGTATCCATAAAAATTATGAACATAATCGGTGACAAAGGGCAGCCTTGATGTAGTCCAACCCTCACAGAAAACGGGTCTGATTTACTGCTGGCAATGCCGACCAAGCTCTGACACTAATCATAAAGGCAGTGGACCGACACAATTAGACAGACCCCTTTTCCCATAGGACTCCCCACAGGACTTCCCAAGGGACACGGCCTAATACCTTCTCCAAGTTCACAAAACACATGTAGACTGCTTGGGAAAACTCCCATTCACCTTCAAGGACTCTGCCAAGAGTATAGAGCTTGTCCATTGTTCCATGACCAGGACAAAAACAACACCGCTCCTCTTGAATTCGAGGTTCAAATATCCGGTGCAGCCTCCTCTCCCGTACACCCAAATAGACCTTAACACCAAAGCTGAGGAGTGTGATCCCGCAATAGTTGTAACACACCCTTAGAGAGAGGAACCACAACCCCTGTCTGCCAATCTAGAGGCCCGGTTTCTACGCAATGTTGCAGAGTCTCGTCAACCAAGGCATCCCCACATACGCCTCATATACGTATCTCATATGCCTGCGGCCAGAGTTCCGATTAGCCTCTTCGGCAATAGAGGCAGAGAACATGGCCAACTCGGCCTCGATGTCCACTGCCTCCCTTGGAACATGGTCAAAGCTTTTCTAGAGGTAGGAATTGAAACTCTTTCTGATGGGAGACTTTTGCCAGACATTCTCATTAGAATCTCATTATGCGTTTGGACCTGCCTGTGATGACTGAAATCCTCCCCAACTCACCACAAGGTGGTGATTGTTTGAAAGCTCCACCCCTCTCTTCACCCAAGTGTCCAGGGCATGGGATCACAAAGTCAATCAACTGTGGCCCACAGTGTCTGGCTGCCATGGTCACCATCATACTTGAACATTGTGTTTGGTATTGATAATCTATGATGAGCACAAAAGTCCAGTAACAAAAGACCACTCGTGTTCAAATCCGGGCGATCGTTCCTACCAACCAGCCCTCTCTAGGTTTCACTGTTGTTGCTCATGTGAGCACAGAAGTCCCCCAGCAAAAGAAGGAAATCACTTGATGAGCATTCTCCAGGACTTCATCTAGGTCTTCATCTGTCCAAACTATTTTGCAGCCATCTTATGCACACAAATCAGGTCAATGACCATAAATTGTCATAAATTGACCACACAACATTTATTTATATGACCCAATTCAAACAACCTTTACAACTCATGGCGCAAAAAAAAATGCACAACCAACACAAAAAGTCAACACACATGGTCACACATAGCACAACCCGATCACTGAACTTTGTTGATATTATAAAACACGTCCAAACACAATTCAAAATTACACTCATTAAAAAATCCATTAAAATGTATGATGGGTAAAATAAAAAACAACCTCTACACTCATCCATGTTTGGCACATTTTAGCTGCTTGATATTTCTGACTGATTACAAAACTTTGAGGAGGTCGTCACAGAAGTGAACACGGTAGGAGTCCAACTTTCACATATTCTTAATACCCAATTATATTAATTAAATATATATCATAAATATTATTATATGTACACATGTATATATATATATATATATATATATATATATATATATATATATATATATATATATATATATATATATATTGTTACTTTACATGCAGTCGGATTTTGGCCCCCAAGTCCAAATGTTTGGTCACCTCTGATATAGGGAATCCAAAAAGGGCGGGCACTCTGAACTACTGTTTGGTGCGTAAGTACAACAACAGTTGGTACCCATCCCACCCACCTGGGGAGGGAGGAAAACTACTGTCTTGTCTGCTGGGTTCAACTCCAAAGTACAGGCTCTGAGCCAGGGGGCGAGAAGTGTTACCCCCGTCCACCGCCTCTGTGCTTGTAATGCCAGAGTGGAGGACAGTCCTGCCCCTCTTGAAAGACTGGTTCCAGAGCCCTTGCTGTGCGTCGAGGTGAGTTCGACTATATCTAGCCGGAACTTCTTCACCTTACGCACCAGCTCAGGCTCTTTACCGCCCAGCGAAGTGATATTCCACGTCCGTAGAGCTGGCTTCTGCAGCTGGGGAACGGAACGCCAAGGTCACTGTTTTTGGCTTCCGTCCAACTTACAATGTATACGACCATGAGTGGTGAGCCCATTGGGGGGGACCCCCACGTTGCCTCTTCGGGCTGTGCCCAGCCGGGCCGCATGTGGGCCCCATCGAGCCCCACCTGTAGGCTTGGCTTCAGATGAGGGCCTGGTGACCTAGTGTCTTATAATCATTAGGTTTGTTCACATGCGTGTTTGTTTGTGGACTACGTTCCACAGATTTGGTGGTTCGGTGTTGCTGTCTATTTCCTTTTGTAGCTTTTCTACTTTTGCTGCACTTTTCAAAAGATTGAAATGAAGCTTGTAAAAAATGAGTTAGCTTAAACACAAACGCTCCTATCCCGTTCCACCAATCAGCAGTTCTAACCCTCCCCTTTATCTGTTCCTGGGTCTGAAGGAGGAAACATTTAGGACAAAGTTTGGTTCATGTACAACTTTTCAAATGTTACTCCTCCCACTGCTCATGTTTTGTTTGTCGGGATGTTTTGGTGACAGGTGTGACAGTTCTGAAAGGCCAAGAGGAGTTGGAGATCTTTGCTCCTGTTATCATCTCCAACGCAGGAATCTTCAACACCTTCCAGAAGTTTTTGCCCCGGCAGATCCAAGAGAAAGCAGGTGATGGATGGACTGTTTGGCTTCCAACTCCTACTGCTCGCTTGTTTTCCAGCTTGGCTTCCAATTCTTTGTCTGTGCAGAGATCCAGTCCTTGTTGAGCATGGTGCGTCACGGTATGGGCTCCTTCTTGGTCTTTGTTGGTCTGGATGGAACCAAAGAAGAACTGGGAATCGTTTCCACCAATTTCTGGATGTACAAAGACAACGATCTTGACTCATTGTAAGTTCCTGAAATGTCCCAACAAAAAACAACAGTGTCTTCAATCCAACTCTTTGGGTCACCGCGTAGAAGAACACGTCCATCTTGTTTATCTTCGTCTTTACTCCTCTGGTCTTCTTGTAAAACTGCACTGCATCACTTTGACAAGTGTTTAGGTGACCTGCTTCTGCTAGTGCGCCAGTGTAAATATTATAGAGAAGTGTCATAATGAGACTATGTGCTCTTCTTTATCTCTGGAACACACACACACACACACACACACACACACACACACACACACACACACACACACACACACACACACACACACACACACACACACACACACTCACACACAATCGTTATAGTGTGAATGCTCCAAAACATTCACACGTATGGTTTTCTACACCAAAATGCATCTATGTGTTATTATTATTGTTTGAACGTTCCAAAACATTCACACATATGGTTTTCTACACCAAAATGCATTTATTTTATCACTATTATTATTATTATTATTATTGTGTGAATGCTCCAAAACATTCACCCATATGGTTTTCTACACCAAAATGCATCTATTTATTATTATTATTATTGTTGTGTGAATGCTCCAAAACATTCACACTTATGGTTTTCTACACCAAAATGCATCTATTTATTATTATGATTATTATTGTGTAACTGTTCCAAAACATTCACACTAATGCTTTTCTACACCAAAATGCATCTATGTATTATTATTATTGTGTGAATGTTCCAAAACATTCACACATTTGGTTTTCTACACCAAAATGCATTTATTTATTATTATTATTATTATTATTATTATTATTATTATTATTGTGTGAATGTTTTGCAACGTTCACAGCTATGGTTTTCTACACCAAAATTCATCTATTTATTCTTCTTCTTATTATTATTAATATTATTATTATTATTGTGTGAATGCTCCAAAACATTCACACATATGGTTTTCTTGTCATGATCCGTGGTCTGGATCATGTTTTTGTTATGTTCTGTTAGTTTTGGACTCCCTTAGTTCCTGTTTTTGTGCACCCTTATTAGTTACCATGGTTACTTATTATTTCCACCTGGCTCTGATTAGTGTTCGCCCGCTCACCTGCTTCGCGAGCACTAATCAGAGGCATTATTTAAGCTTGCCTTTGCCAGTCAGTCGTCTTGGCGTCATTGTTTGCTTCATGCCATGCCACGTAAGTTTTGTTTGTTCATGCCACAGTTAGTGAGTGTTAGCTTCTGTTTCCTGCGCTAAGTTTTTGTGCTTTAGCTCCAAGTGCAATCAGCGCGTTGTGCCTTCGCCTTGTGTTCCTTTTTGTTTGTGCCTCTTCGAGAGTTGAGAATTAAATCATGTTTTTACCTGCACACCTTGTCCGGAGTGGTCCGTCTGCCTTCCTGGGAGAACGACCCCGCAGTAAGCTGCGAAAACCACCTTGTGACATTTCTACACCAAAATGCATCTATTTATTATTATTATTATTATTATTATTATAATTGTGTGAATGTTCCAAAACATTCACAGCTATGGTTTTCTACACCAAAATGCATTTATTTATCATTATTATTATTATTATGATTGTGTGAATGCTCCAAAACATTCACACATATGGTTTTGTACACCAAAATGCATCTATTTATTATTATTATTATTGTGTGAATGCTCCAAAACATTCACACATATACTTTTTTACACCAAAATGCATCTATGTATTATTATTATTGTGCAAATGTTCCAAAACATTCACACATATGGTTTTCTACACTAAAATGCATGTATTAATTATTATTATTATTATTATTATTATTATTATTATTATTATTGTGTGAATGTTGCAGAACATTCACAGCTATGGTTTTCTACACCAAAATTCATCTATTTATTATTATTATTACAATTATTATTATTGTGTGAATGCTCCAAAATATTCACACATATGGTTTTCTTCACCAAAATGCATGTATTTATTATTATTATTGTTATTATTATTATTGTGTGAATGTTCTAAAACATTCACAGCTATGGTTTTCTACACCAAAATGCATGTATTTATTATTATTATTATTATTATTATTATTATTATTATTATTATTATTGTGTGAATACTTCAAAACATTCACACATATGGTTTTCCACACCAAAATACATCTATTTATTATTATTATTATTATTATTATTATTGTGTGAATGTTCCAAAACATTCACACATATGGTTTTCTACAAATGCATCTATTTATTATTATTATTATTATTGTGTGAATGTTCCAAAACATTCAAAGCTATGGTTTTCTACACCAAAATTCATCTATTTATTCTTCTTCTTATTATCATCATTATTATTGTGTGAATGTTACAAAACATTCACACACATGCTTTTCTACACCAAAATGCTTCTATTCATTATTATTTATATTATTATTATTCCCCAGATTTTGGCGTGCTCTACCTTCCACATTTTTCATCGAATTCAAACAATTTCAACTTCAAACTGTTCAGCCTATTCGGGAATCGCGGACTTTTCATTGACAAATTCCCAGATTTCCCAGAATTCCCGGGACATTTTTCCCATTTAAAATGAATTTTCAAACATTCACCATTCCCAAATTTTTCAACTGATTCAAACCATTCCACCTTCAACATATTCCACTCATCCTGGAAATTCAAACTATCAGTTTTCCATATTTAAAAAATTCCAGGAGTTTCGGCGACTCCTTCCGCATTTTTCAACGCATTTCAACTGTTCCACCGTCAAAACATTCCTCTTAATCAGGACAAAAAAACAAAGTTGTTTTTTTAACTGGAAAAATTCCCAGTTTTCCCAAAATTCCGGGAATTCCGTAATACCAATTCTCAATTCAAAATATTACTACTTCAGCATTTCTCGACCGATTTGAAAAATTCCAACACCAACCATTTCAACTCATTCAGAAAATTCAATCCAATTTAAAAAAAATTCCCACTTTTGTAGAAATTCCCAAATTTTCTGGAAATTTCCATTTAAATCAATGGGTCATTCTTCAAAGTTCTACAACTCCCACATTTTTCATCTGATTCAAAATGTTCCAACTCCAAAATATTCAGCCTGTTCAGGAATTGTGTGCTCTAGTTCAACACTTCTAAAAAAATTCCCGGATATCCCATAATTCCTTTTTTTTTTTCACTCTACCCATTCAAAATGAATTGTCTATTTTTCAAACTTTCACAATTCCCACATTCTTCAATCCATTCAAACCATTCCACCTTCAACACATTAAACTCCTCCTAGCTATTCAAACTACTATTTTTTCACATTCAACAAATTTCCAGGAATTCCCGTTTTTTGTAACCTAATTCCACCCTTTTTAAGTTCGACGACTCCTTTCACATTTTTCAACCCATTTCAACCGTTTCACCGTCAAAACACTCCTCATCGTCAGGACAAAAAAACTAATTGGTTAAGGAACGAGACAAATTCCCGGTTTTCCCAAAATTCCAGGAATGTCTCAATTAAAAAGTGTTACTACTTCAATATTTCTTGACCGATTTAAACGATTCCAGCACCAACCAATTCAGCTGATTCAGGATTGTCATGCTCCTAATCATTTTCAAAAAAAAATCCAGCTTTTCCCCAAATTCCCAAATTTCCAGGATGTTCCCATTGAAATGAATGGGACATTTTTCCAGGTTAAACAATTCCCACATTTTTCAACTTATTCAAACCATTCCAACATCAACACATTTCACTCATCCTGGACATTCAAACTAACACTTTCCAAAGTTTCAAACCAAATTCCGGTTTTCCCGGAAATACAAACTCTTCAACATTCAAATCATTCCAACATTCAAACCATTCTTACATTCATACTACATTCTGTCAGCATTTTAGTTCAACTTCAGCATAGGAGCCTTCACACCTCATCTATTTTATATTCAACGTCCTTTCTATGGTGGTCAAGTCCTATGTTGGCTTACACGATGCAAGTGCTCATAATACTCCAAGTCTGAGCAGAAAGCAACATCAAATCATCATAAACTACTGAAGGACGTGCATGTAA
Organism: Nerophis lumbriciformis; assembly: GCF_033978685.3. Classification (NCBI taxonomy): domain Eukaryota; kingdom Metazoa; phylum Chordata; class Actinopteri; order Syngnathiformes; family Syngnathidae; genus Nerophis; species Nerophis lumbriciformis. Next base: position 16,741,456 of record NC_084571.2, on the reverse strand, counting down.
CCATGCATTAATAATGTCAAATGTGTGTGTGCGTGTGTGTGTGTGTGTGTGTGTGTGTGTGTGTGTGTGTGTGTGTGTGTGTGTGTGTGTGTGTGTGTGTGTGTGTGTGTGTGTGTGTGTGTGTGTGTGTGTGTGTGTGAAGGATGGATCAATACTCCTCCCTGAGCAGAGAGCAGGTACTTGGCAACATTCCCATGATGTTCATCACCTTTCCGTCTGCCAAAGATCCCACCTCCAGCGTTCGGCAGCCAGGTAACCACACCACTTTTATCCCACGATAATGACATTAATGATGTCATGTGATCGCTACACCAATACGAACATGTACAACGTGAACGACTGTATGTGTTCCCTCATGTAGTTTTTATGAATATTTGATGTATTTGAGGGCATCATAAACCCTCATAATAATAATAATAGTAAATGCCACTTATCCGAGGTCGGGTCGCGGGGGCATCAGCCGAAACATAGAAGCCCAGCTACTTTGTTCAGCTCCTCCCGGGGGATCTTAAGGCGTTCCCAGGCCAGCCGGGAGGCATAGTCTTCCTAACGTGTCCTGGGTCTTCCCCTTGGCCTCCTACCAGGGAGGCGTACGGTGGGCATCCTGACCAGATGCCCGAGCCACCTCATCTGGCTCCTCTCGAAGTGGAGGAACAGCGGCTTTACTCCGAGCTCCTCCCGAATGACAGAGCTTCTCACCCTATCTCTAAAGAAGACACTTGCCACTCGATGGAGGAAACTCATATCGGCCGCTTGTACCCGTGATCTTGTCCTTTCGGTCATAACCCAAACCTCATGACCATAGGTGAGGATACGAACGTAGATTGACCGGTACATTGAGAGCTCCTTCTTCACGACGGCGGCCCGATACAGGATCCGCATGACTGCAGACGCAGCACCACTCGTGAACAAGATTTTGAGGTCCTTGAACTCCTCCAATTGGGGCTATATCTCCTCTACCACCCAGAGATGACACTCCACCCTTTTTTGGGCGAGAACCATGGACTCAGACTTGAAGGTGCTGATTCTCATCCCAGTCGCTTCACACTCGACTGCAAACTGATAATAAATAATGATTAGATTTGTTACAGTGAGAACTGGGCACCCATAATAATGTTATCAACCTTTCACACACACCCTGAACACTTTCTATACTCTTTTGTAATTGTAACATCAAATACTCCCAAATAATGATACTGAATATTTGATGATGGCGGCGTCACGGTGGCCAAGTGAGGAACAAAGTTACGAAGAGTTGTCGGTACAGTGTGTTAAAGAGATGCTGGTGCTAATGACAGCAAGATCCGTTTCTTAACCATAGGGCCCATTGTAGAGCCGAAAGCGCCGCCCAAAGGGCCTCAAATAAATATGTGTATCTCAGAGACCACAGCCACGTTCAGTTGTAGAACACTTTTCCACCACTTATGGCAGTAATGACAATATCAAACAAACAGAAGCAGTCTGGAGCTAACGTCATAGAGAAGTTTCTTAAGTGCAAAAATTATTAGAATGCACAGAATGTTTGGGCGAGATTGTAGGAAGAGAAACACGAGAGCACAGCTAAAATGTTCAACAAGCAAGTGAAAAGCAAATGGTGCAGCTGTTGACCAGACTGTACAACTGTTCCATGGTGTAGATGTCACCCAGACTGTACAACTGTTCCATGGTGCATAACTGTTCCATGGTGCAGATAACGACCAGACTGCATACCTGTTCCATGGTGCATAACTGTTCCATGGTGCATAACTGTTCCATGGTGCAGATGTCACCCAGACTGCATAACTGTTCCATGGCGCAGATGTCGACCAGACTGTACAACTGTTCTGTGGTGCATAACTGTTCCATGGTGCAGATGTCACCCAGACTGTACAACTGTTCCATGGTGCATAACTGTTCCATGGTGCAGATAACGACCAGACTGCAGACCTGTTCCATGGTGCATAACTGTTCCATGGTGCAGATGTCACCCAGACTGCATAACTGTTCCATGGCGCAGATGTCGACCAGACTGTACAACTGTTCTGTGGTGCATAACTGTTCCATGGTGCAGATGTCACCCAGACTGTACAACTGTTCCATGGTGCATAACTGTTCCATGGTGCAGATAACGACCAGACTGCAGATCAGTTCCATGGTGCATAACTGTTCCATGGTGCAGATGTCACCCAGACTGCATAACTGTTCCATGGCGCAGATGTCGACCAGACTGTACAACTATTCTGTGGTGCATAACTGTTCCATGGTGCAGATGTCACCCAGACTGTAAAACTGTTTCATGGTGCAGATGTCGACCAGTGCATAACTGTTCCATGGTGCAGATGTCACCCAGACTGTAAAACTGTTTCATGGTGCAGATGTCGACCAGACTGTTCAACTGTACAACCATGGTGCAAATGCAAATGTAGACCAGCCTGTACAAATGTTCCATGGTGCAGATGTGTACCAGACTGCATCATTGTTCCATGGTGCAGATGGAGACCAGAATGCATAACTCTTCCATTGTGCAGATGTCTCCAAGACTGTATAACTGTTTCATGGTGCATAACGGTCCCATGGTGCAGATGTCACCCACACTGCATCATTGTTCCATGGTGCAGATGGAGACCAGAATGCATAACTCTTCCATTGTGCAGATGTCTCCAAGACTGTATAACTGTTTCATGGTGCATAACGGTCCCATGGTGCAGATGTCACCCACACTGCATAACTGTTCCATGGTGCATAACTGTTCCATGGTTCATAACTGTTCCATGGTGCAGATGTCACCCACACTGCATAACTGTTCCATGGTGCATAACTGTTCCATGGTGCAGATGTCGACCAAACTGTACACCTGTTCCTTGGTGCTGATGTCACCCAGACTGCATAACTGTTCCATGGTGCATAATTGTTCCAGGGTGCAGATGTCGACCAGAATGCATAACTGTTCCATGGTGCAGATGTCACCCAGACTGCATAACTGTTCCATGGTGCATCACTGTTCCATGGTGCATAACTGTTCCATGGTTCAGATGTCACCCACACTGCATAACTGTTTCATGGTGCATAACTGTTCCATGGTGCAGATGCCGACCAGACTGTACAACTGTTCCATGGTGCATAACTGTTCCAGGGTGCAGATGTCACCCAGACTGCATAACTGTTCTATGGTGCAGATGTCACCAAGACTGCATAACTGTTCCATGTTGCAGATGTTGACCAGACTGCATAACTGTTCCATGGTGCGGATTTCACCCAGACTGCATAACTGTTCTAAGGTGCAGATGTCGAAAAGACTGCATAACTGTTCCATGGTGCAGATGTCACCCAGACTGTAAAACTGTTTCATGGTGCAGATGTCGACCAGTGCATAACTGTTCCATGGTGCAGATGTCACCCAGACTGTAAAACTGTTTCATGGTGCAGATGTCGACCAGACTGTTCATCTGTACAACCATGGTGCAAATGCAAATGTAGACCAGCCTGTACAAATGTTCCATGGTGCAGATGTGTACCAGACTGCATCATTGTTCCATGGTGCAGATGGAGACCAGAATGCATAACTCTTCCATTGTGCAGATGTCTCCAAGACTTTATAACTGTTTCATGGTGCATAACGGTCCCATGGTGCAGATGTCACCCACACTGCATAACTGTTCCATGGTGCATAACTGTTCCATGGTTCATAACTGTTCCATGGTGCAGATGTCACCCACACTGCATAACTGTTCCATGGTGCATAACTGTTCCATGGTGCAGATGTCGACCAAACTGTACAACTGTTCCATGGTGCTGATGTCACCCAGACTGCATAACTGTTCCATGGTGCATAATTGTTCCAGGGTGCAGATGTCGACCAGAATGCATAACTGTTCCATGGTGCAGATGTCACCCAGACTGCATAACTGTTCCATGGTGCATAACTGTTCCATGGTTCAGATGTCACCCACACTGCATAACTGTTTCATGGTGCATAACTGTTCCATGGTGCAGATGCCGACCAGACTGTACAACTGTTCCATGGTGCATAACTGTTCCAGGGTGCAGATGTCACCCAGACTGCATAACTGTTCTATGGTGCAGATGTCACCAAGACTGCATAACTGTTCCATGTTGCAGATGTTGACCAGACTGCATAACTGTTCCGTGGTGCGGATTTCACTCAGACTGCATAACTGTTCTAAGGTGCAGATGTCGAAAAGACTGCATAACTGTTCCATGGTGCAGATGTCAAACGGACTGTACAACTGTTCCATGGTGCAGATGTCACCCAGACTGCGTAACTCTTCCATGGTGCAGATGTAGACCAGACTGCATGACCTTTCCATGGTGCAGATGTAGACCACACTGTACAACTGTTCCATGGTGCATAATTGTCCAATGGTGCACATGTCACCCAGACTGTACAACTGTTCTATGGTGCAGATGTAGACCAGACTGCATAACCTTTCCATGGTGCAGATGTAGACCACAATGTACAACTGTTCCATGGTGCGTAACTGTTCAATGGTGCACATGTCACCCAGACTTTACAACTGTTCCATGGTGCAGATGTTGACCAGACTGTACAACTGTTCCATGGTGCAGATGTTGACCAGACTGCATAACTGTTCTATGGTGCAGATGTCGAAAAGACTGCATAACTGTTCTATGGTGCAGATGTCAACCAGACTGCATAACTGTTCCATGGTGCATAACGCTTTCATTCTGCAGATGTCGACCAGAATGTACAACTGTGCCATGGTGCAGATGTCTACCAGACTGCAGAACTGTTCCATGGTGCAGATGTTGACCAGACTGTACAACTGTTCCATGTTGCAGATGTCGACCAGACTGCATAACTGTTCTATGGTGCATATGTAGAAAAGACTGCATAACTGTCCCATGGTGCAGATGTCAACCAGACTGCATAACTGTTCCATGGTGCATAACGCTTTCATTCTGCAGATGTCGACCAGAATGTACAACTGTTCCATGGTGCAGATGTCTACCAGACTGCATAACTGTTCCATGGTGCAAATGTCTACTAGACTGCATACATGTTCTATGGTGCAGATGTTGAAAAGACTGCATAACTTTTCCATGGTGCAGATGTCACCAAGACTGCATGACTGTTCCATGTTGCAGATGTCGACCAGACTGCATAACTGTTCTATGGTGCTGATGTCGAAAAGACTGCATAACTGTCCCATGGTGCAGATGTCAACCAAACTGCATAACTGTTCCATGGTGCATAACTGTTCCATTCTGCAGATGTTAAGTTAAAGTTAAAAGTTAAAGTGCCAATGATTGTCACACACACACTAAGTGCGGTGAAATGATCCGCTGCTTTTGACCCATCCCCACAGGGGAGCAGTAAGCAGTCGACCAGAATGTACAACTGTTCCATGGTGCAGATGTCGACCAGACTGCATAACTTTTCCATGGTGCAGATGTAGACCACACTGTACAACTGTTCCATGGTGCACATGTCACCCAGACCGCATAACTCTTTCATAGTGCATAACTGTTCCATGTTGCAGATGTCGACCAGACTGAACAACTGTTCCATGGTGCAGATGTCCACCAGACTTTATAACTGTTCCATGGTGCAGATGTTGACTAGACTGTACAACTGGGGCTGTATAGCTCAGTTGGTAGTGTGGCTGTGCCAGCAACTTGAGGGTTCCAGGTTCGAGCCTTGCTTCTGCCATCCTAGTCACTGCCGTTGTGTCCTTGGGCAAGACACTTTACCCACCTGCTCCCAGTGCCACCCACACTGGTTTAAATGTAACTTAGATATTGGGTTTCACAATGTAAAGCGCTTTGAGTGACTAGAGAAAAGTGCTATATAAATATAATTCACTTCACTTCACAACTGTTCCATGGTGCAGATGTCGACCAGACTGTACAACTGTTCCATGTTCCAGCAGATGTTCTTGTGTGTTCAGGGAAGTCCTGCATGACGTTACTCACCATGGCTCGCTATGAGTGGTTTGAGGAATGGGAGAAGACCAAGCTGGGCAAGAGAGGACAAGACTACCTGGACCTGAAGAATGGAATGTCCCAGGAGCTGCTGGACTGGGCCTTGACCATCTTCCCCCAACTGAAAGACAAGGTGTGTTTCCTTCAAGTGTGTACTTACCTTTTAAGACTACCCAATATTACAGTATTACTATTAGTATTAGTATTATGAATGGTTTCCTCCCACATTGCAAACCAAAATCTTGAACAATGAGTCCAAGCTGACACTTGCTGTCCTCCAAGGTCTACTGGGGTAGGCTCCAGCTTCAATTGCTGTCATCCAAGGTCTAGTGGAGTAGGCTCCCGCTTCACTTGCTGTCATCTAAGGTTTAGTGGGGTAGGCTCCAGCTTCAGTTGTTGTCATCTAAGGTATGCTGGGGTAGGCTCCAGCTTCACTTGCTGTCATCTAAGATCTGCTAGGGTTGGCTCCAGCTTCACTTGCTGTCATCCAAGGTCTACGAGGGTAGGCTTCACTTGCTGTCATCTAAGGTCTACTGGGGTAGGCTCCAGCTTCACGTGTTCTCATCTAGGATCTGCTAGGGTAGACTCCAGCTTCACTTCACAAGGGGTTGGGATATTATAAACATTTGCTTCATCCAACCCCTTTTCAAGCCTTGCATAAATGTCTCTGCCAAAATCTAAAAAAAAATGTGTTGTTGTACTGTACAGGTTTGAAATATCCATCCATCCATCCATCCATCTTCTTCCGCTTATCCGAGGTCGGGTCGCGGGGGCAGCAGCTTAAGCAGGGAAGCCGAGACTTCCCTTTCCCCAGCCACTTCGTCCAGCTCCTCCCGGGGGATCCCGAGGCGTTCCCAGGCCAGCCGGGAGAGATAGTCTTCCCAGCGTGTCCTGGGTCTTCCCCGTGGCCTCCTACCGGTCGGACGTGCCCGAAACACCTTCCTAGGGAGGCGTTCGGGTGGCATCCTGACCAGATGCCCGAACCACCTCATCTGGCTCCTCTCGATGTGGAGGAGCAGCGGCTTTACTTTGAGCTCCCCCCGAATGACAGAGCTTCTCACCCTATCTCTAAGGGAGAGCCCCGCCACTCGGCGGAGGAAACTCATTTCGGCCGCTTGTACCCGTGATCTTGTCCTTTCGGTCATGACCCAAAGCTCATGACCATAGGTGAGGATGGGAACGTAGATCGACCGGTAAATCGAGAGCTTTGCCTTCCGGCTCAGCTCCTTCTTCACCACAACGGATCGATACAGCGTCCGCATTACTGAAGACGCCGCACCGATCCGCCTGTCGATCTCACGATCCACTCTTCCCCCACTCGTGAACAAGACTCCGAGGTACTTGAACTCCTCCACTTGGGGCAAGATCTCCTCCCCAACCCGGAGATGGCACTCCACCCTTTTCCGGGAGAGAACCATGGACTCGGACTTGGAGGTGCTGATTCCCATCCCAGTCGCTTCACACTCGGCTGCGAACCGATCCAGTGAGAGCTGAAGATCTTGGCCGGAGGAAGCCATCAGGACCACATCATCTGCAAATAGCAGAGACCTAATCCTGCAGCCACCAAGCCAGATCCCCTCAACGCCCTGACTGCGCCTAGAGATTCTGTCCATAAAGGTTATGAACAGAATCGGTGACAAAGGGCAGCCTTGGCGGAGTCCAACCCTCACTGGAAACGTGTCCGACTTACTGCCGGCAATGCGGACCAAGCTCTGACACTGATTATACAGGGAGCGAACTGCCACAATAAGACAGTCCGTTACCCCATACTCTCTGAGCACTCCCCACAGGACTTCCCGGTCGAATGCCTTCTCCAAGTCCACAAAGCACATGTAGACTGGTTGGGCAAACTCCCATGCACCCTCAAGGACCCTGCCGAGAGTATAGAGCTGGTCCACAGTTCCACGACCAGGACGAAAACCACACTGTTCCTCCTGAATCCGAGGTTCGACTATCCGGCGTAGCCTCCTCTCCAGTACACCTGAATAGACCTTACCGGGAAGGCTGAGGAGTGTGATCCCACGATAGTTGGAACACACCCTCCAGTTCACCTTCTTAAAGAGAGGAACCACCACCCCGGTCTGCCAATCCAGAGGTACCGCCCCCGATGTCCACGCGATGTTGCAGAGTCTTGTCAACCAAGACAGCCCCACAACATCCAGAGCCTTAAGGAACTCCGGGCGGTTCTCATCCACCCCCGGGACCTTGCCACCGAGGAGCTTTTTAACTACCTCGGCAACCTCAGCCTCAGAAATAGGAGAGCCCACCACGGATTACCCAGGCCCTGCTTCCTTATAGGAAGACGTGCTGGTAGGATTGAGGAGGTCTTCGAAGTATTCCCTCCACCGATCCACAACATCCGCAGTCGAGGTCAGCAGAGCACCATCCCCACCATACACGGTGTTGACACTGCACTGCTTCCCCTTCCTGAGGCGGCGGATGGTGGTCCAGAATTGCTTCGAAGCCGTCCGGAAGTCTTTTTCCATGGCCTCCCCGAACTCCTCCCATGTCCGAGTTTTTGCCTCCGCGACCGCTGAAGCCGCACACCGCTTGGCCTGTCGGTACCTGTCTGCTGCCTCAGGAGTCCCATGAGCCAAAAGAACCCGATAGGACTCCTTCTTCAGCCTGACGGCATCCCTCACCGCCGGCGTCCACCAACGGGTTCTAGGATTACCGCCACGACAGGCACCAACTACCTTGCGGCCACAGCTCCAATCGGCCGCCTCGACAATAGAGGTACGGAACATTGTCCACTCGGACTCAATGTCCAGCACCTCCCTCGTGACATGTTCAAAGTTCTTCCGGAGGTGGGAATTGAAACTCTCTCTGACAGGAGACTCTGCCAGGCGTTCCCAGCAAACCCTCACAATGCGTTTGGGCCTGCCAGGTCTGTCCGGCATCCTCCCCCACCATCGCAGCCAACTCACCACCAGGTGGTGATCGGTAGAAAGCTCCGCCCCTCTCTTCACCCGAGTGTCCAAAACATGAGGCCGCAAATCCGATGACACAACTACAAAGTCGATCATGGAACTGCGGCCTAGGGTGTCCTGGTGCCAAGTGCACATATGGACACCCTTATGTTTGAACATGGTGTTTGTTATCGACAATCTGTGACGAGCACAAAAGTCCAATAACAGAACACCACTCGGGTTCAGATCCGGGCGGCCATTCTTCCCAATCACACCTCTCCAGGTTTCACTGTTGCTGCCAACATGAGCGTTGAAGTCCCCCAGTAGAACGAGGGAATCACCCGGGGGCGCACTCTCCAGTACTCCCTCGAGTGAATCCAAAAAGGGTGGGTACTCTGAGCTGCTGTTTGGCGCGTAAACGCAAACAACAGTCAGGACCCGTCCCCCCACCCGAAGGCGGAGGGAAGCTACCCTCTCGTCCACCGGGTTGAACTCCAACGTGCAGGCTTTGAGCCGAGGGGCAACAAGAATTGCCACCCCAGCCCGTCGCCTCTCACTGCCGGCAACGCCAGAGTGGAAGAGAGTCCAGCCCCTCTCAAGAGAAGTGGTTCCAGAGCTCTTGCTGTGCGTCGAAGTGAGTCCGACTATATCTAGCCGGAACTTCTCCACCTCACGCACTAGCTCAGGCTCCTTCCCCCCCAGCGAAGTGACGTTCCACGTCCCAAGAGCCAGCTTATGTAGCCGAGGATCGGACCGCCAAGCGCCCTGCCCTCGGCTTCCGCCCAGCTCACACTGCACCCTACCTCTATGGCCCCTGCTATGGGTGGTGAGCCCATTGGAGGGGGGACCCACGTTGCCTCTTCGGGCTGTGCCCGGCCGGGCCCCATGGGGACAGGCCCGGCCACCAGGCGCTCGCCATCGTGCCCCACCTCCGGGCCTGGCTCCAGAGGGGGGCCTCGGTGACCCGCGTCCGGGCGAGGGAAATCTGGGTCCTTGGTTTGTGTTCTTCATCGAGGTCTTCGAGCTGCTCTTTGTCTGATCCCTCACCTAGGACCAGTTTGCCTTGGGAGACCCTACCAGGGGGCATAGAAACCCCCGGACAACATAGCTCCTAGGATCATTGGGACACGCAAACTCCTCTACCACGGTAAGGTGGCAGCTCAGAGAGGAGAGGTTTGAAATAAATAATTCAATTCAAATTCAATTCAATTCACTTGCTGTCATCCAAGGTCTACCAGGGTAGGCTCCAGCTTCACTTGCTGTCATCCAGGGTCTGTTAGGGTAGGCCTAAGCTTCACTTGCTGTCATCCAAGGTCTACTGGGGTAGGCTCCAGCTTCACTTGCTGTCATCTTATGTCTACTGAAGTAGGCTCCAGCTTCACTTGCTGTCATCTAGGGTCTACTGAGGTAAGCCCCAGCTTCAGTTGCTGTCATCCAAGGTCCACTGGGGTAGGCTCTAGCTTCACTTGCGGTCATCTAGGGTCTGCTGGGGTAGGCTCCAGCTTCACTTGCTGTCATCCAAAGTCTGCTAGAGTAGGCTCAGATGTGGTCAGATGTTCCTGTGATTAGGTGGTCAGGTGGTCTGGTGGTCAGGTGGTTTGGTGGTCAGATGTTCAGATTTTCAGGTGGTTAGGTGGTCAGTTGTTCAGATTTTCAGGTGGTCAGGTGGTCTGGTAGTCAGGTGGTCTGGTGGTCAGATGTTCAGATGTTCAGGTGGTTAGGTGGTTAGGTGGTTAGGTGGTCAGGTGGTCTGGTGGTCAGGTTATTTGGTAGTCAGATGTTCAGATGTTTAGATGTTCAGGTGGTTAGGTGGTTAGGTTGTCTGGTGGTCAGATATTCAGGTGGTCAGGTGGTCTGGTGGTCAGATGTTCAGGTGGTCTGGTGCTCAGGTTGTCAGGTGGTCAGATGTTCAGGTGGTTAGGTGGTCAGGTGGTCTGGTGGTCAGATGTTCAGATGGTTAGGTGGTCTTGTGGTCAGGTGGTTAAGTGGTCAGGTGGCCTGGTTGTCGGGTGATCAGGTGGTCAGGTGTGCAGGTGGTCAGGTGTGCAAGTGGTCAGGTGTTCAGGTGGTCAGGTGTTCAGATGTTTAGGTGGTCAGGTGATCAGGTGGTCAGATGTTCAGGTGGTTAGGTGGTTTTGTGGTCAGTTGGTTAAGTGGTCAGGTGGCCTGGTTGTCGGGTGATCAGGTGGTCAGGTGTGCAGGTGGTCAGGTGTGCAAGTGGTCAGGTGTTCAGGTGGTCAGGTGTTCAGATGTTTAGGTGGTCAGGTGATCAGGTGGTCAGGTGGTCAGATGATCAGGTGGTCAGGTGTGCAGGTGGTTGGGTGATCAGGTGGTCAGATGATCAGGTGGTCATGTGATCAGGTGTGCAGGTGTTCAGGTGTTCAGATGATCAGGTGTTCAGATGGTCAGGTGGTCAGATGATCCGGTGGTCAGGTGGTCGGGTTATCAGGTGGTCAGATAATCAGGTGGTCAGATGATCAGGTAGTCAGCTGGTCAGATGATCAGGTGGTCAGGTGTTCAGAATTGCAGATGATCAGGTGTTCAGATGGTCAGATGATCAGGTGGTCAGGTGTGCAGGTGGTCGGGTGATCAGGTGGTCAGATGATCAGGTGGTCAGATGATCAGGTGGTCAGGTGTTCAGAATTGCAAATGATCACATGGTCAGATTATCAGGTGGTCGGGTGATCAGGTGGTCAGATGATCAGGTGGTCAGATGATCAGGTGGTCGGGTGATCAGGTGGTCAGATGATCAGATGATCAGGTGGTCAGGTGTGCAGGTGGTCGGGTGATCAAGTGGTCAGATGATCAGGTGGTTAGATTATCAGGTGGTCGGGTGATCAGGTAGTCAGATGATCAAGTGGTCAGATGATCAGGTGGTCAAGTGTGCAGGTGGTCGGGTGATCAGGTGGTTAGATTATCAGGTGGTCAGGTGTTTAGATAATCAGGTGGTCGGGTGATCAGGTGGTCAGATGATCAGGTGGTTAGGTGTTCAGATGGTCAGGTGGTCGGATGATCAGCTGTGCAGGTATCCAGATGGTCAGATGATCAGGTTGTCAGGTCTTCAGGTGTGTCTCCAAGCTACCTCCCACATGGAGCCACCAGAGGGAGATAGAGAGCAGGAAGTACAAGCAGGTTGTTGGTGTTGTGTGCAGGTGGTGATGGTGGACGCTGCCACCCCCCTGACTAATGTGCACTACCTGCGTAGGTGGTGATGGTGGACGCTGCGTACCCCCCTGACTAATGTGCACTGCCTGCGCAGGTGGTGATGGTGGACGCTGCCACCCCCCTGAGTAATGTGCCCTACCTGCGCAGGTGGTGATGGTGGATGCTGCCACCCCCTTGACTAATGTGCACTACCTGCGTAGGTGGTGATGGTGGACGCTGCCACCCCTTTGACTAATGTGCACTACCTGCGCAGGTGGTGATGGTGGATGCTGCCACCCCCCTGACTAATGTGAACTACCTGCGCAGGTGGTGATGGTGGACGTTGCCACCCCCTTGACTAATGTGCACTACCTGTGCAGGTAGTGATGGTGGACGCTGCCACCCCCGTGACTAATGTGCACTACCTGCGCAGGTGGTGATGGTGGACGTTGCCACCCCCTTGACTAATGTGCACTACCTGTGCAGGTAGTGATGGTGGACGCTGCCACCCCCCTGACTAATGTGCACTACCTGGGCGCCCCCAGGGGTGAGATGTACGGTGCTGAACACAACTTGGAGCGCTTCACCCCACAGACAGTGGCTAGGACCAGACCACAAACACCAGTGGCTGGTCTCTACCTGACAGGTGAGATACAGCGGACCCCTCCCACCTCCAACACCCACTGATCATCTTTCTTTTTTTCTTTCTTGCTTGTTTGTTTGTTTTTTGTTTATCTGTTTGTGTTTGTTTATCTGTTTGTTTATATTTTTGTCCATTTGTTTGTTTATCTGTTTTGTTTGTTTTTTCTGTTTTGTTGGATTTTTGTTTGTCTTTTTGTTTATCCGTTTGTTTGTTTATCTTTGTGTCTGTTTGTTTGTTTTTCTGTTTTGTTTGTCTTTTTGTTTATCTGTTCATCTTTGTGTCTGTTTGTTTGTGTATCTGTTTGTTTGTTTGTTTATCTGTTTGTCCGTTTATTTGTTTGTTTGTCTATTTGTTCGCTTGTTTTTATGTTGTTTGTTTTGTGTTTGTCTTTTTGTTTATCTGTTTGTTTGTTTGTTTATATGTTTGTCTTTGTTTTTCTGTTTTGTTTTGTGTTTGTCTTTTTGTTTATCTGTGTGTTTATTTATTTGTTTGTTTATATGTTTTTGTTTGTTTTGTTTTTGTTTATCTGCTTGTTTGTCTGTGTTTGTTTATCTGTTTGTTTGTTGGTTTATCTGTTTGTTCATTTGTTTGTTTGTTTGTATTTCTGTTTTGTTCATTTTTTCTTTGTGTTTTTGTTTATCTGTTTGTTTGTTTAAATTGTGTCTGTTTGTTTGTTTATCTCTTTGTTTGTTTGATTGTCTGTTTATCTGTTTGTTTGGTTGTTTATCTGTTTGTTTTTCTGTTTTGTTTATTATTTCTTTGTCTTTTTGTTTATCTGTTTGTTTATGTTTTTGTCTGTTTGTTTGTTTGTTTGTCTCTTTGTCTGTTTGCAGGGCAGGACGTGTTCTGTAACGGCATGGCCGGAGCGCTGCATGGAGGACTTCTGTGTGCCTCATCTGTCCTCGATCAGGTTCTCTACATCGACCTTCTGGCCCTGAAGTCCCGTATGAAGAAAAAACATAAACTCACCTGAAAGTCAACATGACAACCCTAAATATGTATCAGGTTTATGCAGATACATATTACTTTTCACTATTGTGTTGTGTATTGTAGTATTAACATGTTTTACCACTACTGTAACATAGATTTATTGTAGTATTAACATGTTTTACCAATACTGTAACGTAAATGTATTGTGGTATTAACTTGTTTTACCAATACTGTAACCTAGATTTATTGTAGTATTAACATGTTTTACCAAAACAGTAACAGATTTATTGTAGTATTAACATGTTTTACCAATACTGTAACAAATATTTATTGTAGTATTAACATGTTTCACTAATACTGAAACATAGATTTATTGAAGTATTAATATTTGTTACCAATACTGTAAAATCTATTATTACGGTTTGTGCTCAGTGGGATTAAAAGGTTTACTTTGCATTGTTGCTGTGGATTGTTGTTTATTATTTACAGTAAAGACGATAGGAGCTTTAACGTTCCTCCATTTTGTTTACGTCTGCTGGAAAGTTTGGTGACTATTTTCATGCTCCAAGAATCTTCAATCAAAAGTATTTCTAGCAGAAGTGAAAGTTGCTCACCAAATAATATTGCTGTACTTCATTTACCCAGGATACAACAGAAATATTTAGGCACAAGACAGTAAGTTGAACACACACAAGGACTACTCATAATATTAATTAAGAAGCAAATATAGCAATAATAAATACATAACTTTATAAATGCTGCACTGATAATTATGTAATCGACAACTATTCACATGTACTCCAGTGACACGTCCCTTTCTTAGACTCAAACCAAATGTTGCTTATTAATATCACACGTTTGGATGGTGACAACAAAGTCTACTGCGTTAAAATGTGTTAAGAAATGAGCTTGTTAGGATCTATTTCTATTGTACATGCATTGCCTTCATTGGGAACCTTTCCCCCACCAAGATGGCTGCTACGTAGGAGCGTTGCTCCCACAAAGATGGCTGCCATGTAGTACCATTGCCTCCACAAAGATTGCTGGCAAGTAGGAACGTTGCCTCTAAATAAATGGCTGCCATGTAGTACCGTTGCCTCCACAAAAAAGGCTGGCACGTAGGAATGTTGCCCCTAAATAAATGGCTGCCACGTAGGAGTGTTCCCCCACAAAGATGGCTGCTATGTAGTAATGTTGCCGCTGCCAAGATTACCGGACGACAATATTCTTCATTTAATGACTGTAAATAATGTAAAAACAAGAGTATAAAGAAGCCATACTGTTCCATTACCTCTGTTCATACTACTGTCACTACTCAACTGCCAAAAGAACTGTAGACCCATCTATCCATCCATCCATCTTCTTCCGCCTATCCGAGGTCGGGTCGTGGGGGCAGCAGCTTAAGCAGGGAAGCCCAGACTTCCCTCTCCCCAGTCACTTCGTCCAGCTCCTCCCGGGGGAACCCGAGGCGTTCCCAGGCCGGCCGGGAGACATAGTCTTCCCAACGTGTCCTGGGTCTTCCCCGTGGCCTCCTACCGGTCGGACGTGCCCTAAACACCTCCCTAGGGAGGCGCTCGGGTGGCATCCTGACCAGATGCCTGAACCACCTCATCTGGCTCCTCTCGATGTGGAGGAGCAGCGGCTTTACTTTGAGCTCCCCCCGGATGACAGAGCTTCTCACCCTATCTCTAAGGGAGAGCCCCGCCACCCGGCGGAGGAAACTCATTTCGGCCGCTTGTACCCGTGATCTTGTCCTTTCGGTCATAACCTAAAGCTCATGACCATAGGTGAGGATGGGAACGTAGATCGACCGGTAAATTGAGAGCTTTGCCTTCCGGCTCAGCTCCTTCTTCACCACAACGGATCGATACAGCGTCCGCATTACTGAAGACGCCGCACCGATCCGCTTGTCGATCTCACGATCCACTCTTCCCTCACTCGTGAACAAGACTCCGAGGTACTTGAACTCCCCCACTTGGGGAAAGATCTCCTCCCCAACCCGGAGATGGCACTCCACCCTTTTCCGGGCGAGAACCATGGACTCGGACTTGGAGGTGCTGATTCTCATCCCAGTCGCTTCACACTCAGCTGCAATCACGCCTCTCCAGGTTTCACTGTCGTTGCCAATATGAGCGTTGAAGTCCCCCAGTAGAACGAGGGAAACACCCGGGGGAGCACCCTCAAGTACTCCCTCGAGTGAATCCAAAAAGGGTGGGTACTCTGAGCTGCTGTTTGGAGCGTAAGCGCAAACAATAGTCAGGACCCGTCCCCCCACCCGAAGGCGGAGAGAAGCTACCCTCTCGTCCACCGGGTTGAACTCCAACATGCAGGCTCTGAGCCGGGGGGCAACAAGAATTGCCACCCCAGCCCGTCGCCTCTCACTGCTGGCAACGCCAGGGTGGAAGAGAGTCCAGCCCCTCTCGAGAGAACTGGTTCAAGAGCCCTAGCTGTGCGTCGAGGTGAGTCCGACTATATCCAACCGGAACTTCTCTACCTCGCGCACTAGCTTAGGCTCCTTTCCCCCAGCGAGGTGACGTTCTGAGCTAGCTTCTGTAGCCGAGGATCGGACCGCCAAGTGCCCTGCATTCGGCTTCCGCCCAGCTCACATTGCACCCGACCTCTATGGCCCCTGCTATGGGTGGTGAGCCCATTGGAGGGGGGACCCACGTTGCCTCTTCGGGCTGTGCCCGGCTGGGCCCCATGGGGACGGGCCCAGCCACCAGGCGCTCGCCATCGTGCCCCAACTTCGGGCCTGGCTCTGGAGGGGGGCCCCGGTGACCCGCGTCCGGGCGAGGGAAATCTGAGTCTCGGTTCTTGCATTTCCATAGAAGTCTTCGAGCTGCTCTTTGTCTGATCCCTCACCTAGGACCTGTTTGTCTTGGGAGACCCTACCAGGGGGCATGGAAGCCCCCGGACAACATAGCTCCTAGGATCATTGGGACACGCAAAGTCTTCTACCACGGTAAGGTGGCAGCTCAGAGAGGAGTAAACACCTTAATATTTATTACTTCCTATATTTTATATACTTTGTATAGTGTATATACTGTTATACTATTTGATATTGCACTGGTACTGTATGTGACTACTGTACTTTTACTTGTACTGATACTTCTACCATAACTACTGGGACTTATTGTGCAACTTATTGTCTTGTAATTAATGTACATCAAAGCTATTCAAATTGTTGTATTTTTCGTATTTAGTGTATTAGATTCAGCAACTAGGGTTTGGATCCCACTGTACGCAATATCTGAAGAGCATGGAAAAAAGCATTTCACTGTGGTGTACTCTGCATGTGACGAATAAAACCCTTGAACCTTGAAGATGGCTGCCACCTAGGAGCGTTTCCCCCACAAAGATGGCTGCCATGTGGTAACGTTGCCCCCACCAAGATGGCTGCCACCGAGGAGCATTGCCCCAACCAAGATGGCTGCCACGTAGGAGCGTTGCCCCCACCAAGATGGCTGCCACGTAGGAGCTTTGCCCCCACACAAGTAAACACCCTGCATTCACAAGTACACACTAAATACACAAGTGCATACCCCGCATACACAAGTACATACCACACTAACTCATGTGCATACCTCGCATACACAAATACACACCCCACGTACACAAGTACATACCCCGCATACAAAAGTACACACCACACATGAACAAGTACACACCCCTCATACACAAGTACACACCACACATACAATCAATCAATCAATGTTTATTTATAAAGCCCTAAATCACAGGTGTCTCAAAGGGCTGCACAAGCCACAACGACATCCTCGGTTCAGATCCCACATAAGGGCAAGGAAAAACTCACCCCAGTGGGATGTCAATGAGAATGACAATGAGAAACCTTGGAGAGGACCGCAGATGTGGGTGACCCCCCCCCTCAAGGGGAGACCAGATGCAATGGACGTCGAGTGGGTCTAGCATAATATTGTGAAAGTCCAGTCCATAGTGGATCTAACATAATAGTGAGAGTCCAGTCCATAGTGGGGCCAGCAGGAGACCATCCCGAGCGGAGACAGGTAAGCAGCGCAGAGACGTCCCCAACCGGGTCCACCCCAGGTCCCGACTCTGGACAGCCAGCACTTCATCCATGGCCACCAGACCTGTCCCCCCCCTTCCACAAGGGAGAGGGGGGCAGAGCAGAAAAGAAAAGAAATGGTAGATCAACTGGTCTAAAAAGGGGGCTATTTAAAGGCTAGAGTATACAAATGAGTTTTAAGATGGGACTTAAATGCTTCTACTGAGGTAGCATCTCTAACTGTTACCGGGAGGGCATTCCAGAGTACTGGAGCCCCAATAGAAAACGCTCTATAGCCCGCAGACTTTTTTTGTGCTCTGGGAATCACTAATAAGCCGGAGTTCTTTGAACGCAGATTTCTTGCTGGGACATATGGTACAATACAATCGGCAAGATAGGATGGAGCTAGACCAGGGGTCGGCAACCTTTACCAGTCAAAGAGCCATTTTGACCAGTTTCGCAAATTATAGAAAACAATGGGAGCCGCAAATTTTTTTTGAAATTTTAAATGAAATAACACTGCATACAAAGTTTTCTTTTTGCTATGTATAAACCAGGGGTCTCAGACACGCTGCCCACACCTTTATATGGAATTTGTAAGCTGGTGCAGCACGCGGGTTTTAAATGAATGGCGCTTGTCAGCATCATACGTGCTGTGATGGTACAGCATATAGCACCCACCACTAATGTTGTGTCGTTCGCGAACGATTCGTTCGAACGAACGAATCTTTTGAGTGAACGTACTGAAACGAAGCTCCCTCCATCAGTGTGTGAATGTGTGTGTGAATGGGTAAATGTGGAAGTAGTGTCAAAGCGCTTTGAGTACCTTGAAGATAGAAAAGCGCTATACAAGTACAACCCATTTATCATTTTTATATATATATATATATATATATATATATATATATATATATATATATATATATATATATATATATATATATATATATACACACAGGTAAAAGCCAGTAAGTTAGAATATTTTGAAAAACTTGATTTATTTCAGTAATTGCATTCAAAAGGTGTAACTTGTACATTATATTTATTCATTGCACACAGACTGATGCATTCAAATGTTTATTTCATTTAATTTTGATGATTTGAAGTGGCAACAAATGAAAATCCAAAATTCCGTGTGTCACAAAATTAGAATATTGTGTAAGGGTTAAATTTTGAAGACACCTGGTGCCACAAACTAATCAGCTGATTAACTCAAAACACCTGCAAAGGGCTTTAAATGGTCTCTCAGTCCAGTTCTGAAGCCTACACAAACATGGGGAAGACTTCAGATTTGACAGCTGTCCAAAAGGCAACCATCGACACATTGCACAAGGAGGGAAAGACACAAAAGGTTATTGCTGAAGAGGCTGGCTGTTCTCAGAGCTCTGTGTCCAAACACATTAATGGAGAGGCAAAGGGAAGGAAAAACTGTGGTCAGAAAAAGTGTACAAGCGATAGGGATCACCGCGCCCTGGTCAAGATTGTGAAAAAAAACCCATTCAAAAATGTGGGGGAGATTCAGAAGGAGTGGACAGCTGCTGGAGTCAGTGCTTCAAGATCCACCACCAAGAGACGCTTGAAAGACATGGGTTTCAACTGCCGCATACCTCGTGTCAAGCCACTGTTGACCAAGAAACAGCGCGAAAAGCGTCTCACCTGGGCTAAGGAAAAAAAGAGCTGGACTGCTGCTGAGTGGTCCAAAGTCATGTTTTCTGACGAAAGCAAATTTTGCATTTCCTTTGGAAATCGAGGTCCCAGAGTCTGGAGGAAGACAGGAGAGGCACAGGATCCACGTTGCCTGAAGTCTAGTGTAAAGTTTCCACCATCAGTGATGGTTTGGGGGCCATGTCATCTGCTGGTGTCGGTCCACTCTGTTTCCTGAGATCCAGGGTCAACGCAGCCGTCTACCAGCAAGTTTTAGAGCACTTCAAGCTTCCTGCTGCTGACCTGCTCTATGGAGATGGAGATTTCAAGTTCCAACAGGACTTGGCGCCTGCACACAGCGCAAAGTCTACCCGTGCATGGTTTACGGACCATGGTATTTCTGTTCTAAATTGGCCCGCCAACTCCCCTGACCTTAGCCCCATAGAAAATCTGTGGGGTATTGTGAAAAGGAAGATGCAGAATGCCAGACCCAAAAACGCAGAAGAGTTGAAGGCCACTATCAGAGCAACCTGGGCTCTCATAACACCTGAGCAGTGCCAGAAACTCATCGACTCCATGCCACGCCGCATTAACGCAGTAATTGAGGCAAAAGGAGCTCCAACCAAGTATTGAGTATTGTACATGCTCATATTTTTCATTTTCATACTTTTCAGTTGGCCAACATTTCTAAAAATCCCTTTTTTGTATTAGCCTTAAGTAATATTCTAATTTTGTGACACACGGAATTTTGGATTTTCATTTGTTGCCACTTCAAATCATCAAAATTAAATGAAATAAACATTTGAATGCATCAGTCTGTGTGCAATGAATAAATATAATGTACAAGTTACACCTTTTGAATGCAATTACTGAAATAAATCAAGTTTTTCAAAATATTCTAATTTACTGGCTTTTACCTGTATATATATATATAAATATACACATATATATATATATATATATAGTACAGTAAACATCTACTGCCTTAGTGTCCTATGTGCGACTGTACATCTATCTCTGAGGATTTATGTGGTGAATTTACCGTCGGACCAACATCCACCATCTTAGATAATACCCCTGAATGTGACTCGTTTTTAACTCATAAACTTAACAAAACAGACCTTGCTTACTCTAAAAGGTACAGAATATATCCTAGTGTTGTGTGTTTGTGTTACATGCGAACCAGCTTACCTGTAAAACAGTTCAAACAGCTTAACAACCGGAGCTTGATGTCTCTGCTTTCCTCAGATCAGTACTGACAGACTTCTTCTCCAGGCCAGCTACTGTTACCAAGGCACCAAGCGCCCTCTACTGGTGTAACTAAATATCGCATTCTGCATAGAACTACATAGTAAACCTGGACGTCACAAAACAATGAGTCTATAAACATTATTTAAACCGAGTTTTCTGACCTCAAAGAGTTTTTAATGGGGGGGGGGGGGGGGGGGGGGGCGCAACTATTTTAATTAAAGCAATCGGAGGGTTGCTGGTCACTGGGGTTCAATCCCCACCTTCTACCATCCTAGTCACATCCGTTGTGTCCTTGGGCAAGACACTTCACCCCTTGCTCCTGATGGCTGCTAATTAGCGCCTTGCATGGCAGCTCCCGCCATCAGTGTGTGAATGTGTGTGTGAATGGGTGAATGTGGAAATAGTGTCAAAGCGCTTTGAGTACCTTGAAGGTAGAAAAGCGCTATACAAGTATAACCCATTTATCATTTATTTATTAAAGTAAATCACTTAGTGCCACATACACACCACACATACACTAGTACACACCGCGGGTTGCCGACCCCTGAGCTAGACCGTGTAGTATTTTATACCAAAGTAGTAAAACCTTAAAGTCGCATCTTAAGTGCACAGGAACCCAGTGCAAGTGAGCCAGTATAGGCGTAATATGATCAAACTTTCTTGACAAGAACTTTCTTGTTCTTGTCAAAAGTCTAGCAGCCGCATTTTGTACCAACTGTAATCTTTTAACGCTAGACATAGGGAGACCCGAAAAAAATACGCTACTGTAATCGAGACGAGACGTAACAAACGCTTGAAAACTGATCTCAGCGTCGCTAGTGGACAAAATGGAACGAATTTTAGCGATATCACGGAGATGAAAGAAGGCCGTTTTAGTAACACTCTTGATGTGTGACTTGGCACTCAGCATTAAGGGTTAGAATTGGGGGTTGAATCACCAAAGATGATTCCCGGGCACGGCCACCGCTGCTGCTCACTGCTCCCCTCACCTCCCAGGTTAAGGGTTGGAATTGGGGGTTAAATCACCAAAAATAATTCCCGGGCGCGGCCACCGCTGCTTCTCACTGCTCCCCTCACCTCCCAGGGGGTGAGGGTGATGGGTCAAATGCAGAGGATTTTCTCACCACACCTAGTGTGTGCGTGACAATCATTGGTACTTTAACTTTTAACTTTAAACGAGAGAGTTGGGTCGAAGATAATACCCAGATTCTTTACAGAGTCGCCTTGTGTAATTGTTTGGTTGTCAAATGTTAAGGTGGTATTATTAAATAGGTGTCGGTGTCTAGCAGGACCGATAATCAGCATTTCCGTTTTCTTGGCGTTGAGTTGCAAAAAGTTAGCGGACATCCATTGTTTAATTTCATTAAGACACGCCTCCAGCCGACTACAATCCGGCGTGTTGGTCAGCTTTAGGGGCATGTAGAGTTGGGTGTCATCAGCATAACAGTGAAAGCTAACATGTATGATGTCACCTAGCGGCAGCATGTAGATGCTGAAGAGTGCAGGGCCAAGAACTGAATCCTGTGGAACTCCACACGTTACCTTAACATAGTCCGAGGTCACATTGTTATGGGAGATGCACTGCATCCTGTCAGTAAGATAAGAGTCAAACCAAGACAAGGCTAAGTCTGACATACCAATACGTGTTTTGATACGCTCTAATAAAATATTATGATCGACGGTATCGAAAGCAGCACTAAGATCAAGAAGCAGCAACATGGATGACGCATCAGAATCCATCGTTAGCAATAGATCATTAGTCATTTTTGCGAGGGCTGTCTCCGTAGAGTGATTTGCCCTGAAACTGGATTGAAAGGGTTCACAGAGATTGTTTGACGCTAAGTGTTCATTTAGCTGATGTGCAACAATTTTTTCGAGGATTTTCGAAATAAACGGAAGGTGGGACACCGGCCGGTAGTTTACCATGAAGTCAGGATCGAGGTTAGGTCTTTTGAGCAAAGGATGAATAACCACTTTTTTGAATGCTAGGGGAACAGTGCCAGAGGAAAGTGATAAGTTTATAATATTTAGCACTGATGGACCTAATAATACAAAAAGCTCCTTGATAAGTTTCCCAGGAAGTGGGTCAAGTAAACATGTTGTTTGTTTTATCCCACTTACACGCCGTAATAGTTTCTCTAATGTTATTTCAACAAAAAGAGAGAGACTATTTTGTCTTGCAGTATCCGTCGTATATACAGTCATATCTGTGTTAATAGAACCCAGTTGTAGCTGGGATGCGTTGTCTTTAATCTCCTTTCTAATGAGTTCAATTTTCTTATTAAAGAAATTAATAAAGTCATCTGCCGAGTGGGTGGAGCTATTGGGAGGAGTCCCTTGTTGGGTTAGCGATGCTACTGTACTAAACAAAAATTTAGGGTTGTTTTTGTTGAGGCGGATGAGATTTGAGTAATATTTAGCTTTAGCTAAGGTAAGCATGCATTATATAAGATATTAAACTATCATTCCATGCTTGATGGAAAACCTCAAGCTTAGTCGCGCGCCATTTGCGTTCCAACTTTCTACATGATAATTTATGAGCTCTAGTTTCTTCTGTAAACCATGGGGTGCGCCTTTTAGGGGCCCTTTTTTGTTTTAGCGGTGCTATACTATCAATGGTTTCGCGCAGGGCATTGTCAAAGTTGTTAGTGAGGTTATCAATAGAGCCGACATAATTTGGGAATGGTTCCATTACCAAAGGCAGTAGGTCAGCAAGAGTCATTGTTGTGGCAGCATTAATGTTGCAGCTGCTATAGCAGTTATTATTATTATTAGCTTGTTGACAATGAGTCAGAACTTTGAATTTTATAAGGTAATGATCGGACATTACTTTAGTATACAGGAGTACCATAACTTTGGAGGTGGTGACACCCCTGACCAGCACTAGATCTATTGTATTACCGTTGCGATGCGTAGGTTCATTTATTATTTGTGTAAGACCACAGCTATCAATTATAGTCTGGAGCGCCACGCACTGAGGGTCCGATGGGGTATTCATATGGATATTAAAGTCCCCCATTATGATTATATTGTCGGCGTGCGTCACTAGATCAGCAACGAACTCTGAGAATTAATTGATAAAGTCCGAATAGGGCCCTGGGGGGCGGTAGATAACAGCCAGGTCGAGAGGCAGCGGTGTGACAGACCTCATAGTAAGCACCTCAAACGATTTATATTTATTATTTAGGTTAGGGGTAAGGTTAAAGTTTTCATTGTATATTAGTGCGACCCTCCCACCCCTTTTAAGGGGACGGGCAATATGTGCACTCGTATAGTTAGGAGGAGATGCCTCATTTAGCGCAAAAAAATCGTCTGGTTTGAGCCAGGTTTCGCTAAGACCAATGACGTTAAGATTGTTGTTTCTTATGACCTCATTAACTAATAACGTTTTGGGAGACAATGATTTTATGTTTAAAAAGCCCATATTATAGGTATTGGGCTGTTTTGACGAGTTTTTGTTGAAATTATCCGTAGTAGCAATATTAATAATGTTGCGTTTATTATGCGTAGTGCACTTTAAATAGTTTCGACCATATCTAGGAATTGATATGACGGGAATTGTCAGATTGTTTGCTTGGCGCTGCAATAAACTGAACGCATCATAATTTGCCACCTCAGTAGAATGCACATCCATCTCTGACACAGTCACAATCAGGGGCCTGCAGGCGGCTCTCTCGGAGGTTAGTGTACGGACGCCAGTGGCGCAAACAGCAGCGACACCCAAGACTTAGTCGTAGAACTCTCCGGCTGCTGAACTTCTGGCGCCACTCACGCCCACCTTCTCGGCGGCCACGAATGTGGCCGTTCCGTAGTCGCCCGCCTTGTCTGCGGCAGCGGCGTTCCATTCGCCGCCGCCACCTGACTCTTCCCCGGTGGATTCAGGGACACGTGGCCTGGCGACCCTCCGCCAAGTCGTCCCTCCGCCCTCCCTTGACTCTTGAACTGTCTTGTAGTTGGTGGGTTTTAGTTTTTCCAGGGGAGATCTGGAATCTGTCCCTTAAGGGGTTGGGGGGTACTGTTATGATCCGCTGCCCGGATCATATTTCTGTTTACGTTTTCGAGGCACTTGTGTTTTCTGTTAGTTTTGTGCACCTGAGTTTGTTGCCATGGCTGCTTATTGTTTTCACCTGCCGCGTGTGTTTCCGGACGCGCACCTGTTAGCCATCAATGACATTATTTAAGCCTGCCTTGCCAGTGGGTCGGTCTGGCTTCCTAGTTTGCTTTTTACAACAGTAGACGACTTTTGTTCTTGCTCTGTACCTGCTAGCTTCCACGCTAGGCTCTGTTACTCGCTAGCTTCCACGCTAGGCTCTGTTACTCGCTAGCTCCCACGCTAGCCACCTTTAGTTTTTACCTCATGTGCTATGAGCACGTTTTTCTTTGTTCCTTCTGATTTATTCCTTAAATACATTATTTTTTTACCTGCACGCTGTGTCTGAAGCCCGTCTGCATTCCTGGGAGAACGAGCCCCCGCATCACTATGCGCCCCGGTCGTCAGATTAAGCTTAATTATGATAAATGTAAAAAGTTAAGGATCGGAAATCTAAAGGGAACGTCCTTTCGAATGGAATGCAAAGTGCCTGTTTTGTGGACAGAGAATCTGGAAGATCTAGACTCAGTAAATTATGATTATCAACTAAGAAAGCTGGACAAAATTATGCAATTATGGAAAGGGAAATCCTTAACCTTGTATGGTAAAATATATATTGTCAACTTGTTAATTATTCCTCAATTTATTTATTTGTTTTTGTCATTACCAGCTCCATCACAAAACTTTTTTAAGATTTATGAGCGGAGGGTCTTCGATTTTGTCTGGGACGGCAAACCAGAAAAGATTAAAAGAAAGGTTTTGTACAATGAGTATGAATATGGTGGCCTGAAACTTCTCAACCTTGAAGCTATGTGTCTGTCTTTAAAAGCATCAATTGTTCCAAAGATGTATTTAAACACCGAGTGGTACACAAGTGTCCTGTTGGACAAAAAACATGTACTGTATCAAAAGAAATTGTATCCTTTTTTACAAGTGATCCCCTCCCATTTTTCTTATGTAGAGAGTCTGCTGGGAAACATGGCGGGGTTCATAAAGGAAACAATCCACTCATGGTGGTGTTTTCAATTTTATGTGCCAGAAAAAAGATACAATATTTTACAGCAGATAATATGGATGAACTCTAATATTGTAATAGATGGAAAGCCTTTCTTTTGGAAAAATATGTTTGAAAGAGGAATCATTTTTGTCAATGATATTATCAATGAGAATGGTAAAATGATGAAGTATGATGAATTTAGAACTATGTATGGTGATGCTTGTTCAAGCTTTTCATTTAATCAACTAACTGGAATAATTGGGAAAAGATGGAAACAAATAATTAATTATGGAACTACTAAATTATTAGTTTGTAAACCTCTAATAAGACATTCTAGTTGGCAAAAAGAAACTATAATAAATAGAAAAATATATAATTTTTATATCCATTTTCTACCGCTTATTCCCTTTGGGGTCGCGGGGGGCGCTGGAGCCTATCTCAGCTACAATCGGGCGGAAGGCGGGGTACACCCTGGACAAGTCGCCATCTCATCGCAGGGCCAACACAGATAGACAGACAACATTCACACTCACATCCACACACTAGGGCCAATTTAGTGTTGCCAATCAACTTATCCCCAGGTGCATGTCTATAATTTTTATAGAATAAAAAAATCTTTGAAGGCTGCCCCTTATAACACATGGAAAATGGGAGGACTTTTTTGACTGCCCGTTGCCGTGGGGTGCCATATTCAAACTAATTTATAAACCTACTATCGATGTGCAAAATCGTTATTTTCAAATTAAAATTATTTATAACTTCTTACCCATGGGGAAAATGTTAAAATTATGGAATATGACAGAGTCAGATGATTGCCGATTTTGTTGTCAGAAGTCTGAATCCACCCTGAGACCTCCGAATTCGGGAGATTAAGGGGCGGAGGGGGGGTGGGGGGGTGTTAAGGGGGAGGAGTATATTTATAGCTAGAATTCACTGAAATTAAAGTATTTCTCATATATATATATATATATATATATATATATATATATATATATATATATATATACACACAGGTAAAAGCCAGTAAATTAGAATATTTTGAAAAACTTGATTTATTTCAGTAATTGCATTCAAAAGGTGTAACTTGTACATTATATTTATTCATTGCACACAGACTGATGCATTCAAATGATTTGAAGTGGCAACAAATGAAAATCCAAAATTCCGTGTGTCACAAAATTAGAATATTACTTAAGGCTAATACAAAAAAGGGATTTTTAGAAATGTTGGCCAACTGAAAAGTATGAAAATGAAAAATATGAGCATGTACAATACCCAATACTTGGTTGGAGCTCCTTTTGCCTCAATTACTGCGTTAATGCGGCGTGGCATGGAGTCGATGAGTTTCTGGCACTGCTCAGGTGTTATGAGAGCCCAGGTTGCTCTGATAGTGGCCTTCAACTCTTCTGCGTTTTTGGGTCTGGCATTCTGCATCTTCCTTTTCACAATACCCCACAGATTTTCTATGGGGCTAAGGTCAGGGGAGTTGGTGGGCCAATTTAGAACAGAAATACCATGGTCCGTAAACCAGGCACGGGTAGATTTTGCGCTGTGTGCAGGCGCCAAGTCCTGTTGGAACTTGAAATCTCCATCTCCATAGAGCAGGTCAGCAGCAGGAAGCATGAAGTGCTCTAAAACTTGCTGGTAGACGGCTGCGTTGACCCTGGATCTCAGGAAACAGAGTGGACCGACACCAGCAGATGACATGGCACCCCAAACCATCACTGATGGTGGAAACTTTACACTAGACTTCAGGCAACGTGGATCCTGTGCCTCTCCTGTCTTCCTCCAGACTCTGGGACCTCGATTTCCAAAGGAAATGCAAAATTTGCATGGTTGGGTGATGGTTTGGGGTGCCATGTCATCTGCTGGTGTCGGTCCACTCTGTTTCCTGAGATCCAGGGTCAACGCAGCAGTCTACCAGCAAGTTTTAGAGCACTTCATGCTTCCTGCTGCTGACCTGCTCTATGGAGATGGAGATTTCAAGTTCCAACAGGACTTGGCGCCTGCACACAGCGCAAAATCTACCCGTGCCTGGTTTACGGACCATGGTATTTCTGTTCTAAATTGGCCCGCCAACTCCCCTGACCTTAGCCCCATAGAAAATCTGTGGGGTATTGTGAAAAGGAAGATGCAGAATGCCAGACCCAAAAACGCAAAAGAGTTGAAGGCCACTATCAGAGCAACCTGGGCTCTCATAACACCTGAGCAGTGCCAGAAACTCATCGACTCCATGCCACGCCGCATTAACGCAGTAATTGAGGCAAAAGGAGCTCCAACCAAGTATTGAGTATTGTACATGCTCATATTTTTCATTTTCATACTTTTCAGTTGGCCGACATTTCTAAAAATCCCTTTTTTGTATTAGCCTTAAGTAATATTCTAATTTTGTGACACACGGAATTTTGGATTTTCATTTGTTGCCACTTCAAATCATCAAAATTAAATGAAATAAACATTTGAATGCATCAGTCTGTGTGCAATGAATAAATATAATGTACAAGTTACACCTTTTGAATGCAATTACCGAAATAAATCAAGTTTTTCAAAATATTCTAATTTACTGGCTTTTACCTGTATATATATATATATATATATATATATATATATATATATATATATATATATATATATATATACATACATACACATACGGACGGCATGGCGCAGTGGCAGAGTGGCCGTGCGCAACCCGAGGGTCCCTGGTTCAATCCCCACCTAGTACCAACCTTGTCATGTCCGTTGTGTCCTGAGCAAGACACTTCACCCTTGCTCCTGATGGGTGCTGGTTAGCGCCTTGCATGCAGGCAGCTCCCTCCATCAGTGTGTGAATGTGTGTGTGAATGGGTAAATGTGGAAGTAGTGTCAAAGCGCTTTGAGTACCTTGAAGATAGAAAAGCGCTATACAAGTACAACCCATTTATCATTTATATATATATATATATATATATATATATATATATATATATATATATATATATATATATATATATATATATATATATAGGTAAAAGCCAGTAAATTAGAATATTTTGGAAAAACTTGATTTATTTCAGTAATTGCATTCAAAAGGTGTAACTTGTACATTATATTTATTCATTGCACACAGACTGATGCATTCAAATGTTTATTTCATTTAATTTTGATGATTTGAAGTGGCAACAAATGAAAATCCAAAATTCCGTGTGTCACAAAATTAGAATATTGTGTAAGGGTTAAATTTTGAAGACACCTGGTGCCACAAACTAATCAGCTGATTAACTCAAAACACCTGCAAAGGGCTTTAAATGGTCTCTCAGTCCAGTTCTGAAGCCTACACAAACATGGGGAAGACTTCAGATTTGACAGCTGTCCAAAAGGCAACCATCGACACATTGCACATGGAGGGAAAGACACAAAAGGTTATTGCTGAAGAGGCTGGCTGTTCTCAGAGCTCTGTGTCCAAACACATTAATGGAGAGGCAAAGGGAAGGAAAAACTGTGGTCAGAATAAGTGTACAAGCGATAGGGATCACCGCGCCCTGGTCAAGATTGTGAAAAAAAACCCATTCAAAAATGTGGGGGAGATTCAGAAGGAGTGGACAGCTGCTGGAGTCAGTGCTTCAAGATCCACCACCAAGAGACGCTTGAAAGACATGGGTTTCAACTGCCGCATACCTCGTGTCAAGCCACTGTTGACCAAGAAACAGCGCGAAAAGCGTCTCACCTGGGCTAAGGAAAAAAAGAGCTGGACTGCTGCTGAGTGGTCCAAAGTCATGTTTTCTGACGAAAGCAAATTTTGCATTTCCTTTGGAAGTCGAGGTCCCAGAGTCTGGAGGAAGACAGGAGAGGCACAGGATCCACGTTGCCTGAAGTCTAGTGTAAAGTTTCCACCATCAGTGATGGTTTGGGGGCCATGTCATCTGCTGGTGTCGGTCCACTCTGTTTCCTGAGATCCAGGGTCAACGCAGCCGTCTACCAGCAAGTTTTAGAGCACTTCATGCTTCCTGCTGCTGACCTGCTCTATGGAGATGGAGATTTCAAGTTCCAACAGGACTTGGCGCCTGCACACAGCGCAAAATCTACCCGTGCCTGGTTTACGGACCATGGTATTTCTGTTCTAAATTGGCCCGCCAACTCCCCTGACCTTAGCCCCATAGAAAATCTGTGAGGTATTGAGAAAAGGAAGATGCAGAATGCCAGACCCAAAAACGCAGAAGAGTTGAAAGCCACTATCAGAGCAACCTGGGCTCTCATAACACCTGAGCAGTGCCAGAAACTCATCGACTCCATGCCACGCCGCATTAACGCAGTAATTGAGGCAAAAGGAGCTCCAACCAAGTATTGGGTATTGTACATGCTCATATTTTTCATTTTCATACTTTTCAGTTGGCCAACATTTCTAAAAATCCCTTTTTTGTATTAGCCTTAAGTAATATTCTAATTTTGTGACACACGGAATTTTGGATTTTCATTTGTTGCCACTTCAAATCATCAAAATTAAATGAAATAAACATTTGAATGCATCAGTCTGTGTGCAATGAATAAATATAATGTACAAGTTACACCTTTTGAATGCAATTACTGAAATAAATCAAGTTTTTCAAAATATTCAAATTTACTGGCTTTTACCTGTATATATATATATAAATATACACAGATATATATATATAGTACAGTAAACATCTACTGCCTTAGTGTCCTATGTGCGACTGTACATCTATCTCTGAGGATTTATGTGGTGAATTTACCGTCGGACCAACATCCACCATCTTAGATAATACCCCTGAATGTGACTCGTTTTTAACTCATAAACTTAACAAAACAGACCTTGCTTACTCTAAAAGGTACAGAATATATCCTAGTGTTGTGTGTTTGTGTTACATGCGAACCAGCTTACCTGTAAAACAGTTCAAACAGCTTAACAACCGGAGCTTGATGTCTCTGCTTTCCTCAGATCAGTACTGACAGACTTCTTCTCCAGGCCAGCTACTGTTACCAAGGCACCAAGCGCCCTCTACTGGTGTAACTAAATATCGCATTCTGCATAGAACTACATAGTAAACCTGGACGTCACAAAACAATGAGTCTATAAACATTATTTAAACCGAGTTTTCTGACCTCAAAGAGTTTTTAATGGGGGGGGGGGGGGGGGGGGGGGCGCAACTATTTTAATTAAAGCAATCGGAGGGTTGCTGGTCACTGGGGTTCAATCCCCACCTTCTACCATCCTAGTCACATCCGTTGTGTCCTTGGGCAAGACACTTCACCACTTGCTCCTGATGGCTGCTAATTAGCGCCTTGCATGGCAGCTCCCGCCATCAGTGTGTGAATGTGTGTGTGAATGGGTGAATGTGGAAGTAGTGTCAAAGCGCTTTGAGTACCTTGAAGGTAGAAAAGCGCTATACAAGTATAACCCATTTATCATTTATTTATTAAAGTAAATCACTTAGTGCCACATACACACCACACATACACTAGTACACACATACACAAGTACACGCCACACATACACACACACACACACGCCATACCTACACAAGTACACACCACACATACACAAGTACACACATACACTAGTAAACACCACACATACACTAGTAAACACCACACATACACTAGTACACACATACACAAGTACACGCCACACCTACACAAGTACACACCACACATACACAAGTACACACATACACAAGTACACGCCACACATCCACGCCACACCTACACAAGTACACACCACACATACACAAGTACACACATACACAAGTACACGCCACACGTACACAAGTACACAACACACATACACAAGTACACGCCACACGTACACACATACACGCCACACCTACACAAGTACACACCACACATACACAAGTACACACATACACAAGTACATGCCACACATCCACGCCACACCTACACAAGTACACACCACACATACACAAGTACACACATACACTAGTACCGTAAACACCACACATACACAAGTACACACATACACTAGTAAACACCACACATACACTAGTACACACATACACAAGTACACGCCACACGTACACACATACACGCCGCACCTACACAAGTACACACCACACATACACAAGTACACACGTACACAAGTACACGCCACACATCCACGCCACACCTACACAAGTACACACCACACATACACAAGTACACACATACACAAGTACACGCCACACGTACACAAGTACACAACACACATTCACAAGTACACGCCACACGTACACACATAGACGCCACACTTACACAAGTACACACCACACATACACAAGTACACACTTACACAAGTACACGCCACACATCCACGCCACACCTACACAAGTACACACCACACATACACAAGTACACAACACACATACACAATTACACACATACACAAGTACACGCCACACATACACAAGTACACACCACACATACACAAGTACACACATACACAAGTACACGCCACACATCCACGCCACACCTACACAAGTACACACCACACATACACAAGTACACACATACACAAGTACACGCCACACGTACACAAGTACACAACACACATACACAAGTACACGCCACACGTACACACATACACGCCACACCTACACAAGTACACACCACACATACACAAGTACACACATACACAAGTACATGCCACACATCCACGCCACACCTACACAAGTACACACCACACATACACAAGTACACACATACACTAGTACCGTAAACACCACACATACACAAGTACACACATACACTAGTAAACACCACACATACACTAGTACACACATACACAAGTACACGCCACACATACACACATACACGCCGCACCTACACAAGTACACACCACACATACACAAGTACACACGTACACAAGTACACGCCACACATCCACGCCACACCTACACAAGTACACACCACACATACACAAGTACACACATACACAAGTACACGCCACACGTACACAAGTACACAACACACATACACAAGTACACGCCACACGTACACACATACACGCCACACTTACACAAGTACACACCACACATACACAAGTACACACTTACACAAGTACACGCCACACATCCACGCCACACCTACACAAGTACACACCACACATACACAAGTACACAACACACATACACAATTACACACATACACAAGTACACGCCACACATACACAAGTACACAACACACATACACAATTACACACATACACAAGTACACGCCACACATACACACTTACACGCCACACCTACACAAGTACACACCACACATACACAAGTACACACGTACACAAGTACACACCACACATACACAAGTAAACGCCACACATACACAAGTACACGCCACACATACACGCCACACCTACACAAGTACACACCACACACACACAAGTACACGCCACGCATACACAAGTACACACCACACAAACACAAGTACACACCATACATACACGCCACACCTACACAAGTACACACCACACATACACAAGTACACACCACACGTACACAAGTACACACCACACGTACACAAGTACACACCACGCATACACAAGTACACACCACACAAACACAAGTACACACCACACATACACGCCACACATACAAAAGTACACACTACACATACACAAGTACACACCACACATACACGCCACACCTACACAAACAAGTACACACCACACATACACAAATACACACTACACGTACACAAGTACACACCACACATACAAAAGTACACACCACACATACACAAGTACACACCACACATACACAAGTACACACCCCACATACACAAGTACACACCACACATACAAAAGTACACACCACACATACACAAGTACACGCCACACTTACACAAGTACACGCCACACATACACAAGTACACGCCTCACGTACACAAGTATGCGCCACACATACACGCCACACATACACAAGTACACACCACACGTACACAAGTACACACCACACGTACACAAGTACACACCACACATACACAAGTACACGCCACACATACACAAGTAAACACCACATACACGAGTACACACCTTACATACACAAGTACACACCAGAAATACACACCTCACATACACAAGTACACACCACACATACATGAGTACACACCACACATACACAAGTACACACCACACATACAAAAGTACACACCACACATACACAAGTACACACCACACATACACAACTACGACCCCACATTCACAAGTACACACCTCACATACAAAAGTACACACCACACATACACAAGTACACGCCACACATACACAAGTACACGCCTCACGTACACAAGTACGCGCCACACATACACGCCACACATACACAAGTACACACCACACGTACACAAGTACACACCTCACATACACAAGTATACACTTCACATACACAAGTACAGACCATACATACACAAGTACACACCCATCATACACAAGTACACACCCATCATACACAAGTGCACGCTTCACATACACAAGTACACACCAATCATACACAAGTACACACCCCTCATACAAAAGTACACACTTCATATACACAAGCACACACCATACATACACACTCCACATACACAAGTACACACTTGACATATACATGTACACACCACACATACACAACTGACATATGCAAGTACACACTCCACATACACAAGTACACACTTGACATATGCATGTACACTCTACATACACAAGTTCACTCCACATACACAAGTACACACTTGACATATGCATGTACACTCTACATACACAAGTTCACTCCACATACACAAGTATACACTTGACATACACCAGGGGTCGGCAACCTTTACCACTAAAAGAGCCATTTTCACCCGTTTCACAAATCAAAGAAAACAATGGGAGCCACAAAATTCTTTTGAAATTTAAAATGAAATAACACTGCATACAAAGTTTTTTTTTGCTTTGTGCTATGTATAAACCAGACATGCGGCCCGCACCTTAATATGAAAATTTAATGTCAGTGCGGCCCGCAAGTTTTATATGAACGGCGCTTTACAGCGTCATACTTGCCAACCCTCCCGATTTTTCCGGGAGACTCCCGAAATTCAGGGCAACTATTCTATCGGATGTCTGCTGATTTTCACCAAAACAACAATAATAAGGGCGTGCCGTGAAGGCACTGTCTTTAGCGCCCTCTACAACCTGTATAAACAGCGTATCAGCCCAGTTACATGTTGTATGCAGCTTCTGCAGACACACTTAAAGGCCTACTGAAATGTGATTTTCTTATTTGAACGGGGATAGCAGGTCCATTCTATGTGTCATACTTGATCATTTCGCGATATTGCCATATTTTTGCTGAAAGGATTTAGTAGAGAACATCGACGATAAAGTTCGCAACTTTTGGTCGCTGATAAAAAAGCCTTGCCTGTACCGGAAGTAGCAGACGAGTAGCGTGACGTCACAGGTTGTGGAGCTCCTCACATCTGCACATTGTTTACAATCATGGCCACCAGCAGCGAGAGCGATTCGGACCAAGAAAGCGACGATTTCCCCATTAATTTGAGCGAGGATGAAAGATTCGTGGATGAGGAAAGTGAGAGTGAAGGACTAGAGGGCAGTGGGAGCGATTCAGATAGGGAAGATGCTGTGAGAGGCGGGTGGGACCTGATATTCAGCTGGGAATGACTAAAACTATAAATAAACACATGTCTATTAGCCACAACACAACCAGGCTTATATTTATTATGCCACAAATTAATCCGGCATAACAAACAGCTCCCCCCTCCCGTCCATATAACCCGCCAATACAACTCAAACACCTGCACAACACACTCAATCCCACAGCCCAAAGTGCCGTTCACCTCCCCAAAGTTCATATAGCACATATATTTCCCCAAAGTCCCCAAAGTTACGTACGTGACATGCACATAGCGGCACGCACGTACGGGCAAGCGATCAAATGTTTGGAAGCCGCAGCTGCATGCGTACTCACGGTACCGTGTCTGCGTATCCAACTCAAAGTCCTCCTGGTAAGAGTCTCTGTTGTCCCAGTTCTCCACAGGCCAATGGTAAAGCTTGACTGTCATCTTCCGGGAATGTAAACAATGAAACACCGGCTGTGTTTGTGTTGTTGCTGCAGTCGGTTGCAATACAACGCTTCCCACCTACAGCTTTCTTCTTTGCTGCCTCCATTGTTCATTGAACAAATTGCAAATGATTCACCAACACAGATGTCCAGAATACTATGGAATTTTGCGATGAAAACAGACGACTTAATAGCTGGCCACCATGCTGTCCCAAAATGTCCTCTACAATCCGTGACGTCACGCGCTGACGTCATCATACCGAGACGTTTTTAGCAGGATATTTCGCACAAAATTTAAAATTGCACTTTAGTAAGCTAACCCGGCCGTATTGGCATGTGTTGCAATGTTAAGATTTCATTATTGATATATAAACTATCAGACTGCGTGGTCGGTAGTAGTGGGTTTCAGTAGGCCTTTAAGTGACTGCAAGGCATACTTGGTCAACAGCCATACAGGTTACACTGAGGGTGGCCGTATAAAACAACTTTAACACTGTTATAAATATGCGCCACACTGTGAACCCACGCCAAAAAAGAATGACAAACACATTTCGGGAGAACATCCGCACCGTAACACAACATAAACACAACAGAACAAATATCCAGAATCCCATGCAGCCCTAACTCTTCCGGTCTACAATATACACCCTAGCTACCACCAACCCCAACCCCCCCACCCCCCGTGGGTCGGTTGAGGTGGGCGGGGTTGGGAGGGGCGGGGTTTGGTGGTAGCGGGGTGTATAATGTAGCCCGGAAGAGTTAGGGATGCATGGGATTCTGGGTATTTGTTCTGTTGTGTTTATGTTGTGTTACGGTGCGGATGTTCTCCCGAAATGTGTTTGTCATTCTTGTTTGGTGTGGACTCACAGTGTGGCGCAAATTAGAAACAGTGTTAAAGTTGTTTTATATGGCCATCTCAGTGTGAACTGTATGGCTGTTGACTAAGTATGCCTTGCAGTCACTTACGTGTGTGGGGCAGAGCCCGCATACAACATGTGACTGGGCCGGCACGCAGATAGTGTAAAATCGGACGCTAAAGGCACTGCCAACACGGCACCCCCTCAATATTTTGCCCCGGGAGATTATCGGGAGAGGCACAGAAATTCGGAAGTCTCCCGGAAAAATCTGGAAGGTCAGCAAGTATGCAGCTGAGCCGCATCAGAGTGATCAAAGAGCCGCATGCGGCTCCGGAGCCGCGGGTTGCCGACCCCTGTAACTGCAGAAAATGGTCATAATGAGTGTCCAAAAATACAAAAGTGTCAAAAAATTTAAGAAATGCCAAAAAAATTCAAAAAAGGTCAAAAATTAAAGTGTCAAAAAATGTCAAAAAATGTAAAAAATAAAAAAGTGTAAAAAAATTTAAAAAATAAAAGGTGTATGTCAAGTGTGTACTTGGTATATGTTGTATACCAAGTACACACTTGTCATATACAAGTACACACTTGACATATACAAGTACACACTCCACATACACAAGTACACACTTGACATACACAGGTACACACTCCACATACACGAGTACACACTTGACATACGCAAGTACACACTCCACATACACAAGTACACACTTGACATACACAAGTACACACTTGACATATATAAGTACACACTAGCCATACACAAATACACACTTGACATACACAAGTACACACTCCACATACAAAAGTACACACTAGACCTATACAAGTACACACTCCACATACACAAGTACACACTTGACTTACACAAGTACACACTTGACACATACAAGTACACACTCCACACACACAAGTACACACTGGATATACACAAGTACACACTTGACATACACAAGTACACACTCAACATACACAAGTACACACTTGATATACACAAGTACACACTCCACATACACAAGTACATGCTTGGCATATACAAGTACACACTTGCCATTTACAAGTACACACTCCACATACACAAGTACACACTTGACATATACAAGTACACACTAGACATATACAAGTACACACTCCACATACACAAGTACACACTTGACATACACAGGTACACACTCCACATACACGAGTACACACTTGACATACGCAAGTACACACTCCACATACACAAGTACACACTTGACATACACAAGTACACACTTGACATATATAAGTACACACTAGCCATACACAAATACACACTTGACATACACAAGTACACACTCCACATACAAAAGTACACACTAGACCTATACAAGTACACACTCCACATACACAAGTACACACTTGACTTACACAAGTACACACTTGACACATACAAGTACACACTCCACACACACAAGTACACACTGGATATACACAAGTACACACTTGACATACACAAGTACACACTCAACATACACAAGTACACACTTGATATACACAAGTACACACTCCACATACACAAGTACATGCTTGGCATATACAAGTACACACTTGCCATTTACAAGTACACACTCCACATACACAAGTACACACTTGACATACACAAGTACACACTCCACATACACAAGTACACACTCCACATATTCAAGTACACACTCCACATACACAAGTACACACTTGACATATACAAGTACACACTCCACATACACAAGTACACACAAGTACACACTTGACATACACAAGTACACACTTGACATACACAAGTACACACTCCACATACACAAATACACGCTTGCCATATACAAGTACACACTCCACATACACAAGTACACACTTGACATACACAAGTACACACTCCACATACACAAGTACATGCTTGCCATATACAAGTACACACTTGCCATTTACAAGTACACACTCCACAAACACAAGTACACACTTGACATACACAAGTACACACTCCACATACACAAGTACACACTCGACATATACAAGTACACACTCCACATACACAAGTACACACTTTACATAAATAAGTACACACTCCACATACACAAGTACACACTTGACATATACAAGTACACACTCCACATACACAAGTACACACTTGACATATACAAGTACACACTTCACATACACAAGTATACACTCCACATACACAAGTACACACTCCACATTAGGGATGTCCCGATCCGATATTTGGATCGGATCGGCCGCCGATATTTGCAAAAAAATGCGTATCGGCAAGGCATGGGAAAATGCCGATCCAGATCCAGTTTTAAAAAAAACTCCGGTCCGTGTTTTCCAACGCACAGATTTAAATAATACATTCCACTTTTCTGCTGCTCCCTAATTTCTGTTCCGCATTTCCCAGCACACCTTCAACACATCCACAGGTCTGTGGATTCTCACGCAGTTGCTTTTAGCTGCTGGCATTACACGACAGGCTCTTCTCACTCTTTTCTGTGTCTCCCTCTCACAGACAGAAAGCGCACCTTCTTACACACGTCACATACTGTCCCAGGTAACACCTAACGTTAGCGTAACGTTACTGTATGGTTCTCGTTTGGTTATGCAAG
The DNA here is from genome assembly GCF_033978685.3 of Nerophis lumbriciformis. Classification (NCBI taxonomy): domain Eukaryota; kingdom Metazoa; phylum Chordata; class Actinopteri; order Syngnathiformes; family Syngnathidae; genus Nerophis; species Nerophis lumbriciformis. The sequence goes on along the minus strand of NC_084571.2, from coordinate 16,702,393 downwards.
ATGAGAACATTCTAAGAACATTCTCAGAACATATCAAAACCTATCTGACACACAAAATATTTGCCTGCAATGGAAACAGCGACCGCTAGGCTTTTCGAAATGTTTTTTTTTCGCGAATTTACTTTATATACATTATGTAGTAACGTTTCCCTAACGTTCCGCGAACGTGTTGTGTTTTTCGAACAATCTGACGTCAGCTGAGCTGAGTCAAGGCTGCACGCATGCGCGTAGAAGCTTCCGTGAGACAAAGGACGAAGCTCGACAACGCTGCAAATTCCAGAATCCCGATAATCAGGCAATACGGTGCGCCATCCATTGATCACATGTAAGTAGATAGAAAGAGTGAAATACGAAGCACGTTTTTGTGTAACAATTTCTACCCTACATGATTAATTTCAGACCATTTTATGGTTTTAGCGTTGTGTCAAATGTGCGCCATGCTCAACTGCCGGCACCATATAAACTAGCATGCATTTCTCGTGCATATTGGCTGTTATATAGTTTCCAAATACCAACGAATGACTTCTGAAGAAGGGTGGATCTATCTGTAGCCTAGTTAAACAATAATTTGCCCCGTCAGTGTCATATTTTGAGGTCCATATGGCACGAATGTTGCCTGAACGTTCCGTTAAACATTATCACAATTTCAGAAGGGTTAAAACCATTAAAAATCAGTTCCCAATGGCTTATTTTATTTTTCAAAGTTTTTTTCAAAATTTTACCCATTACACAATATCCCTAAAAAAATGTTATATACACCCGTCCATTTTCCTGTGACGTCACAATACAAACAAACATGGCGGATAGAACAGCAAGATATAGCGACATTAGCTCGGATTCAGACTCGGATTTCAGGGGCTTAGGCGATTCAACAGATTACGCATGTATTGAAACTGATGGTTGTAGTGTGGAGGCAGGTAGCGAAAACGAAATTGAAGAAGAAACTGAAGCTATTGAGCATTGCCAACCTTGAGACCTCCGATTTCGGGAGGTGGGGGGTGGGGGCGGGTGGGGCGGGGCGTGGTTAAGAGGGGAGGAGTATATTGACAGCTAGAATTCACCAAGTCAAGTATTTCATACATATTATATACAGGTAAAAGCCAGTAAATTAGAATATTTTGAAAAACTTGATTTATTTCAGTAATTGCATTCAAAAGGTGTAACTTGTACATTATATTTATTCATTGCACACAGACTGATGCATTCAAATGTTTATTTCATTTAATTTTGATGATTTAAAGTGGCAACAAATGAAAATCCAAAATTCCGTGTGTCACAAAATTAGAATATTGTGTAAGGCTAATACAAAAAAGGGATTTTTAGAAATGTTGGCCAACTGAAAAGTATGAAAATGAAAAATATGAGCATGTACAATACTCAATACTTGGTTGGAGCTCCTTTTGCCTCAATTACTGCGTTAATGCGGCGTGGCATGGAGTCGATGAGTTTCTGGCACTGCTCAGGTGTTATGAGAGCCCAGGTTGCTCTGATAGTGGCCTTCAACTCTTATGCGTTTTTGGGTCTGGCATTCTGCATCTTCCTTTTCACAATACCCCACAGATTTTCTATGGGGCTAAGGTCAGGGGAGTTGGCGGGCCAATTTAGAACAGAAATACCATGGTCCGTAAACCAGGCACGGGTAGATTTTGCGCTGTGTGCAGGCGCCAAGTCCTGTTGGAACTTGAAATCTCCATCTCCATAGAGCAGGTCAGCAGCAGGAAGCATGAAGTGCTCTAAAACTTGCTGGTAGACGGCTGCGTTGACCCTGGATCTCAGGAAACAGAGTGGACCGACACCAGCAGATGACATGGCACCCCAAACCATCACTGATGGTGGAAACTTTACACTAGACGTCAGGCAACGTGGATCCTGTGCCTCTCCTGTCTTCCTCCAGACTCTGGGACCTCGATTTCCAAAGGAAATGCAAAATTTGCTTTCGTCAGAAAACATGACTTTGGACCACTCAGCAGCAGTCCAGCTGGTGTCGGTCCACTCTGTTTCCTGAGATCCAAGGTCAACGCAGCCGTCTACCAGCAAGTTTTGGAGCACTTCATGCTTCCTGCTGCTGACCTGCTCTATGGAGATAGAGATTTCAAGTTCCAACAGGACTTGGCGCCTGCACACAGCGCAAAGTCTACCCGTGCCTGGTTTACGGACCATGGTATTTCTGTTCTAAATTGGCCCGCCAACTCCCCTGACCTTAGCCCCATAGAAAATCTGTGGGGTATTGTGAAAAGGAAGATGCAGAATGCCAGACCCAAAAACGCAGAAGAGTTGAAGGCCACTATCAGAGCAACCTGGGCTCTCATAACACCTGAGCAGTGCCAGAAACTCATCGACTCCATGCCACGCCGCATTAACGCAGTAATTGAGGCAAAAGGAGCTCCAACCAAGTATTGAGTATTGTACATGCTCATATTTTTCATTTTCATACTTTTCAGTTGGCCAACATTTCTAAAAATCCCTTTTTTGTATTAGCCTTACACAATATTCTAATTTTGTGACACACAGAATTTTGGATTTTCATTTGTTGCCACTTCAAATCATCAAAATTAAATGAAATAAACATTTGAATGCATCAGTCTGTGTGCAATGAATAAATATAATGTACAAGTTACACCTTTTGAATGCAATTACTGAAATAAAACAAGTTTTTCAAAATATTCTAATTTACTGGCTTTTACCTATATATATATATATATATATATATATATATATATATATATATATATATATACATCCTGAAAATATGTAAACAAAACTGTGTTTAGATCATTGATACTTCAAACTTGCATAAATAAATATTAAGGAATATAACATAACTTGGCTTCTGAGAGTTTCAAAATGTAATGAATAAAATGCTAAAGTTGTTGATAAACAAGCTATTATTTTAATAATTAAATATGGTCATTTTAAATGAATTATTATGATAATTTAAAATCAATTATTTCAAATATGTTTATTTTAATGTATAATTCTATGGCTGGATGTAATAAGGAGTCACAAAAAAATACAAATAAAAATACAATTAATTTTGATGTCTTAGCAAAATATAGTAAAAATGTGGGCGATAATAGGGCAACCCATTTTCCTTGTTTTTTTGTTTTTTTTATAGAATAAACAACACAATGAAGAAGTTTCAACAGAGGGCTTATAAGCGTAGATGGGCTGCCACAACTAGGCATTTGAAGAAGCAATGCCGACAGTCAACTTTAGAATTAGAGAGTGATGATAGCGAGCAAGAGAATGACACGACAATCTTTACAACTCCAGAAACAGTGACAACCCTTCAGTACATGGATGCTGCGGAGACTGCTTCCTGCACTGCCGCGGGTGCTGACAATGCCACCTACAGTGGCCCTGATAGTGATGAGCCTGATGAAAATGATGCTGATTGGAGACTAATCGACCATCATGTCACCTTGTCATCTGATTCAGAAAATGAGAGTGATAGTGACTGCTTTGAAGATATTTTGAGGTCTGGATTATTTTATCTTCAGAATAGCTTCTGCTATTGGCCAAAGCCAAATCCTACCCACTCCAGAATCCGGAGAGCTGAGATTCCTGACAAAGAAGTCTGGGATAAACTGCCAATTCGGGTTTTCAGGAAAACATTGACTGGTAAGGGAATATTGTCAAAGTCATATCATGTATATCTTAAACAACATAATTCATCTTGAGTCATCAGCATACTTTGAAATTTTGCAGAAGACTTTGACAAGGCCCTTCAATATGAAAAACAAGCTGAAATGTTTTCGAGCCCAGAGGAAGAAGAAATGTCAACCAAATGGAGCCACATCACCCCTGAACGTTATAGAAACGATGAGGAAGATGTGTTTGATGCTGACGGTTAGTCACTTTTCAAAGACTGTTTACTTACAATACTCAAACACTACTTAGTGGTGCATAAATGTTATTGTCTTCGTTGGTTTAGACGAAGAGGAAATTCGGCCAAAAAAGAAGTGCAGAAAAGAGAAATCACAGATCCTCATCCAGGCACTCCCACTGCCAGTGCTCCCACCATTGAACTTTCCAAACTCCAGCGAGTACCAGACCACTTCAGCCAGTACCAGCCAATACTACACCACTCCAAGGCATCCAGGCCGACCTCACAGCCCAGCGAGAAGCAGCACTTACAGGCTCAGTCCAGACAGGAATCATGCATCCAGCTCAAGCCAGTACCAAACCACTCCAGCCAGTACGAGTCAGTACCAGACCACTCCAAGAAGCAGCAGGAATGCCCTTGAAAGTGAACGTCAGTTGGCTATTTAACTGTTGATAGGTGGTGTTAAACAGGCTGTTACAACGGGCAGTAATACGAATTACCTCTTTGACTTTTGTTGTCTTTGCAGTTTTCCAGTTAAACATGAAAGTTAAAAAAATAGTTGAGAACCAGGGAGAAATTATGCGCATGCTGAGAGGGCTGGCAGCACAGTCTGTGGGGCCAGAAGCTGTGGATGTTCAAGATCTCATTGAGAAGCCTTTCGAGACTCTTGAGCAGCTTAAGGCCTTCTGTGAACAGCTCGACACTGATCTTCTGCTCAGAAAGCAGCTGGTAATTAGTTTTAATTCCCCACTGCAAAATTATCTTGCTCAGTTATCAAAAAACATGTTCTAATCAAGTACAATATTGTTGTTTATTTATTTGTATAGGTGAAAGCTCTTACTGCTCTTGGTGGGCAGAATTTGGCAGACACGGTGAGGACAATGCTGAGGAAAATTGCTACAAACAAAGTCCTGGAGCAGCTTGGTCTCCGTGGAAAGACAGGCAAAGTGGCGTTTGAGGACTTGCCCTTTTACAGAATAATAATAAGTAAGTGTTAATAATAGGTTTGCATCTTTGAACATGTTGCATGTATGCTCACAAGGTCGATCTAGCTGTTATTATTACGGTATTTATTCTAAAGGGAATTCTAAATTGTGCTGGTGATTCCAGAGCCATGCAGGGGTGTTTACAAACAGACGACCACAGCTGAAGTAGATTGTGAGCTTGGAGAGGTCCTGAAACTGGCCACTTTTCGAAAGGGAGGTTCAAAGTTTGAGGTACGGAGAATTATGATAAGATATCCCAATTTTGAATTCCATTTTATTGAAGTTCCACTGCATGTCTTTTGAATTTGCAATTATAACTACTTGCAGGAGAAGAGGAGGAATTAAGAGGAAGCGACAGCGAAGAAGGGCAAAGGGAAGTGTACAAAGGAAATGGACAGTGAGATGAGTGACCAGGTAAATGATAAAGTAATTATGCCAATGTTTTAATTCAATTCATAAAGATCCCAGTTCTGTGTTGAATTTGCAATTATAAACACTTGCAGGAAGCGACGGCGAAGAAGGGCAAAGGGAAGTGTACAAAGAAAAGGGACAGTGAGATGAGTGACCAGGTAAATGATAAAGTAATTATGCCAATGTTTTAATTCAATTCATAAAGATCCCAGTTCTGTGTTGAATTTGCAATTATAAATACTTGCAGGAAGTGAAGAAGAAGAAAACAGGGAAAGGGAAAAGAACCAAGCAAACGCTAGTGAGACCAGTGAGCATTGAGCAGGTAAACAAGGAGTAAATTATGCCATGTTTTAATTGAATTCAATTCATCTACATTCCAGTGCTGTCTTTGTTGCATTTGTGAATATCTATAATTATTTACTTCCAGGAAGAGAACCAACAAGAAGGGGCAGGAGTACACTGACGCGCACGACCAAGACCACAGCATTCCATTTCTATTCCATCCATGCATCCATCTTCTTCCGCTTATCCGAGGTTGGGTCGCGGGGGCAGCAGCCTAAGCAGGGAAGCCCAGACTTCCCTCTCCCCAGCCACTTCGTCCAGCTCTTCCTGTGGGACCCCAAGGTGACTTGCTTTGCAAGTCACAAGTAAGTCTCAAGTCTTTACCCTCAAGTCTCGAGTCAAGTCCCGAGTCAAGTCAGGGCAAGTCCGAGTCAAGTCCAAAGTCAAGAATGGAAAGTCTCAAGTCAAGTCCCAAGTCCTGCATTTTGAGTTTCGAGTCCTTTCAAGTCATTTAACCACAGATTAATATATTTACACAGATTGTGTATGCTTTTAAAACGCTGTATTTATTTATTAAAACAAGTGCATTTGAAATTGCAGGGAAAAAGATAGTGCTGACATTGCACTTCAAAATAGCACTATTAACCAGTCATTTTAAACATGTAACTCATTCCTTTACAGAATAAACACATTTGAAAAAAACAATTGCAACTGTACTTATTTGCACAAAAGTGTTAACATTGTATTTCCATGGCATATTGCATTGTAACTAGTTCCACAGCAGTTTCTATCCTGTTCTTACCTTATCTCATCTCATACTGTATGTGTGTTTATGTGTGCGTACACATGAAAAACATACTGTCACGTGGGGGTCGCAGCTTGCTGCGGGGTTGTTCTTCCAACGCAAGAACGGCTCCGGACGACAGCGTAAAGGTAGGAAGTGATTTATTTCTCATAAAACACTCACTACCACAAAACACAAAAATACAACCAAAAAAGGCAAGTGTGCCTAAAACATAAAAAGCTGCTAATTAACAAAAACTAGGACATGGACATGGAAACTTACTTTGTCAAAACGAGACCTGAACCGGAGTGACATAACGACAATGCAGGCAGGACGAGTGATGAACAAGGTATGCTTAAATAACAGTGACATGATTGGTGACAGGTGTGTGTGAGTCAAAACGTGAAACAGGTGCGTGACGTGACAGGTGAAAACTAATGGTTGCTATGGTGACCAGACAAGGGAGTGAAAAGACAGAAACTAAACAAAACATGATAATACAGACATGACACATAACAAATATATGAACATAACAATGAACAGAGTTGTACTTTTTAGATGTCAGGACCCTATGCAATATGTACACATATTCTTAATATAGTATACATTTTAACTGACCTTTATTTGACTATGTTTGTCTTTTTGTAGGTGGCTAAAATACGCGGTGCTGCTGACTGCCGTCTAACGTTACGTTACTGTGTGTGATACATTGACTAACGTAATGTTACTGTGTGTGATACATTGACTAACGTAATGTTACTGTTTGTGATACATTGACTAACGTAATGTTACTGTTTGTGATACATTGACTAACGTTACGTTACTGTGTGTGATACATTGACTAACGTAACGTTATGTATAGGTACCTCATGAAACCCTGCTTAAAAAAAAAATCACTTGACAAAAAGTATGAATAAGGTAGCAAACTGCAGTGGACGCAACAGATTGCAGTGTTTGCAATGACGTTATAACCATAGACATCTTATAAGTAGACGCAGCATTGGTTGCTGTGACGTGAGCAATTTGCCCGCCATCTTGAAGTGCTGATGAGGAGCCGGCGATCAGCCTAAACTGACAGTTGAAAGGTAGAAAACAAAGATGGTGTTCAGCGTTTTCCTGCTCAAATGAGCGGACTGTTGAAAATAGGAATCGGGGGATTACTTTTCACAAGTAAGATTTAACATTAACGTACTATTGGTTGTATTTTATGAAAATAATATTACCACAGAGTTGAGAAGGATCAAAGATCTTCAATATTTGTATGTGAAAATCACAAAGAAATCTTCTGGGGGAGGATGACGCCCCTACAGGGGTTTGGTTTACAAACTTTCAGCCCCACCTAAAACAAAATTCACCAGCCACTACTGATTATGATGCATTCTCATTTTAGGCAAAGTATAAGACAATACTTTCTTAACAGTATAATTGTAACCAGGAATCAGTCTTCAAGTAACAATATTCAAATACTAACATTGTTGGGTTAAACAGAATTTGGTTTTATTCTGAATCCAGTGAAACAGATTGGTGGTTTTAGCTGATATGAAGACTTTCAGGTGTTTATTAATGTTTAAGTATTTGGCAGACGCTTTTATCCAAAGCGACTTACATAAAATAATACATATAAAACAATCACTGCAAACATTATCATTTAAGGGAAGAATGTAATAGAAAATATCAATACAAAGTATCAAGACAGAATAAACTCTCTGCTGCTGAAGCAACAGAGATACAGTCTATAGGTCCCTAAGATATATAGATATCTAATGTATTCATACATTGTTTATGTAGGATACACGCATATGTATATATAACCTAATCATATTGTTTCTTCAACTTAAAAATAGTTTACCGTTTTTTTTCCCCTTCTCTGGGATTATATTCCCAGTTTTGATCTCGGACGTCTGGTCACTTATAGCGTATAAGAATATTATATTACTGTTAAGCAAACTATGAATAATAAAACACGCCAAAACATGTGTCTGTTACACACGTATGACAAAAAAGCGCGTGAAAATCAGTGGTATTCAGTGAGGTAAAATGAATTAAATGCGCTGACAGTTCATTGCTCCTGCCAAATGAATTGCACTGAGTGGAGCGGATCACCACTCCAAGATGGCGGCCCCGCGCCTCGTCTGCGCCAGTAGGCAGTAGCGCTCTATGCTGCGTCTACTTATAAGATGTCTATGGTTATAACGTTAGCAGTGAGTTTGCAGCCTCACTGATTTAACTACACAGCAAATAAAAGTCACGTTACTTAGCCAATAAACGTTATCTTACATTCAAAACTTACCCTTCTTTGTGCAACTTCAAATGTCGAACGAAATTGGAAGTTGTTGCGTCTCCGTCTGTAATATTCGAACTGTGTGATTTGCATACGGCAATTCGTTTTTTGTTGACCAAGTCGTAGTTTTTATACCCGAACGAAACCAACTTTAACATAATTGTTTATCACTGGCACGTTGTTGGACAACTCTTGGTCATTGGTTGTCCTGCAATTTGATTGGATGAATGCTGTGTGATGAAAACAACGTAGTTCTAATTTGATTGGCTGTTGTACTGACAGCACACCAGCGGACAGGAATAACACGCTGATAGACAGACGAAGAAAATGAAAAATACGGAGCGCTCCCAAATAACTTTTTAAGCTTTGGATTTTGGGGAAAGTGGCAAGTCATGTCAAGTCATGTCAAGTCAAAAGGCTCAAGTCCAAGTGAAGTCACAAGTCATTGATGTTAAAGTCTAAGTCGAGTTGCAAGTCTCTTTACATTTTGTCAAGTCGAGTCTAAAGTCATCAAATTCATGACTCGAGTCTGACTCGAGTCCAAGTCATGTGACTCGAGTCCACACCTCTGGTTAGTCCTGACAATATAGCACAAAAACAGACGAAAATAGCATGTTCCTAAACAGTTCCCTAAACGTTCTTGCCAAACGTTCATGGCTAACGTTCTGCTAACCAAGCAAGAACTCCACAACCTCAGGTTCTTTGAACGTTACAAACTAACGTTCCCATAACAATGCCACTATGTTCTCCTAACGTTCACATAACGTTCACTTGTTACCTGGGGTCACGTCATACGTCACATACGTATACGCCCTCTCCCAGCAGAGAGGTAGCAGCATGGCTCACGTTAGCTGTGATGCTAGCGCAGCCGTGCGAGCAACGTTCCCTCTAAGGTGCGCGCCTGTGCAATTGTGCACTGCTCAAGCGTCCTCTGCGCACGGCAAATCTATACCACGCACAAAATCAAATAAAAAAATAAGCGCATAACAATTTTCGACACGACACGGACACGACAGAGAAAACAGTTTTCGTCATCATTGTTCAAATATTGTAACGTCTGTCGAGACGCTTATCTCCATTCGGTGCCACACGTCCACACCATCAAAATGCCGAGGCAAACATTTCCAGATCAACACCGTATGAAATTTTTTTGGATTTTTTTAGTTGTGATTTCCTTCTCTGCATTAAAGTTTAAAAGTAGCATATATTAATGCAGTATGAAGAAGAATGTTTTAATGTAGACACATAAAATCATCATACTGCTGTGATTATATGCATCAAGTGTTAATTCAAGGCTAAGGCAAAATGTCGAGATATATATCGTGTATCGCAATATGGCCTTAAAATATCGCAATATTAAAAAAAAGGCCATATCGCCCAGCCCTAGTTCAATGATGCCATTTCTGTTTGTCATTTATAATTTTGTCTATTTTGTGTTTATCCTTGAATAAACAGGTCAGTTTCTTGTTACCAACCATTGTGTATTATTCAAACTCCCCTAATTCAGCTGGCTAATTGTTATCAAGCGTACTAAAACCCTTTTCAACATGATTCTGACAACTAAGTAGGCTAAATAACTTTAAACTTTAATACATGCTCGGATAGGCCAGTATCGGTCAGTATCGGTATCGGATCGGAAGTGCAAAAACAACATCGGTATCGGATCGGATATGCAAAAACCTAGATCGGGACATCCCTACTCCACATACACAAGTACACACTCCACATACCCAAGTACACACTAGACATATGCAAGTACACACTCCACATAAACAAGTACACACTTGACATACACAAGTACACACTCCACATACACAAGTACACACTTGACATACACAAGTACACGCCCACAATCGTCCTCTTTGCTCGGCCCGCCTTTGTCATTTGACTTCCTCACTGGCTTCTTGGTGATTGGCAGAGAACCTTCTATGGTGTTCCAATGAGGCGTGGTTAAAGTGGGCGGTCCTGTAACGTCTCTCCTCAGTGGTCATTGGTGTGTTTACTCATATTTGAAACTAGGTGTTGTCAAAACTTGGTCCGGGGTGTTTGCTTTTCCAGGATGCAACGGAAAGTTGGCTCGTGCGAGACGGGAATGGAGGTACATGATTTATTTATTAAAAAAGATCAAACAAAAAGCACGCACAATGGCGGAGAATAAACTATGAAAAAAAACAAAAAGACTATAAACATGGAACCAAAACTTACTGTGACAAGGGACATGAAGCAGGATCATAGAGGAGTGTGCAGAAGCATATATGGGGTGCGGTATGGGGTGCGAGGTCGTCAGAAAAACAAACTGAAAAACACTGAACTTAAATACTACAGACATGATTAACGAAAACAGGTGCGTGACTCAAGACGTGAAACAGGTGCGTGACGTGACAGGTGAAAACTAATGGTTGCTATGGTGACAAGACAAGGGAGTGAAAAGCCAGAAACTAAACAAAACATGACTTAAAACAAAACATGATTACACAAACATGACAGAGCCCCTCCCTTAAGGACAGATACCAGATGTCCATAAAAATTAACAAGAGTCATGGGAGGGCGGGAGGGGGACATGGCGGTGGGTCGCCAGACCACGTGTCCCCGTATCCACCGGGGCAGAGTTAGGTGGCGGCGGCGAGTGGAACGCCGCTGCAGCAGGGGAGGCGGGCGCCCAGGGAATGGCCACATTCGTGGCCGACTGGGAGGTGGGCGCACTTGGCGTGGCGGGCGACCAGGTAGCGGCCATATCCATAGCCGACGAGGAGGCAGGCGCGTCGTCAACTTGGCAGGCGTGGCAGCTCGGCGTGGCAAGTCAGGCGGCGAAGCTCGGCGTGACGCGTCCAGCGGCGAAGCTCGGCGTGACGCGTCCAGCGGCGAAGCTCGGCGTGACGCGTCCAGCGGCGAAGCTCGGCGTGGGTCTTGGTCTTGGTGTGGGTCTTGGTCTTGGTGTGGGTCTTGGTCTTGGTCTTGGTGTGGGTCTTGGTCTTGGTGTGGGTCTTGGTCTTGGTGTGGGTCTTGGTCTTGGTCTTGGTGTGGGTCTTGGTCTTGGTCTTGGCATGGCGAGTCTTGGTCTTGGCATGGCGAGTCTTGGTCTTGGCATGGCGTGTCTTGGTCTTGGCATGGCGTGTCTTGGTCTTGGCATGGCGTGTCTTGGTCTTGGCATGGCGTGTCTTGGTCTTGGCATGGCGTGTCTTGGTCTTGGCATGGCGTGTCTTGGTCTTGGCATGGCGGGTCTTGGTCTTGGCATGGCGGGTCTTGGTCTTGGTCTTGGCATGGCGGGTCTTGGTCTTGGCATGGCGGGTCTTGGTCTTGGTCTTGGCATGGCGGGTCTTGGTCTTGGTCTTGGCATGGCGGGTCTTGGTCTTGGTCTTGGCATGGCGTGTCTTGGTCTTGGCATGGCGTGTCTTGGTCTTGGCATGGCGTGTCTTGGTCTTGGCATGGCGTGTCTTGGTCTTGGCATGGCGTGTCTTGGTCTTGGCATGGCGGGTCTTGGTCTTGGCATGGCGGGTCTTGGTCTTGGCATGGCGGGTCTTGGTCTTGGTCTTGGCATGGCGGGTCTTGGTCTTGGTCTTGGCATGGCGGGTCTTGGTCTTGGCATGGCGGGTCTTGGTCTTGGTCTTGGCATGGCGGGTCTTGGCGTCGTGAAGCTGCGACTGGCGGCACTTGGCGTCGTGGAGCTGCGACTGGCGGCACTTGGCGTCGTGGAGCTGCGACTGGCGGCACTTGGCGTCGTGGAGCTGCGACTGGCGGCACTTGGCGTCGTGGAGCTGCGACTGGCGGCACTTGGCGTCGTGGAGCTGCGACTGGCGGCACTTGGCATCGTGGAGCTGGTACCGGAGCTTGGCGTCGTGGAGCTGGTACCGGAGCTTGGTGTCGTGGAGCTGGTACCGGAGCTTGGCGTCGTGGAGCTGGTAGCGGAGCTTGGCGAGGAACTTGGCATGGTGGAGCTGGTGCGGCAACAGGTGCTAGCCTTGGTGCAGGTGGAGGTGGCCTAGCTGGGGGTTGCGGCTTGGCAGGTCGGAGGACTGGTGAGGGCGGTCGTGCTGGAGGCTGTGGCTTGACAGGTCGGTAGACTGGTGGTGGCGGCCGTGAGGGAGGCTGTGGCTTGGCATGGTGATGCCGAGCCACCCCACCAACACAGCTCCCGACCCCAGCCCCCCCCCTCAAGGGGCGGATACCAGACGCGCTCCCTGCGGTCTGGAACTCTCTGTAGGGGTGGGCGGGGGAGGGCAGAAATTTCCCCTTTATTTTGGCCAAATTGTTTGTTTTTTTTATCCCCCACCTGGGGTTGTGTGGGCGGAAAAAAAAGAAAAAAATTGTGACGGGGGCGGGACTTGAGTCTTGGGGGGCGGGGCATGAGTCTTGGGGGGCGGGGCATGAAATTGGGATGGCTGTGACTGACTAGACCTGATTTCTAAAAACATGTTTTGATAATGCTTTATCAAAGACATGGCAGAGTTTTTAGCTGGAGGCGGGTGATTTAAAGAAAAAGTATTGAAACAAAAATCCTGGTCTGTGATGTCATCATGGGGAAGCCGGGCAGACTGCTGCTTGCTTCCGCCCGGAGGGGGCGGGGCTTGTGGGAGCGGCGTGTCCTGCTGGCTCGAGGAAGTTTTTCCCCGTCCTTGGCGACGTTTCCGGGACGGGAGCGACGCGCCGATCGGCACCAGCTTGCCTTCATTCCCCCACATCATCCCCCTGCGCTCCCTGGGGGAAAAAGCGCAGCGTCTCTGCCTCCATGGCGCGCAGCACCTCCCAAGAAGCTTCATCCGCATTGTCCAACTCGGCCAACTTCCTTGCGGAAAAGCAGGTCTGCTGACGACCTACTGTCAGGACTTGGTCCGGGGTGTTTGCTTTTCCAGGATGCAACGGAAAGTTGGCTCGTGCGAGACGGGAATGGAGGTACATGATTTATTTATTAAAAAAGATCAAACAAAAAGCGCGCACAATGGCGGAGAATAAACTATGAAAAAAAACAAAAAGACTATAAACATGGAACCAAAACTTACTGTGACAAGGGACATGAAGCAGGATCATAGAGGAGTGTGCAGAAGCATATATGGGGTGCGGTATGGGGTGCGAGGTCGTCAGAAAAACAAACTGAAAAACACTGAACTTAAATACTACAGACATGATTAACGAAAACAGGTGCGTGACTCAAGACGTGAAACAGGTGCGTGACGTGACAGGTGAAAACTAATGGTTGCTATGGTGACAAGACAAGGGAGTGAAAAGCCAGAAACTAAACAAAACATGACTTAAAACAAAACATGATTACACAAACATGACAGGTGTACATGATTGACATTTTAATAACCAGCACCAGGACCAAGATAAACCTTGGACACTTTTCAAAACCAAAACACAAATTCATCTTTATTGAGTGAATGAGCACACAAAGTTACACATGAATACTGCAGTGTTCCCACTCCTAGTTTGGCACTGTGGCTGGGATCCAGTTCGGAAAGTTGGGATCCACGTTGGCGAAGGTATTTGTATCATCACAAACCTTCTCAATGGTTCTCAAGGTGTTCCACTGCTCGGGGATTCTAGAAGACCCAGGTGAAAGGAACCCACGTATGGCTTCTAGAAGACCCAGGTGACAAAAACCCACTAATGGCTTCTACAAGACCCAGGTGACAGGAACCCACTAATGGCTTCTACAAGACCCAGGTGACAGGAACCCACTAATGGCTTCTACAAGACCCAGGTGACAGGAACCCACTAATGGCTTCTACAAGACCCAGGTGACAGGAACCCACTAATGGCTTCTACAAGACCCAGGTGACAGGAACCCACTAATGGCTTCTACAAGACCCAGGTGACAGGAACCCACTAATGGCTTCTAGAAGACCCAGGTGAAAGGAACCCACTAATGGCTTCTACAAGACCCAGGTGACAGGAACCCACTGATGGCTTCTAGAAGACCCAGGTGACAGGAACCCACTGATGGTTTCTAGAAAACCCAGATGACAGGAACCCATCGATGGCTTCGGGAGACCCAGGTGACAGGAACCCACTGATGGCTTCTAGAACACCCAGGTGACAGGAACCCACTGATGGCTTCTAGAAGACCCAGGTGACAGGAACCCACTAATGGCTTCTAGAAGACCCAGATGACAGGAACCCATTGATGGCTTCAGGAGACCCAGGTGACAGGAACCCACTGATGGTTTCTAGAACACCCAGGTGACAGGAACCCACTGATGGCTTATAGAACACCGAGGTGACAGGAACCCATTGATGACTTTTAAAAGACCCAGGTGACAGGGACCCACCGATAGCTTCTAGAAGACCCAGGTGACAGGAACCCACTGATGGCTTCTAGAAGACCCAGATGACAGGAACCCATTGATGGCTTCGGGAGACCCAGGTGACAGGAAGCCACGGATGGCTTCTAGAAGACCCAGGTAACAGGAACCCACTGATGGCTTCTGGAGACCATGTCCAGGGCAGCTTTGACCTGACAGTAGCTTTCCTCCAGGTTGTTGTTCTCGATGGTGAAGTCGAAGTAATGGCCGTAAGCCGCTTGGATTTTAGCGCTCTCTTCACACGTTCTCTGCAACTCCTCATCCTGCCACCAACAACACGTGGTTACCATTCATCACACAATGTTTAATCAGCAACAAATCCACTCCTAATTCAAGCTATAAACCATTTTTGACCTCGGACTTGAACCGTTTGATTTGTAGTGCACAGCTTTGCCAAGCGAGGTTTGAAGCATGATACTGATAAAGCACGTTCCCCGTGGTAACCCGCCCCCTGATTTGAGAAGAACTGCTTTAGCAGAACAAAAATAGTCTGAGTTAATAAACTCGCATTAAAGTACTATGAGTTGAAGCAAATATTCTTTGCTTCCTGGTCTAGATCCACCGAGGAGTTTTAGACTACTTTGTCATTTCTAAGACACATCCGACTGGTAGGAAGACCCAGGTCACGTTGGAGAGACTACGGCATCAAGCTGGGTGAGGTCGCTGAGAGACGGAAGTCTGGGCTCCGTGCTCAGCTTCTTCGTAATCTAATTTTTCATTTGGGAATGTTGGGTATGGTACACGTTGCCAATGGCTTCACGAAACCAAAGATGAGGTCCTAAAGTCACCAAACTTTGAGCTGTACCGCTGGCTGCACAAAGCAGACTCCGGCTGTATCGTGCAGGAACATAGTATTACTCACTGAAAGGACTTTGGTCGACTCGTCCGCCTCCACGCTGGAACAGTTCTTAGTCTTGAGGGCCTCAAAGTCTGGAGATTGAAGGAACACCACAAAGGGCAAAAACTCGGACGTCCTCAGAACTTTGAGAGACTAAAACAGACAGGCAAATATTCATGAGACATGTTGTACGTATAATATCACACTAAACAAGTTGTACTCACTACACATTCTTTATATACAAGTATTTTCTTCCTGCTGATTTTGTTACCTACAAAGTACACACTTTCAAAGTACTTTAAGGAACTTTTTTTGTGTGAAAACCATGAAAGTGTCCTTTTTTTCCACGTGTTTATTGAAGTACATTAAGTTTTGGTCATTGTTCTGACCCTCCTAAAAGGTTAAGTTAGCATGATAGTGGACTTTGTACCTGGATAAAAACAACAACAGTACGTGAGGACTTTAAAGCCACCAGCGTGCTAACATTTGCTACGATCCAAACAGAGATTCTTACAGACTGCTACGTGTGTGCGGGTAGAAGGCCCATTTATTAGGGAAAACCTTAGCACCGGGCGGTCAAGGCAGCGGCTTGCAGGTGAGTCCAAACGAGAAGGCTTAGCAGGCAAAAGCAAATGTAGCATCATACACTTTTGAAGTACTTTAAGGAATTTTTTTGTGTGAAAATAATGAAAATGTTTTTATTTTTCCTACTCTCCTGAAAGGTTAAGTTAGCATGTTTGTAGACTTTTTACCCGGATAAAAACAACAACAGTACGTGAGGACACTCAATCCACCAGCGTGCTAACATTTGCAACGATCCAAACACATATTCTTACAGATTGCTACGTGTGTGCAAAAACAGCAGGCTATGTGCGGGTAGAAGGCCCTTTTATTAGAGAAAACCTTAGCAGCTTTGGTGGTCAAGGCAGCGGCCAGCAGGTGAGTCCAAACGAGAAGACTAAGCAGGCAAATGCAAACGTAGCATCGCATGCTAAACATACGCACACAAGATAAACAATAATTAGTGAACAGAGGCAGGTGAGTCTACTGATCACCAATCAGGAGCAGGTGTGGAGATCAGTGCTCGGAACAGCAAGTGGAAATAATAAAGAAAGAGTGCTGTACCAGAAATAAATACAAAACACAGTAAAAACATAACTTATAGTTACAATTAAAAAAAAAGTTTAGTTATATTTCTGTACTTAGCTGATTTAGTTATATTTTTAAATCTGTTTGTTTTAATTGTATTGTTTTTATTTAGTTTTTGGTTATATTTTTTATTTAGCTTCTTAGTTATATTTTTTTGTTATTATTTTTTTTATATAATATTTTGATTATTTTATTTAGTTGTTTAGTTATATTTCTGAACTTGGTTGATTTAGCTATATTTGTAATTCAGTTCTTCGTTTTAGTGTTTGGTTGTATCTTTTTTATTTAGCTTCTTAGTTTAATTTTTTAATGTAATATTTCGATAAATTATCTTATTTAGTTTTTTAGTTATATTTCTAAACTACGTTGATATAGTTATTTTTAATTGTATTTTCTTTATTTAGTTCCATTTTTAATTCAGTTTTTGTTGTTGTATTTTTTTAATTTAGTTTATTAGTTTTATATATATATATATCAGTGTTTCCCACACATTCATTTATTTGTGGCGGCCCGCCACGAAAGAATTACGTCCGCCACAAATGGATTTTTCGGCTTTTGACTCGCTCGACCGCTCATAAAAGCAATGGGACTCTGTCTGTGAATGTACCTTGTAGTTACAACTCCGGTGCAGTAGGTGGCGGTAGCCTACTATGCATTGTAACTCCGCCAATAGCACTTAATTCACCTGGAGGGCCAGAAGAAGAAGAAGAAGACGAAGACGAAGAAGACGAAGACGAAGAAGACGAAGAAGACGAAGACGAAGACGAAGACGGACGGACGGAATCAAAATACGAGGGTAATATAGGTTATGGTAGATAGGTTATAGCTGCATCGCTCGCGGCTCGTCATATATTTAACGTTAATCCGCGATTTCACCGAGCGTTTCACTGACGGGGTCTGGGGCAGACGGACGTAATAACAATCATCTGTTTTCATACCGACGAGCTAACGTGTACAGGTTATAACCCTGTTGTCAATAAACACACGTGGAGACGGTGCTTCAGATACTACATTAATACTCAAGCTAAAATGTCCACTGTCCACTGCAGCATGTGAATGCAATGAAAATAATAAAATCTGAGCCAACCAGCAGTTAAAATGTTGTCCAGGTTAATGTTTTGGCCATTAAAGGCCCTTCATTTCAAGATTTCAACTGTGATCGGGCTTTAAACAGGTGGCTGACCTGTTCAGATGAGTGTAACTGCTACTGGTCAAATAATGTGAAATAGCATTTAATTTTACATGTATGCAATGCCATTTAAATGTAATTATAGATAATAATAATAATAAATACTGTGTAGTGTTATAAATAGTCAACGGGAAGGATTTTAGTAAGATATAAGCCATGAGCACTACACAGCCAGAAAAAAACCTAGGCAGGACAAGTAAAAATATTGGGGCAAGTAGATTTGAGAAGTCGGGCAATTAGAAAAATTAGGGCGGAGGGAACAGGTGAGACTCAGCAAACACTGAAAAATAAAGCAGGGTCAGATCAGAAATGCACTTTTCTCATGAAAAGGGTCCTAATTTATATTCTTATGTGCCTTATAGAGAGGACCACGACAAAACATACACCTCTGCCTCTGTTTCACTTTATGTTGCTGGTAAATAATATGGTTGTAGTAGTAGGCTAAAGTTAAATTATTTAGTATGCACTAATTAAAGGGGCAGGGCTTTAAGAGACATTTTAGCTTTTATATTTTATAAGATATATTTTTTGTTAGAGCCACAATTAATAAATATATTTCAGTGAATAACTAATTGTTCAAATCTGTATATAAATATGTACATAAAGTGTTGTAATTATATTCCAACTCCGCGTTCTTCTTGGTCATCGCCGCTGCCGCCGCCACCCCCCGACCACACCACCACAAATAGATGCCTGCCCTGTGGGAAACACTGTATATATATATATATATATATATATATATATATATATATATATATATATATATATATATTCTTTTAGCTTCTTAGTTATATTTTATTAGCATTGTTTTTTGTTATATTTTTTATGTAATATTTTGATCAATTATTTTATGTAGTTTATTAGTTATATTTTTGAACTAAGTTGATTTAGTTATATTTTTTATTATTTAGTTTTTTTAGATACACGCTTTTTGATAAGAATGTTTCATTATGTTTTTGGTTAGTTTGAGTTTAGTTTAGTTATGATTTTTAGTTTATTTTAGTTATAATTTTTCAGAATGTATTTTTGTAGGTATAATTCTGTAATTACTTTTTTGACTTCAATTGTGTTCATGTAGTTGATGTAGTTCTATTTGACTGGACTTGATGAGGTATTATTGTACATATTTGCGTACCTGAGGGTGGGCGTCCAGAATGCAGATGCGCCCCGCCTCCACCACCTCGTGAATGGCGTCCATCTTGATCCCGTACAAACTGCCGTCACACTCGCCGTACTCAAGGTAGCAACCGTTCTTGATGTCGGCCTCCATCTTGTTGCGGCTAGTGAACGCGTACGTCCGACTCTCGCGCTCTTCCTTTTTGGGCTTCCTGGAAGTATCTGGATACACGCGCCATCACATGACCACATTTGAATGGTTTGATTGACACTTCAATGCAGGAGACTAATGATGTTTACACGGGATGGTGGTTCCAAAAAGATGAGGGTCTCGGAGCAGGAGCATGTTCTTCAGGCGACGTCTTCCCACACCTTGAGCCCCGATCACCACCAGCGTTTTACGCTTGAAGGGAGGAACTTTGGCCACCTCCTCGTACAGCAAGATCTCATGGCGGTCAAAGTCTGAGGACAGACCACGTGTCACATTATTCGTATCTCACAGACCACGTGTCACATTATTTGTATCTCACAGACCACGTGTCACATTATTTGTGTCTCAAAGACCACGTGTCACAATATTTGCATCTCACAGACCACGCGTCACATTATTTGTATCTCACAGACCACATGTCACATTATTGGTATCTCACAGACCACGTGTCACATTATTTGTATCTCACAGACCACGTGTCACATTATTTGTATCTCACAGACCACGCGTCACATTATTTGTATCTCACAGACCACGTGTCACATTATTTGTGTCTCACAGACCACGTGTCACATTATTTGTATCACACAGACCACGTGTCACAAGATGTGTATCTCAGAGACAACGTGTCACATTAATTGTATATCACAGATCACGTGTAACATTATTCGTATCTCACAGACCACGTGTCACATTATTCGTATCTCACAGACTACGTGTCACATTATGTGTATCTCACAGACCATGTGTCACATTATTTGTGTCTCAAAGACCACGTGTCACAATATTTGTATCTCACAGACCACGCGTCACATTATTTGTATCTCACAGACCACATGTCACATTATTTGTATCTCACAGACCACGCATCACATTATTCGTGTTTCACAGACAACGCGTCACATTATTTGTCTCACAGACCACGTGTCACATTATTTGTATCTCATAGACCACGTGTCACATTATTTGTGCCTCACAGACCACGCGTCACATTATTCGTGCCTCACAGACCACGTGTCACATTATTTGTATCTCACAGACCACGCGTCACATTATTTGTATCTCACAGACCACATGTCACATTATTTGTATCACACAGACCACGCGTCACATTATTCGTGTTTCACAGACCACGCATCACATTATTTGTGTCTCACAGACCACGTGTCACATTATTTGTATCTCACAGACCACGTGTCACAATATGTGTATCTCGGAGACTACGCGTCACATTATTTGTATATCACAGATCACGTGTAACATTATTCGTATCTCACAGACCACGTGTCACATTATTCGTATCTCACAGACCACGTGTCACATTATTTGTATCTCACAGACCATGTGTCACATTATTTGTGTCTCAAAGACCACGTGTCACAATATTTGTATCTCACAGACCACGCGTCACATTATTTGTATCTCACAGACCACATGTCACATTATTTGTATCTCACAGACCACGCATCACATTATTCGTGTTTCACAGACCACGCGTCACATTATTTGTGTCTCACAGACCACGTGTCACATTATTTGTATCTCACAGACCACGTGTCACATTATTCGTGCCTCACAGACCACGCGTCACCTTATTCGTGTCTCACAGACCACGCGTCACATTATTTGTATCTCACAGACCATGCATCACATTATTTGTATCTCACAGACCACGTGTCACATTATTTGTGTCTCACAGACCACGCATCACATTATTTTTATCTCACAGACCACGTGTCACATTATTCGTGTCTCACAGACCACACGTCACATTATTTGTATCTCACAGACCATGTGTCACAATATTTGTATCTCACAGACCATGTGTCACATTATGTGTATCTCACAGACCATATGTCACATTTTTGTATCTCACAGACCACGTGTCACATTGTTTGTGTCTCACAGACCACGTGTCACATTATTTGTGTCTCACAGACCACGTGTCACATTATTTGTATCTCCCAGACCACGTGTCACATAATTTGTATCTCACAGACCACATGTCACATTATTTGTGTCTCACAGACCACGTGTCACAATATTTGTATCTCACAGACCACGCGTCACATTATTTGTATCTCACAGACCACGTGTCACATTATTTGTATCTCACATTATCCGTGTCTCACAGACCATGTGTCACATTATTTGTCTCACAGACCACGCGTCACATTATTCGTGCCTCACAGACCACGCGTCACATTATTTGTGTCTCACAGACCACGCGTCACAGTATTTGTATTTCACAGACCACGCGTCACATTTTACGTATCTCACAGACCACGCGTCACATTATTCGTGTCTCACAGACCACGCATCACATTATTTGTATCTCACAGACCATGTGTCACATTATGTGTATCTCACAGACCATATATCACATTTTGTGTATCTCACAGACCACGTGTCACATTATTTGCGTCTCACAGACCACGTGTCACATTATTTGTGTCTCACAGACCATGTGTCACATTATTTGTATCTCACAGACCACGTGTCACGTTATTTGTGTCTCACAGACCACGTGTCACATTATTTGTGTCTCACAGACCACATGTCACAATATTTGTATCTCACAGACCACGCGTCACATTATTTGTGTCTCTACAGAAAAGTACTGCAGAAAAGTAATGCAGAAAAGTACTGCTGAAAGTACTACAGAAAAGTAATGCAGAGAAGTACTACAGAAAACTGCAGTTGCTTGTTTTCCCGTGAATACTGTAATTTTGACAGTGTTATACATCACGTTTGTGTCGTGACTTAATTAATTAAAATGATTAGTGTTGTAAAATGTGGAATAAATCATAAAAAATGTGTAGTGAGTTGCTTGTTTCCCTGCCAAGTGTTTGAGTCGAATACTGTACTTTTGACAGAGGTGCAGAAAATAAAAATACTTATTTATACAATGAAGACAAAAACATGTTTGCCAGTACCTGCATTCTTTGTGGTGACGTACATCATTTTTTTCTTTCTTTTCACGCCAACACCTGTGCACAAGTTACCTGGGACAATGATCAATAGCAACATGTGATCAGAGGAACAAGGTGGAAGTAAGGATCAATCATTATATTCCTATTGGAAGAGTGAATGATGTCATTGGTTTAACAGTGTGTACTATTAGTGTGTACAAAGTATAAAATAGTGTGTACTATAAGTGTGTACAAAGTATAAATACTGTCCACTATTAGTGTGTACAAAGTATAAAATAGTGTGTACTATCAGTGTGTACAAAGTATAAAATAGTGTGTACTATCAGTGTACAAAATATAAAATAGTGTGTACTATTAGTGTGTACAAAGTATAAATATTGTGTACTATTAGTGTGTACAAAGTATAAAATAGTGTGTACTATCAGTGTGTACAAAGTATAACAGTGTTTACTATTAGTGTGTACAAAGTATAAAATAGTGTTTACTATTAGTGTGTACAAAGTAAAAAATAGTGTGTACTATTAGTGTGTACAAAGTATAAAATAGTGTGTATTGTTAGTGTGTACAAAGTATAAAATAGTGTGTACTATCAGTGTGTACAAAGTATAACATAGTATGTACTATTAGAGTATACAAAGTATAAAATAGTGTGTACAAAGTATAAAATAGTGTGTACAATTAGAGTGTACAAAGTACAAAATAGTGTCAACTATCAGTATGTACAAAGTATAAAATAGTGTGTACAATTAGTGTGTACAAAGTATAAAATAGTGTCTACTATCAGTGTGTACAAAGTATAAAATAGTGTGTACTATCAATGTGTACAAAGTATAAATTAGTGTGTACTATTAGAGTGTATAAAGTATAAAATAGTGTGTACTATTAGAGTGTACAAAGTATAAAATAGTGTGTGAGGATGTGTCATCAAACAGCACCTTGTAATTACAGTATGATGTATAATAGTGTAATTACAGTATGAATAATAGTGTAATTACAGTATGATGTATAACAGTGTAATTACAGTATGTATAATAGTGTAATTACAGTATGATGTATAACAGTGTAATTACAGTATGTATAATAGTGTAATTACAGTATGTATGTAACAGGGTCCATTATGTCTTGTAAATAATGTATTTTATAATGCTTTATTATTGTTATAATTACACAAAATGTGTAAGTTACATGTAAATACCTGAATATTGTTTGATGTTTTGTCAATGTGGAACCATTGTCTCGTTGTCCCTCCTACTGCAATAATTACGGTGACACCTGTCTTTATATATGCGTTGGACACGCCTTCCAACTTCCCTTTTGTCCACCATAACGGGAGAGGTAGGCGTCCATGCGACGACAGATAATGTCATGTTAAGAACTCTGTTCATTTTCTTGTTCTGTATTGTATTTTGTGTAGGGACTCGACGACGTCAAAAACTTATTGACAACAATTGTGTTCTGTTTTATCAGGTATGTTTATTTCACTGTTGTACGCCCTTTTGTCCACCACAACGGGAGAGGGACTCGACGACGTCAAAAACTTATTGACAACAATTGTGTTCTGTTTTATCAGTAAAGTGCAGCTGAGCAATCCATGGTGTCGGTCGTTTTTCACAAAAGCCACACAACGCAGAGAGGAAAAGACCACCGGTTACACTTGGTGCCGTGCGACCCGTTGCATCGCCGACCAGCGCTCGTCTGGTGCCCGGGAAAGCTGCTGGAGTTCCCGCCCGCTGCACTCGGCTGCTCCTCCCTCCCTCTCCCTTCCTGTCGCCGAGGACAACGGCGCGCGCTCCCGCATGCGCGCGAGGTGTGCTGACAAATCACGCTGTTTTAAAGTGTGTGCGTGTGATTTAAGCTCTTTTAGGTTTTTGCTGGTGACATTATATATCCAGCTGGTACATTTTATGAACATTTTTGTGACAGATAGTCCTGTCATAGTAGAAAGAAAAGTGGTGAATGGGCAAGCATGTTTGTATGAGTGGTTATTAAAGCCTTTTGATGGTGTTTTATTTTCTGTTCATCTATTAATGGGTGTGGGCTAATGAGAGGCTTGATACGCCCTAATAGCACAGGGGGGAATTTTGTTTTTCATGCAACAGTGCTGTGCTATGTATTGATTTGTCAGGGGCTATTAACGGTGGGCTTTACAATGAAGTTTTTTTATGTGTCAACTTGTGTCACTATTGCCCTTGTTTTGCTATACTGCCTTCGTGGGGATTTCTCTTTGTTATAGTGAAATATTTGCATAGTATTCGAGATTCCTACAATGGCTGGTCGTGGGCATAGTGT
The DNA here is from genome assembly GCF_033978685.3 of Nerophis lumbriciformis. Lineage (NCBI taxonomy): Eukaryota > Metazoa > Chordata > Actinopteri > Syngnathiformes > Syngnathidae > Nerophis > Nerophis lumbriciformis. The sequence continues at coordinate 16,677,799 of NC_084571.2, read as the reverse complement.
CACATTTGGAATGGGGAGGGGTAGGTTGGTGTCAAGCAGTCCTAGCTTCATGATAGACCAACCAGTTTTTAACCCGCTACTGACCCCCATCTCTAGCTCCACACCAGTTACTCAAGCAGTGCGTGAACCCACGCAAGTCATATCTGTTGATGCTTTTGGAGATATGATCACAACTTTAGCTAAACAGATAGGAGACAATATCTCTGCCAACATCAGCATGATGCACCAGCCAAGTGCCTTTCAGCCTCAGTCCACTGCTGTGAGCCCTTCCTCCGGGCATGATGGTTCGCCACAAGTGAAAGTTGTTGTGCAGCCTGACGTCAAAGCACCACCTTACTTTAGGGGCGATAATGCTGATGTGTTCTCAATTCATGAATGGGTAGACATGATGAAATGTTACCTAAATAGAGTAAAATGTGACAGTCCTCCTGAAATGTTTGAGCTAATTATGTCCAGACTAACAGGCAAAGCGAGGGATGTTGTAAAGGTGTCGCTGCGCAGCCGCCCTGAACTAAATACAGCTGACCTGCCCATTGCAGTGTTTGACATTTTGAAAGGTAACTTCAGTGAGCTATCATATTCTAACTTGCCTATGAAAGACTTTTACTGCACTATTCCCCATTCTGGTGAGAGTGCTATGGACTACTGGATCCGTCTTAACAAGTCCATTGATTCTGCTGATGAGTGTCTCCATAGGCGGGGCAAATCTGTTGAGGACCCCAGTGCTGAAGTCGTCATGATGTTTATTAACCACTGTCCTGACCCTCATCTTGCCTTGTTGTTTCAACTAAAGACACCTGAGCTGTGGACTGCAGCTGAGGTTCAGGAGCGTCTAGATGCTCACATAAGAAAGGTTAGAAAGACAGCAGCCCAGTCTCAATGTATGATGGGCTTGTCAGCTTACAGTCAAAGCCCAGTGACTGATTATTCTTCGCCGCAGGCTGTCTCGGTAGCACGCCAGCAGTCTTTGCTTTCTGTTCCTCAACCTTCCCCTGCTTTTTCCTGTAGTCAGCCTCCTTCTGATGCACTTGTGGCGGTCGCACATCAGTCCACCTCCCCATTCCACCCATCTTCTGCTGTCAATGTGGCGCCGGCCGCTTTTGACCCACCAGCTAACGACCCTGGTGCTCAAGTTGTGGCCATGTTTGATAAGGTTCTGTCCTTGTGCAATGCATCTTTGGCTAACAATCAAAGACCAGGAGGCCAAAGGTCAGGCACCCGTCAGACTGGTCAACCCAGAAACCATCAAAGTTCTGTGGCAGGCACGTGTCGAGTATGTACATCCAGTGAACATTCAACTCATGCACACTGTAAGCTCTACAGATTGTGCCTCAACTGTTTGAGACCTGGTCACATGAAGCGTGAGTGCCCACAGGCCTCACATTCCCCGGCTATACCGCCATCTTTTCCACCCAATGTTGATTTAAACTAACCCGCCTGTGTAGTGAGAGGGGTAGCATGGGCGATGCTGGTAGCACCCTCAGTGAAAATGAAGATGTGCAATTGACCTATGTGAACTGTTGTAGTAGCCTTTCTGATGACAAAACAGTGATTGTTGTGGGTTCCCATAGAGTGGAAGGAGCTAGTGAGTTGTTTTATGCTCCAGTGTCTGTGGGGGGCCAGTCTGTTTTAAGAGGGATGCTTGATTCAGGTAGCATGTCATGCACGCTAAGTGTGGAGGCGGAGTCAAAGCTTAGAGCTGTTGGGCTACTCCCTAGTCCTCGGCCTGTGCCGGAGAAGGTGGTCTTTTCCTCTCTGCGTTGTGTGGCTTTTGTGAAAAACGACCGACACCATGGATTGCTCAGCTGCACTTTACTGATAAAACAGAACACAATTGTTGTCAATACGTTTTTGACGTCGTCGAGTCCCTCTCCCGTTATGGTGGACAAAAGGGCGTACAACAGTGAAATAAACATACCTGATAAAACAGAACACAATTGTTGTCAATAAGTTTTTGACGTCGTCGAGTCCCTACACAAAATACAATACAGAACAAGAAAATGAACAGAAGTTCTTAACATGACATTATCTGTCGTCGCATGGACGCCTACCTCTCCCGTTATGGTGGACAAAAGGGAAGTTGGAAGGCGTGTCCAACGCATATATAAAGACAGGTGTCACCGTAATTATTGCAGTAGGAGGGACAACGAGACAATGGTTCCACATTGACAAAACATCAAACAATATTCAGGTATTTACATGTAACTTACACATTTTGTGTAATTATAACAATAATAAAGCATTATAAAATACATTATTTACAAGACATAATGGACCCTGTTACACTCACCCCCCAAGAATTACACAAAAGTCCGGTTTCCAAGAACAGTACACATGTGTAAACACAATAGCCATGAAAATCACAAATTTGCATTAAACAGCAATATACGCTTCCTATTTAAAGGATAAGAGAACAAGAGACTTGCTTGGCGCCCAGCAAGAACTCATAGTACTCTATAGACAAGGTGAGGTGCCTTATACACCACACATACACAGGCCAAACATTGTGGGTGAGTAGGGAAAATTAGCTTTTCAGAACATTGAGTCCACACCAAGAGCAGCACAAAACAGCTTTCTGGTCATATCTCACACACTAATAACAGTATGGGAGCCTGGCTCGACCCCTAATATGGACTCAAGTTGAACCATGGACTCTATGAAACGGTAAACAGGTTTAATGACTCTGCCAAACCGTGAGGCAAATTGGTTTTCAGCACCAAATGCTTGAGGTGGACCAACTGGGACTAATTGCAGTGAGGGAGCAGAGAGAGCTATCGGGGGATCCAGAGCAGCAATATGGCCACTGTCTGGAGGGGAGACTACTTTAGCGGACTCTGAACACTGAGGCTCATCAAAGGAAGACTGCTCATGGACCCATGAGTCAATACGGCCATCATCACAAGCATCAGCACTCAAGAGGGAACCAGCATGGGATGTCCCAACAGTTGCAGCTGCCGTATCCGACACCTCTGACTCACACCCATCAATGGGCGGCAAGACAGTCAGCCTGGTGGGGTAGCATGGGCGATGCTGGTAGCACCCTCAGTGAAAATGAAGATGTGCAATTGACCTATGTGAACTGTTGTAGTAGCCTTTCTGATGACAAAACAGTGATTGTTGTGGGTTCCCATAGAGTGGAAGGAGCTAGTGAGTTGTTTTATGCTCCAGTGTCTGTGGGGGGCCAGTCTGTTTTAAGAGGGATGCTTGATTCAGGTAGCATGTCATGCACGCTAAGTGTGGAGGCGGAGTCAAAACTTAGAGCTGTTGGGCTACTCCCTAGTCCTCGGCCTGTGCCGGAGAAGGTGGTCCTTGTTGGCTGTGGTGGCCTTATGACACAACCCAGGTGCATTTATGACCTTGAAATTGAAGTTTATGGGTCTAAGTTCATTGTGCCAACTTTACTTGTTCCAGGGCAGAAAGATGAGATGATCATTGGGACCAATGTCATAAGACCCATTATACTGGCAATGAAGTCTGATAATAAGTACTGGCAGCTGGTCTGCTCCAATACTTCTGACCCCAAATGTGAACAGTTTCTTGGACTACTCAGCTGCATTACACGCTGGTCTGGTCCCGAAATGCCTGAAAAAGTTGGTACAGTCAAGCTAAGACAATCTGTCACTCTTGCACCTCAGGGAGAGTCTCTCGTATGGGGGAAGCTGCCCAGCAGTGCTCCTGTGTCACCTGGGAGTACTGTCATTGTGGAGCCCACCTCTTCCCGTTCAACCCCTAGAGACATCATTGTTGGGCGGGTCGTGACACCCATGTGGGGTGATCGTTGGGTCCCAATGAAGATCCTGAACCCAACAAAGAGACCTGTGACACTCCGCCGTAACGCTAAGGTAGCAGATGTTTTCCCTTGTATTGCAATGGAAGACCTTCCTTTGTCACAGAGTGTGTGTATGCAGCAGACCTGTGAGGAAAGAAACCCAGCCTCCAAGTCAGGTACCACCTCTAATCCCCTTCAGCAGCTTAAAGACTGCGGATTGGCGGATGTTGATCTTGAAGGCTGTGAAGTATCAGAGGAATGGAAACAGCGACTGGCTGAACTAGTCCTCACTTACGAAGATGTATTTTCTAAAGACAAGCTGGACTGTGGCGAAGCAAAGGATTTTGTCCACCGAATCCACCTCACCGATGATCGCCCTTTTAGACTCCCCTATCGCCGTGTCCCTCCAGCTCACTATCATAAGCTGAGAGAGGTGCTGTCTGAGATGGAGTTTAAAGGAATCATCAGCAAGTCAGTCAGTGAGTATGCCTCGCCCCTTCTTCTCGTCTGGAAGAAGTCAGGGGAGTTGAGGATCTGCACGGACTTCCGCTGGCTTAACGCCAAGACCGTGAAGGATGCACACCCGCTACCCCACCAGGCTGACTGTCTTGCCGCCCTTGGTGGAAATGCCTTTTTCAGTACCATGGATCTCACATCGGGGTTTTACAACGTCCCCCTCCATGAGTCTGACAGGCGGTATACGGCCTTCACAACACCCTTAGGCCTATACGAGTACAACAGACTTCCCCAGGGCTTGTGCAACAGCCCTGCATCCTTTATGCGGATGATGATCAGCATCTTTGGGGACTTGAACTTCTCCAGCCTCCTCTGCTATTTGGATGACCTGCTCGTGTTTGCTCCATCCGAAGAAGAAGCCCTGAAGCGGCTGGAGAGTGTCTTCCTGCGTCTCAGGGCCAACAACCTGAAACTGGCGCAGAGGAAGTGCTACTTCTTGCGTAGGACCGTGAAGTTTCTCGGTCATGTAGTGAACAGCGGAGGTGTCGCAGTCGACCAGGAGAAAGTCAAAGTCATCTCGGCTTTTGAAAAAAAGGACCTTATGGAGGATGACGGCTGCACCCCATCACAGCGGAAAGTCAAGTCCTTCCTGGGCATGGTGCTGTACTACCAGCATTTCATCCCTGGCTGTTCTTCTCTTGCAAAGCCACTTTACACATTGACTGCAGGACAGAAGAGGAGTGCCAAGGGCTCCTCTGGGCGGAGAAGAGCAGGCACCTTCAGAAAACTGACTCCTCAGGACTGGACTTCTGCTTGTGAGAAGGCGTTTGAGGATCTGAAGAGTGCACTTCTTAATAGTGTGGTGCTAGCACACCCAGACTTTGAAAGGCCCTTCATCCTCTGCACCGATGCATCACTTGATGGTCTGGGTGCAGTCCTGTCCCAGGTCCCTGATGGCGAAGAACGAGCGAGACCCATTGCTTTTGCAAGCAAAACTCTCAGCCGCAGCCAAGTCAACTACCCTGCTCACAGACTGGAGTTCTTAGCCCTTAAATGGGCAGTTTGTGATAAATTCAGCCACTGGCTCAAGGGTCACAGGTTTACTGTCTGGTCGGATAACAACCCCCTCACTCACATCCTGACTAAGCCAAAACTAGATGCCTGTGAGCAGCGGTGGGTCTCCAAGTTGGCTCCATATAATTTTGAGATTAAGCACATCCCTGGCAGGCAGAATGTGGTGGCAGATGCACTCAGTAGAGACCCATTTGTGACTCCTTTGAGGGAGCGGCTGCTGGGTGAGCCCTATGCTAAGCTGCTGAATCGGGTCTGTGATGTCAGTGATGGATGTGTGCAGGATGCGTTCCGCTTCACTTGCCAGCCACAATCACTGAGGTGTCATCCTCACATTGACACCATTGAAAGTTCGATGTCCGAAGAAGATGTCTCTTCAATCCTTTCTTCTTTGGATGAATGGGACAGTGCTCCTCACCAGCGTGCTACCTCACTAGCTGACCACCTCACAACATTGGAACCTCCTGGCCAAGACACTTTGCCTTCCCTGTCACTTGCTGACCTTCAGTCTCACCAACAAAGAGACCCAGTCATCTTAAGAGCTACTTATTATGTTGACAGAAAACGCAGGCCCTCCAGACGCGAACGTTGTAATGAAAATCAGCTAACTCTGAGAGTCTTGAAACAGTGGGATAGGCTGATACTTCTGGATGGTATCCTCTATAGGGTCACAAAGGACCCTTTGACCAAGAAGAAGAGGTACCAGTTTGTTGTGCCAGAGTCCTTGAAGGCAGACGCACTGTCTGGCATTCATGACCAAGCTGGTCATCAAGGTCAGCCCCGCACTCTTGCTCTAGCTCGCCACCGCTTTTTCTGGTATGACATGGAGAAGGATGTCCGCAGTTACGTGAAACAGTGCCGCAGGTGTGTCCTTAGCAAGACCCCCGAGCCTTCAGCAAGGGCCTCGCTACAAAGCATCAAAACCTCTGCTCCCCTAGAGCTTGTGTGTGTTGACTTTTGGACAGCTGAAGACAGCCACAACAAATATGTGGATGTTCTTGTAGTCACTGATCACTTTACGAAATTGGCACATGCTTTTCCTTGTCAGGACCAGACTGCAAAGAGGGTTGCTAGGAAATTATGGGACAGCTTCTTCTGCATTTACGGCTTCCCCCAGCGCCTTCATTCAGACCAGGGTGCAAATTTTGAAAGTGAACTGATTGCTGAACTCTTGGTGTTGTCAGGAGTTGACAAGTCTCACACTTCCCCCTACCATCCTATGGGAAACGGTGGGACGGAGCGGTTTAACCGCACCTTGGGCAACATGTTGAGATCATTGCCCCCTCGCTCCAAGCAGAAATGGCCCCAAATGATCCAGACAATGACTTTTGTGTATAATTGCACTGTGCATGAGACGACTGGGTTTGCGCCTTTTTATTTGATGTTTGGGAGAACCCCGAGATTGCCGGTAGATCTCCTCTTTAAGAATGTGTTTCGGGATGAGACTGTGTGTGACTATAACATATATGTAAAGTCCCTTTTAGAGGACCTGCATTGTGCCATGACGCTTGCCCAGAAGAACTGCTCTGCTGAGCAGAAGCATCAGAGCGACCAGTACAACAGAAAGGTCAAAGGTCAGCCTCTTTCACTTGGCGACCAGGTGCTGTTGGCAAACAAAGGTGTCAAAGGGAAGCGTAAACTTTCTGACAAGTGGTTGCCTGTTATACACACTGTGGTGGCCTCAAAACCCGACCTGCACATCTACCGGATCAAGGATCCAGAGGGGAATGAACGTGTTGTTCACCGTAACCTGTTGCTCCAGGTTAACTTCCTGCCATTAGATGGAGCTTTGGAGGATGATGCTGGACCAGTGGTCATGCCTGCCACAGCAGTATTTGATGGGTGTGAGTCAGAGGTGTCGGATACGGCAGCTGCAACTGTTGGGACATCCCATGCTGGTTCCCTCTTGAGTGCTGATGCTTGTGATGATGGCCGTATTGACTCATGGGTCCATGAGCAGTCTTCCTTTGATGAGCCTCAGTGTTCAGAGTCCGCTAAAGTAGTCTCCCCTCCAGACAGTGGCCATATTGCTGCTCTGGATCCCCCGATAGCTCTCTCTGCTCCCTCACTGCAATTAGTCCCAGTTGGTCCACCTCAAGCATCTGGTGCTGAAAACCAATTTGCCTCACGGTTTGGCAGAGTCATTAAACCTGTTTACCGTTTCATAGAGTCCATGGTTCAACTTGAGTCCATATTAGGGGTCGAGCCAGGCTCCCATACTGTTATTAGTGTGTGAGATATGACCAGAAAGCTGTTTTGTGCTGCTCTTGGTGTGGACTCAATGTTCTGAAAAGCTAATTTTTCCCTACTCACCCACAATGTTTGGCCTGTGTATGTGTGGTGTATAAGGCACCTCACCTTGTCTATAGAGTACTATGAGTTCTTGCTGGGCGCCAAGCAAGTCTCTTGTTCTCTTATCCTTTAAATAGGAAGCGTATATTGCTGTTTAATGCAAATTTGTGATTTTCATGGCTATTGTGTTTACACATGTGTACTGTTCTTGCAAACCGGACTTTTGTGTAATTCTTGGGGGGTGAGTGTAACAGGGTCCATTATGTCTTGTAAATAATGTATTTTATAATGCTTTATTATTGTTATAATTACAGAAAATGTGTAAGTTACATGTAAATACCTGAATGTTGTTTGATGTTTTGTCAATGTGGAACCATTGTCTCGTTGTCCCTCCTACTGCAATAATTACGGTGACACCTGTCTTTATATATGCGTTGGACACGCCTTCCAACTTCCCCTTTGTCCACCATAACGGGAGAGGTAGGCGTCCATGTGACGACAGATAATGTCATGTTAAGAACTCTGTTCATTTTCTTGTTCTGTATTGTATTTTGTGTAGGGACTCGACGACGTCAAAAACTTATTGACAACAATTGTGTTCTGTTTTATCAGGTATGTTTATTTCACTGTTGTACGCCCTTTTGTCCACCATAACGGGAGAGGGACTCGACGACGTCAAAAACGTATTGACAACAATTGTGTTCTGTTTTATCAGTAAAGTGCAGCTGAGCAATCCATGGTGTCGGTCGTTTTTCACAAAAGCCACACAACGCAGAGAGGAAAAGACCACCGGTTACACGTATAATAGTGTAATTACAGCAGAGTTTCTCAAAGTGTGGGGCGCGCCCCACTGGTGGGGAATAGAGACATGACAGGTGGGGCGCGAGGAACGGGAGGACATTTCACTTTAATTTTTTTTTTTTAAATTCTATTCTTAGATTTTTTTTTTTTACTATGCTTTCATTTTCTATACACACTGTAAATCACTTTGTGATTATGTCTGTGGAATCCGCTATATAAATAAATGTAAATTACTTATTTTTCCTGTAGGCTTTAAATTTTTCGGTAGGAGCGAAAGTTTGACAGACATAGCAACAGTAACTAATGGGGGCGGGGCTAAGCGGATCAAACTTTCGCGCGGATGGGTAGCAGGCTAATGTGTGGACCACAATTACACAAAATGGATACATTTGTGACTGGCACCTCAAAGGTCGTCGAACCAGAGCCAGAGCCAGCGCCTGCAGAAAAACAAAAATCTGACGGGCCTAATCAACCATAAAGCCAACCGAAAAGAAAATATGATGAAGGGTATCTTGCTCTTGGATTCACCGCAGTGGTGGTGGAGGCAGAGGAGAGACCCCTGTGTGTTCTGTGTCTAAAAGCGCTAGCAGCAGACAGCATGAGACCCAACAAATTAAAGAGACACCTCGAGACCACACACCCCAATCACGTCAATAAGCCACTTGATTTCTTTCAAAGAAAACTGACAGAGTACCGTCAACAGGAGAAGCGCATGGTAAAAGCTACATCAGTAAACAGTAACGCTCAAATGGCTTCATATAGAGTTGCATACAGAATTGCACAATGCAAAAAAAACACATGTTATGTCCTCGGTTTCACCTATGTGCTTATTTAGGTGTCTTAATTTAATAATAATCAGACAACACGTTTCAACTCAATGCCTCGGATCGCTCCCGTTTATTAACAACTTCGAGAGTCCAAACTCTCCCTCCCTCCCGTGACGTCACACACTGAACACATGCTACGGTGGCTCGGACATGACAAAACAGTACATGACACCTCACACAATTGCTGAGCAGCTCATTCTCCCCGCTGCAATAGACCTGGTGTCAGTCATGCTTAGTTATTTTATTTATTATTGAACTTGATGCAAGTTATACCACAGCTGCACAGTTATTTTATTTATTATTGAACTTGATGTTATGTTATGTTATTGAGTTTGAATGTATACAACTTGATGTTACTTGATGTTCAATAAATTTGAAAATGTTAAGCTTGGCATTAGCGTTCTGTTGGGGCGATGGGGGCAGGTGGGGCTTGAAAACTCCCCCTTGTCCAAAGTGGGGGATGACAAAAAAAGTTTGAGAACCACTGAATTACAGTATAATGTATAATAATGTAATTACAGTATGATGTATAACAGTGTAATTACAGTATGTATAATACTGTAATTACAGTATGTATAACAGTGTAAGTACAGTATGTATAATAGTGTAATTACAGTATGATGTATAACAGTGTAATTACAGTACGATGCATAATAGTGTAATTACAGTATGTATAATAGTGTAATTACAGTATGATGTATAATAGTGTAATTACAGTATGATGTATAATAGTGTGATTACAGTATGATGTATAATAGTGTAATTACAGTATGTATAATAGTGTAATTACAGTATGGTGTATAATAGTGTAATTACAGTATGATGTATAATAGTGTAATTACAAAATGAATAATAGTGTAATTACCAGAGAAGGGAGCAAGTCATTGTTTTGCAAGTCATAAGTAAGTCTCAAGTCTTTGCCCTCAAGTTCCGAGTCAAGTCCCGAGTCAAGACAGGCAAGTCCCGAGTCAAGTCCAAAGTCAAGACTGGAAAGTCTCAAGTCAAGTCCCAAGTCCTGCATTTTGAGTTTTGAGTCCTTTCAAGTCCTTTTAACCACAGACTAATATATTTACACAGATTGTGTATGCTTTTAAAACGCTGTATTTATTTATTAAAACAAGTGCATTTGAAATTGCAGGAAAAAAAATTGTGCTGACATTGCACTTCATAATAGCACTATTAACCAGTCATTTTAAACATTTAACTCATTCCTTTACAGAATAAACACATTTGAAAAAACAAGTGCAACTGTACTTATTTGTACAAAAGTGTTAACATTGTATTTCCATGGCATATTGGATTGTAACTAGTTCCACAGCAGTTTCTATCCTGTTCTTACCTTATCTCATTGATCTCATCTCATACTGTATGTGTGTTGATGTGTGCGTACACATGAAAAACATAAATACATGAACATAAAAATGAACAGCGTTGTACTTTTTAGATGTCAGGGCTTATGCAATATGTACACATATTCTTAATATAGTATACATTTTAACTGACCTTTATTTGACTATGTTTGTCTTTTTGTAGGTGGCTAAAATACGCGTTACGTTACTGTGTGTGATTCATTGACTAACGTAACGTTATGTGTAGGTACCTCATGCAACCCTGCTTAAAAAAAATCACTTGACAAAAAGTATGAATAAGGTAGCGAACTGCAGTGGACGCAACAGATTGCCGTGTTTGCAATGACGTTATAACCATAGACATCTTATAAGTATCAATCAATCAATCAATGTTTATTTATATAGCCCTAAATCACAAGTGTCTCAAAGGGCTGCACAAGCCACAACGACATCCTTGGTACAGAGCCCACATAAGGGCAAGGAAAAACTCACCCCAGTGGGACGTCGATGTGAATGACTATGAGAAACCTTGGAGAGGACCGCATATGTGGGTAACCCCCCCCCCCCCCCCCCCCCCTCTAGGGGAGACCGAATGCAATGGATGTCGAGTGGGTCTGACATAATATTGTGAGAGTCCAGTCCATAGTGGATCCAACATAATACTAAGAGTCCAGTCCATAGTGGGGCCAGCAGGACAGTAGACGCAGCATTGGCTGCTGTGACGCGAGAAATTGGTCCGCCATCTTGAAGTGGTGATGAGGAGCCGGCGAGCAGCCTAAACTGACAGTTGACAGGTAGAAAACAAAGATGCCGGGCTGATGTTCAGCGTTTTCCTGCTCACATGAGCGGACTGTTGAAAATAGGAATCGGGGGATTACTTTTCACAAGTAAGATTTAACATTAACGTACTATTGGTTGTATTTTATGAAAATAATATTACCACAGAGTTGAGAAGGAGCAAAGATCTTCAATATTTGTATGTGAAAATCACAAAGAAATCTTCTGGGGGAGGATGACCCCCCTACAGGGGTTTGGTTTACAAACTTTCAACCCCACCTAAAACAAAATTCACCAGCCGCCACTGATTATGATGCATTCTCATTTTAGGCAAAGTATAAGACAATATTTTCTTAACAGTATAATTGTAAAAAGGAATAAGTCTTCAAGTAACAATATTCAAATACTAACATTGTTGGTTAAGACATAATTTGGTTTTATTCTGAATCCAGTGAAACAGATTGGTGGTTTTAGCTGATATAAAGACTTTCAGGTGTTTATATATGTTTATGTTTAAGTATTTGGCAGGCGCTTTTATCCAAAGCCACATACATAAAAAATACATACAAAACAATCACTGTAAACATGATCATGGGAAGACTGTAATACAAAATACCAATACAAAGTGTCAAGACAGAACGTTAGCTTACATTCAAAACTTACCCTTCTTTGTGCAACTTCAGATGTCGAACGAAGTCTGTAATCTTCGAACCGCATGTTTAGCATACTGCAATTTGTTTTTTGTTGACCAAGTCGTAGTTTTAATACCCGAACGAAACTATCTTTGGCATAATTTTTCCTCACTGGCGCATTGTTTGACAGCTCTTCTCTGTTGGTTGTCCTGCAATTTGATTGGATGAATGCTGTGTGATGAAAACAAGGTGGATGTAATTTGATTGGATGTTGTACTGACAGGCAGCACACACGCTGACAGACACACGTACACAATGAAAGATACGGAGCGCTCCTGAATAACTTTTTAATCTTTGGGTTTTGGGGAAAGTAGCAAGTCTTGTCAAATCAAAAGGCTCAAGTCTAAGTGAAGTCACAAGTCATTGATGTTAAAGTCTAAGTCGAGTTGCAAGTCTCTTTACATTTTGTCAAGTAGAGTCATCAAATTCATGACTCGAGACTTACTCGAGTCCAAGTCATGTGACTCGAGTCCACACCTCTGGTAATTACAGTATGATGTATAATAGTGTAATTACAGTACCGGTATGTATAATAGTATAATTACAATATGATGTATAATAGTGTAATTACAGTATGTATAATAGTGTAATTACAGTATGATGTATAATAGTGTAATTACAGTATGATGTATAACAGTGTAATTACAGTACAATGCATAATAGTGTAATTACAGTATGTGTAATAGTGTAATTGTATGATAATAATTATTATTATTATATAATAACGGTCCATGTATTCAAGTGTTTGACAATTTTCCTTACTTTAGATTAGATTAGATTACTTTAGATTAGATCAGATTAGATTAGATTTCTTTACCTGCAGGAAGAAGTTCAACGTCTTTTTTCACAAAGGCTTTCCTCTTCTCTTCCAGCATTTGACTGGGAATCAAACCCGCGGGCCCGCCTTCCACATGCCGAGCCTGCGTGACACACACAATATTCATCCATGACTCAACTGCCTTATTTACTCAATGAAAGACATGCGCTCACTTGTTTTTCTGAAGCTGCTACATTTGCCATTCAAAGGAATAACAAATACATTTTAATCATTAAAATACTTTATATTTTTTTCATTTCACTTGCTAACTACAGTAAATAAATTAATAAATCAGAGAATAAATCAATCCATGAGGATAATAACGTGAATACATAATAAACACATGAGAGTGCATGGAAGCCATGTTGGTTATAGTCAATGTGAACTTCACCTGCCACCAGTTGACATCATCCTGGTTGACGATGTGCAGAATATCTCCTGTGTGGAACTTTAACCCTGCTTCTCTGCAGGGAATCAGGTTGTCACACGCTGGATCGTAGTCATAGTGACACTTGAAGAACATCTGAACACACAACATGATGATTATTATTAATATGACTTCTGTTATTACTATTATGACTTATGTTGTTATTATTATTATGACTTATGTTATTATTAATATGACTTATGTTATTATTATTACGACTACTCTGCAGGGAATGAGGTTGTCACATGCTGGATCATAGTCATAGTGACACTTGAAGAACATCTGAACAAATAACATGATTATTATTATTAATATGACTTATGTTATTATTATGACTTATGTTGTTATTATTATTATGACTTATGTTATTATTAATATGACCTATGTTATTATTATTAGGACTACTCTGCAGGGAATCAGGAAATTATTATGACTTATGTTATTATTATTATGTCTTATGTTATTTTTATGACTTATGCTATTATCATGACTTATGTTATTATTCTTATGACATATGTTGTTATTATTATTATTATGACTTATGTTATTATTATTATGACTTATGCCATAATCATGACTTATGTTATTATTCTTATGACACATGTTATTATTATTATTATGACTTATGTTATTATTATTATGACTTCTCTGCAGGGAATCAGGTTGTCACACGCTGGATCGTAGTCATAGTGACACTTGAAGAACATCTAAACACACATGATTATTATTATTATTCTTATGACTTATGTTATTATTATAACTTATGTAATTAATCTAATGACCTATATTATTATGACTTATGTTTTTATTATGACTTGTTATTAATCTAATGATCTATATTATTAAGACTTATGTTATTATTATTATGACCTATGTTATTTTTATGACTTATGCTATTATCATGACTTATGACTTATGTTGTTATTCTTATGACATATGTTATTATTATAATTATGACTTATGTTATTTTCATTATGACTTATGTTATTATTATTATGACTTCTCTGCAGGGAATCAGGTTGTCACACGCTATTATATTTATTATTAATATGACTTAGACAGTATGTATTGTTATTATGACTTGTTTATTATAATGTATGACTTATATTGCTATTATTATTATTATTATTATGACTTTTTTGCAAGGAATCTGAATAAGTGAGTTTTCCAAGCATGTTTGTGAAGTAAGTGAGTGAGAAGAAGAAGAAGTGGATGAGATTCATGGAATTAAAGACATCAATCATCAAGAAGCTGACTAGCTCACTTGGTGTAGCAGATGGTGGTTGCTAGTCTGCATCATACTGAAGCAGAATGAGGGAGATTAAAGTGATATTAGTGTTTGGAGTCAGACAGATCTAACACTTCTACTTCTACTGTAACATTACAGTAACCTCTCTTTTTAGACAACTTGAAATAGTGTGTACTATCAAAGTGTACAAAGTATATATACTGTCCACTATTAGTGTGTACAAAGTATATATACTATCCACTATTAGTGTGTACAAAGTATAAAATAGTGTTAACTATTAATGCGTACAAAGTATAAAATATTGTGTACTACTAGTGTGTACAAAGTATAAAATAGTGTGTACAAAGTATAAAATACTGTCCACTATTAGTGTGTACAAAGTATAAAATAGTGTGTACTATTAGTGTGTAAAAAGTATAAAATAGTGTGTACTATTAGTGTGTACAAAATGTATATTACTGTCCCCTATTAGTGTGTACAAAGTATAAAATACTGTCCACTATTAGTGTGTACAAAGTATAAAATAGTGTGTACTATTAGTGTGTACAAAGTATACAATAGTGTGTACTATCAGTGTGTACAAGGTATAAAATAGTGTGTACTATCAGTGTGTACAAAGTATAACATAGTGTGTACTATTAGAGTGTACAAAGTATAAAATAGTGTGTACTATTAGTGCGTACAATGTATAAAATAGTGTGTACTATTAGAGTGTACAAAGTATAAAATAGTTTGTACTAGTAGTGTGTACAAAGTATAAAATAGTGTGTACTATTAGCGTGTACAATGTAAAAAATAGTGTGTACTATTAGTGTGTACAAAGAATGAAATAGTGTGTACTATTGGAGTGTACAAAGTATAAAATAGTGTGTACAAAATATAAAATAATGTGTACTATCAGTGTACAAAGTATAAAATAGTGTGTACTAATAGTGTGCACAAAATATAAATACTCTTTACTATTAGTGTGTACAGAGTATAAAATAGTGTGTACTATTAGTGTGTACAAAGTATAAAATAGTGTGTACTATTAGTGTGTACAAAATATAAAATATTGTCTACTATCAGTGTGTAGAAAGTATAAAATACTGTCCACTATTAGTGGCTACAAAGTATAAAATAGCGTGTACTAGCAATGTGTACAAAGTATAAAAGAGTGTGTACTATCAATGTGTACACAGTTTAAAATAGTGTGTACAAAGTATAAAATAGCGTGTACTATCAATGTGTACAAAGTATAAACGAGTGTGTACTATCAATGTGTACACAGTTTAAATAGTGTGTACAAAGTATAAAATAGCGTGTACTATCAATGTGTACAAAGTATAAAAGAGTGTGTACTATCAATGTGTACACAGTATAAAATAGTGTGTACAAAGTATAAAATAGTGTGTACTATTAGTGTGTAAAAAGTATAAAATAATGTGTACTATTAGTGTGTACAAAATATAAAATATTGTTTACTATTAATGTGTACAAAGTATAAAATAATGTGTACTATTAGTGGGTACAACGTATAAAATAGTGTGTACTATTAGTGTGTACAAAATATAAAATATTGTCTACTATTAATGTGTACAAAGTAGAGCTGCAGCTTTCGAATATTTTAGTAATCGAGTATTCTATGGAATATCCCGATCAGTTAATCGAGTAATCGAATAAATCATATTTTTGCTTAAAAAAAAAGAAAAAAAAAAAAGTTTTTTTTGTTTTTTTCCTGTCCAGCTTCTCAGGCAAATCATGTGTAGATGCCCATATCAGCTGTACAAATTTACTTTACAAAAGAGAAGTGTTGGATATTTCTCTTGTTGCCTTATTTATATTTTGACTTTATTAAATGGATTTATTTTATTATTTGGTGCCAGAGCAATATTTTTGCTTAATTAAGGTTTGATTATACATGTTAAGATGTTCCCTCAATTATTGTGTTTGGCCTAATTGTTTTTTATTTCTGAACGCCTGTTTTCCTTATTGAAGGCTGACACGCACAGCTGAAATGCGTCTGTGGTTGATTGTGCCAATTTGTGTGTACTAATAAAAACAGGTGCGCTCACAGCCCTATGTGCTGTGTGCTGTGACCGCATAAACAAAGTTCTTGTCTCTCGTGCGTTTTTGATGATAATTACACGGTGCCGTTTGAATGGTGGTTTCTCCACGCAAATGTGCTGAGCTGTTTTCAACCTGCCAACAATACATAAACAATATAAAAAGACAAACCACTTAATAATGACGACAACAGTTTTACATTTTAAGAATGCAATAAAATTCATTGCATTCTTTGCATGCAAAATAGTAATCAATGTTCATTTTGCCATCATAACATGTTTGAGATGAAAACACATATATATATATATATATATATATATATATATATATATAAAATTAGTTCAAAATTAATATTCCCTGAGAAAGTTAAAATAAAACTATATTCTTAGTATCAAAAAGAAAACAATAAGAACAGTTTTCATTATATCAAACATAAAAAGTGGATTAGGTAGTGCCTTTAAGGCCATGTCCACACGAACACGGAGAGTTTCAAAAATACATATTTGGGTTTAAAACAATGTCCATCCACACAAGTGTAGTTTCAAAAGTGTCTATGTCTACACACAAACACACACACCTGCTGTCATGCACTTTTTGTCCAATCAGAAGCCTGACAAAAGCAGCAATATCTGACTTGGTGCAGCATTACACCTCCTATTGTCTTTATTTTGATATACTTTAGTTGTACAATGACACGTAAATTATCTTTAAAAGCAGCCTGCACATACACACAGAATCCTGGGAACATTATTAAAGAGTGAATGTGCTGCTAAAAGCCAACACTCATAGAATTATAACATGTTCATTAACATGGTGATGTATTACATGTGCAGTGAAGTCTACATTATTTATAAAATCAGCACGCAATAACGAAACCATTTTGCATGTTTAAGTATCTATATAAAGTATCTATATAAAGTATCTATATAAAACACACGGACGTGCTGCAAAACTGTCATGGAATTATAAAGCATTTAATGATGGATATCGTGATATAGTACACGTGTAATGAAGTATATATTGTATTTAACATCAGTACACACTACAATGAATATATAGTACATGTGTAATGAAGTTATATAGTATTTAACATCAGTACACACTACAATGAATATATAGTACATGTGTAATGAAGTATATATAGTATTTAACATCAGTACACACTACAATGAATATATAGTACATGTGTAATGAAGTATATATAGTATTTAACATCAGTACACACTACAATGAATATATAGTACATGTGTAGTGAAGTATATATAGTATTTAACATCAGTACACACTACAATGAATATATAGTACATGTGTAATGAAGTGTATATAGTATTTAACATCAGTACACACTACAATGAATATATAGTACATGTGTAATGAAGTATATATAGTATTTAACATCAGTACACACTACAATGAATACATAGTACATGTGTAATGAAGTATATATAGTATTTAACATCACTACACACTACAAGGAGGACGCTACATTATGTTTTTTTTAGTTGCTTGGTCACTTTTTACGTGCGAGCAGGGTCACGCCCGGCTCATGGACGCAAGACACGTAAGTTAACTTCATGATTTGTGGTTAAACAAGGACTAAAATCATAAAATAATGTTGCACCTTTCTTATGACACAGAGCAAAAAGTCTTGCTGGTCAAAGTTGTTCCATCAGGTGGAGGTTCCACAGCCATTATATCCAAACAGCTGACTGTCATTAGTGCAGGCGGGAGTGTCACTAAGCACATTTGGATGTGTCTTTTTATTCATGTTGAGTGAAAATAGCAGCATGTTTACATTCAAACATACATTAAGTCCTCTTATAATGTGTTTAAAGGCAGCAAGGCAGTGTTGTTGAGTTTGGAAGTGACATCGTACAACCATCTCATCATCACAAGTCTGCGTGTGTGTCGTGCACACGCATATGCTGAGTGGAGAGTTTTGGATCTCTACACTTTGGCCAGCGTTTGTAAAAGTCTGCGTCTGCATGTGAACAAGAGGCCTACACGTGAGCTTTGACTACTAAACGTAAAAAAAACAAACAAACAAAAAAAATAACGACGCCTCGAGTCAGCGAAAATTCCTCGAATATATTTCGTAATCGAATTACTCGAGGAATCGTTTCAGCTCTAGCACAAAGTATAAAATAGTGTGTACTATTTGTGTGTACAAAGTATAACATTGTTGTCACACTGCGGCCACATGCCCTTCCTCCTGTCTGATGTCTTTCCTGATTGCCTGATTGTGCCCACCTGTGTCACCCTCCCTCATGTGTATGTAGCCCTCGTCTTCTCCACCTGTGTCACCCTCCCTCATGTGTATGTAGTCCTCGTCTTCTCCACCTGTGTCACCCTCCCTCATGTGTATGTAGTCCTCGTCTTCTCCTGTCTTGTTGCCAGAGTATATGATCCGATGGTGTACCTCCAGCCATCTTCCACAGTCTTGTCCAAGTCACTAAGTATTGCCTTGCTTTGTTCTTTGATTTCTTTGTACCCTCTGAAGAAGAGTGATTTTGAGTTGTTAAAAGTTTTGTAAGCTAGTTTCATAGTGCTCTGCCTTCTTTTTTTCCGTCCTCTTGGAGCGCTTTCATTTGTAGTTTTCTTAGCCCTTTATAGTGTAGTTTCTGTTCATAGCTTTTTGTCTCCACTTCATAAGCGATTTTGTTTTGGTGTAGTTAATCGTAGATTGTTGTTTTTTATTATTAGATCCCTGTAGATTTTGCTATCACCTTTTTCCCTCCCTCTGGAGTGATTTTCCGTTTGTTTTTCGCCCTGTGCTACGTTTACTTTTTACTCTAGTGTGTCTAGTCTAGAGTTTATAGTCATTTGTTTATTGACTCTATCTGAAGACAGTTCTCAGAAACTGTTGAATAAAAGCCTGCGTCAATCATTTCTTGTCTGCAACTGAGTCCTCATTCTCGCCAAGACCTAACATTAGTGTGTACTATTAGTGTGCACAA
This sequence comes from Nerophis lumbriciformis, assembly GCF_033978685.3. Lineage (NCBI taxonomy): Eukaryota > Metazoa > Chordata > Actinopteri > Syngnathiformes > Syngnathidae > Nerophis > Nerophis lumbriciformis. The sequence continues at coordinate 16,658,269 of NC_084571.2, read as the reverse complement.
AGTATAAAATAGTGTGTACTATTAGTGTGTACAAAGTATGAAAAACTGTGTACAATCAGTGTGTACATAGTACTAACTTGTCCTTACCTGTTCTCATCTGCTCTTACCAGTCCTAACCTGTCCTTAGCTATACCCACCTGTCCTTACCTGTCCTCACTTGTACTCACCTGTACTTGCCTGTCCTCATTTGTACTCACCTGTCCTTGCCTTTCTTCACCTGTACTCACCTGTCCTTACCTGTACTTTCCTGTCCTCATTTGTACTCATCTGTCCACGCCTGCACTCACCTGTCTTCATGACCTGTACTTACCTGTCCTCACCTGCTCTTACCAGTCCTCACCTGTATTTGCCTGTCCTCACTTGTCCTCACCTGTCTTCACCTGACCTCACTTGTCCCCACCTGTCTTCACCTGACCTCACCTGTCTTCACCTGACCTCACCTGTCTTCACCTGACGTCACTTGTCCTCACCTGTCTTCACCTGACCTCACTTGTCCTCACCTGTCTTCACCTGCATTCACCTGTCCTTACCTGTCCACGGCTGCATTCACCTGTCCTCATGACCTGTACTTACCTGTCCTCACCTGCTCTTACCAGTCCTCACCTGTATTTGCCTGTTTTTACCTGTCCTCACTTGTCCTCACCTGTATTTACCTGACCTCACCTGTCTTCACCTGACCTCACTTGTCCTCACCTGTCTTCACCTGACCTCACTTGTCCTCACCTGTTCTTACCTACACTCACCTGCTCTTACCAGTCCTCACCTGTCCGTGACTGTCCCTCACAATTACAAAGTACCTTTAGGAGAACTTGAATGTAGAACACAGTAGTAAACAAAACATATACCTGATGGTAGTATTACTGTAGTATACATAATTACTATGTCATATAAAATAGTAACTGACACCTGTCCTGCTGTGATGAAGGCACCAGGTGAGACTATCTTACCTGTCTTGGGGGATTAGTTTCATGGTAGCTTGGGAGGATTTTTAGAACCACAGCTTGACTGGCAGCTTGCAGTTCTTCCTGTAGGACTCGAGGATCCTGTCCCACGTCTCTTCCGTTCACCTGACAGGAAGTAATATTTACATCCATCAATATGGAATATGAAAGGTCATTTATGGACTGTTACCCACGACTGTTACCCACAACGTTACTACCGACTGTTACTCACGACCGTTACTCACGACCGTTACTACTGACCGTTACTCATGACTGTTACTCACGACATTTACTCACGACTGTTATTGACGACCGTTACTCACAGCAGTTAATACCGACTGTTACTCACGGCCGTTGCTACCGACCGTTACTACAGACCATTACTCACGACTGTTACTCACAACCGTTACTCCCGACTGTTACTCACAGCCGTTACTACCGGCTGTTACCCACGGCCGTTACCCGCGACGTTACTCACGACCGTTAATCCCGACTGTTACTCACGGCCGTTACTACCGGCCGTTACCCACGACCGTTGCTCACGGCAGTTACCCGCGACGTTACGCACAACTGTTACTACCAGCCGTTAGTCACAACCGTTACTCAGAACCGTTACTCACAATGTAACTACCGACCGTTACGACGTTACCTGTGACCGGTACCCACGACTGTTACTACCGACCGTTACTCACGGTGTAACTTGTGCCCGTTACTACCGGCCGTTACTCACAACAATTACCCGCAACCGTTACTACCGACCGATACTACTGACCGTGACTCACCACCGTTACCCGCAACCGTTACTACCGGTCGATACTACCGGCCGTAACTACCGACTGTGACTCACCACCGTTACCCACGGCCGTTACTACCGACCGTTACTCACAACCAACCGTTACTCACGACCATTACTCACAGCCGTTACTCACGACCGTTACTCGCGGCCGTTACCCGCGAATGTTACTCACGATTTGACCCACAATTGTTACTCACCACAGTTACTCACGACGTAACCCACAATTGTTACCCACCCCCGTTACTCACGACTGTTACTCCCAACTGTTACTCATGACTGTGAATGCTGACGAATGCCAACAATATCTTGGTATTGATAAAATGCTAACACTGTATTTGTATTGATAAAATGCTAACAATATATTGGTATTGATAAAATGCTAACACTGTATTGGTATTGATAAAATGCTAACAATATATTGGTATTGATCAAATGCTAACATTGTATTGGTATTGATCAAATGCTAGATAGGATTGATTGGAAAAGAAAACCTAACTCACTTCTTTGATGACATCACCAACACGCAGCAGGCCTTGCTGGTCGATCATTCCACCATGCAGGATTCGTGCTATCACTAACTCGCCATGTTCCACCTTGAAGGTCACACCCTGTAATCAATAATAACGTCATATTCACCTTCAATGTTCACCCTGAAAACATAACTCAGTAAAAACTACAACAACTAATAATAATAACAATGCTATATTACTACTGCTACTACTAAAAAATATATATAATGATAATTTCATAATTCTAATACTACTACGCTTATTACTACTACTACTAGTAGTATTACTACTACTACAATATTACTAGACATTTGGTGGAGGAAATAGAAGTAAAATTATGTCATTCTAAAATGTGTACTTTGACTCATTTCATTTCCAACCTCTGTGAGGCAATAACTTGTCCTTTCTGTGCCTCCTAAATAATAAAAGACTGCTAGCAGGAGGCGGCCAACAATGCAGAAAATTAAGATTTATTTATTCTGCCTATAAAGCTTTGGTCGTACTTCCAAGTACTCACCAGGTTTTCTCCTGCCACTTTGCGTATGCCCACCATGCGCACAGCATCAGGCGGCGGCTGGAACTTGCTGACGACTTCGTTGCGATGGCGCTCGTGGCTCATGAAGTCGCAGGGACTTGGAGGTGGACTGCCGTCTTCTTTGGACGCCACTGAATCGTGAGTTTCTAGTAAAGACTGACATGAAAACTTTTCATCAAAGTCAACTTTTCGTTTCAAAACTAAACACCCGTAGCAGCTAGCATGCGTTAGCAATAGAAGCTACTTCAATATTTCATATATTTGTCACAATGATGCGGTCTGGAAACATTCATGCTTCATGGCGGGGAACTGAAAACATTCTATATTTTTGTGAGATGGCTAAATTTACAAAATGTGCAGAACGTAGTACTCAACTAGTAGCATCAACTAATATTATCAACTAGTATCATCAAGTAGTAACATCAACTAGTAGCATTTACTAGTATCGTCAACTAGTATTATCAACTAATATCATCAACTAGTACCATCAGCTAGTATCATTGACTGGTATTATCAACTAGTATTATCAACTAGCATCATCAACTAGTGTCATCAACTAGTATTATTGACTAGTTTCTTCAACTAGTATCATCAACTAGTATCATCAAATAGTATTATCGACTAGTATCATCAACTTGTATGATCAACTAATATCAACTCACATCATCGACTAGTATTATCAACTAGTACCGACTGGTATTCTCAACTAGTATAGTCAACTAGTATTATTGACTAGTATCATCAACTAGCATTGCCGACTAGTATTATCAACTAATATTATCAACTAGTACTATTGACTGGTATTATCAATTAGCATGAACAAATAGCAACATCAAGTGGTATCATCAACTAATATCATTGTCTAGTATTATCAATTAGTATTATCAACTAGTATTAATGGCTAGTATTATCAACTAGAAATAACAGTTACTATTATCAACGAGTATCAACAGTTAGTATTATCAACTTGTAATATCAACTAGTATTATTGACTAGTATTATCAACCAGCATTAACAGTTAGTATTATCAACTAATTTTAACAGTTAGCATTATCAACTGATATTATCAACTAGTAATATCAACTAGTATTAACAACTAGTAATACCAACTGATATTATCAACTAGTATCATCGACTAGTCATATCAACTAGTTACAGTAACTAGTATCATTAGCTAGGTATTTTAACTAGTACTATCAACTAGTAGTATCAACTAGTAGTATCAACTAGTAATGCCAACTAATATTATCAACTAGTAATATCAACTAGTATTTGCAGACATGTGACAATGTGCTAATTCATCATTTTGCCAGAGTTGTGCTACCTTATTGCCGTCCAAGCAGAAGCAGGAAGTGAAAGAAGCGAACATTAAACATACGTCAGTTTGCATCACACAAGCTGCCACCACAAACGCGTCGACGACAAACATTTACCCATGAAAATATTAAAGAAGCTGCAGATGCTGTGTTTGACATGTTTCAAGTTGTTCCGTCGACAAAACTTGACGGCGGAACATTATAGCGCCTGTATACAAACGCGGTCCGTCACTCAAATACGTGGGTGTGGAACAGAAACATGACTTCCTATTGTGACACAAGTCTAAACACTGAACAATATCATTGTCACTTTTTTCTTGTTGTTTCCTGTTTAGCGCTCTTATTTTTTGTTCTACTTCCTGTTCTGCTTTGTCCTCTGTTCCCCTGTACTCTTTTCGTCACCTGGTTCTATCTTGTTGACGGTTGCTGCTCTTAGCGCTAGCTCTTTGTTTGCTTCTCCTACTTCCCTTCTCTGATTACGTCTCCAGCCGCCTCTGCGCTCTGGGGTCATGCAATGATCACATGACTTGACAAAACTACTGCAGTTGTTTGTACCACCCCCGATTGTATTGCTTGTCATATTATCTAGCAGTGGATACTTTTTAAAATGCAAGATGTTGCTTTGTGGTTCCACGGAAGTGGTGAGTGGAGGAAGTAGCAAGGTTCCAGGTGACATGAAGGTGGAAGGATGAATACACACCTGGACGTGAGGTTGTGTGTGGAAGGATGAATACACACCTGGACGTGAGGTTGTGTGTGGAAGGATGAATACACACCTGGACGTGAGGTTGTGTGTGGAAGGATGAATACACACCTGGACGTGAGGTTGTGTGTGGAAGGATGAATACACACCTGGACGTGAGGTTGTGTGTGGAAGGATGAATACACACCTGGACGTGAGGTTGTGTGCAGAAGAATGAATACACACCTGGACGTGAGGTTGTGTGTGGAAAGATGAATACACACCTGGACGGGAGGTTGTGTGTGGAAGGATGAATACACACCTGGACGGGAGGTTGTGTGTGGAAGGATGAATACACACCTGGACGTGAGGTTGTGTCAGCAAGTGAGAGAGTTCAGCAGCAGCGTCACTACAATGTGTGAAAGGATCCAAATCACTCAGGATCTCCTGCAGCAGCTCCATGTTGTTCTTCCTCACCGGGGACAGATGCAGCTGCTCAGGGTCCTCCTCTTCCTCCTGACGCACACACAGACACACACACACACACACACACACACACACACACACACACACACACACACACACACACACACACACACACACACACACACACACGATAAATAACACGTTTATTTAGAACACATTTAAAATCAATTTGAAGTTCAAGAATGTTGAAACTTGTCAAAGTTTAAATCATAACAAACTAGAGTCCATGATGATGATGATGGTGGTGCATGATGGTGATGTTGATGATTATGATGATGACCAAGATGATGATGATGTTGATGATGAAGATGGTACAAGATGAAGAAGATGATGATTTTGATGCTGAAGAAGATTGTGATGCAGATTATGTTGAAGATGATGATGAAAATGATGATGAAAAAGAAGATGAAGATGATGTTGATGATGCAGATGAAGATGATGACAATGAGGATGTTGATGAAGAAGATGATGATGTTGTTGATGATGATGAAGATAATGATGCAGATTATGATGATGATGAAGTCAATGAGGAAATAGAAGATGATGATGACGATGAAAATGAAGAACAGCAAGGTGTGTAACAATGAAATATGTAACTGTGTGTAACAGTAAACTGTGTAACAATATGTAACTGTGTGTAACAGTCGGGTGTGTAACAGTAAGTTGTGTAACAATATGTAACAATGTGTAAGTAACAGTGTGTAACAGTCAAGTGTGTAACAATACATAACAGTGTGTAACAGTAAGGTGTGTAACAATATGTACCGGTGTGTAAAAGTCAAGTGTGTAACAGTAAGGTGTGTAACAATATGCAACAGTGTGTAACAGTAAAGTGTGTAACAATATGTAACAGTGTGTAACAGTCAAGTGTATAACAATATGTAACAGTCAAGTGTGTAACAGTAAGGTGTGTAACAATATGTAACAGTCAAGTGTGTAACAGTAAGGTGTGTAACAATATGTAACAGTGTGTAACAGTAAAGTGTGTAACAACATGTAACAGTCAAGTGTATAACAATATGTAACAGTAAAGTGTGTTACAATTAGGGATGTCCCGATCCAATATTTGGATCGGATCGGCTGCCGATATTTGCCAAAAATTGCGTATCGGCAAGGCATGGGAAAATGCCGATCCAGATCCAGTTTAAAAAAAAACCCCGGTCCGTGTTTTCCAACGCACCTATTTAAATAATACATTCCACTTTTCTGCTGCTCCGTAATTTCCGTTCCGCATTTTCCAGCACACCTTCAACACATCCACAATTCTCACGCAGTTGCTTTTAGCTGCTGGCATTACACGACAGGCTCTTCTCACTCTTTCCTGTGTCTCCCTCTCACAGACAGCGAGCGCACCTTCTTACACACGTCACATACTGTCACGTCCTACGTCACATACTGTCACGTCATACGTCACATACGTATACGCCCTCTCCCAGCAGAGAGCGAGGTAGCGGCATGGCTAACGTTAGCTGTGATGCTAGCGCAGCTGCTAAGGTGCGCGCCTGCTCAAGCGTCCTCTGCGCACGGCAAATCTATGCCACGCACAAAATCAAATAAAAAAATAAGCGCATAACAATTTTCGACACACGGACACGACAGAGACAACAGTTTTCGTCATCATTGTTCAAATATTGTGACGTCTGTCGAGACGCTTACCTCCATTCGGTGCCACACGTCCAGACTCCACACCATCAAAATAGTATATATCTGTATCATGAATCAATTTGTGGTGGACCCCGTCTTAAACAAGTTGAAAAACTTATTCGGGTGTTACCATTTTGTGGTCAATTGTACGGAATATGTACTTCACTGTGCAACCTACTAATAAAAGTCTCAATCAATTAATCAAAACACATAGAATCATCATACTGCTGTGATTATATGCATCAAGTGTTCATTCAAGTCTAAGGCAAAATATCGAGATATATATTGTGTATCGCAATATGGCCTTAAAATATCGCAATATTAAAAAAAAGCCATATCGCCCAGCCCTAGTTCAATGATGCCATTTCTGTTTGTCATGTATAATTTTGTCTATTTTGTGTGTATCCTTGAATAAACAGGTCTGTTTCTTGTTACCAACCATTGTGTATTATTCAAACTCCCCTAATTCAGCTGGCTAGTTGTTATCAAGAGTACTAAAACCCTTTTCAACATGATTCTGACAACTAAGTAGGCTAAACAACTTTAAACTTTAATACATGCTCGGATAGGCCAGTATCGGTCAGTATCGGTATCGGTCAGTCTCGGTATCGGATCGGAAATGCAAAAACAATATCGGTATCGGATCGGAAGTGCAAAAACCTGGATCGGGACATCCCTAGTTACAATATGTAACAGTAAAGTGTGTAACAATATGTAACAGTCAAGTGTGTAACAACATGTAACAGTAAAGTGTGTAACAATATGTAACAGTGTGTAACAGTAAAGTGTGTAACAATATGTAACAGTCAAAGTAACGTGTTACTGTAACACCGTTATTTCCGGCGGTAACGAGTAGTCTAACACGTTATTTTTTATATTCAGTAACTCAGTTACCGTTACTACATGATTCTTTACTGCATTATTTTACATTATTTTTTATATAGTATCGGCGAGAAACTGAGAAGATTTGAGTGTGTTTTATTGGAGAGTTGCTGTGTCGTCCTTCTGATTCTTCCTCTGTCACACACGCTATGTCTGCGTGTGTGTGTGGCGCCGGGGGGGGGGGGGGGGGCGTGTCTGTGTTTACTAACAAGACATCATGGCGGAGCCGAAGCCAAGTTTCTTAACATGGAGATATTCTCACTACTTTTCTTTTGTCGAGCACAAAGAAAATAACATTTTAGTTAAATGTAAGTTGTGTCTTGGATCAAAGATCCCATCTACTGCCCAAAACAGCAACTCAAATCTGCTGAAACAGCTACAAAAGCAACATGCTTCGACAAGCTAGTAAAGAGAGACACACTTCACCTAAGGATTTTAACGGAGGGACTGCTAGCCAGGACAACATTGATAGAACAATTGCAGCGTATGTGCTAGAAGACATGCAGGCTATTTCTACAGTGGAGTCACCCGCTTTCAGGCAGCTAATTAGCATGACAGCGGGCGTCAAACAGCAAATGGCCCGAAAATATTTTTCAAGTTCCTGGACACAGTGGACAGTGAGTACATAAACTCGGAAAGCGAGCTAAAGAAGACACTCCAAACTCTGCCTCTGCTCATCATTCAGCACTGAAGGTACACACACTGAGTCAATTCTCTTATATACGGTTTCATTCTAGACTTCTGTGTTTGATTATCACATCACTCTAAATGTATAGACTATAAAGTTCACAAACATAAAGAGGGATCCTAGTGGACCAGGCCAATCTTTCCTTTTCTCTAAACTAAAACTGGGGAAATGCGTAGAGTGTTCTGGGCTTCAGTACAGTGTTGATCTCCTGAAAACATGATTTTATTTCACAATTCCTTGAGAGAGAAAAAACGCCTGGTTAGGCGTGTGTTTAGCAGTATGTGTGCTGTATATAGTGACATGACATATAATCATGTCATGTGTGCCTTCCTTGGGTGAAGCCAGGTTTACAGCTATGTTGTTATTATGCGGTTTGTTACTTATGTATGTTATGTTGCAGCTATTTAAAATAGTTTTGTCAATTTGTTATGGCCCAAAATAAATTGGCCATTTGAAACATATCTTTGTCTTTGTGTGTTGTATGTAGACCACATTGCTTAGCAGAGTTCAGTGATGCAAATGCATGTCAAGTTGATCAACAGATTGCATTATTCTCCAGTGCAATAACAGTACTGAAATGAAGGCTAAAAGGGCATTAATGGGAGCCTTAAAAAAAAAAAAAAAAAGGAACTAAATACTTACTTTTCACAGTAACGCATTACTTTTTGGTGTAAGTAACTGAGTTAATAACTGAGTTACTTTTGAAATAAAGTAACTAGTAACTGTAACTAGTTACTGGTTTTCTGTAACTAACCCAACACTGATAACAATATGTAACAGTAAAGTGTGTAACAATATGTAACTGTGTGTAACAGTCAAGTGTGTAACTGGTGTGCACGCATGTAGCACACCTGAGGACTCTCCATGATGCCCTTCAGGTAGATGAGATCCAGGTCATTGGCAGTTGTTGAACTTACAGTAGTTTCACTCATTACTTCCAAGATACTGTAAAGACATGATATCAACATTTAGTCAGCAATACAGGAGAGTAAGGTGATATTATCCGTTTCAACTTCTGCCCATATATTACAAATATGATATTATATTGATGTGTCAAAAGTACACTTCATGAATAACAACAACAACACAATAACAACATAAACTTAAAGAGCTCAATGACAAATACTCAACAAAGAAAAAAAAAGAAAAAAGAAATAAATAAATAATATTTATTTATACATATTATATATATATATATATATATATATATATATATATTATATATATATATATATATATATATTAGGGGTGTAACGGTAAACAAAAATTTCGGTTCGGTACGTACCTCGGTTTAGAGGTCACGGTTCGGTTCATTTTCGGTACAGTAAGAAAACAGCAAAATATACATTTTTTGGTTATTTATTTACCAAAATCGTAAACAATGGCTTTATCCTTTTAACATTGGGAACACTATAGTAATTCTGCCCACGTTAATCAACATTAAACTGCCTTAAGTTGTTGCTCAGATTAAATAAAATGACAAAACTTTTCTTCTACATATAAAAAGTGCAACATTAAACAGTTTCAAGTCAACTCATCATGCTTAATTTATTACAGCATTTGGGAAGCATTTAGTTGATTTTTATTATGTAAATGTTATATTTTTATCAACATGTGATAGCAGGGACCCTGCCATTCAAAACTAGGCTGCCCCATTACTAATGATTAATGTAACTATAGCTGAAAAAATAGTACAATAGCAATAGGAGAGACTATTCATCCCTGAACACTATGGAGTTCATTTAGGCTTTATGATGCAGTTACATTATATATCAACTATCAGAGACAGAAACTGTTCATTTAACATAATGTCCTTTTTTGCTGCTTCAACACAGCTCAATCAACACAGCAACAAAGTGAAATAACAGACAGACAGGGCTTTGCTGTCCGTAACACACACACACACACACACACACACACACACACACACACCGCAAAATGAGCTAATGTTACGCTAAAAGCGAATTAGCCTTCACCTCAAGCCAGGACTGCGAGCGAGCTGAGCTGCAGTTTATATTTCTAGAACGTCAACGAGCTCATAGTGATGTTACTAGTAGTTGACTTGGAGGTGTTTATTATAATTTGGGGAGAGTCCTCTGCCTGATGCTTACCTGCTAAACGCTAAGCACTGACTACATGCGCTCTGAATACGCACTGCTGATTGGCTGTTACCGCTCTGAATACGCACTGCTGATTTGCTGTTACCCCTCTGTTTGTATCCAATCAGATGGTTGTGTGGGTGGGACAATGCTGGGTGCTGCGGAGTACTTACAGAGACAGGCAGAAGGAAGCGGAGCAGCTTGTTAAGACTTTATATGTTCGTGTGGAAACTCGTTCGGTACACCTCCCAACCGAACCCCCCGTACCGAAACGGTTCAATACCGTTACACCCCTAATATATATATATACCGTATTTTCCGCACTATAAGGCGCACCTAAAAACCACAAATTTTCTCAAAAGCTAACAGTGCGCGCCTTATAACCCGGTGCGCTTTATTACGATTAATTTTCATAAAGTTTCGATCTCGCAACTTCGGTAAACAGCCGCCATCTTTTTTCCCGGTAGAACAGGAAGCGCTTCTTCTTCTACGCAAGCAACCGCCAAGGAAAGCACCCGCCCCCATAGAACAGGAAGCGCTTCACCCGCCCCCGGAAGAAGAAGAAAAAACGCGCGGATATCACCGTACGTTTCATTTCCTGTTTACATCTGTAAAGACCACAAAATGGCTCCTACTACGCGACAAGGATCCGGATCATAAAAAGACGCAATCTCTCCATCCGCACACGGATTACTACCGTATTTCACAGCAACTGATATTCCTGTGAACTGCACTGTGGAACGGGAGCACGTACGGTGAATATTCGCACCACAGGGAATGAGGAGTCATCCTTCACTGTGGTTCTAGCTTGCCATGCTAACTTCCACCCATCCAAAAGAGACCTTTCCAGCCGGCGTCATCATAAAAGCTAACTCGAAGGGATGGATGGATGAAGAAAAGATGAGCGAGTGGTTAAGGGAAGTTTACGCGAAGAGGCCGGGTGGCTTTTTTCACACAGCTCCGAAGGCGAACACACCTTCACTAAGACGGGCAGATAGCGCCGGTCGACATACGCCAACATCTGCCAGTGGATCGTAAATGCCTGGGCAGATAGTTTCGGTCACAACTGTGGTCCGAGCTTTCCGGAAGGCAGGATTCACAGAACTGCTGCACAACAACAGCGACACTGAATCCGATGACTTCGACGAGGCGGAGCCGGCCATTTTTGGATCCCACGCTTGCGCAACTTTTCAATTCGGACACCGAAGACGAAGAATTCGAAGGATTTACGAATGAAGAATAACTTCAGAAGGTGAGCGCTATGTTTATTTTGTGTGTTGTGACATTAACGTTCGAGCAACATTATGTTGCTATTTATTGCTCTACACCATTTTGAATTTTACTATGTTTGTGATTGCACATTTGCGTACATTTTGGGACAGAGTTGTTAGAACGCTGGTTTTCAATATATTATTAAAGTTTGACTGAACTATCTGACTGTTTTTTTGACATTCACTTTAGCGCAGCGTTTTTTTGACATTCACTTTAGCGCAGCGTAGGCGCGGCTTTTAGTCCGGGGCGGCTTATTGGTGGACAAAATTATGAAATATGTAATTCATAGAAGGTGCGGCTAATAATCCGGTGCGCCTTATAGTGCGGAAAATACGGTATATATATATATATATATATATATATATATATATATATATATATATATATATATATATACAAACCCTGTTTCCATATGAGTTGGGAAATTGTGTTAGATGTAAATATAAATGGAATACAATGATTTGCAAATCATTTTCAACCCATATTCAGTTGAATATGCTACAAAGACAACATATTTGATGTTCAAACTGATAAACTTTTTTTTTTCTGCAAATAATCATTAACTTTAGAATTTGATGCCAGCAACACGTGACAAAGAAGTTGGGAAAGGTGGCAATAAATACTGATAAAGTTGAGGAATGCTCATCAAACACTTATTTGGAACATCCCACAAGTGTGCAGGCTAATTGGGAACAAGTGGGTGCCATGATTGGGTATAAAAACAGCTTCCCAAAAAATGCTCAGTCTTTCACAAGAACGGATGGGGCGAGGTACACCCCTTTGTCCACAACTGCATGAGCAAATAGTCAAACAGTTTAAGAACAACATTTCTCAAAGTGCAATTGCAAGAAATTTAGGGATTTCAACATCTACGGTCCATAATATCATCAAAAGGTTCAGAGAATCTGGAGAAATCACTCTACGTAAGCGGCATGGCCAAAAACCAACATTGAATGACCGTGACCTTCGATCCCTCAGACGGCACTGTATCAAAATCTGACATCAATCTCTAAAGGATATCACCACATGGACTCAGGAACACTTCAGAAAACCACTGTCACTAAATAAAGTTCGTCGCTACATCTGTAAGTGCAAGTTAAAGCTCTACTATGCAAAGCCAAAGCCATTTATCAACAACATCCAGAAACGGTGCCGGCTTCTCTGGGCCCGAGATCATCTAAGATGGACTGATGCAAAGTGGAAAAGTGTGGTCTGACGAGTCCGCATTTCAAAATGTTTTTGGAAATATTCGACATCGTGTCATCCGGACCAAAGGGGAAGCGAACCATCCAGACTGTTATCGACGCAAAGTTCAAAAGCCAGCATCTGTGATGGTATGGGGGTGCATTAGTGCCCAAGGCATGGGTAACTTACACATCTGTGAAGGCACCATTAATGCTGAAAGGTACATACAGGTTTTGGAACAACATATGCTGCCATCTAAGCGCCGTCTTTTTCATGGACGCCCTTGCTTATTTCAGCAAGACAATGCCAAGCCACATTCAGCACGTGTTACAACAGCGTGGCTTCGTAAAAAAAGAGTGCGGGTACTTTCCTAGTCCGCCTGCAGTCCAGACCTGTCTCCCATCGAAAATGTGTAGCGCATTATGAAGCGTAAAATACGACAGCGGAGACCCCGGACTGTTGAACGACTGAAGCTCTACATAAAACAAGAATGGGAAAGAATTCCACTTTCAAAGCTTCAACAATTAGTTTCCTCAGTTCCCAATCGTTTATTGAGTGTTGTTAAAGAAAAGGTGATGTAACACAGTGGTAACCATTCCCTTTCCCAACTACTTTGGCACGTGTTGCAGCCATGAAATTCTAAGTTAATTATTATTTGCAAAAAAAAATAGAGTTTATGAGTTTGAACATCAAATATCTTGTCTTTGTAGTGCATTCAATTGAATATGGGTTGAAAATGATTTGCAAATCATTGTATTCCGTTTATATTTACATCTAACACAATTTCCCAACTCATATGGAAACGGGGTTTGTATATACCGATCACCACCTGGTGGTGAGTTGGCTGCGATGGTGGGGGAGGATGCCGGACAGACCTGGCAGGCCCAAACGCATTGTGAGGGTCTGCTGGGAACGCCTAGCAGAGTCTCCTGTCAGAGAGAGTTTTAATTTCCGCCTCCGGAAGAACTTTGAACGTGTCACGAGGGAGGTGCTGGACATTGAGTCCAAGTGGACGATGTTCCGTACCTCTTTTGTCTAGGCGGCCGATTGGAGATGTGGCCGCAGGGTGGTTGGTGCCTGTCGTGGCGGTAATCCTAGAACCCGCTGGTGGACACCAGCGGTGAGGGATGCCGTCAAGCTGAAGAAAGAGTCCTATCGGGTTATTTTGGCTCATAGGACTCCGGAGGCAGCAGACAGGTACCTACAGGCCAAGCAGTGTGCGGCTTCAGCGGTCGCGGAGGCAAAAACTCGGACATGGGAGGAGTTCGGGAAAGCCATGGAAATTGACTTCCAGACGGCTTCAAAGCGATTCTGGACCACCATCCGCCGCCTCAGGAAAGGGAAGCAGTGCAATGTCAACACCGTGTATGGTTGCAATGTTAACACCGTGTATGGTGGGGATGGTGTTCTGCTGACCTCGACTGCGGATGTTGTGGATCGGTGGAGGGAATACTTCGAAGACCTCCTCAATCCTACCAACACGTCTTCCTATGAGGAAGCAGTCCCTGGGGAATCTGTGGTGGGCTCTCCTATTTCTGGGGCTGAGGTTGCTGAGGTAGTTAAAAAGCTCCTCGGTGGATGAGATCCGCCCGGAGTTACTTAAGGCTTTGGTTGCTGTGGGGCTGTCTTGTTTGACAAGACTCTGCAACATCGCGTGGACATTGGGGGCGGTACCTCTGGATTGGCAGACCCGGGTGGTGGTTCCTCTCTTTAAGAAGGGGAACCGGAGGGTGTGTTCCAACTATCGTGAGATCACACTCCTCAGCTTTCCCGGTAAGGTCTATTCAGGTGTACTGGAGAGGAGGCTACGCCGGATAGTCGAACCTCGGATTCAGGAGGAACAGTGTGGTTTTCAACCTGGTCGTGGAACTGTGGACCAGCTCTATACTCTATCGGTTCGCATCCGAGTGTAAGTGGGGTAAGAATCAGCACCTCCAAGTCCGAGTCCATGGTTCTCGCCCGGAAAAGGGTGGAGTGCCATCTCCGGGTTGGGAAGGAGATCTTGCCCCAAGTGGAGGAGTTCAGGTACCTCCGAGTCTTGTTCACGAGTGAGGGAAGAGTGGATCGTGAGATCGACAGGCGGATCGGTGCGGCGTCTTCAGTAATGCGGAAGCTGTATCGATCCGCTGTGGTGAAGAAGGAGCTGAGCCGGAAGGCAAAGCTCTCAATTTACCGGTCGATCTATGTTCCCATCCTCACCTATGGTCATGAGCTTTGGGTTATGACCGAAAGGACAAGATCCCGGGTACAAGCGGCCGAAATGAGCTTCCTCCGCCGGGTGGCGGGGCTCTCCCTTAGAGATAGGGTGAGAAGCTCTGTCATCCGGGAGGAGTTCAAACTCATGCCGTTGCTCCTCCACATCGAGAGGAGTCCGATGAGGTGGTTCGGGCATCTGGTCAGGATGCCACCCGAACACCTCCCTAGGGAGGTGTTTCAGGCACGTCCGACCGGTAGGAGGCCACGGGGAAGACCCAGGACACGTTGGGAAGACTATGTCTCCCGGCTGGCCTGGGAACGCCTCGGGATCCCCCGAGAGGAGCTGGACTAAATGGCTGGGGAGAGGGAAGTCTGAGCTTCCCTGCTTAGGCTGCTGCTCCCGTGACCCGACCTCGGATAAGCGGAAGAAGATGGATGGATATATATATATACAGTATATACACACACTATATATATATATATATATATATATATATATATATATATATATATATATATATATATATATATATATATATATATACTGCATATTAGGGGTGTAACGGTACGTGTATTTGTATTGAACCGTTTCGGTACGGGGGTTCCGGTTCGGTTCGGAGGTGTATTGAACGAGTTTCCACACGGACATAATAAGTAGCGTAACGCACAACACACGGCATGCTAGCAGCTAACGGGCTACGATAGACTGACCATACGTCCTCTTTTCACCGGACATGTCCTCTTTTGCGGAGCTGTCAGGGCGGAGTTTCTTAAATGCCTCCAATGTCCGGCATTTTGAGTTATGGTTGCGTGTATGTTCAATGTATGTTCAGGGTTAAGAAGGGGTTAAAAACAAAACAAATTGTGCGCGCAGCAGCATTCGTGAGGGAGGGGCAGAGACAGACAGAGCGAGAGAGTTATGATAAACGCGCATGCGTCGCCAGGCTCTGCTTTTTATCCATAGATTTATCAGATTTAATTTTTTATTATCTATAGCAGGGGTGTCAAAAAAGTGCCCCGGAGGTCATTTGCGGCCCACAGCCAGAGGTGGGTAGAGTAGCCAGAAATTGTACTCAAGTAAGAGTACTGTTACTTTAGAGATTTATTACTCAAGTAAAAGTAAGGAGTAGTCACCCAAATATTTACTTGAGTAAAAGTAACAAGTATGTTGTGAAAAAACTACTCAAGTACTGAGTAACTGATGAGTAACATACACACACATAGCATATACATATATATATATATATATATATATATATATAAACATACACATACACACATATATATATATACACACACATATATGTATATATATATATATATATATATATATATATATATATATATATATATATATATATATATATATATATATATATATATACACACATTTATATATATATATATATATATATATATATATACACACACATATATATATACAGTATATAATTTATATTTATTTATTTTGCCGTTTTTGTTTACATGTTAAAGGTGTTTTAATGAATATACATGCATGTTTAACACATATAGATTCCTTTCTTTCATGAAGACAAGAATATAAGTTGGTGTATTACCTGATTCTGATGACTTGCATTGACTGTAATCAGACAGTAGTGCTGATAGCGTCCACGTTTTCAAATGGAGGAGAAAAAAAGTTCCTCCTTTCTGTCTAATACCACATGAAAGTGGTTGGTTTTTGGCATCTTATCTGTCCAGCTTCCATATTCGTTTTTATACACTTTACAAGAAATACATTGGCGGCAAACTCCGTAGCTTGCTAGCTTGTTTGCGCTGGCTTTCGGAGACTCTTATTTTGAAAGCGCAGGCGCGATGGAGCGGCACTTTTATTGTGAAGACAGGAACTGTGCAGTCAGTCTTTAGGCTTGTGACGGGATGTACGTTTGAAATAAAAAAGTGTCTTTTTTCCTTCACACTTTTGATTGATTGATTGAAACTTGTATTAGTACATTGCACAGTACAGTACATATTCCGTACAATTGACCACTAAATGGTAACACCCCAATAAGTTTTTCAACTTGTTTAAGTCAGGTCATGTGACCGACTGGCTCTGTTTGATTGGTCCAACGTCACCAGTGACTGCATCTGATTGGTGGAACGGAGTCAAACGTCACTAGTGACTGCATTTTATTGGTGGAACGGAGTGAAACGTCACCAGTAACGCAGGCACTTTGAAGGTCTGTCTGACAGACCAAAACAAACAAAGCGTGCATTAACAGATCGATAAAAATTAGTAGCGAGTAGCGAGCTGAATGTAGATAAAAGTAGCGGAGTAAAAGTAGCGTTTCTTCTCTATAAATATACTCAAGTAAAAGTAAAAGTAAGTTGCATTAAAACTACTCTTAGAAGTACAATTTATCCCAAAAGTTACTCAAGTAGATGTAACGGAGTAAATGTAGCGCGTTACTACCCACCTCTGCCCACAGCTAATGTTTTAAAGGCCTACGGCACATTCTAAAAATACTATTAAAATAAACAAAAATATAACAAAAGTGAAATAAAAAAGCTTAAAGGTTAAATGTAATTTAGAAAAAGTTCCAATGTTGACTAACAAAACAAAGCTGTTTTTTTTTCTTTCAAACAGTCATTGCTCAAAACATAATATTGAATCAAAATCAATGTTATTATGAATTATTGACCTATCCAAGGTTCCGATTGCTTCACATCAAATATTCCACTAAGAAAAATATTTTTGGTGGAAGATTTTGCAAATTTGGTAAATAAATAACCCAAAAATTTATATTTTGTTGTTTTCTTACTGTACCAAAAATGAACCGAACCGTGACCTCTAAACCGAGGTACGTACCGAACCAAAATTTTTGTGTACCGTTACACCCCTAATATATATATATATATATATATATATACATATATATGTATATATTTATTGTCTATTGTGAGCAAACTGTGGTGCTGAATTTCCCCCAGGGATCAATAAAGTACTTTCTATTCTATTCTATAAATAAATATTCATACACACACTGCACTTGTTGTTGTATAACTTAAATTATATTTTAAATTGTAAAGGGAGTGTCTAAAATGTGTAAATATATTCGCATGTAATATACACAGAGGTGGGTAGTAACGCACTACATTTATTCCGTTACATCTACTTGAATAACTTTTGGGATAAATTGTACTTCTAAGAGTAGTTTTAATGCAACATACTTTTACTTTTACTTGAGTATATTTATAGAGAAGAAACGCTACTTTTACTCCGCTCCATTTATCTACATTCAGCTCGCTACTCGCTACTGATTTTTATCGATCTGTTAATGCACGCTTTGTTTGTTTTGGTTTGTCAGACAGACCTTCAAAGTAGGATATATCGCATGCCTGCGTTTCACCAATCAAATGCAGTCACTGGTGACTTTTGACTCCGTTTCACCAATCAAACAGAGCCAGGCGGTCACATGATTAACTGCATATAAAGTTTCAGCAGCAAACAACAAAAACAATGGCAGAGACAACAACAAACACAAACACCCCTGGCCTCAGATAAAATCGATGTTCACGCTTCAGACAATCAAAAAAACAGTTATGTAATGCGTTGTCATGTGTCTCCCCAAACAAATGGACATTTCAGCTTACATGAACTCAATGTCAAATTTGAGGAAGCGTATCGCGGTAAGTAACGTTAGTAGATATTTTGGCTGATGTTAGCCTCCCTGCTATGAATCACTGTCAAATGTACATCGTGTGGGGACATTTATTAACGCACTGCAGCCTCATAAACAGACAGACAGACACACACACACACACACACACACACACACACACACACACACACACACACACACACACACACACAGTCACACACACACACACACACACACACACACACACACACACACACACACACACACACACACACGCACACACACACACACACACACACACACACACTCATGCATGCATACAAACACCAATCAGAAGTTCACAGTGTGTTCCCAGGTGCAGCCCACACCTATCAGTTTATGGTTTGCGTAAAGGCTAACTTGTTATTTTCCTTTGTAATCTCTGCCTACTGAGTTTATGGTGCTGTTAAGTTTTTGTGGCTCAATTTGCCTTAACTTTTTTTATTTTAATGTATTATTATTTAATATATATTATTGTTTTAGTTGCTTAAGAGATATTCCTGGCTCTGAATTTGCTCATTTTATGTTTTTGTGCATTATTTGTTGCCGTCATCATTAAATGAACAGGTTACTCATCAGTTACTCAGTACTTGAGTAGTTTTTTCACAACATACTTTTTACTTTTACGCGAGTAAATATTTGGGTGATTACTCCTTAGTTTTACTTAAGTGATACATCTGTAAAGTAACAGTACTCTTACTTGAGTACAATTTCTGGCTACTCTACCCACCTCTGAATATACATGCAACTTTAATTACATTAGTATTATGTTACTAATATAAAATGTATACACAATAATATATTTCAAATTAAAATAATGGATTATTAAAAAATAATGACAATTACATCATTTAAAAATAAAAAAAATAAAATTTAAAGTGTGTCCAGACTGTATATGATGTGTACATACACATGCATTATTTGAGTTAGTATGTTAAATGAAATCAATTAAAGTAATTTGTGGTAGGGATTGTAACATTTTAACCTTCATAATTATATTTCATGAATTTACTGACCTGAAAAATGGTTGAGTCATCTTAAATTGCATATTATTTCATATTATTTCACATTGCACACATTGCAATGAGCAGCGTTCATGTTGTGAAAAATGCCGACATGAGTTATATCTGATATGCTTCATATCCAGTATGGTTGATATACTTATATATGTCTTTTGTATATTAACTATATATGTATTTCGCCACACCTAGTGTGTGTGACAATCATTGGTACTTTAAAACTTTAAATTGTATATATTATCTATATATGTATTTTATACATTATATATATGTATTTATAATTATATATGTCTTGTATATATTATCTATTCTATATATACCTTTTATATATTATATATATGTATTTTATATATTATCTATATATGTATTGTATATATTATCTATATATGACTATTGTATATTACCTATGTATGTATTTTATATATTATCTATATATGTCTTTTATATATTATCTATATATGTCTTTTATATATTATCTATATTTGTATTTTATATATTGTCTATATATGCCTTGTATATATTATATATATATAGATATATTGTATATATTATCTATATATATAGTATATATTACCTATATATGTATTTTATATATTATCTATATATGTATTGTATATATTATCTATATATGTCTTTTATATATTATCTATATATGTATTTTATATAGTATCTAAAAATGTCTTTTATATATTATCTATATATATATTTTATATATTATCTATATATGTCTTTTATATATTATCTGTATATGTCTTTTATATATTATCTATATATGTCTTTTATTTTATATATTATCTATATATGTCTTTTATATATTATCTGTATACGTATTTGATATATTATCTATATATGCCTTGTATATATTATCTATATATGTATTGTATATATTATCTATATATATTGTATATATTATCTATATATGTCTTTTATATATTATCTATATATGTATTGTATATATTATCTATATACGTATTTTATATTTTATCTATATATGTCTCTTATATATTATCTATATATCCATCCATCCATTTTCTACCGCTTACTCCCTTTGGGGTCGCTGGAGCCTATCTCAGCTACAATCGGGCGGAAGGCGGGGTACACCCTGGACAAGTCGCCCCCTCATCGCTATATATGTATTTTATATATTATCTATATATGCCTTTTATATATTATCTATATATGTCTTTTATATATTATCTATATATGTCTTTTGTCCAACATAAATCTGCCTGCACACCAAGCGGACATCAAACAAAGAACACACAAATACCGAGCTAATGTTGACAATAATGTACATTGTAATAAGCTTGAATATGCTTCTTCATGAAACAAGCAAGAGAGAAAAATAGAATACAATACCTGATATTGAGAGACAAATAGAATATAATACCTGATATTGAGGATATTGATGATATTTATGGTCGGGATGCTCCGTTGATAACACGATGAGACGAGATCAACACAATCGATAATCTCGCGAGATCATAGTTCGCCTCCTCCTTCTCTCCCGCCTCATCTTCTTCTTCTTCGTCTTCATGTTCGTGTTGTTTTGATTCACATTAGCGCCACCCTCTGAAGTGGAGTTTGCATCAAAGTGGTTCAAATGCAGTTATGTGGTAGCAAAATATATATTTATATTTGTATTAATTGCGTATTAATACTATTTTTTAACCTAAATGTTCACTATTTTCAGTATGTTCAGTCTTTGTAAAGAAAAAACAGCGATTGACGATGTTTAGTGTAAGTCATGCAGTAACCACCTTAAACCGCATAGTGGTGCTTATGTAAAGTTGGAGGAGAAAGGAAAGGAAAGAAAAGAGACGAAGAACAAGAAGACGGAAGAGTAGCGACATACTACTGCTTGCAGAGAACAAAGGCGACAGTAAGTTCTCTTTAGTTTCACTTTTCATCTCCATTCTTGCATTCAGCTCATTTCTACTTTTTATTCTGAACGTGCTAAAATGTTCAACATTTATGTTTGTAGTCATTGATACTTTCCTGGTCCCAGTATTCCGTGTTTTTGAGCAGGCCTCGTCGCCTGAAACAAGTCATAGTTGATCATATTTCTATCAAAATAATCTTTCTTTCCTCTCAGGCTCACTTGAAAAGGTCGCCGCTATTTCAACCACGATGTCGAGTAAGTATTAAAAAGAGTTAATTTTATTCAATTAAGTCATACAAATTAATAATAATAATAATAATACATTTTATTTGGTATAGCGCTTTTCAGGGTACTCAAAGACGCTTTACAGGAAAAAATATATAATATAAAACAGTTCAAAGTAATAATACATAATACTGGAAATATAAAAGCAGTACATAGTAATGATACATAATAACACTGGACATTACGAGGGCGTTTAAACTAGTGCGTTTATCAGTGAATATTTCCGTGTAATGGAGAGCACAAACAAAGTGCAACTGCAAAAAATACACCATGGGACCAAAGAAAGTTGCAAGTGCCAGAAGGTGAGAAACACTATTGAATTCAAGAAAGAACTCGTAGCAAATAATGAAGGTGGCGTCAATAAAATAGAAAATGATGGATAAGTTGATTACTATAGCAATATGGTTGTCTCTGTGACTGCGTGGGTTCCCTCCGGGTACTCCGGCTTCCTCCCACCTCCAAAGACATGCACCTGGGGATAGGTTGATTGGCAACACTAAATGGTCCCTAGTGTGTGAAAGTGAGTGTGAATGTCGTCTGTTTATCTGTGTTGGCCCTGTGATAAGGTGGTGACTTGTCCAGGGTGTACCCCGCCTTCCACCCGAATGCAGCTGGGATAGGCTCCAGGCCCCCCCCCCGCGCAACTGTGTTCCCCTTTGTAGCTTCTAGGGATGATGTTCGTTAAGAAATTATCGAATTCGAGACCATTATCGAATCCTCTTATCGGGCCGATTCCTTATCGAATCCAGATAGGTTGTTGTGTGTTCCAAAAGCCATAGATGTTATGTGACTGGGCTGGCACGCTGTTTATATGGAGGAAAAGCGGACGTGACTGAGGACAGCATGTGGCCGTTATAGGGTGAAGGTTTCGGGTGAGAGAGGATGCTAAAGGCACGCCCCAAGTGAGCATATGGTGCTGCTATGTACGTTGTAAGTTTTAAAAAATGCCGACAAACACATCACCAACATGGACGAGGTGCCGCTCACTTTCGACATCCCGGTGAAGCACACTGTGGTGAAGAAGGGGACCAGCACGGTAGAGAATCCATACACACAACGGGGAAAGAGAAGTCGGCTTCTACTGTTGTGCTAGCTTGCTATGCTAATGGACAACGACACTGACTTTTTGAAAATGAGGAGAGGGAATCTGGCGTGTTTGATGGAGAACTTGTCCAGCTGTTCATTTCGGACACAGAAGATGAGGACTTTGATGGATTTGTGCATGAGGATTGATTAAAAAATAATGTGAGTACATTGATAAATACTTCAATAAAGTACAACCCAACTCAGCTTTGCTCCTGCTGCCTTTTTAAAACAGCGTCCATGCATGCTAGCGTATGTTTTAAGCTAGCGTATGTTTAACCATGCCTGCGCCCAAAAATACGCTGCGTTTTATTTATGCGTTAAATACAGAAATAGCACCCGTAACTGACACAGAGCCTTTTAATACTGTGCGCCCTATGGTCGCGAAAATACGGTATAGTGGTTTCGATAACGGGAACCGGTTCTCAAAAAGTAATTCGAATCCATGGAATCGGTTATTTTCTTATCGAACAATCGGGTGAACCAGTTTCGAATATCGTCCCTAGTAGCATCTGAAGCGTTTTTTTAATCAAGAAGAATGTGACTTTAATTAGGTCCATCAATGGCGTCGTTCCCTGGCAGAGCGTTATGGCCGACGGTGGTTGCAAATGAGGAGAAAGTTATCAAACTAGCTTATAGCCAGATGCAAACAAATAGCCCATTTTTAAATGATGCATTATTTGTTATGACGTATCATGCAAACTATGTTGAATCAGCTAGGAATTTTCAGGGACCCCATCAGGTCATAAAAATGGGGTCCCAGAGTAAATGTTTGGGGTTCCACTTTTTTGTAAGCGTTTTTGAAAACAAATGATAAATGTATGCATAATGCTGTTATATCTCACATTCTATATTGTGTTTTGGAAAAAGGTTGTCATAAACGTTACTTAAATAAATGATAAATGGGTTGTACTTGTATAGCGCTTTTCTACCTTCAAGGTACTCAAAGCGCTTTGACACTACTTCCACATTTACCCATTCACACACACATTCACACACTGATGGAGCGAGCTGCCATGCAAGGCGCTAACCAGCACCCATCAGGAGCAAGGGTGAAGTGTCTTGCTCAGGACACAACGGACATGACGAGGTTGGTACTAGGTGGGGATTGAACCATGGACCCTCGGGTCGCGCACGGCCATTCTTCCACTGCGCCACGCCACGTCTCATTCATAAAAACAATTATACAAAATAAAACAAATGTTTATGCATATGTAAATGTATTCATTCATTCACTTTCTTCTTTCCTTCATGGATTTCAACTTTACCGCTGCCGGTACTTTTTCTATATTGGTATTTAATAGGTTGTAGGTGTATTTATTTCAGTATAAAAGTGTAACAAGTTTTTTGCTTTGGTCATGAAATGATGATAATGGTGTGCCAGGGCATACATACATTACTTATTTAAATCTCTAGAGTCTACATCAACTTCACATCTATTCCTCAATTCTAAGTTTTTATGTTGTTTTTTTGTTTGTTTTCTGCCCTTTTTTTCCAAAGAAAACTTTTTTTTTATGGCAAACATACAAAATATGCAAAATCTTCCACAAAATATATTTTTCAAAGTGGAATAATTGATGTGAAGTAATGGGAGTCTTGGATAGGTCAATAATTCATAAAAACATTGATTTTGATTCAATATTATGTTTTGAACAATGACAGTTTTATAGAAAAAAAACAGCTTTTTTTTTTATTAGTCAACATTGCAACTTTTTCTAAATAACATTTCACCTGTAAGCTTTTTTATTCCACTTTTGTTATGTTTTTGTTTATTTTAATAGTATTTTTAGAATGTGCCTTTAAAAAATTAGCTGCAGGCTGCAAATGGCCTTAGGGCCACACATTTGACACCCCTGCTATAGATAATAAAAAATTAAATGTGATAAGTCTATGGTTAAAAAGCACGGTGTTTATCATAACGCACAGTCAGCATATCTGCTTCAGTAAACAATGACGGTGATGATGTCACTGTGAGCCACGCAAGCGACACTTGCTAACTTGTCAGCCACTTCTCCAAAAGACTCCTTTTCAACACTCGCACATTAAGACTTCAAAAGGCACATGTTTGCCCTGTTTGTTGACCTACAAAGTATGTTTTGGGGGTGAAGGAGTCTGGTCGGGTGCTGGTTAGCTTGAAGCTAACAGCTAGCATGTCTCATTGTTACATATTGTTACACACTTTACTGTTACATATTGTTACACACTTGACTGTTACACACTTTATTGTTACACACTCAGTGTTGGCGCTCGAAATTTTCAAAATGGAGTCCCGGGGACCCCATCAAGTCATAAAAATGGGGTCCCACTTTTTTGTAAGCGTTTTTGAAAACAAATGATAAATATATGGCCGTGCCAGCAACTTCAGTGTTCCAGGTTCAAACCCCGCTTCCGCCATCCTAGCCACTGCCGCTGTGTCCTCGGGCAAGACACTTTGCCACCCACACTGGTTTGAATGTAACTTACATATTGGGTTTCATTATGTAAAGCGTGTTGAGTCACTAGAGAAAAGCGCTATATAAATATAATTCACTTCACTTCATCTTACTATCTATATTGTGTTTTGGAAAAAGGTTGCCATAAACATTTATTTAAACATTTTATTTAATAAGTTGTAGGTGTATTTATTTCTGCGGTCCTCTCCAAGGTTTCTCATAGTCATTCACATCGACGTCCCACTGGGGTGAGTTTTTCCTTGCCCTTATGTGGGCTTTGTACCGAGGATGTCGTTGTGGCTTGTGCAGCCCTTTGAGACACTTGTGATTTAGGGCTATATAAATAAACATTGATTGATTGATAAAAAATATTTTGCTTGGGTCATGAAATGATGATAATGGTGTGCCAGGGCATACATGCATATGGCAAATGTCATTTTTATTCTCACCTGTATGTAGATCATCAGTCCTTTTAAAAAGTGCCACATCTACACTTTCATGGCAAATAATGCCAACAAACTTTGCATTTTGCGAGTTAGTTTCAATGTCATTTATTAGAGTGGCACTCTAGCATGTCATCTCTGGCTTGGTGATTGCCATAAGCTGTGTTCCCCTTTAAGAATGGCAGTATGTGAGGCAGCACGGTGGAAGAGGGGTTAGTGCGTCTGCCTCACAATACGAAGGTCCTGAGTAGTCCTGGGTTCAATCCCGGGCTCGGGATCTTTCTGTGTGGAGTTTGCATGTTCTCCCCGTGACTGCGTGGGTTCCCTCCGGGTAATCCGGCTTCCTCCCACCTCCAAAGACATGCACCTGGGGATAGGTTGATTGGCAACACTAAATTGGCCCTAGTGTGTGAATGTGAGTGTGAATGTTGTCTATCTGTGCTGGCCCTGCGATGAGGTGGGGACTTGTCCAAGGTGTACCCCGCCTTCCGCCCGATTGTAGCTAAGATAGGCTCCAGCGACCCCCACGACCCCGAAGGGAATAAGCGGTAGAAAATGGATGGATGGAGTATGTGAGGTGTGTAAGTGAGTGGGCAAGTTAGGAGAGGGAGTGCTAGCATGTTCAGGAGTGTTACCAGCATGGTGGATGTCCGCTTGGCTTTGTGGAAAACATCAATAAAGACTTGGAGCAAATCGACGGCCTCGTCATTCCGACCAAAGAGCGGAACTGTAGGGAGCCAAATAGGAGGGTGTTTCTTGGTGCCTGGTGAGGCTGGATCTTCGAACATCAGTGCGCCCACTCGTAAAAGTGTTCTTTTTATTAGCCCGTTTACATGGCGTGCAAAACATCTTTCCATCGTCATAACTCAGCCATTTGCTGAAAAGCCACTTTTCATTGAAGCTTCACTTCTTGGGTTTATTGCTCGCCATGACCAAAACAATAACATGCGGGAGTCCTAATACCGCAAACGCAGTATTTGCGATCAATAAAACGGCCAATCAAAAATTTTAAGAAATTGTGCCGGAAAGTGCATTAGATTCAAGATTCAAGATTGTTTATTGTCAAATGCACAGTTAAACAGACAGTTTGAAGTACAATGAAAATCTCACTTTGCTAGTCCACCCTTCAACAAGTCACACGGTACTTAGCTAAAATAAAAATAAAAACAACAATTTATATACAAGGCACAGTAAGTAACATAACATTATTACACATTCTGATTGACAGTCAACAGTATAAATATGGAGGTGACTTTGGGTCACAGTAGCAGTTAAAACTGTCTTTAATGATCAAAGGTGAAAAGTGTCTACAGTGATGGTTCACAGTTTGGGGGTGGTCTTGGTAGCTGTCTTTTGTTCAAAAAGATAAAAAGTAAAACGGGGAGGGGGGGTAGCTAGCATTCACAAGTTAACATTCACAAGCCAGATGGCCTGTGGGTAGAAACTGTTTGTCAGTCTCGTAGTCCTGGATTTCAGGCTCCTGTATCGTCTGCCTGATGGTAGGAGGCTGAAGAGACTGTGCTGGGGGTGTGTACTGTCCTTTATGATGTTGTGTGCTCTCCTGGTGGCCCTGGTAGAGTACATGTCCTGTAGTGAGAGGAAGGCTGCTCCTGATATGTACTGAGCAGTTTTAATCACTCGCTAGAGTGCCTTCCTGTCCTTAGCAGTGCAGTTTCCATACGAGACCGTGATTGAGCTGGTAAGGACACTCTCAACTGTACTTCTATAGAAGTTGCTGAGAATTTTGGGTGGCATGCCAAATTTTCTCAGCCTTCTTAGGAATTACAGTCGCTGCTGGGCTTTCTTTATTGTTTGTTGGGTGTTGTGATCCCAGGTGAGGTCCTCGCTGATGTGGGTCCCAAGGAATTTAAAGGTTTTCACCTTGTCCACCTCTGTCCCCCCTATATACAGAGGTGTGTACTGTGCACTCCTTCTCCGTGGGTCAATAATAATCTCCTTGGTCTTGTCTGTGTTCAAGGAGAGATTATTATCCTGACACCAGGCCACCAGTTCCGCTACCTCCCTTCTGTACGCTGCCTCAGCTCCCCCGGTGATCAGTCCGACGACCGTAGTATCATCTGCAAACTTGATGATACTGGTGTTGTTCTGGGAGGCCACACAGTTGTGTGTGAAGAGGGTTTACAATAGGGGGATCAGCACGCAGCCTTGGGGGGGTCCCTGTGCTTAGAACCTTTGTGCCTGATGTCTGGTTGCCGACTCTGACTGACTGGGGCCGGTTTGTGAGAAAGTTCAGGACCCAGTCACTGAGAGCCGATGTCAGACCAACAGTGAGGAGTTTAGCAGTGAGTTTTTGTGGGATGACCGTGTTAAAAGCAGAGCTGTAGTCGATGAATAATAGCCTGGCATAGGTGTCCTTGCCCTCTAAGTGGGTGAGGGTGGTGTGGATGATGGTGTTGACTGCATCCTCAGTGGACCGGTTCTGCCGGTAGGCAAACTGTAAGAGGGTCCAGTGTGTCTGGGATGGTCTTCTTGATATGTGACATGACTATCCTCTCGAAGCACTTCATCACTATTGGGGTGAGTGCAACAGGGCGATAGTCATTCAGACAGGTCACAGTGTTTTTCTTTGGCAGTGGTCTTGAAGCAGGTGGGCACAACAGCTTGTGCTAGTGACAAGTTGTATATGTCAGCAAGTACGTCAGCCAGCTCTGATGAACAGACCCTGAGGGCCTGGCCAGGGATGTTGTCTGGGCCGGCTGCCTTCCGTGGGTTTGTTCTCCTCAGAACTGTACGTACCTCTGCTGTTGTCACAGTGAGGGGTGGGTCCTGCGTGCGGTCCGTGGTCAGAACCCCTCTCTGTTGGTTGGTGTTGAGGACCTTACTTTGAAGTCCACCAAAAAATGCATAAATAATAATTTGACCCGGCAAATATAAACAAAACAAATGACCGGCGGTAATCGGTGTGAGGGAAAAATATGTATAAAATCCGTGTCCGGGGGGACGCACGGACGTCCGGAATTTCGCGTCCTTTTCTGATTTCAATGCGTAAAAGTCCGTTAATGCCAACACTGTGATTGTTCCTCTTAATGTTTTTATTTGTTTTTATAACCGACGTTACCCTGCTATCATAAACACAGTTGACAAATGCTGAAGGGCAACCGCTCTGTTTTTGGAATTTGTATCATTTGCAATACTAATAAAAGACAAGAACACGCATTTTCCTTTTTTTTAAATGCATTCTAACTCGTTAATAAACATTAGCAAAAGTCAGCTAACAAAGGCGTCAATAGGAGTCGCTCTATTCTGCCTATTAAAGTGCTTAAAAAACACCCAAACACCTCCAGCAAAGTTGTCTATACATGCGTTAAGTACATATGTAACATTCATAATAATATCAGTGTTGGCGTTAACGCACTTTTTGTGTCTTTTTACGCATTGAAATCGGAAAGGACGCGCAATTCCGGAAGCCCGGACACGGATTTTTTTTTTACGTCCCTGTTTGCTTGTTTGTTTTTTTTAATCTATTAGCGCTTTCCGCCGGTGTTTTGTTTCGTTTATATTTGCCTGGTCAAATTTCCGTCCCCGTTTATAGTGTTTTTATTGGTCGTAAATTTAGATTCGCCGAAAGTTTTATCAATGACAAATACTGCCTCAGTTTGCACTGGGATAAGTTTACCGCGAGGGGCTGTCAAAACAAAGACTTGATGGTAAACACTTAAGGTGAGTGTAAAATCAACCTTTTTAACTTCATCCTGTGCCATGTTTCCAGTAAATAACTTGTTTTAGTCGTTGAGAGTCCATGGAAACTTACTTCACTTTTATCTCCCGCTGCATTGAAATCGTTTGAGGATGGAGACAGGCTAGCTTTAGCTTCAAGCCAGCCAGCACCCGACCAGACTCCTCCACCCCAAAAACATACTGTGTAGGTCAACAAACGGGGAAAATATGGGCCTTTTGAAGTGTTAATGTGCGAGGAGTGTTCAAAGGGAGTCTCTTGGAGAAGTGGCTGACAAGTTAGCAAGTGACATCATCACCGTCATTGTTTACTGAAGCAGAGATACTGACTGTGCGTTATGATAAACACACTGCTTTTTATCCATAGACTTATCACATTTATTTTTTTATTATCTATAGCAGGGGTGTCAAGTGTGGCCCGAAGGCCATTTGCAGCCTGCAGCTAATGTTTTAAAGGCACATTCTAAATACCGTATTTTCCGCACCATAAGCCGCCCTGGGTTATAAGCCGCGCCTTCAATGAACGGCATATTTCAAAACTTTGTCCACCTATAAGCCGCCCCGTGTTATAAGCCGCATCTAACTGCGCTAAAGGGAATGTCAAAAAAACAGTCAGATAGGTCATTCAAACTTTAATAATATATTAAAAACCAGCGTTCCAACAACTCCGTTCACTCCCAAAATGTACGGTAATG
Organism: Nerophis lumbriciformis; assembly: GCF_033978685.3. Classification (NCBI taxonomy): domain Eukaryota; kingdom Metazoa; phylum Chordata; class Actinopteri; order Syngnathiformes; family Syngnathidae; genus Nerophis; species Nerophis lumbriciformis. Next base: position 16,627,844 of record NC_084571.2, on the reverse strand, counting down.
TGCAAATGTGCAATCACAAACATAGTAAAATTCAAAATAGTGCAGAGCAATAACATCAATAACTTAATGTTGCTTGAACGTTAATGTCACAACACACAAAATAAACATAACGCTCACTTTCTGAAGTTATTCTTCATTCATAAATCCCTCGAATTCTTCTCCTTCGGTGTCTGAATTAAAAAGTTGGGCGAATACGGGATCCAAAATGGCCGGCTCCGTCTCGTCGAAGTCATTGCCTTCCGGAAAGCTCGGACCACAGTTGTGACCGAAATATCCGCCCAGGCATTTACGATCCACTGGCAGATGTTGGCGTATGTCGTCTGGCGCTGTCTCCCTGCCTTAGTGAAGGTGTGTTCGCCTTCGGTCATCCATTGTTCCCACGCCGTTCGCAGTCGTGCTTTAAATGCCCTGTTGACACCAATATCGAGCGGTTGGAGTTCTTTGGTTAATCCACCCGGAATGACGGCGAGTGTTGTATTTGTGTGCTTTGTAAATGTTCTGTTTTTGCATTGCACATTATTATGGTACACTCTTTTAGTGTATTTACGGTAACGCCCAGCATGCATTGCTCTATGCGCGGGCTCCGGAGGGAAGTCGGTGATGTGAACGGCAGTGGCCGGTTTGTTATTGTGTTCCCTGAACTTAGATTCAGTAAAGTATACGCACAAAAAGAAGAAGGTTGTCGTCATTGAGTTAACAAATGGTAGCAGAGGATGTCTAACAACGCTAACTACAGAGTCCCTCCTGCGTTTGAAGAAAAGAAGTCCTATGAAAGCTGGAAAAATGAATTGGAAATGTGGATACGTGTTACCGACCTCGATAAGGAGAAACAAGCATTAGCTGTTGCTCTATCACTGAGGGGGAGAGCTAGAGATACAGCTTTGGAAATACCTGCGGATGATTTGAACAAAGATGATGGGATGAAGACCCTTGTAAAGGCATTGGATAATGTATTCTTAAAAGAAGAAAAGGACAGAGCTTATGATGCATACACGGACTTTGACAAGATCCGGAGAGAAAACGAAGTTTCCATGGTGGATTACATCGTTCAGTTCGAGCAGAGGTACAACAAAATGCGCAAATTTGACATGGTTCTTCCCGACGCTGTTTTGGCATTCAAGTTGTTGGATACAGCCAGTCTCGATGTTAAAGATAAACAGCTTGCGCTTACAGCTTGTTCAACACTTACATTTGCAAGCATGAAGTCAGCTTTAAAAAGGATTTTTGGAGACAACATGCAGCCGCCCACATGCAGCGGGGGAATTCACATGCGCGAAGATATTGCTTTTTATGTGGATCAAAGGAAAAGAGACGGAAGGAAATTTCGTTCCCAACCCGACCAAAAGAGGGCGCCATTGACTGGCTCAAACCCACTAGATAGGTTCGGCAGGAGGTCTAAGTGTGCTATTTGCCAGAGTACATTTCACTGGGCTAAGGACTGCCCAAATAAGGCTGAACATGTAAAAATGACGGAGGAAAATGCAGAGACAGAAGCAATTGAAGAGTGCAATGTTGCATTGTTTTCCAAAGAGTCAGTTTCTGATGCTGAAATATTCATGGTAGAAGCCTTAGGTTCAGCTGTAATTGACACTGCATGAACCAGAACAGTCTGTGGTGAAAAATGGCTGGAGAATTACATCCATACACTAAAGGAGAGTGACAAGAAAAAAATGGAAAATACACAGAGTAGAAGAGCTTTTAAGTTTGGTGATGGACAAGTTGTTCATTCCATAAAAAAAGTAAAAGTCCCAGCTAAAATAGGACAAACCAGGTGCCACATAGAGACTGAGGTGGTCTCAGTAAACATTCCTTTATTACTAAGTAAAACGTCACTTAAGAGGGCAAAAGCAGTGCTTGACATCGAGAATGATAAAGCCACAATGTTTCAGAAACCAGTGCCTCTTGAGATTACATCCTCAGGACACTACTGTGTAAACATAGTGGACAGAGATTGCACAGCTACCCGTGAGAATGAACCCCAAACTGATGAGGTTCTGGCCATAAGAGATGGCATGAGTAAAGATGAAAAACACAAAGTATTGGTGAAACTTCACAAGCAGTTTGGACATGCCTCAGTTGATAAACTAAAAAAATTATTAATTAGTGCTGGAAGTAATGATGATGAGAGTGTTACTATTCTGAAGGACATCGTAAGCAGCTGTGAAACATGTCTCAAGTACAACAAGCCCAAACCAAAGCCATCAGTTGATCTACCAATGGCTTCAACATACAATGAAACTGTGGCATTAGATCTACACGAGCTAGAACCAAATGTGTGGTACCTCCACATGATTGATCACTTCACCAGGTTCAGTGCTGGTAGCATTGTTACCACAAAAAAATCCAGTGAAATTGTGAGGCACTTTATTCATTCCTGGGTGAGTGTTCATGGAGCCCCATCTAAAAAAATTTGTGACAATGGAGGTGAATTCAATAATGAGGAAATGAGAGACATGGCTGAGAACTTTAATATTGAAGTGAAAACCACTGCTGCCTACAGTCCATGGAGTAATGGATTGATGGAAAGACATAACCAGACCCTTACAGAGATCCTGTTAAAAGTGAAGAAAAGCAGTGTTTGTGACTGGAAAGCAGCCCTAGATTGGGCCTTGATGGCAAAGAATACAATGCACAATGTGCTTGGATTTAGTCCATACCAGCTGGTGTTTGGACAAAACCCGAACCTACCTTCTGTGCTGGTTGATAAACTGCCTGCCCTGGAGGGCACTACCATGAGTAAATGGGTAGGACAACACATTTCAGCATTACATGCAGCAAGGACAGCGTTTACTGAGGCAGAGTGCTCTGAGAGAATCAGGAGAGCTCTGCGCACACAGCTTCGCAGCACAGATGAATACTACGAAACTGGAGATAAAGTGTACTACAAAAGAATGGACTGCAATGAATGGAAAGGCCCTGGGGTGGTAATTGGACGAGACGGGGTGGTAATATTTGTTAGACATGGAGGCTCTTATGTCCGGGTGCATCGCTGTAGACTGCGCAAGGCCACAGATCACTACACTGACACGTCTCGTGACAGACAAGAAAGCCAGACAGAACTTAATGCAGCAGAATGTGACATTGAACATGTTGAAGATCTACCCGATACTGTATCTAGTGATGTAGACAGTGTGCCTGACACAGAGAATGCGGCAGGGAGCTCAAATAATGACAGAGACGGCAATGAGCATGATAATGATCCATCCGACAGACAACCTCCTATCATAAGAACAGACCGTAGTATGAATCTAAAGGCAGGACAATTCATAAAGTATGTGGAAAGAGACACTGGAATTTCACACACAGCAAAAGTGCTAGGTCGAGCGGGAAAGGCAACTGGAAAACAAGGACTGGTACAATCTGGAGTACACTGAGCCAGTTAACCTCACTGGCACAACAAGGTCAGCTGACCTTTCACAGGTTGACACACTGCAGATTCAGTCATCGGACAGGGTGGAACAGCCATCTGATCACGAGGATGTACTTGTTACAAAGGATGTGTCATTTGAATCAGCTAAACTTACTGAAATCAGTAACTGGGAGAAACACAATGTGTTTGATGAAGTAAAAAACATTTGACAAAAATGCATTTCCACAAGATGGGTGTGTACACTCAAAGACACACCAGACGGCATAGTTCCAAAAGCAAGGCTAGTGGCGAGAGGATTTGAAGAGCTAAACACAAAAGATCTCCCAAAAGACTCGCCAACATGTGCCTCAGTGTCTCTTAGACTACTCATGTCTGTGATATGTCAAAACCGATGGACACCCCACTCTATGGACATAAAGTCAGCATTCCTTCAAGGAAATTAGTTATCCCGAGACATCTATGTTCGTCCACCACCTGAAGCTAAGAGTGCGGGAACTCTATGGAAGCTAAACAAATGTGTTTATGGACTAAATGATGCATCACTGTACTGGTACAATAGGGTTAAAGAAACAATGTTGCAAACTGGAGGAAATATGTCACAAATTGACCCTGCTATATTTTATTGGTTGGATAAAGATTTTAATGTGTCTGGGGTGCTTGCTTGTCATGTTGATGATTTCATCTGGGGTGGTTCACAGATTTTCACAACAACCGTAATCCCTCACCTGCAATCTACCTTTCAAGTGGGCAGAGAAGAACATGACAGTTTTCGCTATGTAGGCATGGAGTACGTCACTGCAAATGGAGTAACATGTATGCATCAAGACAATTACATACAGAATCTCCAGCCAATTCACATAGACATCTCCAGAGCCATGAGACGGGATGCTCTTTTGACTGAAAGTGAAATTGATGACCTGAGATCAAAAATAGGTCAACTTCTGTGGGTTGCCAGACAAAGTAGACCGGATATTATGTTTGATACATGTGTCCTTGCAGCTAACATAAAACATGCTACTGTGCAGACTTTACATGACTCAAACAAGGTGGTGAAAAAATTGAAATCAGAACAGGTGACACTGAAGTTTCAGAACCTGGGAAAAGACAGTTCTCTAAAGCTAGTAGTGTTCTGCGACGCCTCGCTGGGAAACCTTATAGATGGAGGCACTCAAGGGGGACATCTCATTCTGCTGATGGGTGAGGAAGGAAGATTCTCACCTGTGTATTGGCAGTCAAAAAAGATGAGAGTCGTACGGAGCACTCTTGCTGGAGAAACTCTTGCCCTTGCAGATGCTGTTGACAGTGCCATTTCTTTATCTGACCTTCATGCAGAACTTACCACAGGGAATGTATCACAACATGTCTTACCAATAGTGTGTATCACTGATAATCACTCCCTTGCAGACGCCATCAAGTCTACTAAGTCAGTGACAGAGAAAAGGCTCCGCCTTGAAATAAGTGGCATCAAAGAACTTCTTCAAAGTAAAAGAATCCAACAGATTCTCTGGGCACCTACAGGAGAGCAGCTAGCTGACTGTTTGACAAAACGAGGTGCATCCGCACTTCAGCTCCTAAAGGCACTCAGTGTTGGAGAGTGGAAACTGCAATAGAGACTATTCTTTTGTGGACAGTTTTTTTTGTTGGTCACCATGTTCTTACATTTTCATACTTATGGACATTAATAATAGACTGTGATTTTTGTGTTCAAAAAAACAAAAAGAAAAAAAAAGGTGGGAGATTGTAAATGTTCTGTTTTTGCATTGCACATTATTATGGTACACTCTTTTAGTGTATTTACGGTAACGCCCAGCATGCATTGCTCTATGCGCGGGCTCCGGAGGGAAGTCGGTGATGTGAACGGCAGTGGCCGGTTTGTTATTGTGTTCCCTGAACTTAGATTCAGTAAAGTATACGCACAAAAAGAAGAAGGTTGTCGTCATTGAGTTAACAGCTTCACTTGTTTTTTGACACCAT